>NC_065907.1:0-625000 GCF_905147045.1 Nymphalis io | reverse complement strand
TCAGGAAATATCGTCGGCCTGGAGAAGAGTTATTATGGTCACCCAGAATGCAGTCTGTCGTGCAAGTAGGTTTTATAATTCTGACTTAAATCATAATAAACTATTCACTTAATATTTAATCCTATTCTTCTAAAATATAAAGTAGAAGTTTTTAAATTTCTTCGTAAGAAGGCTTGGTGGTGAAGACTTCATGTATATATAATACCACCAAACAGTAATACTTAGTGCCTATTCTTTTGTTCCGGTTTGAAGGGTGAGTGACTCCGTGTAACTACCGGCACAAGGGACATGACATCTTAGTTGCCAAGGTTGGTGGAGCATTGGTAATTAAGGAATGTTTAATATTTCCTATGGTGTTAATTTCTACGAGCGGTGGTGATCACTTACCATCAGGTGGCTTATTTGGTTGTTTGCATGCCTATATTATAAAACAGAGATGTATTTTTGAGGTGTACCTATTCTTCAAATTAGACGAAAGTGTTTAAGGCCATGGTAGTTCATCATACCAAATTACTCAAGGTGAAGTTTTTTTGTCGGTGACATTCATGATCAGCTTTTTTTTTGCAGCTGTAAACCCCAGTGGAACGAATTTAAGCCTGTCTGCGCGACTAACGACATGCTCACATACATCTCACCGTGTCACGCTGGTTGTAGAGACTCAGAAGTAGTAAATGGAATACAGTGAGTGAAATTTAATTACAATAACAATACTGCTCTTGTAACTGCCAAAGACCATATACGCTTAGACGATAAATGAAGAGATGAATATTTGCAAACAACCTTTCAATAAGAAGTAATAGTCTGTGTCCTACTGCTGGGCTAAGCACTCCTGCCCCTTCGAGGAGAAACGGCTTGGAGCTTATTCCATCCCACTGCTCCAGTACGGGTTGGTGGATACATATGTGGCAGAATTTCAAGCCACTACAAACTCATAAAACTTTTGTCACATCAATATTTTATTCTTCACAAGAAGTGTGGTGTAATGATTAAAAAAAAACTACTTCTTACCTTTGCCTTTACCTAATACGATAATAATTACGGTTCCCTTATATAAAATGTTTAAAAAAGTTGTCTCGTTACCCAGAGTGTACTCGAACTGCACGTGCGCCGGTGGCGCGCGCGTGCTTGAGCGCGCCTGCGGAGACGCGGAGTGCCGGCGCGTTTTCCGCTTCCACAGCATGCTGTTCTTTATACTCGTTACATTGACATGTATGAACTCTTTTTATGTTTTTGTCAAACTGGAATGCAACAAAACAATTATTTTAAGCGGAAGAATATGTGATGTGTGATGTGATGTGATAATGTGATGGTGAGTGGTACCTACCCAGGCGGGCTTGCTCAAAGCCCTCACCTAGTAACTATACATATTGAATTGTCAGAATAAAATCAGATAGTCAGGGAATAGAGCACCTGTGTTCGCACGCCATTATAAATAAATCCCGTACAGTAGCTGTTGAGATTGATTCCGTGAGAAATACACTTCCATTTTTCTGGTCTTTAAAGTATCCTATCAAATTCTCCGGATCATGAGACACGTCTAGAAACACGTGTATTCGTTAATACGTTGCGTGAGAGAAGGAAAACCAACAAGCACCGCAATTATAATTTTAGTAGTGATTATAAATTTTCATATTTGCAGTGATAGCGTTCCAAGCTCAAGGAGTCCTCCTGTTACGGACCGTGGACCCTCGGGACAAGTCCGTAGTGATGGGCTTGATGTGGTCCATGATTGCAATCGTCGCATTTGTGTGTGGACATTCAGTTTTTTTAGGGCTTCGAGGTAAGAAATAATATTGATGCGTTCACATACATATATTAGAAAACACGTCTTAAACTCACTCACTTTTTCGCTCTTTTACTCGATCTCTATCTTTCACAAATTTTCGCAAACGCATTCATACACGCACACAAACATAAAGTCACACCTTGCCTGCGTAATCTGTGATTTGATAATAGTTTGGTATGTTTAATTACAGTTGCAACATGTGGTTGGCTCGAAGCTGAAAAGTGTCATATGCAAAGTCATGCCTTCCCGTACCTTGTTGGAGCCACAAGCGCCTTCCTGACCCTTACATCTATTATGACCAGTATAACAACTTGGATTTGTATTCGAACAGCAAATAAAGTTCAAAATTTTGATACAAGGTTATGAACGGTTAAGTTGTAGACACAATTTATTAAAATAATTAATTTAAATTGATATGAGTGTTTAGTCTTGCTTTGTTTATTTAAGCTTATTAACAATTCAGTATTCAAAAAATAGATAGTGAATTGATGAAATCTATAATTCACTTCACGTTTACTCATAGCAGTTATTTTAGGTTATGCTTTTAAAATTATTTTGGAGTACGTAAATAGTTAAAATTTTGTATACTATACTGTCATTAATTATTCACCAAAAATATATATTTTTTAATTGCGCTAGCGCCATTCTTGAGGGATTTGAACTGTTACTTACAGCTTACAGCTTATATTCACCCTTCATATCACCAACAAGTATACTAAGGTAAAATATAGATTATATAAATATGTTAAAATCAACACGTCTGTTTGTTAAAAAAAGTTGAAATTTATTTCGATTTTACGATATTATAATAACTATTAGACTCTAAAAAATTAACACGGCAACACTGAATAAATCCTTTTTCTTATTCCTTTGATTGCGCCAAAAAATAGCGTCAAGAGTCAAGATCAACGAGCTAAAAATAGCTCGCACGCATATTTATATAATATGCAGTGTTACTTGTATTTTTTGTATAAAAACTATTTTTAGTTACGCTTGATTGTTTTTATATACAAATTATCTAGCGATTTAAGGACTTATTATTTATAAAAAAAAATCGAATAAATATTCAGGATATGAATGCATATCGTTTGTTAGGTATATTATATTTTAATTTAGATTAGAAATAAGTCGATAAATGTCTGGTTGGAAAAAATGTGTATTTACTGAGAAATAGGTAGCCTTTATAAAGTAATTTCGTTGTTGTATTGTGGGAATTTTGACATAATTAAACATTTAAGTACCTACACGATGTTTTTCTTTCAATCAAAGAGTATAGAATCACTTCCTTTCAATAATTTAGTTTTTATATTATGTAATGCATTTTGAAATTGTATTTTTTATTTAAGCCGATAATCAAATGGCAAAAACTTGATAGTATATGGTCATGCTCGCATATATAGACTGAAAAATAATTATAAATTTACTTTAATTATTTATTTAGGTGAAGTATATTATCATACATTTGTTCATGCACTCTTCAAACTGAAAGAACACTGCAAAGTAAAGTTGCTGTTTGACCGTATAATAATTGGTAATTAATAGTTGGTCGTGGTACTTCTGGGCTACATAAAAACATAACCATCTTAATAATAAACGTAAATAGACCCTGCCTTTCGTTCACACCTTTGAGGCCGATGCAGTTCTTTGCAGGCGTAAATTGAAACAAAAGTTACATTTGACATTTCTGATTGACATTGGCAAGCAAGCGAACTTGTGTTCATGTGTTGTGAGATCTGTCAAAATTATATAAATACGGTGTTTGTAATAATACATTTTGTTTCAATCAGATTACATTTTGATACACGGTTTTATAAGTGTTTACGCGATGGGCGATAGCGTGGAAACAAGGCCAAAGGTAATAATAATAATTCATACAAAACTTGTGAACTTAAACAAAAGTTATCATCTATATTCAGTGATAACGTAGTTCCTTCTATTATTTATTTTCTTGACCTTGTCTATTGTAGAGGTCATCCAAAAGTTCAAGTCTGCATTTTATCCCAAGAAGTATGATACTGACATCTATTGAAAATAAATTAATATAGTTAGATTTTTAACTAAATCAAAATTTTTATTTGGACAATGGCGATTATTTAAAAATTACCCACGTATAAATACTATGAATTAGTATAGTAGTACTTTATTAAATAATCAAGAAATAATATCTTAGATTCATAATATGCTACATAAATTACTTAAACCATATAGAACTGATTTTAATTTTTTCTAAACAAAATTACTATTCCCAATACATTTATACATAGTATTTTTAATTCTATAATGATAATAGACAAAAGAATTGATAAAATTACAGGCTGATGACAACAGGCTGAAACCTGCGGTAAGACTGATTAGAAGTTATTCAAAATTTTGTTTTGTAATTAACAGGCATAGGTTAAATTGTTTTTTTTTTTTTTGTTTAATTATAAGTATCATATGTTATAAACTATTCTGACATCAAATCATAAGCATGCATCCAATTTATCTATGTCATTTGTAGTAAATTATATTAAAGCATGAACTGTTAAAAAAAATATTATAAGATGGTGATGGCCCTTATCCCACTCTCACATGTCCTATTCCTAAATTGTACAATTTAACGATTATTTTATAGTATGTTGTAACTCAAGAATTTTCGATTTAAGCTAAATTTATTTTGTTAAAATTAATATATATAAATGAAAAAATAAAAAAAGTTACAGTACAAATGATGACCATGTGGAATGTTATGGAATTCTATCAGCATTTTCCTATTGAATGCCAATTCTGAACTGCTGGGTGAAATACATACCAGCCCTTCTGTCACCAGTATAGGTATAAGACAGATTTTTGTATGTTTTGTAAGGGTTTTGGCACCATTACCCCAAAGTCCAAGTATTCCAATTTCCAATCAAACAATGATATAATGAGAGATTATAATAATAATATCCTGGGACATTTTCAACACACGGCCATCTGATCCTAAATTAAGCTTGTACAGAGCTTGTACTATGGAAACCCGACAACTGATATACTACATAGATTTTCTTTTGTAAATACATCCTTATATAGATAATTACACCCAGACTCAGGACAAACAGACATGTTCATGCACACAAATATCTGTCCTGGGTGGGAATCAAACCCACAACCTTTGGTGTGAAAAGCAAGCAACCACACCAACCGGCTCGTCAAATTTTTTGCAATTTATTACTGATACTGTTGATTATGAATAATTTGAAAATCATTAGCAACTCGAAATAAGTAATATATAATTTTTTTTTTTTTTTTAATTTAAGATGAGTTGCAATATTTATATCATTTAGTTTTTGCTCATTTTTAGTTTTGCTTAGTCATGATTGTTTGCATGAAATAGGTATTAGTCATAAATTTTTAGACTTATGATATTATATGTCCGTCCTATTGTTTAATGTTTTGTGTGTACAAAAAATTTTTCCTAAAACATAGACAATCCAAAAACTATTGCAATAAATGACCCCAACCCAGTGACACAGTATTAAGGTTTTATCGGTATAACTTTTCTTCCAATCAAGTATAAAAGGACTGTTTGAACAACTGATGTGAAAACGTCCTGATTTATGGATGTATTGTAATTTATTGAAAAATTGCTATTAGATACATAGATTAAGATATGAAATAGGTTGTTTTTAAACTTTTGCTCAATACCTGGTTTGAATATTTATTGATGTAGACAGTTATATCATGTTAATGCCGAAAATAAGTATTGTCAAATTGCTAATCTCCAATATAATGTATCAGTTTTATTTTGAACTGTGGGGAGGTCTCATGTCCTTTTCTACGTCCTAAAAATGTGTATGCAAAACTTCATGATGACAGGTTGAGTAGTTAAGATGTAAAAGAGTGAAAAACAAACAAACTAACTTCTGCATTTATAATATTAGTAAGGATAGCTAAATACTTACCGCCTTATTTATTTTTACATTGTATATAGGTGTTTAGTTAAAACTCATTGCTCTCTTTCTATCATCAATGACTTGACATTTAAAAGAACAGGACAGCATTGTTTTCCTAATAAATACATAAAAGTAGTCGAACTAAACAAAATATTATTTTCTGTTTAGCTTGGAAGTGGCAGTTTGGAAGTCTCAGGCAGTCTATTTCTGTGCCGTGACTATCATAACAAAAAAGTTCTATAAAAATCTGATTAGTAGTTTTTACGTAAATCCAGAAAAAAAATATCATAATTCAAATCGTACGAACACAGGCATTCTATCTATCTATGGCTTCGAATGAAAATATTTAATAATGGTGGAAAGCACCTACGTTTCTATGGACAGCAAATATATCTTAAATACAATGGTTCAACGTTTTCGCAGAGTTGCATCTGTGGTCACGTAAGCGTTCACCTTCACCTATAAACATGGGTAATATAGATATTAATCACGCCATTCTTCGCCATTGTGCCAACCACAGGATCTAACCACGGGGTCGCTAGTGATTTACCAACGGGCCGGTTTTTTGTCGGTAGACTCCATTATATAGAATGTCATGTGGTACTTAATGTAGAAATAGGTCAATCAGTAACTGTTTTAAAATTTAAGCAAGGCAAGATACATAACAATTACAGGTGGCCCATTTGCACGTCCGCTTATCAACCATAAAAAATATATTAAGACGTTCTGATAAATTCGCGCCTGAATTTGTACATTGAATTGCGGAGTATGGTTGAAAAAATACGATAAACAAGAAAGAATCTTTTCATTTTGAACCTTAGTTTTGGCCAGAAAGAGAAATCAACATAACTGAACAGCCGCTAAGTAATATTTATAAGTGACGCTGTATATACATCTTGTGACGATACGGTTGTGAAATTGCCATAAATAATTACTGAATGTTTTTTGGTCTAGTAAATTTATAATTAGACTGTTTTAGTTGGTTTAACTTTATATAAATATGGTGTTGGTATGCTTAGACACTGGTTGTTTACAATGATTGTTGGCACTATAATGTTTTTTTCATGGAGAAGGTTGTATATTATCAACTTCATTGCACATTGCAGTACTTATATACTGTTCAAACGATTCCCATTACTAATCACATAAATGATCCTGTTCCAATTGTAGGAGTAAAACAAATAAATAACTTTGACTTCAAATATGACCAACAAATGATGTTACGAATGTCGACGAAGTTGATATCGGAACTTTAGAAGTCAAATTAAAGTGTATATACGTTGTTAAGTGGAATAGTGTTGTATTATAAATAAAAATATTAATCAAGAACTGTTTGTAGTGACTTACAGGCACAAGGGACATAACATCTTAGTTCCCAAGGTTAGTGGCGCATTGGTGATGTAAGCGATGGTTAACATTTCTTACAATGCCAATTTCTAAGGGCGTTGGTGACCACTTACCATCAGGTGGCCCATATGCTCGTCCGCTTTCCTGAGAGCGCATATAATATGCCAAAAGCCAAAGTCAAAACTCAGTAACCTTTAAAAGTAAGGAGAAGATTTGGATCTTAATCTACCATGCTGCTTCAATTCGGGTTGGTGGGTATACATGTGGCAATTTTGGTTGAATAAGACACATGCAGGTTTCTTCGCGATGTTTTCTTTCACCTCTGAGATGAATTATAAACACAAATTGAGCACATGCAAACAGTGGTGCTAGCCTGGTTTGAACCCGCAATTATCGTTTAAGATTCACGATTGGCTCTCCTGACTCTGAACTTCTGTGAGTTAGTTTTGCAAATTGGTCGTCATGTGATGGTCGTCAATGTTCTGTCAATGAACTCTTTATCTTCACTTCCAATGTCCAAAACGACGAAGTCGTGACCTCGTTTCTTTATGATAATAATTGTTACTTAATTTGTGATAGCATTGCCTATTTTAATTTATTCTAGAATAGAATAGAATAATCCTTATTTGTCAATACAATATTAAAAACATCGAAATAAATGCAAAATACAAAAAAAAAAGTTACTTTACTACCTGAAACAAAACAACACGTAACGACACTAGCAAGCTGTACAGTTAAATGGCTCTGTGTACATTAGAAGAAGAAATTTCACCCATATTGGCTTAAAACTGTGTAACTAATTCATTTCCTTAAGAAAACAATGAAATATACGTAAGCAGAGATCATTTATCAATGATTGAAAATATATAATAATGTTGATAACAATGATATAGGAAAATAACAATTCTGTCCCAAAAATCAAAACTGTTTAGTCACCGTTGCAAATGGTGTTTAAACTAAGTGAATAGTCGTCATACAAACTACTTCGTCTTGTGGTATTTTTACCTTTTTTTCTCATTCTACGTTACTTCCAACTTCCTCTTGACCGACCTTGAGCAGACCGCAAGTCCTAAAGCTCAAAGTTCGAATCCTACGTTAGGCTTGTATATGTCATAGGATTCTGCCGAGAAATTCTTAGTTGCAGCTCTGCAGTCCTATACTGTAAGAAATTCATTATTCATCCGTGAAATGTTGACAACTGATTTATGGTGATATACTATTTTGACGCGAGTATTCTTGAAATGTTATAGTTATTATGGTCAATGTCGCATGTCACTCTGACATTTCAAGCCCGTTTTCGGCAGTGATTTCGAGTTTGTCTCAGAATAGTATTACTGTCACTCAATGTCATAATCCTATGGGACGACAATTCGACACTACTGGAAATTGTTCAGGCGCAACCAACGGCTTTACGTGCTTTTCGAGGAAAGGGAGTGTACACGCTTTCAACTTCCAGACTCCGTCTGCTACTGAGATTCTTAGACAGAAAAACTCTATGAGTTTATTATGTAGTAAATATAAGTAATAGCTAAGTACTATATTATCATTGGTTTATTAATTAAGAGGTTCTTAACTTATTTAATTGACTAATAAATCTATTTATACAACTCCGTCTGATAAACTATAACACATATATAAGGTACTTATACGTACCACTCCACGCGATCTTTTGTTCTTGATATCAAATTAAATCAATATATTCTTATTCAACTAGACCGGGGTGGCAGTCGGCTTGTCTAGTCGGACATCATCATTATCAATATAATACTCTTGAGTTTGGTTCTCAACGATAAAACCAAGTGTTCATATTTTCAAGTTAAAAAATAAAACGCAATTTATCATGAACAAGAACATAGTTATATAAATATATTACTCTTTATTTATTCTGATATTATAAATGAGAAAGTAACCCTGTCTTTCTGTAACGCTTTCGCGGCTAAACCACTAAATTGATTTTGATGAAATTGATACGTGAAAACCAAGGACATAGGCAATATTTTTCCTAATAAATTTTCCCCTCGCTAACCTAACACGCGATCAATCCTGCGGGCAATAACTAGTTGGCAATATACGTTTGTATAATTATATGTGTTTGAGTATATATATATATATATGTTGAGTTTAAGTGTATTTGTCTTATTCTTGTATTTTTTTTTAAATCGTAGATTAAATTTGAGTGTAGTGTACTCGTATATGATTTATTATTTTTTTATATTGACTGTACCTTTGTCAATATGATTACAAACCTATATTGCTCAAATTTTAGGGCAGCTTTAATGTCTTAGATGAATTTACACACTGAAGCACAGTTTTCTTATTTTACATATTCTTAAGTACATAATTGAAACATATATAAATAATTAATATTATACACACAGAAGAAATTATATGTATGTGTGCATATAGTTTTAGAAGGTTATTATCTTTTTATATATATATATATATATATATATATATATATATATATATATATATATATATATATATTTATTAGTGATGCGTCTGTTAGTGATCGTGTAACTATTAAACGATATGACCGTTTGAGGTCATAGTCGGTGTTAACACAATGGGTCACGGTTCGTAGCAATGGAGTACTATAGATGGCGCTGTATGCAAGTAATTGCTAATTGTATTTGGACCAAAAGCAATTATATATTGGTTTAGTCTCGTGCAGTATAGTAGCCTATAAGGAAATTAAAAAAAAAAGGGTAACCCACAGGTAGGTTGAGGTCTATTAATAATTCTTATATTTTAGAGTTCAAAGTTGCGGCATGGTTTAGCTAGTAAGCGTTTAAATCCTATTAAAATTTTATCTGATAGTACCGTTGTTTCTTTTTTGTGATTTAATTAAAATTTATAATCTGTATTATCCGAATTGATAAGTATAAGTAGCTAAACTTATTTGTATGTTTAAATGGTAGGTATATTTTATAACGTCACAGCAATACACGTAACAAGAATCTAATCGTTTTCGGCGCATTATAATAAGAAAATGTGTCTGTATATAGTTTTTTTTTTTTATATGCGCCGGTATGGCAAATGACTCATAATTAATATAATAAAAAATAATAATAATAATATTAAAAATAATAATTATTATTATAGATGATAATTTAATTTTTTACTTGTTGTGGGGCTTTGTGTGAGCCCGTCTGGGTATGTACCACCCATTCATCAGATATTCCCTCGCTAACAAGGAATACTTAGTGTTTTGCATTTCGGCTTGAAGGTTGAGCCAGCCAGTGTAACTACAGGCACAAGGGACATGACATCTAAGTTCTTAAGGTTGGTAGTGCATTGGTGGGGAACGGTTAATATTTCTTACAGCGCCAATGTCTATGGGCTGTGGTGATGTTACGATCAGGTAGTCGATCCGCCCGTCGGCCTACCAATTTAAAAAAAAAAAAAGCTATGAACAACTTTATTGTCGTGCAAACCGGGAGCAACTAGTAGACCATAAATGCAAATGTCATATCCCTCAGCGGTTAAGATAACAATGAACAAACATATACGATAAATGTCAATGATATCAAATGAATAGAAGTCGCTCGTGTATAACATAACCGTAGCAATCATTTCATCATTTAGTCCGACGACGTCCGCGGAGCGCTAATATCAACTCGCTCTGAAATTTCCCGCGGAAATTTGACAGTTCAAAGTGTCAAAGTGAAGTTTTTATTTTATTTCGGATTATATATTTTTGACAATGGATTTACTATCGAAGGTATTTAAGTTTACATTTTAATTAACAATAAAAAAATTAAAACTGCTATCATTAATTGAGTCGTTGATTAGTTCGTTAGTTTACAATAATTAAAAAAAGATAAATGGCACCATTATTGATACTCGTAAGGTTATCGTACATATTTTAAATTAAGTATTTATAAATAGTTATTTTTAAGATTGTAATATTTATAAGAATTTTAAAGACAATAGATATTTTACGATCCATAACATGAATGCACGAAATAATTTAACTTTTATAAAAACGAAATAATACTATGCATTCAATGACAATGTAACATAGGTACATTTATACCAAAGTAATTAAATTGTTACATACTTAAAACGTGTATTGTTGTATACTGCCTCATCATGCTTATTTCACACAATATAATCATATGTTTGTGTATTATTCGTAATTTCGTAATATTGAAATTATTATAATGATAATAATTGTAAAGTAACCACTGTTTACACAGCGTCCTCGGCTATTTTAATATTTCTGTTTATTTTTCCACTACGGCTCTTTAATGTTTAATATAATATCCTCTTAAATTATTATGGACAGTTTACGCTTGATCAGAAAATTTAGTATGCTAGACTAGTTTACAAAAAAAAAAAAACCTAAGACGATAATCTATGATTTATCTTTTCCTCGAACCGTCCCATCGGATGTAGCTCATTAGAAATGATAAGATATTTATAAATTAACAATCTTACTACTAGGCAGATTACACGTGCAACGGAGTGTTAGGGCTGCATAGCGTATTTATTTATAGTAAGTGTCACAGACAATTTATCCAAATACACTACAAATTAAATTATAATATATCCCCAATATAAGACACTCTCCCCAAGACACTGGCCCCAAGGAGATCGAACCTGTTACTTTTAGCGCTATATTGACGGATGTTATATTAAAGGACATACAACAAATAATTTTTTTTTTTCGGATCAAGAACCATCGAAGGCGTACGCAGAACAGCTTAGCAAAGTTTCATCAAAATCAGATGAATAGCTTATGATCGCATAGAGGACATACAAATATTTATATTTATTTATTAAAATTTGAATTTATTAATATTTTGTAATGATAAGTATTTATAAACTTAAATATAAATAACAGACTATAAATGTCCCACTAATAGACTAAGGTCTCCACTCCGTTTGAGGAATGAGTGGGTTTGGAACTTATCCCACCACGCTGCGCCAATGCGGGTCGTTGGATACAAACGTAGCAGAATTTCAGTCAAATTATACACGTGCAGGTTTTCGCCGAGCACGAGATCAATTATGAGATAAATTAAGCAAATGGTGCTTGCCCGATTTGAACAGTGTATCATCGGTTAAGATTCACGTCTTCTAACCACCGGGCAATGAAGGCTTATTGTTTTTTTATATTGTTTCATTTAAAATAGCATTAAGCATTTTTTGTGTATGATTAATTTATTAAATGAACGTGAATATAAATTGAAACAGTAAAAATACTTGTGACTTTCGGAACGGTGTAACTCGACAAAAATATCTCGAAAACTAGCAACAATGTTTCATTATTTATAAAGGAACAGTGAATATTAAAATTGTGAACCGTCCTATAGTATTCACTAAAATCAGTTTCCATATATTCTATAAGTTCCTAATTTAAATTGTAGAATTACTACTGTCAAATAGTTTTTTTTATTGCGTCCATTCAGCCAGCGTTGAATGCTTGTTCAAGTTTTATGATTGTTTCAATAATTATCTTAATTAAACTTTGATCTTTTACACACAATTTCTTCAATATTGTTTGGAGAATAGACAACTGCGCAGTTGCAGTATGCAGATAAGAACCTTGTGGATAATCAATGAATTAGCTTCACGGTTGTAGTCCTTAATACATAGCTATAGAGTCGATAGTCTAATAATATGTTGGAGAATTTAAGACATATGGCTATTTACTTGATTGATTTAATTGATGCTACAGAGTAACCAATTTATGAAGCAAATGCTTAAAAAACCCATCCCGGCTCGCTTGGTTAGAATAAGTGCATACACACTAGAAGGTTTATATCGTAATACATATAACTATTGGTTTACGCGGCGCTTCAGTGAAGTCAGTCGACATGTTTTTTTCCGACGTCTTCAATAATCATCCTCATATTTCAGTTTTTTTTTTTTTTATATAGAATAGGAAGGTGGACGAGCATATGGGTCACCTGATGGTAAGTGGTCACCAAACGCCCTTAGACATTGGCATTGTAAGAAATGTCAACCATCGCTTACATATCCAATGCGCCACCAACCTTGGGAACTAAGATTTTATGTCCCTTGTGCCTGTAATTACACTGGCTCACTCACCCTTCAAACGGGAACACAACAATATCAAGTATTGCTGTTTTGCGGTAGAATATCTGATGAGTGGGTGGTACCTACCCAGACGAGCTTGCACAAAGCCCTACCACCAGTTAACACAAAACCTTAATGTATTATACACAAAAACCTTTCTCATGAATTACTCCGTTCATTGTTGAAAACCGTATGAGAGTCCGAAAGTTTTTGAGTTCATCTCATTCGGACAGACAGACGCGGCGGAGACTTTGTCTTATAATATATAGTGATTTAATGTACATTCAACAAATCGTGATAAAAGAAGGATTAAATAAATAAATAGTTAAATCGATAATTAACTCAATTTGTGTTAAAATATAAAATGGATGCAAATAAACGTATTTGCTCGAATGAAATTCGCCTTGGCCTTAATTTATTGTCTGTGCGTTTGTTCGTACGTACGTAATTATGGAACTGAGAGTTTTGATAAGATTATTTCGAATAATCATTTCATTTATAATTATTACGTGTATTGGATATCATATCTCCTGCGTTACGATTCAGTCTTATTAATCTATCTTCTATATATAACTATGTACGAAGCGGATCGTAAGCGCTCGGATTTTAATTCCAGTCGTTTATTTTTAAATGAATTATGTATAATATTTTCAATGCTGTTTTTATGTTTAGGCACACAAGGCACCATTGGAATAAGCCACAAACCTTCTCCTCAAAAGGGAGAGGAGGCCTTAGCCCAGAAGTGGGACATTAACAGGCTGTTACTGTACACAAGGCACCAGCATTAGTGTCCTGCCAGCAGAGGGGCCCCAGCTAATAATAATTTTATTCTAACTGCTTCGGAATGGGAGGGGGGGTGTTTCTTAAACGTCAATTTGCCTAGAGGCTTTGGTTCTTTAAATTCCGGCCTGTATACGCGTATTATTTATTTAAAGGCATTAATTAACAAAGCCGTGATGGCCTAGTGGTTAGAACACGTGATTCTTAATCGATGATCGTGGGTTCAAACCGGGCAAGCACCAATGAATTTTCATGTGATTAATTTGTGCTTATAATTCATTTCGTCCTTGGCGGTGAAGGAAATAATCATGAGGAAACCTGCATTTGTGTCTAATTTCACTGAAATTCTGCCACGTGTAATCCACCAAACCGCATTGGAGCAGCGTGGTGGAATAAGCTCCAAACCTTCTCCTCAAAAAAGGAGAGGAGGCTTTAGCCCAGCAGGGGGACATTCACAGGCTGTTACTTAATAACATTATGTAAGCGGGTAACTGTCACTATAAAAGTAGATGTTTTTTTTCTCTTTTAAATCTTAATAATATTTTTATTCGGTGGGTTGAGATAAATCACAACACGTTTTAATTGTCGAAGCAATTTCGAATTTCGCTTTCGTAGAAATCATTAATTTAATTACGTCAATTGTTGATCATGTGATGAAACGGATGCTTATGTCATTTGACGAGCCGGTTGGCGTGGTTGGTAGAACACTTGCCTTTCACGCCGAAGGTTGTGGGCTCGATTCCCACCCAGGACAGACATTTGTGTGCATGAACATGTCTGTTTGTCCTGAGTCTGGGTGTAATTATCTATATAAGTATGTATTTACAAAAGAAAGTAGTATATGTAGTATATCAGTTGTCTGGTTTCCATAGCACAAGCTTTGTACAAGCTTAATTTGGGATCAGATGGCCGTGTGTGAAAAATGTCCCAGGATATTATTATATTATTATATATTATATATTACTTTTAGCCTTTTATACAAACGAAAACGACAACCGGTATGTGTCTAGTAAGTACTAAATAAAACAAACAAAATAAAACAATGCAATCTAATGAGGCGGTATATTCTGACACATGCAGGTTCCCTCGCGGTGTGTTCCTTTATCTCCGAATTAAATTATATAAACAAATTAAGGACATGAAACACAATAGTGCCTGCCCGGATTTCAACCCGCTATCGTCGGTTAAGATGTTATAAATCTAATCAATCTAGTGTCAATATATAAAATTATTTCTATATATTTTCATGCTTTGTCGTACTCTGCCGATAGGCTTCGTAATTACAAATCAGACGTTGTAAAGTATAGAAAGTGTGGCAGCAGACTTATGAATCATTAGTCCGGTCGTTGCATTATGAATGTTGATAAAATATTTATCTATCAATAAAGATAACGTAAATTATTAGCTTCTATATCATTGCATAATAAAAGCAACGGACTTTACAAATATTTAAACATAATACATATTTATTAAATATTTGAACAGTGGTTACATTATTTGAATTTTAATCGATGATCACGGGTTCATACCCAAGTACCATTAATAATAAATAAATAAATATCCTAGGACAATATTCACACACGACCATCTGATTCCAAATTAAGCCGAGCATGTACTATGGAAACTAGACAACTGATATACTACATATACTACTTTTCTTTTGTAAATACATACTTATATAGATAATTACACCCAGACTTTGAACAAACAGACATGTTCATGCACACACATGTCTGTCCTGGGTGGGAATCAAACCCACAACCTTCGGCGTGAAAGGCAAGTATCTACCAACCCCGCCAACCGGCCCGTCATTTGTTACGTGCTTAATTTTTGTCATTATTCATCTCGCGCCCGATGGTGAAGGAAACCATATTGAGGAAACTTGTACGTGTCTAATTTCACTGAAATTTTGCCTCACTTGTCCACCACCAACCCAATTTTTTTATACACCTTATACCGACTTCGCTTCTTCTAAGTAACAAAATCGATATGCAAAAGATATTGGAAAGTCCATCTGAACATTATATAAACCTGGAGCACGAAATACCTATTAATTTGTGTTTTATGATCCATCCAACCATGATTATATCCAGTGTTAATAACGTCGTTAAAATCGCTGTTCGATCTTGACCCCTTGGGCTGTTGTGACCTCCTAGCACAAGCTTTACACTTAATTGGAGAAGTAAATTGGAATATTCGTAAATCCTTTAAAATGAGTATTCTTTAATAAAGACTTTTTGCAAATCGATTACAATATTTAAATGTATATTATTTGGTGTGTAATGGTGACGTGACGCCTGGCTTCTTCGTGTCTAGTATTATGAATGGGAAAGTAACTCCCTGTCTGTTACGCTTTCATGGCTAAACCATAAACGATTTTAATGAAATTTGGTATAGAGCAAGCTTAAACCCTCAGGAAGGATAAATCCTCTTTTTACCTAAAACCTGCCCCCTCTCCCTGAACTGTGAACGAAAACTATTTTTATTTTAGTGAAAAAATCTTTATTTTAGTGTAAACTGATTCGTAAATATGCGAGCAACGTCATTTATTATTGATAACACGCCGGGTTATACAAAATTCCTTATCAGGTCTTATTTAGTACGGAATGCAACGCCGCCATGGCACGTCACGTACAATAATTATAGAGAACTGACAACTAAGTAACTTTTTATAATTATTTAATGAAAAAAAGTATTTAAATAAATAAATTAGTGTTTGCTCACAAAATGCCAAGTGATTCAGGGTATTTTTCTTCTTTGGTATGTATTTTTATATAGTAAATAACGAAGCTCTTTTATTTGTATCAAGATAAAATAACATAAAATAACGTCGCATTTATATAAACTTGAGATTTCTTCACATGTTCTTCAACGGTATACAAACTATTTCTCTTTATATTTTCACTAGCTACCTGCCCCGGCTTCGCACGCGCTGTAATATTTTACCTGAACCACTCTATTTCGACTGTTTAACGACTTCATTCGTCATAATTTTTTCCGACATTAACAATTTTCAATTTCAGTCTATTTACATAAATCATTTTTTTATATCGTATAGGTAGGCGGAGCATATGGGCTACCTGATGGTAAGTGGTCACCAACGTCCATAGACATTGGCATTGTAAGAAATGTTAATAATCGCTTAGATCGTCAATGTGCCACCAACCTTGGGAACTAAGATGTTATATCCCTCGTGCCTGTAATTACACTGGCTCACTTACCCTTTAAACCGGAACACAACAATACCAAGTACTGCTGTTTTGCGGTAGAATATCTGATGAATGGATGGTACATACCCAGACGAGCTTGCACAAAGTCCTACCACCAGTAAATATTTATGAATTATACATCAAAATCTTCTCACAAATCACTTCATCCAATGGTGAAGACCGTATGAAAATCCGTTAAGTACTTTTTGAGTTTGCGCTTATAACCGCGTTGCGATGCCCGTAACCTCCAATAAAGAATATATTATTTCATCATCATCATCCTCTGTCGTCTACTGCTAGGCATAGGGCTCTCCAATATATTATTTGTCCACAAAATTTGTTCACATTGTATTACACAAAATATTTACTAAGCGGTAGGGCTGTGCAAGCCCGCCTGGTTGGGTACCACCCACTCATCAGATATTTTACCGCCAACCAGCAATACTCAGTATTGTTGTATTCAGGTTGGGAAAGTGTCAGTATAATTACAGCCACAAGAGATATTTTAGTTCTCAAGGTATGTGGCATAGGCATTGTACGTACCTATTTCATAAAAAATACTTAAAATTATATATACATATATTGATAATTAACATAATGTACTATGAAAAAGATAAACTGAACTAAATGATTATGAAGCTGCCTTATCGTTTCTGGTTCCGGTTTAGAAAATAAATTCTACGGAAAGTCATTTTACGCACACTTCGTTGTTAAATGCTTAAATGTGGATTCTGTCTTTGTTTCTTTATAGACGGCCTCGTGAATATTTAGAAGTTTTTGATGTAGGCAGACGTGACAACGCAAGACTTGCTAAATACCGATAATCTGGCCGGGGCTTTACTGTACAAATTACCTGTCTAAACTTATACATTTAAGATAATACTTCAAGTGCTTGAACTCAAGATAATCCGGGTTTTACTATTTCATAAATTTTGCCTATATTCGAATTTATAATCTTGTATTTATTTAATACAAATTGGTAGGCAGATGAGTAAATAAGCAGCTACCTGATTGTGAAATGTGTGACCTGTAAGAAATATTAACTTTTCATTACATCGCCTATACGCCACCAACCTTGGAAACTAAGATATGATGTCCCTTGTGCCTATTTATATTGAGTCACTCAAACCAAAACACTAAAATACTAAGTATTGCTGTTTGGCCGCAGAATATACAATGAGTGATAAGTTGGTAGTATCGACCCGGATTGCACAAAGCTCTGCCGATAGTCAAAATGACGTACATTTATCATATATTCGTATTCATCACTTGTGCGCTATAATATAAAAATGTCCAGTTAAAACTTGTACCGCGCATAGGGTTAGATCTTCCTATAGGCCGCCTTGGCTGAAATTTGTTGGACGGACATTTTATTATAATTATTTTCAGATTCGCAGCCATCAGCGTACACCCTCGGGTTCCCGGGATTTCAAGGAAGCAACGAAGCGAGATGCTCTCGCCAGGCTCGAGGTGGAACTGGAGCGGCTGCTGGCAGGCTTGCCCGAGAACAAGCAAACGCTCGTCGAGAAGGAGTTCAAGGGCTTTAAGAATCTATTCAGCAGATTCTTAGCTGAACGTAAGTTTTAAAATTTACAGCTTTAACTATATTTAGGCGATAATTTGTGATTTAATATGACACGATCGGAAAAAAGTTCAGGCTCAGGAACAACGGATTTACATGCTTTCCAAGATATGGAAGTGTACACACTTGCAACTCATAGGCTCCGGGATGATACAGAGAATCCATGTTTCTAGGCAGAGAAGCCAATAACTTTTCATTGGTCCGATTGACCTAGGGCTTAAACTTAAAGCCTTGGAAACCCCGGCCTTATATCAATTATTATATATAGGCAGTCAATCAGACACACACAGGTTTTCCCACAATGTTTTACTTTGTAGAAATGTCGGGCAGAATAGTGAAAAAAAAATTGATCGTGGTCAAACTCTAATACCATGTATATAATGTAATAATATTTAATTATTAAATATGTATTAAAAAGGTTAAGGTTTAACCTGAAAAAATAAGATAGTATTATGCTTGATGATGTGAATTACTTACTTGAAATTTGTAATTATATCAACAAGACTTATTAATATTTTAGAGGGACCATCCGTGACATGGGAAAAAATCGAGAGGCTTCCAGAGGGTGCAGTCATAGACTACTCAACTCTGAACACGCCGACCACGGACAATATCCACCATATGTTGGACAAGTTGGTTGTGGTTAAACTCAACGGTGGATTGGGCACATCTATGGGTTGCAAAGGACCAAAATCAGTTATTCAAGTGCGGAACGAATTGACCTTCTTAGATTTAACTGTACAGCAAATTGAGGTAAGCTTATAATCAAAATTAAATTCGTTTCGAGCAAGTTTGAATTAATTTATTAAATTAATTGTATTTATGTAATAACAAAAATTTGTTCACAACAACTTACTTAAATATAAAAACTTCTCCGTTTTCTAATAGTTACTATAGTTTTTTAAATTAAATATACTTAATGCTCAGCACAGCCGAACAGCCGAGATGGCCCAGTGGTAAGAACGTGTGAATTTTAACCGATGATCGTGGGTTCAAACCCGGGCAAGCACCACTGAATTTTCATGTGCTTAATTTGTGATTATAATTCATCTCGTGCGATACGGTGAGGGAAAACATCGTGAGGAAACCTGCATGTGTCTAATTTCATTGAAATTATGTCACATGTGTATTCTACCAACCCGCATTGGAGCAGCGTGGTGGAATAAGCTCTAAAAACCTTCTCCTCAAAAAGGGAGAGGAGGCCTTAGCCCAGCAGTGGGACATTAACAGGCTGTTACTGTAAATCTGATTAATGTATGTATATATGTATGTATGTTATTTTCGGGTACAGCGATAGTATTATATAAGACGAAAATAATAATAATTGTTGAATGCACCTTGTACCAGGACAGAGTTATTTTTATATATATATAAAAAATAATTAATAGATAGACAGTGTTTTATCAAATTTTGTTATCAACCATCCGTTTCTCGTATTTGACTCTGGAATATTCTAGATAAAAAATCCATTTATATTTTCCAGCACCTTAACAAAACGTACAAATGTAACGTCCCTTTGGTGTTGATGAACTCGTTCAACACGGACGAGGACACTCAGAAGGTGATCAGAAAGTACAAAGGTCTGAAGTTGGAAATCCACACCTTCAACCAATCCTGTCACCCGCGCATCAACAGGGAGTCGCTGTTACCAATAGCCTTGAATCCTGATGTCCATTCCAACATCGAAGCGTAAGTTAGAAAATTTATTTTACTTGTTGCCTATATTGGTGCACCCTTTTTTTTCCTCCGCGGGAACAGTGGGGGGGTATGTGGGGCTCGCCGGTGTCTAAGGTGCCCAGTGCGCCCCGATCATCGGAATACCCACTAAAAAACCAGCGGTACCCTTTCCGTCTCAACGAGGAGCGCCACGGGATCGCTTGCGCATGCTACCGTGATATTGGTGCACTCTAATTGTAGCATTTTGTATGTAAAACAAATATATCAGTCTAAAGGAATTTTGACTTATTATAAGGAGGTTGATAACCTCATCTGCCTTACTGATGTAGATGATAAAATACTAAATTCAAGCGCTGTTCGCGATCTCACATTGGCTCACACTTTAACATAAAAATACTAAGTACTGCTGCTTGGCTGAAGAATATATGATGAGTGGGTGGTTGCAAAGCCAACAAGTAAACTTAATTGGTGGTACTAAACTTGACTAACATGAAAATATGTTGTTGAAGAAAATCCTCACCGCTTAAGAATACATGGGGACATTATTGGGCTGTTATTAAAGTAAGAGAGCCCTCTAATGTGGAGGGGAGGCCTTTTGCCTACCATGGGACATTAAAGGCTGTTAATTTTTTTTCGATTGGCGAAATTAGACCATCATCAATATTGAAACTTTACTACTATTCTTTCAGAAGAATATAAAAAAAAATCGGTTGAATTTCTTTATATAGATAGTCCACTAATGAAATGTATATATAGTAATTATAAATTGTAATCGGATCTCCGTCTGTTGATCAGTGAACGAACGGCTCAAGTTACGTTATTTATACATGACAATGAAATCTGTATACATATATAACATTATATGTATAAAGATAATTTTTTTTTGTTTGAACAGACAGTATTAACAAAAATCTTCTGTGTTATCTCATTAATTGTGATATACGGGTTTAACATCACGCTATATTCCGCCCTATTATTATTCTTTATAAGTAAAAAAATAATAATCAAATTTCAATTCCGTAGATTTCAAACTTTTATAAAAGTTTTTAATTTTAATTTATTCCATGTTCAAGGAACCTCTCTATGGGACTTTGTATCTATATATTTGTTTGGTTGAGCGCGATAATCTCAGAAACTACTGATTCGAATTGTAAAATTATTTTAGTGTTGGATAGCTCATTTATCGAGGAAGGCTATATATCACACTACGACCAATAGAAGCGGAGCAGCACTGGTGATAGGATTTTGTGCAACCTCGTCTGGGTAGGTACCCCCTACTCATCAGATGTTCTACCGCAAAACATCAGTACTTGGTGTTGTTGTGTTCCGGTTGGAAGGGTAAGTGAGCCAGTGTTATTACAGGCACAAGGGACATAAAATCTTAGTTCCCAAGCTTGGTGGCGCATCGGTGATGTAAGCGATGGTTAACATTTCTTACAATGTCAATATTTATGGGCGTTGGTGACTACTTACCATCAGGTGGCCCATATGCTAAAAAAAGCATATATTTATATTGAAAATAACAAATATATAGTTATATATAATGTACAATTGTTAATTCCGTGTTGATCAATTTCTATATTAATTGACTTTTGATTGCTTAATACGCTTTAATCGGATTATAAACGATCACTAAAGTTGAAAATTGATAATTTTTATTGGTACTATTAAACGTGTGTATAAAATGAATTTAATTCGGCATTCGGTAAATGCAATCAATGCAAAAACTATACAAATATTAAGAATTAAAAAAAAATGTATTACGTATTATTAATAATGTTATTTTAGATATGTATGTGTCATATGATAATAAAATACCCGTCTTATAATTTCACACTTGACGTCTGACAACCGACCAATCTACATGACATACATCACGTTGTGTGGTGGTGCTATTCTAATAAGTGACGTCATACACTCGCTTAAATTTATTAATAGTATATAGTAACAGCCTGTAAATGTCCCACTGCTGGGCTAAGGCCTCCTCTCCCTATTTGAGGAGAAGGTTTGGAGCTTATTCCACCACGCTGCTCCAATGCGGGTTGGTGGAATACACATGTGGCAGAATTTCGATGAAATTAGACACATGCAGGTTTCCTCACGATGTTTTCCTTCACCGAAAAGCACGAGATGAATTATAAACAGAAATTAAGCACATGAAAATTCAGAGGTGCTCGCCCGGGTTTGAACCCACGTTCATCGGTTAAGATTCACGTGTTCTTACCACTGGGCCATCTCGACTTCGACTTAAATTTATTATCTCTGGCATATATACATATATTATATGTATAGTATATATAGACTGGCAAATAGGCCACCTGACGTTAAGCGGATACCACCGCCCATAGACGTTGGTGATGTAAGAAATATTAACTATTCCTAACATCGCCAATGCGCCACCAACCATGGGAACGAAGATGTTATGTCCCTCGTGCTTGTAGCTACACTGGCTCACTCACCCTTAAAAACTGAACGCGACAATGCTAAGTACTGTTGTTTAGCGGTATAATATTAGATGAGTGGATGGTCCCTACCCAGACGGGCTTGCACAAAGCCCTACCACCAGTTAACCGCAATACATTGAAAAAATACGAAAGTTATATGAAATGAATTCTATCTTTCAGATGGTACCCACCCGGTCACGGTGACTTCTACGAATCCTTCTACAATTCAGGCCTTCTTCAGAAGTTCATCCAGGAAGGCAGAACCTACTGCTTCATCAGCAACATCGACAACTTGGGAGCCACCGTCGATATGAACATCCTCGACTTGCTCCTCAACCCAGAACAGAAAGCTCAATCAGAATTCGTCATGGAAGTGACCGACAAGACGCGGGCTGACGTCAAGGGTGGAACCCTCATACAATACGAGCAGAAGTTACGGCTTCTAGAAATTGCGCAAGTGCCAAAGGAACACGTCGACGACTTCAAATCAGTCAGCCAGTTCAAGTTCTTCAACACCAACAATCTCTGGGCGAAGCTGGACGCGATACAGAGAGTCGTCGAGAGGGGTTCCTTGAATATGGAAATTATCGTCAATAACAAGAGTCTCGCGGACGGAGTCAACGTCATCCAGCTCGAGACGGCGGTCGGCGCGGCTATGAAGTGCTTCGAGGGGGGGATCGGGGTCAATGTCCCGAGGAGTAGGTTCTTGCCCGTAAAGAAGACGTCCGACTTGCTGCTCGTTATGTCGAACCTGTACAGCCTGTCGCACGGGTCGCTGGTCATGTCCCCGCAGCGGATGTTCCCGACGACGCCGCTCGTCAAGTTGGGGGACAACCACTTTGCGAAGGTCAAGGAGTTCCTGAACAGGTTCGCGACGATACCGGATCTGATCGAGCTGGACCATTTGACTGTGTCCGGTGACGTGACCTTCGGCAGAGGAGTCTCATTAAAGGTAGGAAGCTCTGACACCATTCATGGTCATCATACTTATTTGACATGAAAGTAAATATGTAGTAATAGATCAGCCTGCCTACCTAGGCTGGCAAATGGGTGAGCTGATGGTAAATAGGTACCACTGTGCATAGGCATTGGTACTGTAAGAAATATTAACCATCCCTTACATCGCCGATACGCCACGTACCTTGGGAACAAAAAATGTTATGTCCCTTGTGCCTGTGCTTACACTGGCTCACTTTAAATTGGAAAACAACTATACTAACTATTGCTGTTTGGCGGTAATGAGTGGGGGTACCTACCAGACGCGCACGCAGCCGCCATACATAAAAAATTACCATTGTATAAATTTCATCCATTAAAAAATGCTTTTTCAGCATTGCGTTAATTTTTGTTTTTAATTTCAGGGTACCGTCATAATAATCGCGAACCACGGAGACCGTATCGACATACCCTCTGGAGCTCTCTTGGAGAACAAGATAGTGTCGGGCAATCTACGTATATTGGATCACTAGCGAAATTGAACTTTATAATTATTGTAGTAGGATTGAATTTAGATTATATTTAGACGTTACAGCGTGTTTAAATAAAAAATATACATATTTACGCATGCAAATATATTTATTAAATAAATTTATATCGTAATGATAATTTCTGAATTTGCAAACGGTGCCGATTTCTCAAATTCATTAAACGAATGTATTTGTAATTTGTTCTTTCGTAATGATAATATATTCTTATATAGATATATATATTCTTGGTAACATATAGTGCTATGTATGTGTGACTTATTATGTAATAAATAGTCTTTTTGTAGTCGCTATGGCTCAATAATTGAACTTTGAAGTCGATTTTTAATTTTAATTATAGTTGTTTAATATTATAGCAAATGAAATATAATTATATGAATTGATATAAGAACTTAAAGGTTTTGATAAATAAATAAACGTGAAGTTGACGCTTGTCACGGTTGTACTCTCAATTTAAAGCGTAAAAAACTGCGAATATTTACATAATAATTTTATATACTAAAATATTTACCGATTTTTATGAACATATATTTGTTTTTATATAAAAAAAAATAGTTTTTGTAAAAAAAAAATATATATATATATTTGGTTCTATATATTATTGCGCTCAAGGTAATCGGGTTGCGTTTTTATTATAAAAAAATATATTTATTTTTATCTGTGCAATGATTTTATGTTTAAAAAAAGTCAATAAATTAAAGACAAATGTTTTCATTTATATACATTATTGTAGCAATAATATATTAGGAATTGCCTACTTGCCTTAAAACTTAATTAAATTTATGTAGAAATATGATTACACGAACTCTTATATGACAAAAAATATTTAAAAAAACGTACGTATATATGTTAAAATTCTTTCAGCTTTCTTTTGGGTACAATAAGCTTAATACTAAAATTAGGTTTTTTATGTACAATTATATGTTGGGAGGCTATATATTGTATTCAGTTCTATGTAAAACACAAATTTAAAATCTGTTTGAATGGACGTTTTATTTTAATTTTGGATTATTTTTGATGTCTGAGAGCAGGCTATTCTGTAAGAATAAACTCGAAACTCATTGTTTACATGGCCGAAAATAATTCAGGCACAAGACCAACGGCTTTACGTGTTTTCCGAGATGCGGGAGTGTATAGATTTAACTTGCATACTTCGGGCTACTGAGAATTATCGACAAAAAAAACAATTACTTTTTATTGAACCCAGGACTTCGGAATCTGCGGTCTTATCTAGCCTTCACGTTTACATGATAACAATAAAGTTAAAAGAATACACGCATCGATATTTCCGTAATTTAGTTCTTATAGAATAGCATCGCTGAAATGATTAAATCTTTCAAGTCGCGGGCGACCAAGTTGTATGAAACAGTCAGAAGTGCACAATCTTCATATAATTTATATAAACATATTTATAAAACTTGTACGGTGGTGATTTTTATAGCTTAGATTAAAGTTAAGCAAAACACCAAGCACATCATTATTTAAAATTGTTATTAATAGATTTTTTCAGCTGCTGAAATCGTGCCATTATTTAATTTAATGAAACGACGATGAAAATTCTATTTGTATATTTATCACGATAATAAAATATATTTTTTCAATATTTGTTATGAACTATTTCCATAGTCAAAGCAAATATGTAAATAAATATTAAAATGAAATCATAATATTTTTTTTTTTTTTATAGAATAGGAAGGCGGACGAGCATATGGGCCACCTGATGGTAAGTGGTCACCAACGCTCTTAGACATTAGCATTGTAAGAAATGTCAACCAACGCTTACATATCCAATGCGCCACCAACCTTGGGAACTAAGATTTTATGTCCCTTGTGCCTGTAATTACACTGGCTCACTCACCCTTCAAACCGGAACACAACAATATCAAGTATTGCTGTTTTGCGGTAGAATATCTGATGAGTGGGTGGTACCTACCCAGACGAGCTTGCACAAAGCCCTTTTTTATTTTATACTCATTATTTGTTCATAAATTTGCTTTCTTTAGTACAAAAATATGATCGTATTCCACAAATATCTATCTTTTAATCTGCATAAAAACATGCAAATCGCTTGCGCATGCAAACGTAAAAGAAAGGGTAATAGAGCAAATAAGTATTTATGGTGACAGGGATGATGTAGTATTAATCTAGATGTCGTGGTTCTAAAAATGGCGCTATCATGGTCAGTAGTATTTTTTCTTATAAATGCACCCATTCTTTCGACGAGAATAATCTATCTTAAGACAATCAAATATATTAAAACTGTAAACTAAACTTCCTTTTTTGAAATTCCATCTGGACTGCCACCTGCTGTAGTTTGAGATGAACGACAAATACATTTTAAAATTACCTTTAAACTCATATATATATATTATAAAGATTAAAATTACCTGATCCCTTCCTATTTAATTTCGCTGGCATTTTTTAAAATGAGTTGGCTAGCGCTTGACTGTTATCACACCTGATGGAAAGTGAAGATACAGTCTAAGGTGGAGCGCGCTTGCCTAGAAGATGCCTATTCACTCTTGACTTGAAGGTACCCATATAATAGGTGGTGGGGAAAACCACACAGTAACAGTGAATGTGTAACTGATCAGCAAAACGCGTCGTTTCCTAAATCCCAAACAGGATACGAGCGGTGCCACAATTGCTAATATCGAAAACACTATTATCATGAAATTCGTAAAATATAATGAGCAAGAAGTTCAATTTACGCAATAGATCTTATTTCACCAAGGTTTGTTGATCGACGAAAAATTTAAAACAAATAACAACTGTGATGTTGCTTGATAATAAAAACAGGCGCTTTAAAATAAAGTCAAGCTTTTTGTTATAATTTGTTATATTATATAATAGATATCTTATTGAATAAATAATTTACCAGAGCTAGGAAGAAAGTTTTTCCATTCAACCATGATGATATACGACTTCGAACTAAGAAAAATATGTGTCATGTTCCTATTATAAAACTACTCTTTTGTTATATATAATATGTAAATATAGTTAGGAATATGTCGAAGCTGGTGGTAGAGCTTTGTGCAAGCTCGTCTGGGTAGGTACCACCCACTCATCAGATATTCTATCGCAAAGCAGCAGTAATTGTTATTGTTGTGTTCCGGTTTGAAGGCTGAGTGAGCCAATGTAATTACAGGCACAAAGGACATAGCATCTTAGTTCCCAAGGTTAGTGGCGCATTGGTGATGTAAGCGATGATTAACATTTCTTACAATGTCTATGGGCGTTGGTGACTACTTACCATCTAGTGGCCCATATGCATTTATTTATGTAAGAATTATTTATTTTAAGACCTCTACTATCTAACTATACAAATGATGGTCATGTCCGCGTAGTATGGTGGCAACAAATGAGAATGCTGGCAGCATTTCCCCTTTGAATCGCAATCCAATCCTCTGGGCGAAAAATGAACCAGCCCTCCTGTCCTCAGTAGACGAGATGTTATATTTTTAATAAAATTTATTCACTCTTACTGTGAATTTTATTATATATATAAAATTAAATGAAATTGTAATGTTTTATATTGTGAATTGCACACGCGTTTTAAGTAATTGTATTTATTTTTGTGAACGAAATAAAACAAAAAAGTTGATATTTTTATACAAAATATATTATAAAACTATCATCTTCATCATTATATTTAAATACAAGTTATTGCAAATTAATAATAATAATATACTGGGATATCATTCACATACGGCCATCTGATCCCAAACTAAGCAGAGCTCATACTATGGAAACCAGACAACTGATATACTACATACACTACTTTTCTTTTGTAAATACATTCTTATATAGATAATAACACCCGACTCAGGACAAACAAACATGTTCATGCAGACGAATGTCTGTCCTGGGTGGGAATCGAACCCATAACCTTCGACGTGAAAGGCAAGTATCTAACAACCACGCCAACCGGCCCGTCGAATATATATATATATATATATATATATATATATATATATATATATATATATATGTATATATATATAACACAATACACCTTAAAAAAATTAAAAATCATAATAGAACAAATGTGTAACAAATTAACTAATAACAAATTGAAATTATAAAACTGAACAAACACATTGAACAGGTATAAGATTATATATCAAATAATAGTCCGGGAGAGGCGTTGCAATTGCCTAAAATCAAGTTTACATGATTTGAGCAAATACAACAATTCATTTCAAATACTTTTCTATATTTGTACATCAAATTGTGTAAATAAATATAAGATATATAAATATGTTGGACCATGATACACATATATACGTAATTAATTATATACTACTTGTATTATATACATATAAACTAAATATATAATAATAATAATAATGTTCTCTAGACCGATTTCGGCCACGGCGGCTAATCTCAAGAGAGATTAACCAACTACGCAGGAGATATTACAGTGCACAAGTGTGTGCACAAACACAGGTGCACTCACTATTCCCCAACTCTCAAAATCCGATGGGATGGCAATCCGACACGACCGGAAAGAGTTCAGACGCAGGACCAACGGCTTCACGTGCTTTTCGATGCACGGGAGTGTACACACTTCCAACTTTCAGACTCCGGGCTGCTACTGAGAGTTTTCTGGTAGAAAAGCCCAATAACTTTTTATTGGCCCGACCTGGGAATTCTACCCAGGACCTCTCTTCTGCGGCCTTATATCAAGCCAAACCAACGAGGCAGTTTATACTAAATATATATAATAAATACATGGTACACCGTGAGTATACCAGTATAGCTGTATACCACTTAAAATTTTATAATACGAAGTCTTAATAATATGTAATTATAATAAGAGTTGTCAGCTGCATTAACCAGGAAATATTATATTGCTGTTAGTTTATCGTATAAATTCAGATATTCAAAAAAAAAAACCGGTAAATTTATTTAATATTTAATGCAATTTATTACACATTAAGCAGATACGCTCGCAATATGTATAAATATATATCAACAAAGCTCATGAAATAATTCTGTCATTTCAACGCTGCCTCCCGTACTATAAGAGTATTTTAGAATATTTATAACTTGTGATAATTTAATAATAATAGTAATTATGAAGCGGAAACTATTAAGCTACAGCTACTCCTGTGCGACCATTGAAGTCACTTGATTTCACAGATGTGACTGTAGCTTTAACATGAGTAGTGCCGCCTTTCATTCGCTGCTTGTATACTTAACATGTTAAACCTATTATGTTATGACTATTATTTTATGATATACTATCAGCTGTTTTCATCGCTAGTGATGAGAAGTTCAGGTGTGGGTCGATATCGACTCGCTATTATGCTGACGATTCCCGACATTACTGCGAGTGCAGCACTGACCGCTCCAATCGACCAGATTGAAAAATCATGGAGCAGACATATACTATCCCTTTCGTAGACACACGTTAAATCTGTAACAGAACAAAACGGAATATCAGTTATCATAGGATAATGCATGCAAGGGAAAATTAAATTATTACATTATTATTACATTACTGGTTTTCTCCTTCGGTTTCGCCCACGTGCTAGAGGGAGGGGGGGCAGGTACGAGGTAAAAAAAAGTAGCCTATGTCCTGCCTTGCAATTCATACTTGCTTCATACCAAATTTCATCAAAAACGTTTCAGTAGTTTAGCTTTGAAAATTTAACAGACAGAGCTACACAAAACAAACAAAAAAACTCTAGGTCGGGACATAATTTGAGATATAAACTTTTAAAATTTAAATACAAAACCCAACCATTTGTGAACCGTAATATAATGTTCCATCAATGAAGTTATTGCAGTAAACCTATATACAATTATAATTTAAAACTATAAATATATAATAATACAAAAAAAATGAATGCGATACTCACAGCCGATCACCATGTACAAAAAGTGGCCAAGCACGTGCGAGAGGATTCCGATTATGGCGAAGCTGACCCCGATAGCTATGGGCTTGTCACGGGGCGGGACGGCGCGAAGTATCACCATGCCTTGCATGAGGAACGACGCCGCTGAAATGATTAAAACCGATTTAAAAATCCTAAATAAACAAAACTAAATACAGTTAATGGAGAAGTGAGTGACAAGGGGGGTTCACGGTACCCTAGGAATCCTCCCTAGTGAAAGGAGGCCCGCATATGCGGGCCAGCCGTCAGAGCGTCACGATAGCATGCGAAAGCGATCCCGTGGCGCTCCTCGTTAAGACGGAAAGGGTATCGCTGGTTTTTTAGTGGGTATTCCGATATTTGGGGCGAACTCAGCGCCTTGGACACCGGCGAGCCCCACATACCTCCCCACTATTCCCGTGGGGGAAACACGTAACCCGTTTTTCCAGCGATAAAAAGATTAGTTTAATTGGCGGTTAGTTTTAGAATATAAAATTATTAGTATCAGATCAGTTCCAGAAACTTGCAACAGAGTAGTTCAAGGTGGTTCTCCAACTTTTATCAGGATACAAACTCTCATCATACACACCAGTAAACGGTATGTCATATATCAGTATTAAATCTATAAATAACAATATATCTATTAATAATAATCAATGTATATAGATGTTATATACATATGAATAATAATTATATAACCTCTGCAATCAATGGAACATTTACACGCATGGCAATGAGGGAAAGAAAGTGCACCTGTGTTTGCGCACACATTTGTGCACATGTCCTGCGTAGTTGATTAGTCACCCTTAGGAATGGCCGCCGTGGTCGACATCAACAAGGACATCATCATCATTACAGATAGTTTGAAATTATGGTACTTTTTAAAAAGTTTTAATACTTTTTCTATTTTTTTTTATTGAATTTGGGCCGCCTGATGGTAAGTGGTCACCAACACCCATAGACATTGGCATTGTAAAAAATGTTAACTATCACTAACACACCAATGCGCCACCAACTTTGGGAACTAAGATGTAATTACCGTTGTGCCTGTTATTACACTGGCTCACTCACCCTTTACTGCTGTTTTGCGGTAGAATATCTGATGAGTCGGTGGTACCTACACAGACGAGTTTGCACAAAGCTCTACCACCACTACATAATACACAACTAAATTGTGGGTGTCAACTACAATATAATATAGAATGCAGAACTCACCTGTGGCAGCGAGCACTAATGTAAAGAAGACCAGGTAGATGTTGTAAACGAGCCAGCAGGAAGGTAGGGTGCAGCTTCCGCGAACCGCTCTTTGAGGGCCACAAGAGCAATTGTCGAACAACCTTCGAAAATAATAAGGAAATGATTGATGATGCTTTAGTTAAGCTGTACAGTAATATAATTATTATTTGGTTGTCAGAATCCGATTTATTTGTAACAGTCTGTAATATTAGAATGTCTGCCTCGTTGGTCTAGGTGATTGATGTAAGGCCGCAGACCCGGAGGTCCTGGGTTCAATTCCTAGGTCGGGCCAATATCGGATTATGAGAGTCAGGGAATAGAGAGTGCACCTGTGTTTGCCCTTGTGCATTATAATATCTCCTGCGTAGTTGGTTAATCTCTCTTGAGATTGGCCGCCTTTGCCGAAATCGGCTTGGAAGACATTATTATTATAATATTAGAATTTGTCAGATTTGCTGTCGCTTCACTGGCAATGCTTCTTTTTATATAAAAGTTGGCGGACGGGAAAATGGGCCACCACCACCCATAGACTTCGGCACTTACTATTACTATTTAGGTAGCGCGTATTGGGAACCAGTATTGTTAACTAAGATGTGATGTCCGCCTGTAGTTACCCTGGCTTACTCATCTTTCCAACCTGAACACAACAATACTAAGTATTGCTGTTTAACGGTAGAATACCTTATGAGTGGGTACCTACCCATGGGGGCTTGCACAAAGTCTTACATGTAAGTAAATAATGCAATTTTTTATTTAGGTGTAGATTGATGGATGCGCTTTACACTGAACTGAACATTAGTCTGAACAGTGTTTGCATGGTTTAATTGGTAAAAGGACTTATTTTTTATGTTTATCCAGGGGGGGCAGGGTACTCAGAAACACGGGTATAAGTTTTTTATGGTTTGTAATGCTTTGATTGTTATCAATTAAACATTTTCCATGTTTCTCACGTTATGTAAGTTTCTTATGTACGAATGTCGACGACATAAAAGTAGTATATATGTAAACTAAAATTATGGCAGTCGAAGGTGAGCCTTTTTTTCAAATATTCGATTTCAAAAAAAAAAAAATTATGAATGAACTTACAAAAATCCATTAAGGTCTTCGTATTCCCTGCATCCCGCGTGACACGGAGAGAAGTAAGTCGTCGAAGTATTCAATACACAAACAGGACTGAAGCCGTAAGTCTCTGATTTGCATCTAAAAAAACAATTGTTATATAATTATATAGTTGTTATTGTATTACCCACATTGGATCAGCGTGGTGGAATAAGCTCCAAACCTTCTCCTCAAAAGGAAGACGAGGCTTTAGCCCAGCAATAGGACATTAACATATTGTATAAGCGTAAACAAATAAAAACATATAACAACAATTATTTAATATTTTTAATTTTATAATATATCATTGCATAGGTGTACTAGGATGACAGCTGACAGTGAGAGATGACGTAACATCCTGAAAAGAATAACATCAGCCACTACTTCATGACGACCACGACCGCTCTACCAAGAGCTAATCGACTAAGAAAATAAGCGTCAATAGTATAATAGTTTACGGGCCGTATAGCGTTGTAAAAGTCGCTGATTTTATTTTAATCCTTTGGACTATTGTCATTCCCACTCCTAAATTAATTGGAGGGGTTTACCACTACGTATTACTATTTATAGTAATATTAGTAATTCCTTAAACTTTAAACGGCTATTTCTATTAATATTTAAAAAAAATACATATAATATACAAGTCAGCACACACTCACCTATACCTACCACAAACAAATAAATTTTCACCGCGCTCAATTTTTCTCTGCATAGAATACGTGATGAACAATAAACACAAATAAAATTAATAATTAAGGTGATTGTCCGGATAGCAATAATAGTGGTAACGAGGTTATGAAATTAGAGTACATGTATGATATACTCGGTACATACTCGCATCCAACACTGCAGCTTGGCTGCTGGTACTCCCCGTTGACGCCAGCAATTTCCCCTATACCACAGCTAAGGCCAGTGAGTACAGCGAAGAATGCAGTCACCAAAACACAAGTAATACCACCAACTTTGGAAGCAGTGTTTGATTTGACACCTTCACTGCGACGACCGGAGAAACGCATGCGAAATATCTGGAAAAAGTAATAATAAAGGCAAAAAAATAATAATTACTGAGGTACAGGAGCTTAAGCAATACAAACTTCTTAACTTTTTATATTTATGTTAAATAGAATAGGCAAATGGGCCTTCTGGTGGTAAGTGTTCTATGGCTCATAAATTGGCGCTTGAAGAACTATTAACCATTTACATCGTCAATGCGCCACTAACCTTGAAAACTAAGACGTTATGTCCCTTGTGCCTGTAGCTACACTGACTCGACGAGCTCACAACTACAGACTGATGTTAAGGACTTGAAGGAAAACGTAATAACTTTTATTGTTAGATTTAAATCCTCGCCGTCTGCTGACCAATTGTGACGTTGCGGAAATCAAAAGATACCTGAGTGAGGCCCAACCTATGTATCTTTCTCCTTCTGAAATATGACGTCACAAAACGAAGGCTATGGCCATAATTCGCTTACTAGTCCAACGAGTAAGTCAAAATGAGAAATTAAGAGCGTATACTAACGCATTTGGTAATTAATTCAATTTTCGCTACAGTAATGAATATATTTCAATTATATTATTTAAATTATACTTTATTTGAACAATAATGATTTTCCATTACCGAGACGAAGAAAATAATGACGAGGGATCTGAAGATGTCCATTATCGTGCGCGAGGTTCGCGGATCCTGACGTAGAGTTTCTACGTGGAACTTCGACTGAAATTATAAAAGAACTATATAATAATTTAATATTAAAAATAGTAGCCGAGAATGTCCAGAACACGTGGTTTTTAATCGAATATTACAGTTTCAACTAAGTATAAAAGTTACTGTAAATATTGGGTTAATTTTGTTTGTATGTATTGTGAAATTTGGTATAAATTTTTTTTGCATAATATCTAAGCGAACCTGTATAGTTGCAGTATCAAATCTGACGTAGCCGAAGAGAGCCGTGTTGAGGAGCGACAGCGCCACCGTCTGCAGCATTAATGGCTTATTGCTAAGCATACGACCAATCGGCTTTAATATACCTGGAAAAATTAACATACTCTAAATAATTAAGCTGACTGCCTCGTTGATTTCATGTCTGGCATGTTAAGATTGCAGATTCCAAGGTTCTAAGTTGAAACTCTGGGTCTGTAAAAATAGGTTATTCGGTCAGGGAATTCTCCGAAGCAGTTCCGAAACTTTGCGTCGTGTCGTGAAGGCATGTAAAGTTGTTGTTCCTTTTTTTTATAGCTGGAAAAAAGCATCAGGCGTTTGCGGCGAGCCAAGTCGAACTAGTGTCTAAGGCGCTGAGTATGCCCCGAACATCGGAATACCCACTAAATAACCAGCTCCACGGGATCGCATGCACATGCTACCGTGACGCTCAAAGCTGTTGATCCTTCGCTAAGCCGTTTCAACAATTGTGTCGGATCCTTGTCTCATCGGATTATGCTTATGAGCGGCAATAAGTGCAGATAGACAGAGCACCCGTGTCTGCGCACAAACTTGAATACAACAATTTCCCTGCGCAATTGGCTATTCTTCGCTGAGTCATAAGGCTGACTTTATAAACCTTAATACATACTTCTATTCATTTAAAGATATAAAGTTATGTTTAGTTCATACAAATCAAAACTAAGACGTTATGTCTCTTGTGCCTGTAGCTACAATGACTCGACGAGCTAATAAAATGAAAAGTTATTTACAATAAGTAATTTATATTATTTAATTTATATTATTCTAATTTATTTATTACCTATTGAAATGAAAAGTCAAATATGCTTGCCCGGGTTCAATTCCGCACTCTTCGGTTCAGATTCATCTCATTCACTATCCTGACCTGCTTATCAGACAATTGTTTTTAACTTCAAAATAACTTACAGTTATATTCAATGGGCTCGAACTCCTTGTACCCCTCCATTTTCCTCGGGAACAGAGTGAACAGGATACAGAACATGAGAGTCAGCATCGAGAGTGACACATGTGCCTCCCACCAGTCCTCCCTCACTGAACCACTTCTCAACCAGTTCTGACCACTCAGACCGAGGGACAGACGTATTGATATAAGGATACCTAAAATTTTAAATAATATTATTATTTATGTATATGAACATTTTAGGGAAACTATAACCGTAACCGTAACAGCCTGTGAATGTCCCACTGCTGGGCTTAAGGCCTCTTCTCCTCTTTTTGAGGAGAAGGTTTGGAGCTTATTCCAAACTATAGTTTAAACAAATACTTTTTTTTAAAAAAGAACTTTAAGCTTTCTCAATATTATTATATATATTCAGAAATTCATCACGGAGCGGACATCATCACGTCACTAAAATACAATACAGGTAAATATTGACATGGAATACAATGTTAGATTCTTAATTATTTAGTTCAAATAAAAACAATCACTAATAACAATAAAACTTACGGCGTTTGAATATACATACAGACGACATACTTCAGTTATAATAAAATAAATAGCGCCTATTGTTTCTAATGCATGTAATATAATGTATATAATATTTTTTGTTAATTTAAGTGTTATCATATATATATAAATTATTTACCATAAAAATATGGTCCACTTTCCGGTTCATGGTCATCCAAGTACGTGATCCCGTGCGCCCACACGCTGATCTTTGTGAGTGCGCAAAGAACTGCTGTGATAATAAGGAACACGGTTCTTGGAACCAGAAGGTTATCTTCAGTGGACTGTTTATTTAAATTATGTTCGGAGTATGCTGAAATGACACCACCTCCGCAAAGTTCTAGAATAAAAAATAATTTAAATTAATAATCAAATATCGTCGCGATGGTAGGACACTGGATAGACTTGTATAGATGTCATCCAGTCAGACACAGCCCATAAATGTCCCAATGTTGGAGAAATGCATCGTCTCCTATTATAGATAACGTTGAACTGAACCAACAACGCTGGTCCAATGTGGTTTGGTGGATGTAATATGGCAATATCCTCAAACATAAGCAGGTTGCCTCACGATGCTTACCTTCACCGGAAATTGAACGCGTGAAAACTGTAATGCTTGTCAATTTTAAACTACGATCTTCATTTAAAAGATCGTTGTTTGTAATGTTACGTGTGTCATGGGTAATGTATTATGTGTGGTGGGTAATGTATAAACGAGACGTCATATAACATGTTATATGACGTCTCGTTTTGTCGCGCGTCAATTTTAGCTTTCAAGCTTTATATTTGTAGTATTGGATTGGATACTGTTTCGTTTATCTATTGTCTTGCTTAAAGAAAGATCCCAAGCCTCTATAACTGTCCGTCTCAATTTTGTAAGGGAAAAGTTCATACGAAGTTAGACTCATTTCCATCCCCTTAAAGTTGAAATTTCCAAAAATAGTATGGATGCTTACGTTATAAAATAAAACTATGTTGCTCAGTTCACATCAAGACAAATGATTGGCTCCAGATTCAAATCTAGGACGTAAATATCAACGTCTGTATAAGCTAACAATCACGCCAACGAGGCGCTAATTAAAATTTAAGTAGTCAAGGACGCGAAGAGATTTTTATATTATCTTTGATCGATGGTACAGTGTGCGTATCCGGGCGTTTTTTTTTATAATTACAAGATTAATTCTAATTATCTATTATGAAGTAATATATAATGAGAATTAACAACACGATAATTATTCGTTATGATCAGATAATGTTAAATAATATTTGTATCACGTTGTATTTTTAATACGCAAATGATTAAAATGTTTTATCGACAGTTCAAATGTGAATACATTCTTTGGAGTATATATTATTCTTCGAGCATCTTGAATAAACTTTAATTTTATTAATTAAATAAATAAAAATATTCGGTTATTACCTAATGTTTTCGAGACAGTCACACTATAGCTTATTATATTATATTTATATAGCTTATATTATTATATTGTAGCCTTGATTTCAAATATTATCATTTATATTTTATTATTAATGTACGAAGTTTCTAGGACACAAAAATCAATTGACTATGTGTTATTTAGAATTCTATTACTCATTCTTACCTACCGAAGGTCGCCCCGATTCAGGATACGGGAATGCTAAAACTATCAGGCCAGAAATGGCCGTGGCTCCAAGCCAAGCTGACAGTGTAAAGTGTCTCATGCCTCGTCCATACCACGCCACCATTGCACCCAATAAAAATTCCGCACCACCAACTCCCATTTTAACCCAATCTGCAATTAAATAACAGATTGATATGATTGATCGTTACTTGTTCTGCAGTTTAAAATAATTATAGCAGAACAATGATATTTAAAACAGTAAATTTTATACAAAAGACACCTAGTAAAAACTGATAGTTCTATAAATGCAACTTTTGTGAAGAATATTTGACTTTTTTTTTTAAAATTAATTAATAATGTTCATAAATACCTTCATTTATTGATGACAGGTACCCTGTACCCGCATTTCTCCTCAAGAGGAGGTAGACATTGCTTTCCAGGAATACAACAATTAGCAGCGCACCTTGCAGGAACAGGTCGAAACGCGGAATTGTCAGGATATACTTGCGAAGGAGGAACCATACTTTTGCGATTACTGAAAGAGGTATGATATTTTTTGAATCTTATTCATAGTACTCCATAGTTCATAGTGGATGGCGTTACTCTTGTTTGGTTGGATTAGCTTATAAGACTTTCATACTGCTCTGAGTTAACCGAGATTGCTTTGTGGTGCCGCATGCACTACCTAGAAGTATAGGGGACCGGCGAGATTACTTTTGCCCCCTGAGAAGAGCATCGCCAAGTCACGACTGGAACACATCACCGGTGGATCGTGGTCGTGGATGCGTTATATTGACCCGATCCTGTAATCTCTCCGTGTCGAAGATGGCCTTTGCAGTGGGCTTTATTATCCCACATAACTCGACGTCCTGATGTTTTTGTCGAGAACTTCTCAGGAAGCACCTCAAACCTTCACCTGGACTTTCTGTCTGATCGCCGTCTCATCGCGTTATAAGAATAAGGGAATAAAGAGGGCATCTGTGTTTACGCACACACTTATTGACTATAGTATCTCCTGACAGTTAGTTGAGAATGCTGATCATCCGGCAGACACTGGTGGTAGAGCTTTGTGCAAGCTCGTCTGGGTAGGTACCACCCACTCATCAGATATTCTACCGCAAAACAGCAGTATTTATTATTGTTGTGTTCCGGTTTGAAGGGTGAGTGAGCCAGTGTAATTACAGGCACAAGGGACATAAAATAGGGCTATTTAGGAACTTCAAAAAATTAATTAACACCAATTTAGATCAGTACAAAAATATATAGTTAATATTAACAAATTCCAAGCCGAGATGGCCCAGAGGTTAAAACGCGTGAATCTTAAACGATGATCGTGGGTTTAAACCCAGGCAAGCACCACTGAATTTTCATGTGCTTTGTTTTCATTTGTCTTTATAATTTATCTCGTGCTTGACGGTGAAGAAAAACATCGTGAGGAAACCTGCATGTGTCAAATTTCACTGAAATTCTGCCACATGTGTATTTGACCAACCGGCATTGGTGCAGCGTGGTGGAATAAGCTCCAACCTTCTCCTCAAAAAACAAGGATAGGAGGCCTTAGACATTCACAGGCTGTCACAATTAATTAGCATTCAAATAGCACGATAGTTACCTAAATAGAAAATCTATCCTCGCAAAAAAAAACTTTTTAGAAAAGCTAATTTGTTTTCGCATAATAATAATCATCTAATTATTTAGTTGATAAAATTCCCCATCCAAAGGTATTAATATATTTAATTATAAATATAATCAAGAAATAAAACTTGATACAGATACAGTTTAATATGATAACAGTTGATTTTGATTTTATTTTAGTATATATTATACTATTATTATAAATCGATATTTAAATTTAAATTGAATATTTTTTTATTATTTCTAGGCGTTATTAAGTGGGTAATGTAATTCTTACGAGACGCCGAATGTACTTAAGAGTTTAGAGTTCTGTTTCTGATCTTACTTTTCAAGAGACTAAATTTTAAAAAAGAAACAAATTTACGACAACTTCCGCTCGGTTAAAAGGCATTAAGTTGTAAGCGGATAAAATAATCAGCGACTGTTCGGATAACATCCGAATTAAGGTGAAAAATATACGTTTCATATAAAAAATAAAAAAAACGTATATTAGATGATGCAACGCGTTTCGGAGAGAGTTATATATATAATCTTAACACATATGTAGCACTTTCGCAGTTTCATCATCTTTAAATTTATAATACACGAAAACCCGAACAAACTTATTATTACCTTCGAAGGTGCGCAGATTAAAAATTGTAACTCAATGCCAACATTTAAATCAAATTTAGCACAATATGCTATAAATACTTAGTCTTAATTAAAAACATATTATGTACACGCTTATTCTTACTTACTAACCTTTTGTTTACCTTTTTTATATAGATAATATTACATCTACCAAGAACGACGAATTACCTGAACAATATTTTCTAAAAAAATTTAAAAATATCTCACGTAAGTGACTTTTTTGTTTTTGTCTTTTTTTTTTATATGTCCGGGATGGCAAATGACTCTACTCCACCTGATGGTAACTGGTAGTAGAGTCCAAACGCGACGACGGCCAGTACAGACGGGAAAAACGTTCAGCACTAGCCGCCTTCGCCTTGCCGGCTCGCAAGATGCCTCTTCACGCCTCGTTTGAAGGAACCCGGGTTGTAAGAGGAGGGGAACACGTGAGCTGGTAAGGAATTCCATTTTTTGGAAGTGCGACAAAGAAAGGAGTTGCCAAATTTCTTTGTTCGCGATGGAATTGATGTCACAGTTAGGCGGTGACATCGAGAACCAGCTCGCGTGGACTTAAGAGGGAAGGGGGAAGCAGGAATTAGAGAGAATAGTTCCTCAGAGCACTCGCCGTGATACAGTCGATAGAGAGCGCTCAGTGCTGCTATCTCGCGACGCAATTGTAAAGGTTCAAGGGTGTTTGTGACCTTTACGTCGCCAATAATGCGTACTGCACGTCGCTGCAACCGGTCCAAGGCCTCCAGTAGGTACTTAGCGGAGCCATCCCAAAGGTGCGAGCAATATTCAACGCAAGACCGTACCTGTGTTTTGTATAACAGGCACAGTTGTTGTGGCGTGAAAAAACGCCGCACCTTGTTCAGAACTCTGAGTTTCCGTGAAGCTGTTTTTATAATAGCCTCGATGTAATCCCTTGGACTAAGGTCGCAGCGAACGTCCATCCCCCGCATGGCGATTTTGCTTTGTATCATCAGCGGTATGCCACAGAGGGAGGGATGAGGGTAAAATGGGTCTTTTTGAAGAATGTTAGAATAAATGTCTATAAACCTTATATTGACGTGACAACGTGAATTTAATCTTTTTGTTCTTTATAAAACTTTAAATGAAAGTTTTCATTCAAAATGTTAACATGTGAATTGATAAAAACTAAATTATGAAATATTTAAATATTTTAAGCGATACTTTTTACATACATGTCATGGAGATTTTGAATTAGGTATTTTTTTTAAATCGATGGGATGTATTACTAATGGATTAACCTTTTTCCAGACTTGATAGGTTTGAAAAAATACAACTCAGATACCATGATGAAATCACATTGATTTTAATAAAATTTGAAGATTAAGCAAAAACCTCACTCTAGTTTTATACACAGACGACCCTCGCGACCATTTCCGTCACCATTAAGCAAGAATTTCATAATAAGTACTATAAATTGAGCCGGAAATTAATTATAAACATAAAACTAACACACGAAAATTGATTTTTTTTATTATAATCTTTAACATAATGCTAAATGACGTAATAGTAAATAATTAAATAAATGCAGAAGAAGAAGATGAAATACGAATGAAGAAGATATTCTTCTCACACAAGATTCATCCAATTAATATACCATTAGTGAAATTATAGTAAAATATTTGTTTGCACGGAAAATATTGAATAATCACACTAAAAAAGAACAACAAAAAACAATCTTTTGATTTTATAATTATTAATGAAAATGTATACTTACACATCATGATTTAGTTATGTAAATTATTTTTTTACATATATAATCACATTGGGTTACGAGTTATTTATCATTAACACTATGCAATGAGTGACGTTTGGTAGCGCAGACGCCACAGCGGAACGCTGTGTACTGACTCGTATTCGTTTATCGATTTATTTATCTTATCTAAATCAATGATTAGTCCAAAAATTAAAGGTCTTGTGACAATGTTACTCGTACGTTTTATAAGATATGCGAATAATACCGTTTAACGTTTGGTTTTTAATGAGAAAAATTTTGCCAAATATTAAAATAGGTCCTTACATAAGAAATTGGCGTTTTGTACGGAAGGAATATAAAGTCTTCTTTTTGTAAAATATATTAAATTAATCAAAGTATGCACCGTCGTTATCTATGCACTTTTGCCATCTCATAGGTAGTTCATTGATCCCTTTACTAAAAAAACTATGGGGGCAAGAATCAATAAACTCTTTGAAGGCGGCTTGGACTGCCGCATCGGAGTTGAATTTTTTTAAGTAAGTAAGAAGTTGTCCAAATTCCGAAAAAAATGGTAATATGTTGGAGTAAGGTCCGGGGAGTACGGTGGATGTCGCAGACTTTCCAATTGTAGCTCATCTAACTTAGTGGTTGTTTGTTGTGCAGTGTGTGGTCATGCGTTGTCGTGAAGCAGCAGTGGCCTAGAGCGATTGACCAATCTCGGTTGTTAAGCAGCTAGTTCTTCCTTCATGGTTTGCAGTTCCTGACAATAGATATCTGCCGTAATCGTTGGTCAGATTTTAGAAAGCTATAGTGAACAACACCGGCGCTAGTCCACCAAACACTCACAAGTAACTTTTTCTGAGTTAATTTTCGTTTAGGGCAGGATTTGGCTGGGTCTCCAGGGTTCAGCTATTGCGACGAGCGCTTTCTATTATCGTACAGTATCCACTTTTTGTCACAAGTAATGATTCGATTTAAAATCCGTTCATTATTGTGTCGGTTGAGCAAAGTAACACAGCAGTCGACGCGTGTTTGCAAGTGCGATTCATTCAATTCATGAGGTACCCGTCGTTCAAGTTTTTTTTACTTTCCCGTTTGCTTCAGTGGATTAACACAGTTTTATCACTTACCCCGAAGCCTGCATCTATCTCTGAAGTGCTTTGTGATGAATCCGCTTCCATCATATAATCCTTTAATTCTTCATTTTCCACTTTGGTCTCCGGCCGTCCACGGGGTTGGTTCTGAATGTCGAAATTTCTACTTATATACTATTAACTGGTGCCACGGTAGAGCTCGTATTCGTAAATATACCGAGATTTCATGTTTTTCATTGTGCGGTAATAAGTGACGTCAAAGAAAAAATAATGAGGAAAAAACAAATGAATGACTGTTTTCAAAACTCAAATATATTAGCTAAATGAATTTATAAATTTGAATTTGGAATTCTTAACCAAAGAGGAGATATTTCAGATCAAAGTGGTCAGTACGATAAAACGCTAATTTCATATGTAAGGACCTAATATTACAGTGTGAGCGTACAATTATATGAAGATGAAGAACGCATGTTTTGGACAAATTTCTGCCACATGTTACATCCACTGACCCGCATTGGATCATCGTGATGGAAAAAACTCCAAGTCTATTCAAGAGAAGAGGTCTTTCCCATCAGTGACGTTTACAGGCTGTCATCTATGTACATAAAAGAATAACTGACTGACTGCCTGACATATCAACCATAAACATTTGCAAACGGGTTTCTTTTACACAGTAGGTTAGTACTAAGGAGGTTTTTTTTAATTCAACCTCTAAGTTAGTAATAAAGAGGATGACAGTTTGTATAATAATTCTTCATTTTTAAAGAAACTTCTTTGGCAATTTAGCAATTTTGAATTGGGACGCGAGCAAAGCGATTAAAGTGCAACTTTTTATAGAAACATTGCATCTGTACATGTAATAGTATACACTCCGCACTCATAGTAATTTCACTTTAAAAATTTAGATAAATATAGGATTTGTAATAAAAAACTATGGTATATAATTTAATAATTTAATTACATCAAAAATAAAAACATTTATAAAATTGATCTGTGTGATAAATTATATTAATAAAACTTTTTTTTAGTTAATATTTTATACATTATCTGTTTTCGATCAACGAAACAAACATTTAAAAATATATAATACCATGTTAACATTTTCTTTGATTTCTTATAAAATATATAAAACTGGTATAAAACTGTAAAGATGCTAATTCTACGTTTTTTATCAAACACTTGGTAATTTTGTGTTTTCAATTATTTAGGAAGTCAACAGTAATCACAAAACATTGTACTTAATATTTGATAACCTAATGTAATCATAGAATATTGTCACTAACACGTGTTGATAACACAGAAGTAAAATTATTTTAAATAATTGTCAATTTTTGTGTTAAGAACTGTTTACAATTGTTCAGTAAATCACAAACAATATGACAAGTGTTGTGAACAAATAAATTACAAATACTTATGTCAAATGGGTTGACAACACATAAGTAACCAACTTTATTTTATATATTTGCATTCATTGCAACATTAAATATTGCTTTCAATTGTGTATGTACTCGTATGTTAATCTCATATCACTGTCTTTGTTACATTAATTATAGCAATTGTATGTATATAAGCAGTAAATAAATACCTATGGATTAAAATACAATATACATAAAACTATTGAGTATGTCAATCATATACTTTCAATACATGATATATCAAGATAAAGTATCACTGAAATGTAATGAAGCGATACTATATTGAGCATTGCTTCATGATGCACAAATTGTAAGAAACTCGAAGCTCGACGCAGCATACGATCATATAACCTCAGTAGGTGAGCGAACCACACGCTCTATGTTATAATATTAAATATAAATAAACGCATATATGTCTAAGAAGAAATATCTTCAATTATTAAATAAGATAAATATTTGATAGAAGATAATAAATAAATGTAATTATTGCTCTATATAGTAAAACCTATTAATAACGAGATGTGGCCTGTGGTTTCAGACGCGTGTTGATTAATAGTATATAAAACATGTCGTTTATATTATCCGATTTCGACCATTAGTTATATCATATATAACAAGAGTCAACGGTTATCGTTCGAAAGTTTGAAATACATTATTTCAATATACTCACTAGTTTACAGCGTAACAAATGTAATCGTAAGAATATGCGCAAAACAGGTGAAGTTCAATAGATAAGTATAAAAAATTTATTGAGAAACAATTTATATTAATACTTAATATTTAATACAATAAGTGTTCATTAAATACAATAAAAATAACCCTATTATAAATTATTTATTTAGCTAAGTTAAAATGTAGATACGTCATGGAAATATAGTCTAGACGTCATGGCTTCGATAATGAAAATACTCAATTCACATCTCGCTCTGGTTTTTATTATTATAACGGAAAGGTACTGGGGACCAATTTTAATAATTTATTACGGTAACGATACGTTCCCGATCCTATTTCGATCTAACTACGACGGAACCGCGACAGGTCGTGTTAGTAAAACAGAAAAATGGTTAATCGGCAACGATTACGTTTCTATTCGATTGCGTTGTGACAATTAATAGAATTGGTCCCCTGAGAAGATACTGATATTATGATTGATGTGGCAATCACTTTACCTGCAGGAGCTCGCTCAGAATAAGCATCTTCTCGTCTTCATTATTCACAACTAGTATCGTAAACTTTTCAGTTTATAGCTAAATATATTTGTCGTAGTATTATATTTTATATTGTTAAGAACTGCCTAAGATGTTTTGTTGTAGCCACGGCACGAAGTTGGTGACGCGCGAGTAAACGCCAGGGAAGCCAGCTTCCGCGCACTTCTTACCGTAGGACACTACTCCGATTTGGAAGAAGTATGTCGTCAGATTTTGGGGGTAGTACTGGAAATTAAGATGATATTTTTTTATTTGATAAATTATTGGTGGTAGGGCTTTGTGCAAGTCCTTCTGGGTAGGTACCACCCACTCATCACATATTCAAACGTCAAATAGCAATACTTATTATTATTGTGTTCCGGTTTGAAGGGTGAGTGAGCCAATGTAACATGACCGTAACAGCCTGTGAATGGCCCACTGCTGGGCTAAAGGCCTCTCCTCTTTTTGAGGAGAAGGTTTGGAGCTTATTCCACCACGCTGCTCCAATGCGGGTTGGTGGAACACACATATGGCAGAATTTAATTGAAATTAGAGACATGCAGGTTTCCTGACGATGTTTTCCTTCACCGTAAAGCACGAGATGAATTATAATTACAAATTGAGCACATGAAAATTCAGTGGTGCTTGCCCGGGTTTGAACCCACGATCATCGGTTTAGATTCACGCGTTCATACCACTGGGCCATCTCGGCTTCTTGCCATGCACGAGATGCACGAGATGCACATGCACGAGAGCTATAATATCTTAGTTCCCAAGTTTTGTGGTGCATTGGCGACCAAAGTCTACGGGCGGTGGTGTCCACTTACCATCAGGTGGTCCATTTACCAGAAAGAAGACGAAATACGGGAATAGATATGTTTATTTATTTTGTTTTAGGCAGTCTTCAAAAAATTTATATTTCTATTTCATTTAGCTCATAATCTAACAATCAGAAACGTTCTTTGTAAGTTATCTTTTGTGGTTACTACTTACAATTGGCTGCATCAATGGTCCACCACTGTCTCCTTGGCAAGCGTCTTTACCGCCCTTCTTGAATCCAGCACATAACACTCGCTCGTCTATCACCTGGGCCTTGTAATCGATGTACGCTTTTTTACAAAAGTCATTACTGACAACTGGCAGCTGCAAAACTTGCAAGTGTGATGCTGATGGACCGCCTGGAATCGAAAGAAGATTTTTTAGATGTACAGCTAACCAATATCGTTTAATCAAAATCAAATTATACTTTATTCTTACAAGTACTTTTGAATCTTCATTTTACTTTTATTTTAACTCATGTTATCTGGAGCAGAGAGGCAAAGTCTCAAAATTCTTCTCATGTGACATTTGATTTACTTTCCATCAAATATATTCAGTTTTTGAATAACTTTTCGATATTTACAAGCACTTATTAATAGAACACGTGATAGGAGTAATATATTTTTGTATCAGAAGCTTATTGACGTTACAATGATATGCGACCTTAAAAAATTTTTAAACGGGATATATATCTTAATCTAACTTACGGAATTCAGTGTCTCCCCAACCAGCTATGATAGGGTTGTAGTTCTCGAAGTTTTTAGCTCTCAAGTCGCTGGTCAGAGGTATACATATGGGCCTGATAAGATCTGAAATACGAAACCAATAATTTTGAATATAGTAATAGATGGAGTAAATCCGAGAGGAGTGAAGATGACAATGGCTAGGATGAGTAAACTGCAGGTTTTGGAGTCAAATCGAGACGCATCATTGGATTTTCATGTACTTAATTTGTGTTAAACATTAATTTCGCGCACGGTAGTGAAGAAAAACCACTTGAAAAAACTTTCATGCGTTGGATTGACAGTCAGATGGTTATCAAACACATGCAGATTCTGCAAAACATGCCTCCATGACCGGAAAGAGTCCAGACGCAGGAACTTTAACGGCTTTACGTGCTTGTGTTTGTTGTGTTACTGAGAATTTTTCGACGGAAAAGCTCAATAACTTTTTATCGGGTCGATCTGTGGTTTGAACCCAGAATCTCGAGATCTGCGACGTTATAGCGAGCCACTAGACCAATGAGGCAGAAAGTTTAGAGGTGAATGTGCGGACGGCACAGGAATTTATTCAATAAAATTATCCAACTTAATATTTACCTGTGAACTGTACGTCGTTTTGCAATATCAGTAATCCGATATCATTCGTGAATGCCTTGGGATTGTAGCCTTCGTGTTTGATTTTGTATTTTATGAGGACGTCTATCGGAGTTGCGCCTTCGTCTTCTCTGTCGAGGTCAAGCTCACCGAGTCGCACTAAGTATCTGCGAATAATATAATTAATTTTAAACAGTGTTGTAAAGGAAAATACGTTGCAGTTTTATTTGCGCGATGATGACGTAGCCCTCTTAAACGATTTAACTGCGCAGGAGTTGAGGAGATATAGTTCATAATTGTGCTTGAAACATAGGAGAAGTCTCCATTCTTTGAAACTCATAGTCCGATGAGTTAGTAATCCAACACGACCGGAATAAGATCAGGCACAGGACACAGCTGTACGTGCTTTCCGAGGCACGGGAGTGTAACACTAGCGTCTTCATAACTCTGAGGTTAAGTTGCTACTGAAAATTTCTGGACAGAAAAACGCAATAGACAATTTGATCTATAGGAGAGTCGAACTCAGAATCTCGAAATCAGCAGCAGCAATTGTGTAAAGATGATTGGTGCGAAGTCACCTGCAGTTAAATTTCAAGTAAGCTTAGTATTGGTGTGGTTTTTCGCGAAAGAAAAAGTTGCAAGCTCCAAGAGCTTTGTATCGTTATAAAAATGAAGCGGAAATGTTTTAAAAAAACCCGAAAGTGACAGAACTAGATTATTTGTAAATATGATTAATTAACTAATACCACCACGAGTATTAATCAGAAAAATTATATAAGTTTCCAAAGTACATATTATTAGAGTACAAAAACCATCGTCATAAAACGTTATGAGTTATCATAGTGCTACATCCGTCTCGTTGTTATTATAATATTAATATATATACGTGTAAATAACACTTGTCATTTACAAGAGAATAACTTAACATAAACAGCCTCAAGTTGATCGTCGGTTATTACTTGTTATAAAGTCATTCTATCAATTAATTATGGTAATTGCTTCATTATATACATTATATATACGTGTTTTATTGAATAACTTGATGTATTACTTCTCATGTGATTTAGAAGGTTACTTCCTAAATCTAGTTTATATATTCGTGTCCTTTTAAAGGTAATTAAAAAAAAGTGAGTTAAACGAATAAATAAATAAATAAATGTTAAAGTATTAATTCCGAATTATAGGTAAATACTATATAACGCACACCTGCCTGTTGGCTTGATGTAAGGCGGCAGACCCGGAGGTCCTGGGTTCAACTCCCAGGTCGGGCCAATAAAAATTTATTGGGCTTTCCTGTTCTGTTTCGAGTCTGGAAGTCGGAAGTGTGTACACTCCCGTGCCTCGGAAAGGACGTAAAACCGTTGTCCTGCACCTGAGCTCTTTCCGGTCGTGTTGGATTGCCGTCCCATCGGATTATGAGAGTTAAGGAATAGATAGTGCACCTGTGTCTGTGCACACACTTGAGTACTATAATATCTAATGCGCAATTGGTTAATATCTCTTGAGATTGGCCGCCGTGGGCGAAATCGGTCTGGAGGACATTATTATTACTATATAAACTTATAAAAATGTTCTTCTTCAAATGTAAATTGAATTTAATATCAAAGGAATAAATAATATTCTATGGATACTATAAATTCATGTGTAAATCGTCATTACTACAGATAAACGTTGGCACTGTAAGAAATATTAACCATTTCTTACATGCGTAACCAACCTTAGAAACTAAGATGTTATGTCCCTTGTGCCTGTAGTTACACAGACTCACTCACCCTACAAACCGGAACACAACAATACTAAGCATTTTTGTATGGTGGTTAAGTATGTGATGGGTACCTAAACAGACAGGCTGACACAAAGCCTTACTGCCAATTAGTTAAAGTTACCGGTTTGTTTATATTACGAAACAACTTCTGCGTCTTCAATGTCAGCGTGAGCCGAAATACGCTACAGATAATCTATCTTGGGAAAATCGTTCAAGTAAAACTCGTTCTCAACAATGAGTAGTTAACAATAGATTATCAAAATACAAATTTCTAAGATGACGTTGAGTTTGTTTGAATCGTATTTTTTTCAAGTTTTTTAATGTATAGCTACCATGTATTGCTCGGAATATAGGATCCACTGAGAACCAACATGACACTCAGTATTTAATTACTATTTTTCATTAATCTATGCTAATATTATAATTACGAAACTAACTCTGTCTATCTGTTACGTTTTCGTGGCTAACAAGTGAACCGATTTTGATAAAATTTGGTATGAAACCTTAAGCTCAAAGAAGCTTCAAGGAACAACTGTCCAGTCTTCCAAACACAGGGCAAAGCCACGGGCTAGTGATATATAAATGTATGTATCCTGTATAAGAAAAATCAATGAATACTAACTCCAACTACTGTATTATACATATAATCTAATCATCAATAACTTTTTTTTTATAGTATAGGTAGGCGGACGAGCATGGGCACCATTAGGTGGCCCATGCATCAGGTACCTATGTTCACCAACTACCAAGTGGTCACCAATGCCCATAGACATAAGCATTGTAAGAAATATTATACATTCCTGACATCGCCAATGCGCCACCAACCCTGGGAACTAAGATGTTATGTCCCTTGTGCCTGTAATTACACTGGCTCACTCACCCTTCAAACCGGAACACAACAATACCAAGTACTGCTGTTTTGCGGTAGAATATCTGATAAGTGGGTGGTACCTATCCGGACGAGCTTGCACAAAGACCACCCGCCAGCGAACATACATGCATATTATGATAAGAAGTATGTCTAACTACTTTGTTGGTATATTTATGTTTTTAGTCAGTATAATTGAATCATCTTATTACAAATAAAAATCAAATGCATTTTATCCAGTGCGCTTTACAAGAAAGCGTTTTTGAATCAGTCAGTAATCATCTAGGAAAATTAAAAACGAAGCGAAAGAAAAAAGCGGTATATTTGATAATAAATGGTTCGGAGGGCTATTTTGTGCAGAATAATAATCTGTCTATGGTATTACATCATGAGAATATTTCATATGACATAAGAATTTACTCTATAATTTATTAAGATTAATTATTATTAGATAATATGTACAGTCATTTAAAAAAAAAATTAAATGCCACATGACAATCTTTTAGACGGCGTGTTTTTGCTATAAATTTATAATGTATATTTGGTTTTTTTATTTTTATTTTACATATTATAAAAAATGACATATGACCGAAAATTAGTAAAATAAATTAGCCTTGCAGTACTTGTCTGTGAGTTGCCGAATTACTTTGCTCGGATAAACTGTACAACTAAACTACCCTGCCAGGGCATGCAAATAGTCACCGAAAGGCTGGAAGCTTGGAGTCGAGACTGACACCGAGAAAGATCGTAGACCATCGACGTTCATTGCCTAAAGTAACCGCAGAGGAGTTTAAATTTTACATATGGTAGCGAAAATAACATAAATTTGGTCTTTTTTGCATTTAGAACTCGTTTATTTCTCTCAAAATAAACTCGAACCCGTGACGCAGCACTGCCTACAACGCCATAATTGTCTATTTTTCTCTCAAGTTTAAAAATAAGATATGTGTCATCTGCAAATAGTATGTCGCAATTTTAAATAATCCAACATATTTTAATGACGTAATTATATAATGTGCTAATTGTTAACACGATTATATATCATATATTCAAAATGCATCCTCATGTGATCAGCAGACTATGGTTATTCATACAACATCGTTTTGATACATTATTTACAATGACACATACGGACAAAAAAAACCCGTTGATTTTCTTCCACCAGTTCTCCTCAGGGCTTCATATTTCTAATCCGAACCGGTGGTAGTTTCCAATTTGACTATCAATAAGTAAGTGTTACGTTTCTATGTTGAAAGGAATTTTGATTTTAGATATACGCTCTGGATCCATTTTACTTCTTCATAGCATATTCGTATCAAAGAAGGAGTAGATATTAGATTTATAAATTAAATAAAATTTGCATATAGCTCTGTTATATTATGTACTACAAGCATTTCTTGTTTAATATACCTTTATATATAAGTAACTAATCATCACATGGACAGAATAATGGTCTACATAAGACTTTAATATTGTAATACATATATATAACTTTATTGGTTTGTGCGGCGCACGCAAGTAAAGCTCGGTGATTTTTCCGACATCTTCAACAATAAATCAATCAATAATTTCAGCAAATTTACACAAAACCTTATTGAATTATACACTTTAACCCTTATCATAAATATTTATCTAATTTAATCAAAATTTAGACACGGTGGGGGTGTTTTATAATATGTATTGATACAGCACTACCCTCTCCTCAAAAGGGAGAGGAGGCTTTATCCCAGCAGTGGGACATTTACAGGCTGTTACTGTTCTGTACTGTACAGCACTATGCTATTTAATTATTTGATCCCAGGACTCCAATAGATCGTAAATACTGCATGATATAATACTATGAAATGATTAAAATAACTTACAAATCCTCTTCATGGTTATGTATGCAATGCGCAGCGGTTAACACATGGTGAGAGCTGATGAGGGAACCGCCACACTTCCAGCGAGTCTCAGAGCCTCTGCTTTTGTAACCCAGTAACGCCATCCACGGGAAGTCACCTGATAAGAAGATAAATTAAATATCTTTGCATAGTACATGAACACCGAATTCAAGTTTGTCACGTGGTTTATTTTTATTTTTTTGAATAGGTAGGCGGACGAGTATATGGGCCACCTGGTGGTAAGTGGTCACCAATGCCCACAGGCATAGCATTGTAAGAAGTGTTAACCATCGCTTACATCGCCAATGCGCCACCAACTAAGATGTTATGTCCCTTGTGCCTGTAATTACACTGGCTCTTTCACCCTTCAAACCGAAACACAACAATACCATGTACTGCTGTTTTGCGGTACAATATCTGATGAGTGGGTGGTACCTACCTAGGTGAGCTTGCACAAAGCCCTATCACCAGTAATTTATCGTATTAAGTGATAAGTCTTGACTTATTACGGTTCAAAACCTAGGATTTAAGTGAACGAAACTGCAAAGCACAAACATTTATACTGAATCATTCTCAGAAACGCGCTGTATCTTCTTATATAAGATTTATGTATATTGGTTTAGTAGTTTTTCAGTTAAACAAAAACGTATTTTTCCTTTATAAATAGATAACTGATATTGTTATACAAGCCTCAATCACGGAATTGAATTATGTGTATATAGATTTCTGTACCTAGCTTAGCGTCAATTCCTCCGACCACTCTACTGAATGAAGCGTTGCTAACTCCACATTCTGGCGGCGCCGGAAACACTTGGAGAAAGTCTGATGCCAGAGATTTACCGGACGCTGCATCAGACGTTACAGGAGCCATTGTAGTAGCCACGGGAGGGGGTTGGGTTTGTGGCGGCTTATTAGGTATTGTAGCAAGTGGGCAGCAAACCTGGAACAAAGATTTTAATTGCAAAGCAATATACAACCATTTATAGAGCGCCTTCCAACTGGTTCGGCTGATGACCGAGGAGTCGGCCCCCGACTGGATATGGAAGGCACACTGGCATGAGTTCTATGTCCAATGTTCAATTTGCATCAATTCTTACACCAGCTTCTTACCATACCAACCAGTACTAACTTCGCATGATTTATGTCAAAAACAAAAACGATTTATAAAATAATTATCAATCTTATACAAATGGATGAACTCTTCAGCTTCAGTCCTGATACTAGATTACTAAGGCTCGTATTACTTACCTTGGGATAGTTGCCTTCGAAGCCGCAATGAGCTTTCTTCAACACTTGCGCATAGGCCGGGTTTGTTCTGACTTGTTGCAATAACTTCACGTAGGTCGGGCACGAGGCTATTGCTATGCAACTTCCGACGCCACCTTCGATTGTTGTGCATGTTTCCTCTGAAAATAGCGTATCAATCAATGATTTTATCTATAAACGTTTTTTTTAGAAAGGAGTGAATATTTAAACAATGCTGATTTCTTCTTTCTAATGTATAAATTATAATCGATAATGACCGAAAGAGTGTTTGGGGTTGCCCGGTAGTACTGTACTAATTTTACAATAAGCCGAGTATGTACTGCTGGTCAGATGGTTTTTTATGTTCTTATTTTAAATAGGCCAAACCTTATTAAGTAGTTGCACGAATAAATAGCTATAGAGCGATGTAGAATACAACTAGCGCCATCTATTGATGACAAGAAAATCAAATAATAGACAGCCACTAGGTCATTGAGACCCTGGCCCTTTGGGCCAGAATGAAATGACGCGACGGTCAAGACCTTCGAGGAGGAGCAGCCCGGGTAAATGGGGCAACCCCGAGGCCCGTACCCAGACTGGCCTAGACCAGCCAGGATGTACCTCTCTCTGTTATTTGATCTTAATCATGGAGAGAAGTCATTGTTTAACTAAAAACCCGCTAAACAATGTTTAATAGTATGTACGTATACGTTGTGGAATAAGCTCCAAGCCTTCTCCCCAAAAGAGAGAGAGAGGAGGCCTTAGCCCAGCAGTGGGACATTAACAGGCTGATACTGATCCTGATACGTATACGTTGTTTCCTTAAATTTGATTAATTGTACGTTTTTTTTATTATTTAAGAAGGCAGTCATGTAAATTACACTTGCACTGCAAATAAGCTTCTTACGTAACCAATTCGCCGCTATCAGTAGGATCTAAGATATTGTGAATTACAATGGCTCAGTCAACTTTAAACCCGGAACACAGGAAAACAAACTATTGAAGTTTGCCGGTAGAATATCATCATTTCAGTGGAACAATTTTGTAAACTTTACAAGCATCAAAATAGCGTATTATCGTATGTGGCTTTTCCACATTTCATGATTGAGGTAGAAGTGATTTCTTCCAGAAATAATGTACAAATAGCGCTACAACATTAGAATTCCTAAACATTTGCCGCGCATATGAAATAATTGATAAGCTACCTAAAATTTACTCGTCAAAATTGACATTTGTCTTGCATTTTGTAAAACCTTTCGAAACACGTTTTAAAAATAATCGAGATTTAAATGAACGCTTAAAATGTGCCTTAAAGACATGCAACGTTTCAGATTTCACGAGTCCCTTACATGCTTTTTTCGGCGCGCGATCTATTTATTTGTTTTAGCAATATAATATTTATTTATTTATCTCCGTCGCTTGCACAGTAATAAAAATTCGGAAATATATATTTTTTTAAATCAGTAATGTTAACTTTTGTATAATTAATATTTTTACTGATTTTAAAAAAAGACTTCGCTTTCAGTTATTAGTTTTTTGGTTCTCAATTTGTCTATTTAACATACATATTATATTTTTTGTATGTGTCATATTTTTAAATAAAAAAATACAAAAACATTCATCGTATGAAATTCTAGTAATTAGCAAATAATGAAGGTTTCGCCAATTCGCAGTGAGCGTGTTGGTATCGCAAACTATGACCCACTAGTAGGATTATATCGAACTGTATCGTCGCTATAACTTTCAATCATTCACGCACTATTGAGCCAATTGGATTTATAATAGAAAAATTATACCGTGCAGTTTAACCCGCGTGAAATGGAACTGCTCTGCCTATTATATTATACACTCCACAACCTTTCTTGGTGAACTGATAGACATTTTCAAATCGAACTAGTTAATACCGAGGTTATCTCGTGTAATAGAACATATTACACGTTTATGTATGATAAATTTAAGTGTAAAAGGAACTCAAACAGGATACGATTTATGTGTAACAGTTATGAGACAAATTCTCAAGGCGATTTCCGACAAAGAAATATAATAAATAATATAAAAACGTCGTCATATCGATCGCACAAATCACTCACAGCCATATTTGACATTCATGTGCTTAATTATATGTACATATTAATTCTTGTTAGTTGATTTATTGGTGAAGGCATTTTTTGTTTGTCTAAGTCACAACAGTAGTAGTAGACGTAATAGCAGTCTCGATTGTTATTTTACTGTTAAGCAATGTATTGTTAAGTTTCGGAGGGTCAGTGAACCCGCCATGTGGGTGTTAAAACTGTATTATACATAGAGCGCTTAATTACGCACGGGAACGCCACCACATGCCACGGGAAACCACATGATGGTAGTGGTCAATATCGCCCATTGGTTTTTATATTTTAAGAAATATTAACCATCTCTTACATGACCAATGCACCACCATCCTTGGGAGCTAAGATATTGTATCCCTCGTGTCTGTAGTTACACTGGCCACTCACCCTTCAAACGAGAACACAACGATACTTAGTACAGTTGTTTTGAGGTAGAATATCTGATGAGTGGTACCTAGTGTTATCCAGACGAGCATGCCAAAGCCCCATCACCAAGTAAAACTTGTTTCTACTGACAATGCTTTGAGAAATCCGCCTGTTCCTATTCGAGCTCATGCTTTGTGGCTTACATAATATATTATATATACAACCCTATTCCTACTGTAAAAGTGCGTTTGCAATCGTTGAAAAAACTACGATTTAGATTATTATTCCACAAATTAGAATGTCATGAACTTCATTCAGCTATTTATTTAAATTCAAATCTTATATCCATACCATAAGGTTTGTTTTATACGATTCATTAATCCTGTACTTATAAAAAAAACTCGTAAGTGTTGATTAAGACTTTATTAATCTAAAATATTCTAGATTGTTGAATCAAAATATTAAAGTTAATTAATTATGATCTAAAATAAGTCATTTCATTAGATACTTTAAAACTACTTATTATAGATTTGAAAATGAGTCTGTTTGTAGATTTGAAAACGTGGACGAAGCCGAGTGAGAAAATCGTTATAAATATCCGATTTTTATGAAGCCGGTTTTATATAAAACTTGATTATTACCATTGAAATAATATTTCCTGGAATAAAAAAGCTAAGATTTGTTGGTTCAGTGTTAAATTATTTAATATTTTATCAACTTAAAACCACCATGCTTACGTATTTGAGTATACATGTTTTTGTAGCAGTTAACGATGTTCAAACTTTGTAAACTTTACGGCGCGATGGTTATAAAAATGAACAGGTAAACAATCACAACATCCGCATAGTTATATATATATAAAAATAAATAAAATTGAAGATACATAGCATATACAAGCACCACTGAATTTTCATGTGCTTAATTTGTGATTATAATTCATCTCGTGCTTAACGGTAAAGGAAAACATCGTGAGGAAACCTGCATGTGTCTAATTTCACTGAAATTCGGGCACATGTGTATTTCACCAACCCGCATTGGACCAGTGTGGTGGAATAAGCTCCAAAACCTTCTCCTCAAAAAGGGAGAGGGCCTTAGCCCAGCCGTGGGACATTCACAGGCTGTTACTGTACTGTACTGTACTGTATTACCATACCGGTAGTCGTAATTGTAAGTACCTAATAATTTAAATATTTTATATGTATAATTCAAATAAGCGTTAGGTAAGTTAAATTGACAGATTTGAAAGGTTTTTCGACAAACTAAATTCCACGCTGGCGAACCCGCGGGTTAACTATAATAAGCGTAAATATAATATTACTGGTTTTAATGGAAAAAGCAAGGCAGCCAATGAAATACTTAGAACTCCACTAGACTCTATTCTGGGTGAATATCTATACCAATAAATGAGTAGTCGTTTCTTTTATACGGCCTAACAGAAAAAAAACTATTAAGCAAATATATATAAAACTTATACTAGAAGAAGCAACACATTTCGGATATTTTTAAAATAATTATATAAGTACACGCGATTCGAAGTTTTACACGCTTTAAATTTAGATAATTGACGTGACATCGTGTAAATTTTATGGTTTTCTACGTATGCACATATCTACCTTATGTATATCTAGAGTATTTGTAACATATGCAGAGTTCCTCGTGAAGTTTTCCTTCTATATTGAACACGAGATGAATTATTAAAACAAATGATAGCTTTGGAGATCCTTGCCTATATATGAATACGCAACCTTCGACTAAGATTCACGTGTTGTGTGCACTGAGGCATATCGTCTCATATCGTCGTTGTCAAACCATATTGGTTGGTTGCTATGTGCTCTTTCTGAAGTAACAACATTTAAACAGTTGTTTACATTAACATTACACCAACAACAAAAATAGTATGAAAGAAGTGCTATGTAATTCTAAGCAATATACAAAGAACTATGAAGACCTTAATACATACTATGCACAGCAGCTAGAATATTTAATATAATATGTCGTCCAGACCGATTTTGGCCACAGCAGCCAATCACAAGAGAGATTAGCTAACTGCGCAGGAGACATTATAGTGCACAAATGTATGCGCAAACACAGGTGCACTCGCTAGATGCCCTAACTCTCATAATCTGTTGGGATGGCAATCCGACACGACCGTAAAGAACTCAGGCGCAGGACCAACGGCTTTACGTGTTTTCCGAGACATGGGAGTGTACACACTTCCAATTTCCATACTCCGGGCTGCTACTGAGAATTTTCCGACAGAAAAACTCAACAAATTTTTACTGGCCCGACCTGAAAATTGAACCCAAGACCTCCGGGTCTGCGGCCTTACATAAAAAAAAAGTATTAACAAAAAAAAATTAGTATTAATAATAAATAAATTGTTATAAATATCACTGTGTTCATTGGGTCTTGCTTTATAAAATAAAAACGCAACCAATGGTATTGCGTCAATTCAACGTCAAAGCTGTTTATGTCTTTACTCCTCTGTGGTTGGTTATACAAATAAACTAGCGTTGTAACTTTTATTTTACCATTTAACATTTATTTTACATTCTATTGATAATTTAATGTTTAGTGGCTAGCGAGGCGGCATATAAGGCAGTTTACAGACTGCCTAACTAATATTCAAATATTTCTAGACAGACAGTTGATTTAATAATGGACTGAAAAAAAAAATTCTTTTTGTATCCACCTTTACTCATGATATGTAGTTGTACAAGCTAGCGATAAAAGTATAATGGAAAATGTTCATCGCAATTTCGATCTTATAGCCGAGTATGTCAAGGGGGACCGGATTTGAATTCCAGTTTGTTATAAGAAGTAATAAGTCTTGACTATGATATACAAGCTGTTTCATGTGACGTCATGTATGCCTATTCGATTTTTTATTGCGGAGTTCAAATCTTTAGGGTACCCACTCTTGAGATGGTACCGTGTTATGTGGAATTCTTACCCATTAAAACTACCAGAATGGCGGCACAGATTGGAAAGGCTCTGGAATTCTTTATTCTTATCAAGGCAAAGTTTAACATATTACTGTTCTTATTCGCAAAGTAGTTAATTACTTAAATTAACCTCGAATTTCGGAAACGACGATCAATGTCAAATTAAGTAATTTTCATTATTCTGAATTGTTACTGGTCAATGTGTATTTGTTTTTATTGATTTTTTAGGAACCAACTGTAATACATAGCTATATCACATTCATATATATATCCAGATGGATAATACATTTAGGTTAAGTTATTTATTTTTTATCTATATTTTTTATAATTTGTCTGCAATATACACGCTATATGATGATGTTAACAAGTTTTTATTTTTAGGTTTCTCTTTATAATTTGTTATAAATAAATACGATACGAATAACATACCAGGTAAAGATATGGCCGTGTTCTTATAACATAAAGAGAGCTCACAACGTCACTTAGCTAATACATGTGTTTGCTAAACCTAGTCACATAGCGCGCTGACCTGTTCGATGACCAACAAAACCTTGGCTGCTACTTCAAACATATAAATAGATATAAGGAAAACCGGTGGCCGAATTTTGTTAATAGCGAGTTTTTCTTAGTGTTAATAAATTCAAATAAAACTTGAGGTCAAACCACTTACAAGCGGACTCGGTCGTGCCTTGTACGAATTGAGTTGGAGTTTAAAATTATTGGGCATTTTATACAAGTTTATAGTTTTAAATTTAGTGTAATCGTTATTGTTATTACATAATGGGTATATGGATATACAATATTTATATCTGACATGATATATTTGAATATAAGAGAGGCGAATTTTTAATTAATTTCCAAAAAAAATTGTTGTCAATTAGTCGAAATACAATAACACTACATATTATAAAACTGTCTGTCTAAACGTGATAAACTCAAAAACTCCCGTACAAATTTTCATATAGTTTTCACCAATGGACGGGGTCGTTCACGAGGAAGGTTTAGATGATGTTGTGTAAAAATTGGCCGAAATATTAAAGTAAATGTTGAAGATGTCAGAAAAAATCATGCCGAATAGGTTTACTATATGCCGCGTTTTTTTTTAATATATAGGCTAGCGCTTGACTATTATCACACCTGATGGAAAGTGATGATACATTTAAGATGAAGCGCGCTTGCCTAGAAGATGCCTATTCACTCTAGACTTGAAGGTATCCATATTGTAGGTGGTGGGGAAAACGGAGGTTGGGAGAGTATTCCAGATCTTAGCGGTGCGTATCAGAAACGAGGAAGCAAATCGTGTCTTAGATACGTCAACTATGTACGGGTGTTATATATCATCAGATCTTTACGATGCCTCGCAGTTCTGTGGTAAAAAGGTGACGGAGGAACCAAATTAAGTAAATAGTTCCTGCGTATAGTTATATGTTTTACTATATAAATGTCTTATATCGACCATTATTGTTCCTTTAATATGTATAATGATATTTTACTCCACTTTGTTCGAATATAATAATTCTTTAAGCAAGGACGTACCATAAGGGTAGTCACATAAATTTCGTGAGTATCTTATAATGGGATCTATTAAATATCTGAAATTTGCGAATGTGTCTCCGTGATATATGAATAAGTATTTTAACCGAACATTATGTTAAGATCTTTTGATAAAATTAATATAAAAATAGTACTCACTTTTATTTATTTATTAAATTATATACAAATATAATATAATCAACATCGAGTCTAACGATCTCTCCGCAATTTATATATATGCAGATAATTATCTTCATGCATTCATATAAATGTTTTGTAATCAATCCACCGGTTTGCAATGCAAATCGTAAAGATTTATTAATTAGTGTAAAATATAATTAAACACAATAACATAATTTTATTTGTTATTATCGATGTTCATGTGTATTATATATAATATTATTTTTCTAAAATTAAAAATGATAACTGAAACTTATCTATAAACAAATATACGTACGCTGTTGAGAACTTTTATAATCTGTGCATTTAAATAATTTTAATGACTTTATTATAAAATATCAAATTTCTCTAGGACTGTCGAATTAAATATGATTATTTTGTATACTTATACGTTTTTGAATAAATTATCTATTTAATGGAGCGAATAGAAAATCATACTATATATTGCTATTGCTACTGTAGTGCTATTCTGTAAGAACTCACTTCATTACTGACCCGTGAAAAGTTGACAACCATGGCAAGTGTATGACAAATATGGTGATATACTATTTTGATGCGTGTATTCTTGAAATTATATAATTTCGAGTTTGTTTATATGGAATAGCTCTATGGCTATATGGTGACGTTTTCACTTCGGTAGTAGAAAGAAGGCGGATATAGCGAGAAATAAAGGTCGTGAATAATGATTCAGTCGAATTTAAATGACATTTCGGTTGCCGGATTCGTTTTTTTTAACAATTATTTCTTGTTTTTGTGGACAGTAGCGACTGATAAAATATAGGAATCTTTTAAATATAGAACGATTTTATTATTTTACATGAAATAACTAAATTAATAAAAATTAAAATAAAGTATTCTTAATAAAGTTTAATTATCGTTAAAGAACAATAATTTATTTCGGCTATTAAGACAGGTTTAGCTTTATAAGTTCATTGAACTGTGTAAATCTTGGTTGTATTTTAGTTGTTTTTTTTTATCTACAAAGTGGACAAAGGAAATCTTTACTCTGCTAAACAAAGAAATTTATCAAATAGCTGGCAGCGAATTTAATAATAAGTAATCATGTCTGCTAATTTGATTTCTCACTAAATACGTATTTTATATTTTTATATAGTGATTTTTAAATATTTATTTGTATAACTGTAAATTATAATTAACCAAAAATTATAAATACGTATGTAATTTAAATGTACAATTATATATACAATTATATATCTATATATGTTTCACCAACTGGATGCGGAAGGCGGAGGACAGGGAGCTTTGGCGCACCTTGGGAGAGGCCTATGTTCAGCAGTGGACAACGATTGGCTATTGATTGATTGATTTATTGATATGTTTATATATTATTGGACTAAGTAACACGTCTTTTTATTATTATTTTTTAACATAAGATTTAAATCGAAATTTAAAATACCGTGACCTCGAAGCTACTATTTTTTTGATAGAGCTGCACTACTCAAAAGTCATTTCCTAACTCTACCCATAATATTCTTGGAGATAGATGGGACCTTCTTTTATCTGTATTAGAGTACATATAAATTTACTAGTTACGATAAACTTTAATTAAATAAAAAGCAAGATCCTTAGCTATATTTAAATCTTCTTAAGCTGCTGTAGCTGGGCTGTTTTTACTGAATTTTGATGAAATCCTAATGAAATTAATAATAATTACACCAATGACGTCAGCCACAAAGGTTAAGTCACAATCGATTTGACATCTCATTCATTAATGCTAATCAAATAGATTGTTGAGATTTTAATATATTTGCGCAAACTTGTTTCCACATATGAATTAATAATAGACAGAGCAAAATGTATGTTGCAAATATTCAAGGACACGGTAAACAAAACGTACAAACAGAAGCGACTCATTACATAATGAAATGATGACGTTTTTAACAACTATTATGCGCTTTAAAATTTTAAATTTTTCACAGACAAACCATACACCATAAACCATAGACAAGCTAGGTACCTTACCAGCAGTTATATATTTGCACATCTATACTATAAATCCTCTGTATTTATGTCCTATTTATTCTCATTGCAATGGTAATTGTGAAAGAATTAGATGACATAACATTTTCTTAGTTCTAATGGTTAGCGTCCCATTGATTATCTAAGTAGTCATTTCTTACAGTGTCTTGAAGGTAATGACAGTTCATCGAGTAACCAATTCACACACAAAATATTTAACACACAACATACACTTAAGTTAATAAGTAAGATTTTTGAAACATGCCCACAAAATACAAATAATAATAAATTCGATATTAAATTTACAAATATATCTCTGTGGCGATATTTTTGTAAATTACACAAGAGCTGAATATGAATATTAAGCTCCCAAGCGACAGTTATATTTCTGGAAGTAGCTACATTAGTCATTTTAAAACATAACGGCTTAATGTTGTATTGCCGTCCCAAAATTTAAAGATAAGAGTAGTTTATAAGCGGTATTTTCATGATAGTAACAGCCTGTGAATGTCCCACTGCTGGGCTAAGGCCTCCTCTCCCTTTCTGAGCAGAAGACCCTTTAGTCGATATAAAATCGACTTTAGTTAGTTACAAATATTCCAAATAATAATTTAATATCGTTAGTTTTGTAAGTATTCATTTTAAAATCCACATTAATTTGAGTATATTTGTTTAAAATTATTCACATATTTAACTTTGTTAAGTAAAACACTACAGAGTTATGTACTGCTAATAACATTACCATGCAAATTAATAATTATAAGAATTATAAATAAATTATGAATGTTAACAATTGTTATTAATTATAATATTAAAAATTATTACGGAATATTCCTTGCGTTCCAAAATTGAAATTGTTTCTTGATTCGGACGGAGGCACTGGAGTCAGTCTGGGTCGATCGGTCGACGAAAACTGTGGTGGGGCTGTTGGTATTGCATTCTTGTTACTGAACAAATCATCTTGACTAAATTCTTGATCATTACCAAACGGAGATGAAGTAGGTTCATTGTTTGCTGAGTTACCATTATTAAGTCCTTTGTCTCCATTATTCTGAAAGTCATAACCCATTTCTTGTTCATTTGCAACAGGACGTTCAGTTTCAGGTTTGGGTTGTTCAGGTTCAAAGTTGACATTGTCATATGGTACCTCTTCACCTCCTCGATTAGGAAAACGAACATTATTTGGTGGATTAAAGCCCGGTGTATTTTGGTCATATTGATTGTTGTTAATGGGCCTGTTTTGATCAAATTGATTGTTGTTTATTGGCCTGTTTTGATCAAATTGATTGTTGTTAATGGGCCTGTTTTGATCAAATTGATTGTTGTTAATGGGCCGGTTATGATCAAATTGATTATTGTTTATTGGCCTGTTCTGGTCATATTGATTGTTGTTCATAGGATTGTTTTGATCGTATTGATTGTTGTTTGGCCTGTTTTGATTATATTGGTCGTTGTATATAGGTCTTTGTTGATCATATTGGTTTATCGGTCTATTCTGATCGTATTGATTTGGCATGTCGCGTCGAGGGTTGAATAGGTTATTTAACGTGTTCCTGATTCCATTTCGATTTGGAAAGAAGTTTTCAGCAAATCCAAATGATGGGTATCGACGCTCAGCGCGTTGAGGGAAGAATCCTATATAAAATAATATTATTAAGATTTAAATATATATATAATACTTTATAATATTATTATAAACAGTATTGTATGTCCAAAATGTTACAGTTAATTTTATTTTATACAAACTAATGGTCTTTGTTGTTCGTATTCTGTGCGTTTACTTAGAAAACTGACAATTATAATGACGCGCAGCCTGCGTGAGAAACGTATCGGTTACTTGTTTACGATGAAAATCAAACGCACAACATTAGCAAGTATATCATAAAATATGTTTTTTTTTTAAATATCATAATATCGTTCTTAGACTGTTTAAATATGCAAAGGTATACAATTTTTATATAAAGTACCGAAACCTTTGTAAAAAATCAAGTAACAAAAGCAAATCGTTAAGTCTACCTAGAATATATAATGATAATGTCATGCTCAATTATACATCAACGGATCGTGTTTGGGTTATTACCTCTTATGCCATACAAATACAAATAATCACACACACTGCATCATCGCTGTACACGGCAGAGCTAATTAACTTTTTCTATGTACAAAGCGTCAGAATGTATCAAATAATAAAACTTACATTTAAAACTAAAAAAAATATGACAATTTTTTTTAAATAACCTAATTAATGGTAGTAATTTTTAAACATTTACAGCTGTCAATGGCTTTGTATAATCTGTTAATATACATTGTTTTTCATTATCAATATGTAATTAATATTATGCTAATTGTACACAACATAATCGGTGACATAATCATTACGATTAATAAAAGACGGGACAAAACTTTTTATTATTATTATGGATTTATATCTAATAAGTACTCAATAATTTAACCTACATGAACTTAAGGCGTAATTTAAAAATTCCCGTGTTGTTGTAAATAAACTCATTCATGATATTTCTATTTCTGAAATAAATGATTGTCACGTTATAAGTAAACTAAACTCGGTACGGTCCCGTGTTTTTAGGCTACTAACCGGTTGTTCAACATTAATTTTATTCCCATTAAAGTCATTGCCGCCAAAACTTGATTCACAGATTAGAACAAAAAGTTATATTGTTTTTTTTTTTTATTGCCTTCCTTGCTATTTTATTTATCGGTGTATTTAACAATACTGGTTTGAATTAAATAATAAAAAAGTTTTTCAGTTACGTAATAATGGTTGGTAAGTACAAAAAAAGTTGAAAAATTATTCATTATAAAAACTTATTTAGTATATCTTCAATTGTGTTTATTAGGACTATTAATTTTAATGCTATTAAAAATTTTATGGATTGCTTAAATAAAGATGTTTGGGCACTTTTTCATTAAAATAATATTAGGCATTTATTGAGATTTAAAATATTAATGTGTTTTTTTGATTGATTGAGCCTACGTTAATTTCTTTGTGCGCCTATTTTATAGGTATTTATACAGAATCGATTATATCCTTTTTTTAAATTGATCTAAGTTCGAAAAAGTAAGCTATTAGATAAACAAATTTAGGCATTTATAAAGGAAAAATGTTTAAAAAATAATTTTTTTTTTTATTCATTAAATCGAAAAAACAAATTATAAAAATTTACATTTTATTAACTTCTTATTAACAAAATGCAATGCAAAACCCATGAATGCAATAATTGTGTCTTAATTAGCACTAATCACCGCAGTTTTAAACTGTATAGATTATTTTAATTACTTTCATTTTAAATGTGTTTCCTTTGCAATAACTAACAATGTGACACGACTTTTCTAAATGTTTTTTTTTTAATCTGTCTCGTATTTATGATTTTTATAAAAATAATTGAATAATTAATTTAGTAAAATTATGAAACAAAAATTTCCCTATGGACCCACATTTGTTATATTATACCAATTATTATTTATTGTTGTTTTTTTCAAACATTTTCTTTTATTAAATAATATTGATTAGCTATTCATAATTGATTTTCATACGTATATTGACAAATTAAACGAAACGAAAACAACCATTTCAACAGAACCTGACATTAAAATTATAAAATATATTTTTAAATTATATTACATTAATTATAGCTAATCTAATCGACTATAAAATACTTTTTGTTACTAATTATAATATTATTTATAGACGAATCCTTAACATTACACGACCAGTCTACTCCACGGATGCATACTCCTTTTAGGTTCCTCGATAAATAACGTAAGTGAATTATTTAATTATAATAATACCATAAACACAAATGGCTTTACTTATAAATGTTGCTTGGAGGTGCTTAACAATGATTTCTGACTCTCTCTATCATAATTGATGCTATATTCGAAATAACAAGACACAGCATTGTTAAAATGATGATTTAGGAACCATTTTCAAGCGAGACTAGAGACGAACTTCTCAGGACAAAGTGCTTAAGCGTGTGCGCAAATACTGGAGCACTCTGTTCTATCACTCTCATAATCCAATGAAATGGCAGATCAGATATAACCGTAAGGAGTTCATCAATAGGACCTCTAGCTTTAGGAGGCAGGCGGGCGGAAACATTTTAGCAATGTTCCGAATTGCAGAATTTCTAAAACGAAAAACTCGAACAACTTTTTGATGGGATTTGAACCCATAACCTAGCCACCAAAATCAGTCAAAGGTTGTTTAACTAATCACCCTCTCAACAAAAATTATATATCGTTCATTATTATATAATTAATTAATATCTATCTGAGTGTTCATCTTCTTAAATTACAATGATTATAGAGGATTTAACGGCAGTTGTTTACTTCTGATACATTCCTATAATGAGGTTTTTTTCCTGTCTTTAAAGTTAATTATATAACAATTTTAGTTATATACATAAATATAAGTGTTCTAAACATATTTCAAATACAGCATTATTAGAATTAATATAATTATTTTATATTTAAAACTATAAGCTTATATATGCGGACAAGACTAAAATTATGATCATAAATATATGTAATCAGTATATTAAAATAGTCAGACTTTGTTTTTGACATTTGATAGATATTTTGTTTTTTTTTTTTAAATTAATATAACCTTTTTTGCCACAAAACTTTTTATTAATGCAACTAATTGAAGCCTCGATTATTTTCATTGTTAAACTACAATTTTAAAATACAAATTACATATAATATACAATAGGTTATAATAAAAAAAAACTTTATTTATAATTTAACATAAATAAATAAATGACACAACAACAATTATTATCTATTCCCAATATTAAATATTTTTTAAATATAAAAACTTGAGCAAAACGTTTAAACAAAAAAAAAAAAGAAAAACTAACTTAAGATATAGAAAAACTTACCATACTGTCCAGCAACTAATTGTAACCACAAACAAACACACAGAAATATCGGCACACCCGCCATTGTCGAACTTAAACACTTTATATAAAATTTTACTCAGGTCTAAAGCGTGCGCCGGCGCCGCATTCGGTTAGCTTGTGGCGATATCTTGAACGTTTTTTTAAATATAAGCGTCCGAGGTTAGTTATTCAAACGTCCACTGTGCTGACCGGAACTTTAATTCCAAGGGGATATAGATCAAAAAAACCCAAAGTGATCACCCGAGTATTTATAATTTGAAATCAATTTGGTTATTTATTATATTCATCTAGAAAATACATTTTTTTATTCAATATTATTTTTCTCCGCAGATATGTGCGTCTGCGCATTTATTTGCATTGTTCTATTATTCTAATTACATTTTTGCTTCATTAATAAGATTATATAAAGCTAGGCAACATTTTAATTAACTACCGTAATTATCCTAGTCTTTATATATACAACATTATACATAATTCTCTTGTAATACGTGTATACTGTGCGTCACTGATCTCCCTAAATGGCTGGTCCGATTTTCATTTTTTTTGTGCGTTGCCTTGGATGGTTAATATTAAACCGTTTGGCGTACGATCGGGTTCCAGGATTGTTTTCAGGGAAAAAATTCTTAGGATAAATCTTCAATACATTTTTTCTTCAAATTGACTTTTGAAAATTGATAATTAGTATACAATATAAAAATTATATACAAACAGAATCCGACTTCGACAGCTCATTTTCGAGGCAAATTAGTACTATATACTTTTCAATTGGATGTCACGCATTCAATAAATCATATCGTTACGAGACGAAACACAAATATATTATCATATATTATCATATACGTGTATATATATACTTTAACAGAATGAAGTACCTGCGGTATTCACAATGTGAGCCCTGTGACTTAATGAGCCGTTTCGTTGTTTGTTTATTAATTTACGTCCACAACGCTTTCCACGTGTAGTGAGCATTAATATATATTAAATATTTGTTGTTGGGACAACCATTTTAATTTAATGCCTTCGATTTCTTCTCCAAAACAGCAATACTTAGTATTTTGTGTTCTGGTTGGAAGGGTGAGTGAGCCAATGGAACTTCAGGCACAAGGGGGCGCGGATTCGTAATATTAAACTTGGGTGAAACTAAGCGAATCAGCTGTTTTTTTAAATATATATATATATAAATAGTGTAATAGTAGTATAATATAGGTAGGCATCTGAGCCACCTGATGGTAAGTGGTCACCACCGTCCATAGACATTGGCGCAGTAAGAAATATTAACCATTCCTTACATCTAAATGAAGCACAGTAACCATTTTTTTTAAACTAATAATGACAACTATAGCTACAATATATTTGAAACCATAGTTTTGGTTCAATTATAGTGTAGAATACGAGATATAAGAAATAAAGGTGATAATAATACGCGGTGCGTGTTTTGTTTCTGATACGCACCGCCAAGATCTGGAACCTTCAAGTCAAGAGTGAATAAGCATCTTCTAGGCAAGTGCGTTCCACCTTAGACTGTATCTTCACTTTCCATCAGGTGTGATAACAGTCAAGCGCTAGCCTATGCATTTAAAAAAAAAGAAAAATAAGTTGTACGATGCATTGTCTCTCATGTAATTTATCGTCAGGTGAATATTTATATGCCTATGCTTAAAAATAAAATCCTTAAAAGTAGTTTTATATATAAATAAAGAGATTTCATTGAATTTTATTGATAAATATCAATTATCTTAGGAGAATGTCTTCTCGAATACGCAATGTCGAGAAATTGTCAATCTAGTACCTCACTGATAAATCGGTCGAGAATGTGTTTGAGATAAAGATGCTAATAATTTACTTAAGTGAACTTAGGTCACTTTAAATGGTTCCGTATCTTTGTCAATATTATTTGACATTTAAATTTGCATATGATGCACCATAAAATTTATGTTATTTATATTATTATTTTATTGTTGCGAATTCCGGGCGATTCCTAAGGTACAATAAAGTTATTGGTTTTTTTGTCAAGTATTTCACTTTGGAGTAGGAAAGCTTATGGTGTTACGCTCACTTTGCAAAGCGTAAATTGTGCTGTGCGTGGTCTCTGGTATTATCTGTATACGTATTGAAATATAAGAGCGACGGAATAAAGAATAAACAAATTTGTGCAAACATATGCACTATCCGATCTCAGTTAGTTTTTTGGTTTAGCCGGTGATATTATTATTTTTTTTGCAAAATACAAGTGTATATAAGTTGGCTCAAACCACCCAAAGATTGGTACAAACGTAAAGTGAAACACTGGCATAAAAAGTCTATGGGTTTCGGAAACAAGTACTTCAGGAACACCTGACACTTTAAACAAATATAAGTAAAATATTGGCTTACCAGTCAATTTTTCCAATCTTTTTCTTCCCATATTCTTCACAACCACTTTGTATCTACGTCTGTGCACTTGTGCTGGGGCGTAATTCGTCTTATATACATAGCTCGTATCATTTAATCCAAACGAATTTTTCGAAGCATAATTAAAGCCATGATTTTCATTTAACGGATATTGCACTTCGTATCCGTGATTCGGATAGGATGCATAATTATATCCGTTTGGGATATGTCCGTAAACTGAGCTTGGATATTGAAAATTATAGCACAGTTTCTTATGGCCGAGTTCGTGAGGATATTTATGGCTATATCCGTGAGGTACGCCATATTGGTAATCATGACAGCTGTCATGTAGTAATAGGTTGAAGAGATTGTCGTAGGCTTCGTAATATTCTGGCGACTGGGTGGGTGTTGGTGGTTTGTAAATAAAAGGGGTGTGGAGGCATTTGTTACTATTTTGTACTAATATAAGCAATACCGGGAATGCTTGGATAACGTTACAAATAGTTTGTCCGCTAATCGTCATTTTAATTTTTTATAAGATTAACATAAATAATTTAGCTAATATAGCTATGGCAATTTGTAATTTAAAATTGTATTATATAAAAAAATAAAATATAATAAATGTACAATCCGTCTCGTCCGAACCCTCAAATAAAACTAAATACAATTTCAAACTAATTATGGTGATGGAAGCGAGTTATCTTTAAAATCAGTGAAATCATCGATGTATTTCATCAACTAATTTTGTCCCATTGTTGTAATGACGAAATAAAAAATCGTTTTGTAAAATTATTAACCTGGCATTATGATTAAAATCATAATAATGCGTTTTATAATACACTGCATTGTTCAATAAAAACGGTATATAAACAATCAATATTAAAATATAGTCCAAAATTATGATTTTGGACTGATATTATTTTTTCAGAGATCATAAATCTGTAATAGAAAAAAGTTTTCATTTATTTTCTTTGTAAAATATCCTTATATATTTTATGTAAGTCATCATCAAAAATAATCAGCAAAAACTAGAACACTGGAGCTGCCTATTGCGGGCACACGCCAGAGACAAGTAGGCTTTTTCAAATTACCACAAATTCTGAATTGTCTATTTTACCGAGGCTAGAAACACAATAGTAGCAAAAACAAAAGCTCGTTTAACTGAGTAGCAATTTAAAATTACATAATGTCATAATTATTGTACGTAATCAATTAGACTATACTTATAAGCGCTATTAAACGGGTTATTAGTTAAACAAAGCTGTGTCTCCTTCTTTCGAATGTCAAATCAATAATGAAAGAAAGAGCAAAATTAGTGTTTAACTAAACAGCCACTAAGCAATGTTTATAAGTAAAGATTAAGGACGAAGAAGAATTTTACAAAGGATGCAGAGAGAAAATGCCAATATTATATTTATACTACTTTAGAGTACACAGTTTTTACACACAACTAACGACAGGTCTGGGCCTGGGAAGAAATCAACATCGTGACTCTGATGCTAGCATATTGGCCACCATTCTAAGTGGTCATCATTAGAACAGTAGTTGTTTTTATATTGCTTGTATAATTCTTATTTATAACTTATATTATTATCTTATTTATATAATATTATATGTAAAGACGTGATGGCCGAGTGGTAAGAACGCGTAAATCTTAACCGATGATCGTGGGATCAAGCTCGGGCATGCATTACTGAATTTTCATGTGCTTAATTTGTGATTATAATTCATCCCGTGCTTCACGGTGAAGAAAAACATCGTGAGGAAACCTGTATGTGTATAATTTCACTGAAATTCTGCCACAAAAAGGGAGAGGAGGCCTTTAGCTCAGCACTGGGACATTCAAAGGCTGTTACGGATATGTAAATAAAGTTAAAACAAAAAAAAATGGCCGTCATGCCCCTCGGCAGATGTGGGACTATAAAATTAATGGTTAGGAAAGAGTTTGATTAAAGAAAATCAATAATTATATATCGAGTAAAATAAATAAAAACTTTTTCTTATATATCATAATGATATATATGGCAATAAGAATACCATATACCATACAATAAGAGGTGAAAAGGGAAGATAATGATATAAGAGAGCGAAAGGCCGTTAGCCCTTCGCGTTAATAAATGCTTCATATAACAGAAGTAAAACACTTTCATTTGGTAATGACTAAGTACGGCATTCGGATATTTCCTATTTGATAATCATCGAATTGACTAGCAACCTTGGTTGATACATAAACTGTGCGGTGAAAGAACGCGTTTCGGGAAACCCGAAGGACTTCTAACGGTTTAATTAAATAAATCCCTACTTAATGTTATGAAGTGGTAAGTAAATTCGTTTCACCATTATTCGACCATAGACATTCCGTCGAGTGTACACTTCCAACTTCCAGGTTCCGGGCTGCTACTTGGAATCTTCGACTGAAAAACCCAATATCATTTTTATTGGCCCTAAAATTTGAATCCAGGACCACTCAGGACAGACCTGCGTCCTTAGTTACTGAAACATTATAAGCAACATCTATTTTACTTGTTATCTGAAACTAGCTGCCCACCCGAATATAAAAGGATATGTATTAATCATAAAATTTTAATAAATAAGGATTATTTTAAATATAACTCAAGATCGGATATCAATGCAAGAAAATGAAAATATTTAGTCTTTTTTTATACATTTTATTTAATTCAAATTTTTAGTATACTATTACTTATATATATTTTTATCATTAATTTATTTTAAATATCGATTCAAAAGTGTTTAAAGAACCACATAAGAACCTACTTTGAATACATTATATTTAAATTTTAGGAGTCTGTGCAATAAAATTAATTTCGAAAAATATTCATGCGCTTAATCATTGTCCGACCTCACGGAGACCTTGCTAATCGGTTCTTGAAATCGTATGCATTTTAATCGGAATACGCACAGGTATCCTACACATATTTTTCCTCAATGAATTTTCTGTGGCTTTAGATAACATAATTGTATGACTGAATATGATTGCGGTTAAGTCATTATTGAAGGCTTGTGTCCGTGCTTGTGTGTTGGTATATTATATTATCTAATGTTTCTCGTTGGTTTTGTGGTTAATTATACATATGCGAATACCGAGGTATTGTGTTCAATAAAAAAATATAGGATTTTTCTGTATTTCTCAGTAGCTGCCACATGGATAGTTGTCAATGTCACCCGTGCCACAGAAATCACTAAACCCGTTTATACGTCCGAATGATTGTGTGAATCATTGTAAATACATAACAGAGTCACACACATACTAAAATTAATTAAACATTGAATTGTAATTTATTAGTTTTCTCATTTATAACACTGTATACGCATATGTATAATTTTGTATACGCAGAAGCCGGAGCGGACATCCTGAGACTCAGGATTTTTTTAAAACTTAATTAAGGACGTTTGACGCGCTTTTATGGACTGATATTCTAACAATACATGTACTTTTAAAACTCATTGGTTTAATGGCCAGGTTGCGATCCCGAGGTCGAGGGGTCAGTAGCAACCTGTAGATTGAATTATCTCCGGTCTTGTCAGATTTGATGTCTTATCGGATAACGAGGGAGCAAATGGAGAATTTATTCGCGGGCACTTGTGAATTATAAAATGTTCTGCGTAGATAGCTAATCTTCCCTTATTCTCAAGGGTACCAAACAATTTCGTAACAGAAAAGTAGCCTAAACCCAGCAGTGGCACATTAAAAGGCTGTTACAGTTAATTAAATATCAAATATTCGTCGTTGGTCTATATAGTGACTTAAAAAATACTATGACATTAAAAAATGTATAAAAATTATATTTTAAGACATATTTATTGAACTTTGAAAAATTTTAAAAATTTATATTTTTAATTAGTTACTTGCCTAATTTTGAAAATAATTCTATTACTTAATAACCTTTAATAAAATGATCGTTCGTAGCAAAGACAGTAACATTAATAAGTAGTAATGGACTTTTTTTATAAAAATGTCGAAGTTACATAAGGGACGTACGCCGCGGTCGATCATCACTAAACGTCACGGTAGATTCGTTAAGCAATAAGGGTTATGCGTCACAGATAAATAATGAATACCTATAATGACATTAAAAACATTAAAGTTGTGAAACGAATTATTACAAAATAAACTTCCTCAAATTACCTTTATACTGCGTTGTATTTGTGATTTGTCCGTCGAAGGTCGTCAAAACCTTTTATCGAGCCATTTTTTGCGCAGACAATTAATGTTACGCGTGAAGCATGTAGTTTACAGTTTTAATGGACGAAAAATATATAACAACCATATTCCTGTTTAAATATTTGACGAGGTTTGGACGTCACAGATCACAAGCTGCCTCGTCAGTCTGGTGGAACGAATGCAGCAGATAAGTGTAAGTACATGGATATTAACTTAAGTTTGCGAGCTTCAATTTCATAAGCTTACCTTTAGTTTATTATTTATTTCGTGCGTAACGGTGAAGGAAAACCTCGTAAGGAAACCTGCACTTTTGTCGTATGACAGAAGCTCCAAACTTTCTCCTTAACAGCAGAGGGGCTTATGTCCAAAAGAAACCGTGTATGAACTATTTAATAAAATCAATAGACAAGATAATACTCGAGAAACAATACAACAAACACTAATAATAATAATAATAATATCCTCGGAAACTATTCACACATACTTATATAGATAATTGCACCTAAACTCAGGACAAACAGACATGTTCATGCACACAAATATCTGTCCTGGGTGGAAATCAAATCCACAATCTTCGGCGTGAAAGGCAAGTATCTACCAACCAAGCCAACCGGCCCGTCAATAATCATACTTAAAAATAATAATAGTAATATGTTCCAATCATACTTAAAAAACAACGTTAAAACAGACAACGTTACAAGCTCCACTCAAATGTGTCATACGGCTGCCCACAAGGGTCGTTATTGAGTCTTTTACTCTTTTTAATCTATATAAATAGTATTAACAAAATAGATTTAACGGGACATCAACTCTATATATTATGATAAATCGAATCACGAAATTATACGTAGCGCTCAATTGGACTTTAATATACTTACTGAATGGCTAAGTGCAACATACTAACAATTAACACGGAAAGAACTTTATTTATGATTTTTGCTGCAAAAAATAAATCTTTACCCGTGTTTACACCCTTAACGATCGATAGTTAAATAATTAAACGCTCCAGTTATGAAAAATATCTTGGCCTATATTTAGATGATGAACTTACTTGGAAACCACACATTCAACATGTGAAGTCGCAACAGACATCACTAGTAGGGGCACTTCATAAAATTTCTATCTGTATTCCAAAAAAATTACTTATCGTGATATATAAATCTTTAATAAAAAAAAACTTGAATTAATTAATTGAGATATGGGGATCGTCAGCAACAATTAATTTGAATCAACCGCAAAGAACACAATTTTTTTTTATAAAAAACATTATTCCGCTTTTATTACTTAACACCAACAAAATTACTTTTACCGTGGACTACTATTGCCGTGGAGTACCGGCTTAGAATAGTACTCCCCCAATCTCATCCCGTGGGTGTCGTAAGAGGCGACTGAGGGACGGGGAAAAGGGGGTATGGGCAGCAGCGTCCCCCCTCCCATAAACATCTTACCCCCTACTGCGCTCGCCAACACGCCTGCCCAGCGCGGCGAGTATGGGCAAACCCCTCCCTAAATGGCAGATGCGCCCAAAAAAAGGCCCCCAGTTACCGGCAAGCCCGCTAGGCCCGACCAAGGTAGCGGTCGCGGTATCGGCAGGGCAGGGGGTGCTAAGAATCACCGGTTCACGGCAGGCTACCGTATAAAGCGACTGAAAATGGCAACGTATAATGGACGCTCGATGAGGCTGGACCATCACCTCGCCGAATTAGAAGTAGAGTTAAGTCATATAAACTGGCATATACTGGGGTTATCTGAAGTCCGAAGACAGGGGGAGGACACGATAACTCTAGAGTCCGGTAACTTACTCTACTTCCGCGAAGGTGATAACCTCTCCCAGGGTGGTGTCGGTTTTCTAGTCAAAAAGGATCTCATTAGCAGCATTGTGGAAATCAGTAGTGTGTCGAACCGGGTAGCGTACCTTGTCCTAAAACTTTCCGACAGGTACTCCCTGAAGGTTGTACAGGTATATGCGCCAACTTCGACATACTCTGATGATGTGGTCGAAGCGATGTACGAGGACATCGCAAAGGCCCTCAACGACACCTCGAGGGCCCACTACAATGTTGTTATGGGAGACTTTAATGCTAAAGTGGGAGTACAAGATAGCGGTGAATCGAAAGTCGGACCTTACGGCTTGGGCTGCAGAAATCACAGGGGGCAAATGCTGGTAAACTTTCTCGAAGCGCAGGGGCTTTTTTTGATGAATTCTTTCTTTCAAAAGAAGCCTCAGAGGAGGTGGACCTGGCGAAGCCCCGATAACGTGACAAGGAACGAGACAGACTTTATTATTTCGAATAAAAGGCACATATTTAGAGATGTTTCAGTGATCAACAGGTTTAATACCGGAAGTGATCACCGCTTGGTTCGAGGCACTCTAAATATCAACTTAAAAGCCGAAAGATCGAGAATGATGAGGTCTACTCTCCGACCTACCATGCTCCAAGCTGCTCAAGGCTCCGAAAAGTTCCAAATGGAACTTCAAAATCAATTCACCGTGTTGGAAACCATAAGCAGCATTGATGAGAGAACCGACACGCTGGTCAAAATACTGCAAAACACATCCCGCAAGTGTTTTCCGCCACAGAGAAGAGACAACGCACCAAAACTCTCTGCTGAGACACTCGAGCTCATGAGAAAACGACGAGAACTACCATCGTTTTTGTCAGATAAGGCCTTAAACCGAACAATAAAAACGCTGACGCGACGCGATCTCCGACGCTCCAATACCCGTGCCATCATGGCTGCGATTGAGCAAAATCGGGGATCGAAAGTGTTCGCTCGCAAGTTTGGGAGGCCGCGTCTGACAAAACTTAAAACTGAAAATGGTGGGGTCGTTACCTCTAGGCCTGAGATTATCGGAGAAGTAGAGAGGTTTTATGGGCAGTTGTTCTCTTCAAGATCGGATAAACCCGTGGGAATCAGTATTGATGACCAGCGCGCCCCTCTTATGCGCCATTACTCCGAGGAGCTCCCGGTCGTTGACCAAGGAGAGATTAGGGCGGCTCTAGAACAGCTTAAAAACAACAAAGCTCCGGGAGATGACGGAATCACAACAGAGTTGCTTAAGGCAGGCGGGACCCCGGTCCTGAAAGAGCTAGCAAGCCTCCTTAATTCCGTCATCCAACATGGCAAGACCCCGGAAACGTGGAGCGGGAGTGAGGTGGTACTGTTTTTCAAGAAAGGTGATAAAACCCTCTTGAAAAACTACAGACCAATCTCCCTCCTGAGTCACGTGTATAAGCTGTTCTCAAGAGTCGTCACGAACCGTCTCGCCAGACGACTTGACGAGTTCCAGCCCCCAGAGCAAGCCGGCTTTCGATCAGGCTACAGCACCGTGGACCACATCCATACTGTTCGGCAGATTGTGCAGAAGACCGAAGAGTACAATCAGCCGCTGTGTATGGCATTTGTGGACTACGAGAAAGCCTTCGACTCCATCAAAACCTGGGCAGTGCTCGACTCATTGCAGAGATGTCATATCGATTGGAGATATATCGAGGTACTGAGATGTCTGTACAACGCCGCTACAAGGACTGTCCACATCCAGGACTGTAAGACGAAGGCGATCCAACTGCGCAGAGGGGTGAGACAGGGGGATGTAATATCCCCGAAACTGTTCACCAACGCGTTGGAAGACGTTTTCAAAACGCTGGATTGGACTAGGTATGGAGTCAATGTAAACGGCGAGTACATCTCACACCTTCGATTTGCCGACGATATCGTCATCATAGCAGAGTCGCTGGAACAACTCACCGAAATGCTGCGTAGCCTAGGCGAGTCTTCCCGGTGTGTCGGTCTCGGTATGAACTTGGCAAGACCAAGGTCATGTTCAATAGGCATGTCGTGCCGGGACCGATATACGTCGAGGGGAAACCTCTCGAAGTTGTTAGTGAATATACCTACCTAGGACAGATAATACAAGTCGGTAGGAACAACTTCGAGAAGGAAGCCGATCGAAGAATTCGCTTGGGATGGGCAGCATTTGGCAACCTTCGTCAAGTCCTCAAGTCGTCTATACCGCAATGTTTGAAGACGAAAGTCTTCAACCAATGCGTCTTACCTGCCATGACATACGGTGCCGAAACGTGGACACTAACTGCGGGACTAGTCCACAAATTCAAAGTCGCTCAGCGTGCTATGGAGCGAGCTATGCTCGGAGTATCTTTGAAGGATAAGATCAGAAATGAGATTATCCGGAAAAGAACCGGAGTCACCGACATAGCTTGCAAAATTAGCAGGCTGAAGTGGCAGTGGGCTGGTCACGTATGTCGTAGGACCGATGGCCGTTGGAGCAGACGAGTCCTAGAGTGGAGACCGCGAATCGGCAAGCGCAGCGTAGGGTGCCCTCCAGCCAGGTGGACTGACGACCTTAAGAAGGTGGCGGGCACCAACTGGATGCGGAAGGCGGAGGACAGGGAGCTTTGGCGCACCTTGGGAGAGGCCTATGTTCAGCAGTGGACAACGATTGGCTGTTGATTGATTGATTGAACAAAATTACTATATAATAAAACTAATATTTAAATACTCAACAACTTTACACGTATTGCACTTGCGTTCTAATAAAAAAAAAATTATTCTTTAGAAATAAAATAAATAAATAGAACTACACACAAAAACATCACACCACAACTTAAGTAATAAAACGTGATCGTTTGAAGGAGTATATATAGCTTCAAGATGACATTAAAAATTGTAATAAAGTTAATGTATGCAAACGGAAGCTTATAAAAACATGTCCTTACAATGTAGTATTACACAAAATTCTCTTCAATTTGTATAATCAATCCAATCCGAGTATCCAAAAGCAAATAATTATTTACTTACTTCATAAAAAATAAAAATAAAACTGTATCTTATTTCAAGCGAAGTATGTAAGTTCTTATAAGAAATAAATTCTTTAAGCCCAAAGTGCGCCATTGTCTGGATATTGCTTTACTACAATTAATTCTCATTATGAGATTAAAAACCGATTAATTATGAGTCACAAATATTTTTAATTAGTTTATACTTCTAACTCATGCAAGCTAGTTTATAATTATGGCGTAGGACGTGGAAATATACTGTATGTCATTTGCAACATATCTGACGTTACCATCGCTATTATATAAACTGGTAAGATTTATTTTACGTATCGCGTTTTGTTGAAAATTGTCAATTTTTTTTTCAATTAATTTTCTGTTATTTTTTTCATTATTTTATTGATTTATTTTAATTAATTAAGATTATCTTATCGTGTATCATCTTACCATCGTAAGTGGTCATTCACACCGATGATATGTTACTAGACTGGCTCACCACTCAAATCGGCGATTACAAATGAACTTTTAAGGGCCTTTTAGCGTACAATATGCTTAGATTTTTATTCGTAGTATTTGTAATGAGTGGTACCCATCCCAACTGCACAAAGTTACCACCACCGATTTGCAATAAGAATTCAAAAATGTATAGTAACTTCCATATTCACGTATAAATATATTCATTTACTAGTTTAATTTAATATCATTTAATTCCTATAATTGTATTGTAGGATGTGGAATTTACGATAAATCAAAGGTTACCGTCGCCGCGTGTGGGTGGTTTATTTAAATCTATTTGTGACACAATTAGAACATTATTCTGTGAATTTATCTAATTCAGATCCTTCTAAAACTGAGTCATGTCATTGAGGATTTAAAGTATCCGTTGACAAACATAATAGATTCAACAAAGGTTGCGTCACCGATTGAGGTATGAAAATGTAACAAGCTGTGAACGTTCTTCATCTGCAAGTATTCACCCTTGAAATTATTCCACCACATGTTGCTTCGATTCGAATACGATACATATGTGACTGATCAACCAATTCAAGCTGTTTCCTCAAGTGTTGCCTTTTATCGCTGAGCAATGTGATGTTTGAATGTGTGATGAAAGCAAGATTTTTTTTTTGTATTGCATTGATAAAACTACTATAATAATTACTACAAATATATAAATACATAAAACTTATAACAGACGATACAAAGCGTTTCGGAGAAGGTTTTGGTACATAATATTATTTAATTTCATAAATAGATTCATTTGAATTTTGAATTTTGCTGTGAAAAGCGATAATTTAATGTCCTTGTAATATGTATACTGACTGACCTCGTTGGTCTAGTGGCTTGATGTAAGGCCGCAGACCCGGAGGTCTTGAGTTCAATTCCCAGGTCGGGCCCATAAAAAGTTATTGGATTTTTCTGTCAGAAAATTCTCAGTAGCAGCTCAGAGTCTGGAAGTTGGAAGTGTGTACACTCCAGTGCCTCGGAAAGCACGTAAAGTCGAGTGCACGACTTTACGTCGTGAAGGGCGCCCTACGCTGCGCTTGCCGATTCGCGGTCTCCACTCTAGGACTCGTCTGCTCCAACGGCCATCGGTCCTACGACATACGTGACCAGCCCACTGCCATTTCAGCCTGCTAATTTTGCAAGCTATGTCGGTGACTCCGGTTCTTTTCCGGATAATCTCATTTCTGATCTTATCCTTCAAAGATACTCCGAGCATAGCTCGCTCCATAGCACGCTGAGCGACTTTGAATTTGTGGACTAGTCCCGCAGTTAGTGTCCACGTTTCGGCACCGTATGTCATGGCAGGTAAGACGCATTGGTTGAAGACTTTCGTCTTCAAACATTGCGGTATAGACGACTTGAGGACTTGACGAAGGTTGCCAAATGCTGCCCATCCCAAGCGAATTCTTCGATCGGCTTCCTCCTCGAAGTTATTCCTACCGACTTGTATTATCTGTCCTAGGTAGGTATATTCACTAACAACTTTGAGAGGTTTCCCCTCGACGTATATCGGTCCCGGCACGACATGCCTATTGAACATGACCTTGGTCTTGTCCAAGTTCATACCGAGACCGACACACCGAGAAGACTCGCCTAGGCTACGCAGCATTTCGGTGAGTTGTCCCAGCGACTGCTATGATGACGATATCGTCGGCAAATCGAAGGTGTGAGATGTACTCGCCGTTTACATTAACTCCATACCCTGTCCAATCCAGCGTCTTGAAAACGTCTTCCAACGCGTTGGTGAACAGTTTCGGGGATATTACATCCCCCTGTCTCACCCCTCTGCGCAGTTGGATCGCCTTCGTCTTACAGTCCTGGATGTGGACAGTCATTGTAGCAGCGTTGTACAGACATCTCAGTACCTCGATATATCTCCAGTCGATGTGACATCTCTGCAGTGAGTCGAGCACTGCCCGGGTTTAGATGGAGTCGAAGGCTTTCTCGTAGTCCACAAATGCCATACACAGCGGCTGATTGTACTCTTCGGTCTTCTGCACAATCTGCGAACAGTATGGATGTGGTCCACGGTTCTGTAGCCTGATCGAAAGCCCGCTTGCTCTGGGGGCTGGAACTCGTCAAGTCGTCTGGCGAGACAGTTCGTGACGACTCTTGAGAACAGCTTATACACGTGACTCAGGAGGGAGATTGGTCTGTAGTTTTTCAAGAGGGTTTTATCACCTTTCTTGAAAAACAGTACCACCTCACTCCCGCTCCACGTTTCCGGGGTCTTGCCATGTTGGATGACAGAATTAAAGAGGCTTGCTAGCTCTTTCAGGACCGGAGTCCCGCCTGCCTTAAGCAACTCTGTTGTGATTCCGTCATCTCCCGGAGCTTTGTTGTTTTTAAGCTGTTCTAGAGCCGCCCTTGGTCAACGACCGGGAGCTCCTCGGAGTAATGGCGCGTAAGAGGGGCGCGCTGGTCATCAATACTGATACTGGTGGTAGGGCTTTGTGCAAGCTCGTCTGGGTAGGTACCACCCACTCATCAGATATTCTACCGCAAAACAGCAATACTTGATATTGTTGTGTTCCGGTTTGAGGGGTGAGTGAGCCAGTGTAATTACAGGCACAAGGGACATAAAATCTTAGTTCCCAAGGTTGGTGGCGCATTGGCTGTATAAGCGATGGTTGACATTTCTTAGAATGCCAATGTCTAAGGGCGTTTGGTGACCACTTACCATCAGGTGGCCCATATGCTCGTCCACCTTCCTATTCTATAAAAAAAAAAAAAAATTCCCACGGGTTTATCCGATCTTGAAGAGAACAACTGCCCATAATACCTCTCTACTTTTCCGACAATCTCAGGCCTAGAGGTAACGACCCCACCATTTTCAGTTTTAAGTTTTGTCAGACGCGGCCTCCCAAACTTGCGAGCGAACACTTTCGATCCCCGATTTTGGTCAATCACAGCCTTGATGGCACGGGTATTGGAGCGTCGGAGATCGCGTCGCGTCATAAAGGCATATGCTATTAAAAATAATAATAAAAAATACTTTTTAAACAAAATGTCAAAGGGCTTTCACAGCAAAAATAGATCATAATATATTTAATACACACAATTTAGTAGCGTCACGAGCACAAAAAATGAGTCAAGTTTTATATTAAACGTATGGATAACATTATAATAGAAATGTAACTGAAAGACATACCATAATAATAAGTATTTAATTCAATAAGTTTTAATTAAATACAATAAAATAACCTTAGTATACAATATTTATTAAGCTAAGTTACAGTGTAGATACGTCATGGAAATCTAGTCATTACGTTATGGCTTAGAATCAATCAATAGCTCAATACACATCTCGCGCTGGTTGAAGGTATTATTATTATGACGGAAAGGTACTGGGGACCAATTCTAATAATTAATAACCTTTACGATACGTTTCCGTTACGTTAAATAAACTACCACAGAACTGCTACTGGTCGAGTGAGTAGAATAGAAAAAAAAATTAACGATTTGATTGAAAGTGACATTAATTTACTAAAATTGGCCCCTTAGAGAAGAACTTGATGTTATGATCCATGTAGAATCATCATTACTGACACTGTCGTATTCATTATTCACATCCAAGCACTATGTATTCATAAAATTGAATTCCAAGACTTGTGTAAACTCCTAAACCAGGTGTGTTCTTTTGTCGACATTCGCGCGGATTTAATTTAAAACTTTAGGAAGTATTTGTATAGACAGGTACTTGAACTACTACTAGGTACTTTTTTTTAGCTTCTTTTTTGTACTTATGAACTGGTTTCCATTTTTCATTCGTATGTTGTGTTAACTTTTAATTGATCTCTACGCTTAGATAATAAGTTTGTAATTATTGTTTCTGTTAATGAATTAGTGTAAGTGATTGTAAATAAACCTAATAAAATAAAATTAAATAAAAGTTGATAATACGCAGTTGTATGTAATTAATTGTCGTACTTATACAATTAAGCACTGCCTAAAATGTTCTGTTGCAGCCACGGCACGAAGTAGGTGACGCGCGAGTAAATGCCAGGGAAGCCAGCGTCCGCGCATCTCCTTCCGTAGGAGACTATTCCGATTTGGAAGAAATAAGACGTCATGTTTTCGGGCTAGAAATAACATAATTATTAGTTCACTGCTTGTTTTAGTGCTAACATAGCTTAGGAAGACATAGATAATACAATAGGGTCTCCTGATGGTAATTAATCCTCTTCGACCATAAACAATGCAAGACGCATTCGAAGTTATTGGTTCGTTTCTCTTCTTAGAAAATAAGCATTGGGCTATAATTTATCTCGTGCACGACGGCGAAGGAAAGTATCATGAGAAAATTAGTTTTTAAGAGTTCAGATTCTGTCTACCCACTATCACGCACTGCAACGTAAGCAAACAACCCCCAAACTGATTGTTTTTTTTACCGTGTATATTCAACATAATATACTTCAAATATTTCTAGCTTTTATACGAAATTGGAACACAAACAAAAGACAAAGAGTCATTTTTACTAGATCGAATAAAATTCTCATTGGATATTGACGATAGCCACCAAAACTATCTAATGTAGCCCATAATTTACCGATCATTAATATTTCTTGTAAGTTAAGGAATTTGGTCACTACTTACAATTGGCTGCATCAATGGTCCACCACTGTCTCCTTTGCAAGCGTCTTTACCGCCCTTCTTGAATCCAGCACATAAAACTCGCTCGTCTATCACCTGGGCCTTGTAATCGATGTACGCTTTTCTACAAATGTCATTACTGACAACTGGCAGCTGCAAAACTTGCAAGTGTGATGCTGATGTACCACCTGAGATTAATAGAAAATTGTTTAGAAGTACAGCTAACCAATATGGCTCAGTCAGCAATGGTTAATATTGTTGTGTTCCGGTTTGATGACTGAGTGAGTAACCAGGCAGTAGTGACATATCCACTTATTTCTCGAGGTTGATGGTGCATTACTAATATTTTTAGAGCGCCATGTATATAGTCGGTGGCCCTAGTCCGTATACTGATTTTATATAAAAAATATATATATATAAATGTTAATCTGACTTACCGTATTGAGTATGTCCCCATCCAGCTATGATAGGGTTGTATTTCTCAAAGGTATTACTCCTTAAATCGCTGGTCACAGGTAAACATATGGGCTTGATAAATTCTGGAATACAAAACCATACATTTGAATATAAATAATTGGGGTAAAGATGGCTCAGTGGTTACAAAACTTGAAAATTAACCGGAGATTTTAGATTTTATGCTTATAATTCGTTTCGTGCGCGTCAGTGAATCAAAACATATGAGAATCTTCAAGTGTTACATGAAAAGCTGCAAAACTGGTGTATACACCAAACTGCATTGGAGTAGTCTCAAAAAGAAAGACCTTAGTCCATTAACATTTAACTCAGAAAATTAGGAATATTTATTATTATTATATATTTGTGTATATTGTACATAAAGGTAAACCTTTAATCTATATTGAAAAATATATTAATAGTATTTACATTTTGTTTTCGTTTCTTAATTTGTACATACATTTTAGCCTCATTTATATAAATAAACTTATAATCGTCTCTAAATGTCTTAAACAATGCTATCCTTAGTTATACTTATTGTTAAATTAATTTTAACCAAATTTGAAACTGTGGATGGCAATTATGTATCCTATAATTGGTACTACATATTAAGTTGGTGGATGTAAGGCATTTGTTGGAAATATGTTGTGTAAAACTGTCAGAGATACAAATAAAAACATATTTATATTACCTAGCAACCCGACCGTAAAGAAAGGTAATGTTTATTTTGAAGGACAAGCAGACATTTTTTTAATTATTGTATTATTAAGGACTAGGGAGGTTCTCGAGCGTACATACATATGTGATGTGTTTAACGCGTAGAGATCAAACATACAAACATTCATTTATGTGTATAAAGTGTAAAATAAACTCTTATTTATTTATTTTTACTTCGATTTGATGTTTATGCACAGCGTTTATTAATTTATTGCTAAATTACGTAATTAACAAGTTTATCCAAACTAATATTTACCTGTGAACTCTACATCGTTTTGCAGTATCAGTAATCCGATATCATTCACGTACGTCTTGTAATTGTAGCCTTCGTGTTTGATCTTGTACTTGATGAGGACGTCTATCGGAGTTGCTCCTTCATCCTCCCTCGCGTAGTCCAGCTCACCGAGTCGCACTAAGTATCTGCGAACAATATAATTCATTTTAAGCAGTGTTGTCATGCAGGAAAATGTGTTTCAATACAATTTACTATAATTTATTTGCGTGATGATGACGATGCCCTCTCGATTTTACTCTGCGTACTTAAATCGAAAGTTGAGAAGATATAGTTCACAAGTATGTGTCTGAAATACAGGCGCAGTATCCATTTATTCACACTCATAGTTTGATGAGTTAGTAATCCAACACGACCGGAGTAAGAACAGGCTCACACACACACCCACACACTACCGCCTTTATAACTTTTATGGTGAAGTTGCTACTGAAAATTTATTGACAGACAAAAGCAATAGAATTTGATCTATCGGAGACTCGAACTTAGAACCTCGAAATCAGCAGCAGCAATTATGTAATTATGTAATGATACGCCTTTTTTTTCTTGCTGGAAAACACCTTTATGTGTTTCCCCCACATGAGGTGGGGGGTTATGTGGTACTCGCCGGCGCTGAAGGCGCCGGAATACCCCCTAAAAAACCAGCGGTACCCACTCCGTCTTGTCGGGGGACGTCACGGGAACGCTATCGCATACCGTGCCGTCCCGACGGTTGACCCGCTTCTGCGGGCCTCCAAATCATAGGGGGTTCTCTGGGTACAGAGACCCCCTAGACCCGGCGACACTCGCAGCGAGAGGAGAAGATGCGCATAGCGCCGACGTCTTCTCCCCGGTCTTCTTCGGCGAAGCAGGTCTGCGGAGGCACCATCCTCGCGCTCCCACTCCGCGGCCTCCTTCTGCGACATGACATTTTCGCAGAAGGATAGACCATCTCTATCCAGCACCTCTCGCTACCAAGCATGGCATCACGCTCGCTATCACGCTCGGCAGCGAAAGGTCTCCGCGATGTAACGATACGCCTAATAGTACAATATAAACTTGATACCATTTTAAAATGACTAACTGATACCAGGTACAGCCTTAACCGCAGGGGCAACATAATAAATTTTTGCACAAAAGTTCGTATGAAACGTTGTTATAGGTAGGCGGACGGGCAAATGGATCACCTGATGTTAAGTGGTCATAGACATTGGCGATGTAAGAAGTATCAACCATTCCTTACATTGCCAATGCGCTACCAACCTTGGCAAAGAAGTGTGTTGTGCATAAAAGGAAACCCCATTATTTGGTACTATAAAATAATTGGAATAACTTACAAATCTTTTTCATGGCGATGTATGCAATGCGCTGCGGTTAACACGTGGTGCGAGCTGATGAGGGAACCTCCACACTTCCAGTGAGTTTCAGCGTCACCGCTTTCTTTGTAACCCAGTAACGCCATCCACGGGAAGTCACCTGATAAAAAGATAAATTAAATACCACGTAATTAAGTCCATTTAAATAAAAATGTTAGATTATACTTGGAGTTAACCCACGTTGGGAAAGATCATTATAACGAAAACTAAAAAAATGAGGGCAACTTAGTGATTGTAACAATATAAAGAAAAGTATCATCGAGCACGCACAAGCCTTTCAAGAATATTAATGTTTATTTGCATAGTACGTGAACACCAAATTCAACTTTGTCACGTGATAAGTCTAAGTTTTAAGTGAACTAAACTGCGAAGCGCTACTATTTATATATTTTGAAACATTATCAGAAAAGTGTTGTAACCTTCTTATATAAGTTTTATTGTAAATAATTATTTTACGTGCTTTACAATCTGTTTAATAGACAATTTAATTATTAGTTTCTTCAATTAGAATTACGAAAAAACATCTACTCATCAAAGCTGAGATGGCCCAGTGGTTCGAACGCGTGAATCTTAACCGATGATCGTGGGTTCAAACCCGTTAATATAATTCAAGAAACAAATAATGCGTCGAAGAATATTTTCTGCTATTGAATTTGTATGATTTATTCAAAGTGAATAGCGTTTATCAACTTTTACAATATTCTGAGAAAACCTATATACATATAGATGCGCTTACCAAAAACTATTAAGTATGCTTATTTCGATGATCGTGGGTTCAAACCCGGGCAAACCCCACTGATTTTTCATGTGCTTAATTTGTGTTTATAATTCATCTCATGCTTGACGTTGAAGGAAAACATCGTGAGGAAACCTGCATGTGTCTAATTTCATTGAAATCCTGCCACATGTGTATTCTACCAACCCGCATTGGAGCAGCGTGGTGGAATAAGCTCCAAACCTTCTCCTCAAAAGGGAGAGGAGGCCTTAGCCCAGCTGTGGGACATTAACAGGCTGTTACTGTCTACTCATTTATTAGTTTAGATAACTGATAATGTTTTGTTGATAGTGAAACTTAAGCATGAACGAGGGAAAAGGAATGATGTGTGTGAAAAGGAGAGTAAATTTGACGAGATGGCGAAAGTATAAAGAACTAAGAATTGTGAGTGAGCTGAGATCAATAATACCAAAAATGTATATGAAGAGAAATAACTTGGTTAAAAAAATATATCAAAAAGCGTCCGCATCAACCATCACGTTTTCAACATGTATATAGATTTCAGTACCTAGCTTAGCGTCAACTCCTCCGACCACTCTAGTAAATGAGACGTTGCTAACTCCACAATCTGGTGGCGCCGGGAACGCTGGAAGGAAGTCTGATGCCAGGGATTTGTTAGATACCGCGTCATCTGTTACAGAAGCTATCACAGTAGGTGCCGCGTGAGAGGGTGTGGATTGTAGCGGATCATTAGGTGTAGTGGCTATTGGGCAGCAAACCTGGAACAAAGATTTTAATTACAACACAATATAAAATCATATTTAGAACGCTCACCAGCCAGGTCAACAAATCACCTAAAGAGGGTGTCGGTACCAGAATGGATGTGGAAGTGAGTACGTTGAGTAAAGCCTATATCCAGACGTGAATGACGATTGGCTGGCATGGCCGACGATGATACAACTAAATACACTTCTAACTTCTATCATAATTGCTAACGTAAAAATTACATCTTCTATAATATTTAAAACTTACTAAGGCTTGTATTAATTACCTTAGGATAGTTTCCTTCAAAGCCGCAATGAGCTCTCTTCAACACTTGCACATATGCCGGTTTTGTTCTGAATTGTTGCAATAGCTTCACGTAGGTCGGGCACGAGGCTATTGCTATGCAACTTCCGACGCCACCTTCGTTTGTTGTGCATGTTTCCTCTGAAAGTAGCGTATCAATCAAGATTTATGTAGGCGGTGATTATTTAAACAATGCTTTTTCTGATTCTATCAAATTAAAAAAATTCAATACAATTTTTTAATATAAGATGAAAATATCTACTGTGTTAAGTTAAATTTGATTTGCAGCACTTATTTATATGAAAGGCAGACATGTAAATTACATTATCACTGCATAAAAGCTACTCCTTATATAACCAATTCGCCGCCAGCGCTAAGAGATTATGCGTTCGTTTAATTATACCGGCTCACTGAAACTTTTTTTAGAACAAATTTAAAAACAGAAATCTTATAAAAACTATCACCTATTTTAAACCGGAACACAGGAAAACAAACAATTGACGTTTGTTGGTAGTATATTTCATATTATATGATATACATGAGTCTCTCTTAGATCATAAGAGAAAAAGTTAAATACACGTTATAAACTAACTGAAACGAATGTACAATGACAGCCGTATTTAATCTCACACTAATATTTGTCGTGACGTAAATAGAGAAGCAATGGGATACAATAATGGAATTCTTTCCTTGCAAATTGCTCTGAAACCCTAATATTACTAGCTGATAAAAAATTGCGTATAAAATGCATTTTGTAAGAACTAAAAAGTCATCATGAAATTTCAAATAGTGATAAGCGACATTGACCTTAATAATTGTAAGATTAAAAAGGATGCAAGCATCAAAATAGCGTACCATTATTACAGAATAGCACTACTGGGGCCGAATTCTACTCATTTATAACGGTTACAATACGTTCCTGATTCAATTCCGGTCCAACTTTGAATCATCTGTATTTATTTGAATCGGAACCGAACCGATAATATGTTAACATATACCGTTATGTAAAAATCAAACGTAATTTTTAACTTTTATGGCACTGGTCGATAATTAAATTAAAGAATAAGAAAAAGGAAAAACGGCAACGATCACGCTTCGATTTGATTGCGATAAAATGACACTTTGTTAGTAGAATTGGTCCTTGTATTATCACATAGCGACAGTATAGATTTCGACATTTTCCAGGCATACGAATGTTAATAGAATTTCCTAAAATTTCGTAAAAATTGACATTTGTCTGGTATTTTGCTTCAAAAATTATATTAATTTAAATAATTGCTTAAAATCTGTCATTAATACTTCATCAATTGCTAGGTGTGTTATAATCATCAGTGTAAAATGTCATATGTATAATTATAGCAGTTTAGAAACTTATTCTTTCCTTGGACTATTAATATTGTCCAAGTATTTTTTGGTCTTGGACTATTAATACCCATTTATTTCTCTTCGTTGTTCACATAGTAACCAAATACATTACTTTCTTTTTTTCTTTATAGAATAGGAAGGCGGACGAGCATATGGGCCACCTGATGGTAAGTGGTCACCAAACGCCCTTAGACATTGGCATTGTAAGAAATGTCAACCATCGCTTACATAGCTAATGTGCCACCAGCCTTGGGAACTAAGATTGTATGTCCCTTTTGCCTGTAATTACACTTCACCCTTCAAAACGGAACTCAGCAATATCAAGTATTGCTGTTTTGCGGAAGATTAGCTGATGAGTGGGTGGTACTTACCCCGACGAGCTTGCACAAAACCAGTTACCAGTAGACGTAACGTAACGTAACTTCAATACTTATAATATTTCTTATAGAATTTAAAAAAAGGCGATTATATTTATTTATTTATTTATGAAAAACAACAGCATAATACAAAATATGTTGGTATTAAAAATACAATACACAGACAATAGAGTCAATTACTGTTTTCGATTGAATTATGCAAACCTAATAAAGTTTCGCTGGGACTAGGGGGTTCTCAGTAGCCTGGTAATCCCCATAGAGAATGGAGGCCTGCATACGCAGGCCACCCGTCAGAGCGTCGCGGTAGCATGCGCAAGCGATCCCGTGGCGCTCCTCGTTATGACGGAAAGGATACCGCTGGTTTTTTAGTGGGTATTCCGTCGTTCGGGGCGCACTCGGCGCCTCGGACATCGGCGATACCCACATACCCCCCCACTGTTCCCGTGGGGGAAACGCGTAATGCGTTTTTCCAGCGTAAAAAAAAAACCTAATAAAGTTAACAGAAAGAAACAGTAGCACACAGCTTAAAAAATAAAATGTAAATTTAACGAAATAATAATGAGCTAAAAAAACAGCACATTTCGATTAGGCGACACAGACTATGTGTAGGTGAGTGTGGCTATGCAGTTACACTGTTATTTGTGTGTGTATAAGTGATTGTATGTGTGTAAGTATTTGAGTGTACGTAAGTTTGTGTGAGTGTGATTGGTTAAATTGAATTTTGAGCTCTAAGATTGGGTATATTGAAATCACCCAAGAAAATCACATAATCATTGGGATGGATCGTATTACACTAGGTAATGATTCTAGAGCCAATGTGAGACGATGAGAATGTAGGAGTCACCCGGTGTGTACAGTAACAGCCTGTTAATGTCCCACTGCTGGGCAAAGGCCTCCAATCCCTTTTTGCGGAGAAGGTTTAGAACTTATTCTACCACGCTGCTCCAATGCGGGTTGGTAGAATACACATGTGACATAATTTCAATGAAATTAGACGCATGCAGGTTTCCTCACGATGTTTTCCTTCACCGTCAAGCACGAGATGAATTATAATTACAAATTAAGCACATGAAAATTCAGTGGTGCTTGCCCGGGTTTGAACCCACGATCATCGGTTAAGATTCACCCGTTCTAACCACTAGGCCATCTCGGCTTTTTTGTGTATGTACGTTACACCAAAATGAATTGCATAACACTGAGTATTAGCAAAGACTCGTGTTTTTACTGATATCCAAACAATCTCGATTCCCCCAACAAATTCCTCGCTTCTGCTTGAAAAACTTTTTTAACACATATCATTACACCGCCACCCACGCTTTTAAATGAAGTATATTTGTTCCGATCACACCGAAAGACATCGTATCTATTATAGCACTTCATCAGGTAAAAAACTATCATTAAGCGAGGTTTCAGTAATAAAAATTAAATCAAAATAATGGCTAAGAATATTCTTGTGTAAGTCATCCAATTTAGTGCGAAAACCACGGACGTTCTGGTAGTAACAGTTTATCGATGGCTTCATGGTGGTTGGTTAAAATTTAAAGCATTACTAAGATATTCATTAAAACAATGTGATATAATTGTAAAGCTCTAAAACTTTCAAAAGTCAACATAACCAATATTAACGATTTATGTGTGAAAGTTTTTTTTATGTTTAGTAAAGATGTGCGTGTCGCCTTTTAGTTTTAAAATTTTTATTACAAATAAAAAGCAAAAAACAAATTGTCGCGGTAAAGTGCAAAAATTAAATAAACTGACAATACATACAGTTTTTCGTTTCGTTTATTGCGATGGCCTGTGATTTTTCGAACAAAAATTAGGCAGTTTTTTGTCCACACAAATTTGTATGCTTTTTCGGAGGCATATGTTTTGCATTTCTGAAGCAAAATTTTATTTTTTGGTGTAAGATGATCATTTTCGAAAACTTTATTTGGATTGCCAGCAATGTTTATGTCTTTTGTCGTAATACCACGCGTTTTGTTTAAGCCGGAGAGAATACTGTCTTTAATAAGTCTACTTTTAAGTTTAGCGACTAAGACTAGGTCTGCCATTAATACTTCTTTTTGGTTGCACTCTATTTGCAAATTCAATATAATTACAATCTAATTGAACACCCGCATGTTTACTAATATTTATTACAATATCTCTCACGCACTATTTTTTTAGATCTGGAACGCCTACTATTTCTATATTTTGTTGCCGCGCCCATTGCTGATATTTTGAGTTTTGATATATTAAATCATCTAAGCCTTCTTGTAACGATGATAACTTGCCTTTAAAATGGCATTTTCTTCAGATAGTTTGCTATACTCTGCTTGTAATTCCGTGTGAGATTATATAAGGCTCTGTTGTTCTTTTGAAAGTGTAGCCAAATTATTTTTAAATTCTAATAAAATTGTTTGTTTTAGTTCCGCATTAAAACAATTTTTCATTTCTAAAAAATTTTTTCTAATATTGTTTCAATATTTTCCATTGTTTTGGAGAATTGGGACTCGAGTGTGATACTGAAGACGGCGATGTGTTCGATTTTTAATCAGTACCACTACAGTTGTGACATGAATAGGATTCTTTAATTTGAGCTGTCATCCTTTCAAACTGAGCGTCACTAATTTTCAAACAGTTGTAATGATACTTCTCTGTACAAACCGAACAACTTATCTCGTCTTTCTTTAGAACAATATTACAGTAAACCTTGCATTTGGATGACATTTTTTGTAATGAGATTGATACTCTTATTTATAAATAAAAAATAATTAATAATAATATGGAGGGTAAGTCAAATTTAAAATTCACAGCGTCGTAGTTAAAATATTACGATGAGAATAAAAGCAACTTCTCGATAAACTGTTTGCCGCTATAACGTTTGCGCACGAAATGTCGCCGCAGCGCCGGGCAAATAGTGGCGCTTACGCATTTTACATTAACAGTTATATTACTCACTCAAATTTTGCTTAAATCGTTATTTTATATAATTAAGCTTTGATTTAACTATTATTAACTGACACTTTTTGTTTGAGGACACTTTTAACTTCACCCTGAGATAATTTATACTCAGTTAAACTCGAAAAGAACTCTAAAATTCAAATTTAAACACGTAATGTCTGTTGCACCTCAGACACAATTGATTGTATATACATTATAATATATAGATTACATATATAATCTAACCAAGTGTTAAATCAACAATTAGAAACAACAAGTTCTTGCTTTTCGTTCCAGGAAATATTTTTAAATGATTATAATCGAGTCTATTGTTTTATATAAAACCTTGTTCGTTAGAATTCGATATTTATAATAAACCTGTTTCCGCGGATGTACCAGCGTAAACATAATCAGTTTGCTAGTTTAGACCAAAAATATCAAATGATATATATGTCATTTGACATTTATACTTAAGCGAAATACTACTGGCTGGCTGATTCTTCACAAGTATAGATAGGTCCGATTGACTTGAAAGTTAGCATACCATTAAAAATTTCGCGACGTAAACGCTCACTAAGAGCGGATTCTTTGCAAACCCTCTCGAAAATAAATTTTTAACTATCTGGAATTTGGAACATAGGTTTTCAAATAAATAAAAAAATGGTTTGTATAAAATTTTCAGAAAGGCACCACGGGCACGGTTTTTCTGTAAAAGCAGCCCGGAGTCTGTAGGAATCCCGTGCCTCGGAAAGCACGCTCTACGTGCTTTGGTATGTTGGTGCTGCGTCTGAACTCTTCCGCTCATGTCGCCGTCCCATTGTATTTCAAGAGGGAGAGAATAGCGAGTGTTTGCGCACACACTTGTGCCCTATAATATGTTCTGCGCAGCTGGCTAATCTCTCTTGAGATTGGCTGCTGTGACCGAAATCGGTCTGGAGGACATTATAAAAAACAAACAAAGGATCTAAAATATATAAATAACAAATAAACAAAAGCATTTCAAGTTTTAAAGTCGTTTTGGTAGTTTTTAAAATATATTTTATATATTTAGAACTAAAATATTTAACGATGATTTAATTGGTGGAGATTGATTGGTGGGATTTATATATTTAGTTTGATTCTATAGGTATTGCACGCTTATCACGTTTCATTGTCAATGTTGTTGCATAACTTACCAATTAAATCCAGCAATAATGGAAACGAAAATAATTGTTTCTTTTTCCTCAATCGTTGTTTTTTTTTAATTAATGTTTAAGTAATATCTATTTGCGAATATTTTTGCAGGTTAAAAAATTATATATTACATAATGAAATGCAAAACCCATATATGCTATATTAATTAGCACTAATCACCACCGTCTTAAGCTGTATATATTACATTAATTACTTTCATTTTAAATGTGTTTCCTTCGTAATAACTAACAATGAAACACTTTTTTTATTATTGTAAAGTATTACTATTTATGAATAAAATATATTTTTAAAGGCTATTTACTCTTGTTAGATGTTATTTTTAATGGAACGCGTTATTTAAAACGATACATTTTACATGTTAAAAGTCATTCATTTCCTATTCCAATATATTGGTTTTACAGTAACAGTAATAGCCTGTGAATGTCCCATCGCTGGGCTAAGACCTCCTCTCCCTTTTTGAGGAGAAGCTTGCTCAATAAATACTAATTATTGCTACATTAATGCACAGACGTCGTAGTTTGATTTTAATTTAACGAATTACATGCGAAACGCAAAATCAAAATGCTCGTTTTTGTTGTTATTCTAGCAGTCCTCGGTATTGTTGTGTTCCGATTTGAAGGGTGAATGCGCCGGTGTAATTACAGGCACAAGGGACATAACATCTTAGTTCCCAAGAATGGTGGCGCATTGGCGATGTAAGTGATGGTTAACATTTCTTACAATGTCCACTTAAAAAAAATGAATGAAAATAGTTTTAAAAAATCTATGTTTAAAAAATATTTTAAAATCAAACACTATCTGTTCCCAACATAACATATAAATGTCTTGTTCTAATGTTTTACATTAGTAAAAAAAATCTAACGAAAAGAAAGAAAAAAAACTTACGAATCTGTCCAGCAACGAATTGTAGTAACAAACAAACACACAGAACTATCGGCTCAACCGCCATTGTCAAACTTTGAACTTTAAATTTAGTTTTTATTCAAGTCAAAAGCGTGCATCAGCTCTGCAATCGGCAAATTTGTGGCGAAATCTTATTGTACCTTTTTTATATATATGTAATTAAATGTTCACTGTGTTAACCGGAACTTTATATCCAAGGGGATATAATGATCAAAAACCCTAAAGTGATTATATGAGTAATTAAAATTTCGAATCATGTTATGGACGTTGACATAAAAGGACATTGTTTTTTTATTCATTATTCGCGGTTAAACCGCGGCTTTGTTCGCGACATAATTAAAAATCCTTTAAATATTCGGGAGGCCAAATCCATAGATATTTTTAACAAAACTTGTAAAAGATCACTTTTTGTCTTAAATGCCTTATCACCAATAATTTCTTTTATTTCAGTATTTTTTGTATTATTCATTTTTTTTCTTTTTTCTTTCTTGTTATGTTTGAGGACTTATCGTTTTATTCTTTGTTGCTGTATATATCATGTTTTTATATTATATACTTGTAATTTTGTATGTTTTGATAATATAATTTATTTATTGATATACAATAATGTGTATTTTATATTTACGTTTATTAATTGGTTTTGTTTTAATTAAATATTTATATTATTTTATTTATACCACCACCTACCTCATATCCTATTTATTACTTACACGATCGCTATGTAGCGATAAGGTTGCCATAATTGTACTTTTATTTAGACTATACATGTTTTGTATTTTTCTCTTTACAATAAAGTAAAGTAAAATCCAGTTAAACGGGATAAAAAGGCCAAAATATGTTCATTATGACATATTTTAGCTGTGATAAAACTTGAGAAGTAACTAATAATCAAAACACACACAACCTTTCGTATTTATGATATAAGTGCTGTTTTAGTTTTGGTAACTCGCAAAAAACCATATTAACTTTCAAAGAGAGAGAGAAAGAAAAGAGTCTACTCATTCCTTAAAGGCCGACAACGCACCTACAAGCCCTTCGGTGTTATGTATGTCCATGGGTAGTAACTTTCCATCAGGTGAGCCTCCAGTTGTTTTGCCCGCCTCTAAAATATAAATAAAATCTATTTACTTAAATACCACAATAATCCTATTTCTATATTAAGATTAAGACGGGCCGTTGGCGTGGTTGGTAGGTACTTGCCTTTCACGCCGAAAGTTGTGGGTTCGATTCCCATCCAGGACAGACATTTGTGTGCATGAACATGTCTGTTTGTCCTGAGTCTGGGTGTAATTATTTATATAAGTATGTATTTACAAAAGAAAAGTAGTAGTATGTGTAGTATATCAGTTGACTGGTTTCCATTGTACAAGCTCTGCTTAGTTTTTGCTCAGATGGTCGTGTGTGAATAATGTCCCAGGATATTATTATTATTATATACATTTAAGCGCCTCGATTACCGCTGGGGCTTATCATATGTTGTATCTAGTATTTGAAGTTACTTTATTGATCTCATTAATCGATCTTATTTAATTTTACTAACATATTGTCACTATTCCACTCGAGTCGAAACATAATCGTTGCTGGTTATTTGCCTCGTTGGTCCAGTGACCTAGATATTAGCCTGAAGATACCAAACCACAGGTCGGATCATTAAAAAGTTATAGTGTTTTTCTGTCTATCAAAACTGTCTGTCAAAACACACACAAGTTGCAGCTCGGTGTTTGGAAGTTGGAAGTGTGTGCATTCCGGTACTCAGAAAACACGTGAAACCGTTGGTACTGCGCCTGAACTTTCTCCGGTTGCGTCAAATTGCCGTCTCATCAGATTATGAGAATGGAAGAATAGAGAGTGCATAATGTACGGCGACCTGGTCCGCCTTAAATTATTGTAAAAAAAATCCGTGACACCACATTTCTATCTTATATATTGCTTTTATGTTTTAATTTTACTGTTGGTAGAGCTTTTTGCAAGCTCTTCTGGGTAGGTACCACCCACTATCAGATATTCTACCGCAAAACAGCAGTACTTGATATTGTTGTATTCCGATTTGAACGGTGAGTGAGCCAGTGTAATTACAGGCACAAGGGACATAACATCTTAGTTCCCATGGTTGGTGGCACACTGGTGATATAAGCGATGGTTAACATTTCTTACAAAGTCAATGTCTATGGGCATTGGCGACCATTTATCATCTGGTGGCTCATATGCACGTCCGCCTTCCAATTCTACTATAAAAAAAAAATTTAACATACCTACATTTGGTTATTTTACCCAAAATTATTTTATTTATTTATTTATTATTTATTAATCTTTTATTGCAAACATTTAGTAACATATAATAGCAAGTAAAACATATAGTATGCAAAGGCGGCCTCATCACTTGTAGTGATCTCTTCCAGGCAACCTCTGTAAAGAGAAATGTTTATGTGTTTTTAGCCAGGATCACTAATCGGGCATAATGTGCGAACAACTTATACTTAAAATTTAAGGACCTTACTACAAATATGTAATATACCAACCTACATACATATATATACATGTACACATACATACAAACCAACTTATAGTAAAGTAAAAAAAAAAAGTAAAGTAACAGCCTGTAAATGTCCCACTGCTGGGCTAAGGCCTCCTCTCCCTATTTGAGGAGAAGGTTTGGAGCTTATTCCACCACGCTGCTCCAATGCGGGTTGGTGGAATACACATGTGGCAGAATTTCGATGAAATTAGACACATGCAGGTTTCCTCACGATGTTTTCCTTCACCGAAAAGCACGAGATGAATTATAAACAGAAAAGAACATAAAGAACAGGTTGTCTGTTTATAACCAACTTATATAAGAAATAAATAACCATATACATATAATAATACAACATGCTCTAGTTTAAGTTTCTAGTAAATTATCTATCCTTATGTACTCTGATCACAAGGATATCACAGAGATTTGACCTTTACGGTGTGTCGATTGACCATACAGGTTCGGAGATAATATAAAATGATTAAAACGCAACATGTCGCTTAAACAGTCACGGAACACAACTTTCGTTCACAGCTCTTCAGAAGAGGACTTCCTTTGTTCGGGAATTTTATCCATTGACTCATAAATCTGGGTATATCGCTTAAGCGACTCCAATTTCCCCTTGTAAATGTCACCATTAAATATCAGGTTTTTTATGAGCTTATATGTTTATCTATCACGAGAAAATAAAACAATTTTTTTTAAATTAAACAGATATCTTAAAATTTTGATTGAATAACTGCGTGTAAAACCAAAATAACGTTTTACTCAATGCATAATATGAAAGAATATATAAAAAAATCAGTAATGTATGTAACGGCTGAACCAATTTCGATGGGTATTTCACTTGCTGATAGCGGATACAATAAGGAGTAACTTTTATTTTAGAAAATGTATTACTGTTCCGAGCAAAAAATAAAAATATAAACCGTTAACTTCGACATCCTCGCTGATGAAGTCGTGGGCGGAAGCTGCTAAAAGATATATCAACAGTACATATATTAAATGGAATTCCTTACCAGCTTACGTGTTCCCCTCCTCTTACAACCTGGGTTCCTTCAAACGAGGCGTGAAGAGGCATCTTGCGGGCCGGCAAGGCGGGGGCGGCTAGTGCAGAACATTCTTTCCGACTGTACTGGCCGTCGTCGCGCTTGGACTTTACTTACCATCAGGTGGAGTAGAGTCATGTGCCCTCCCGGCGCATTTAAAAAAAATATATATATATATAAAATAATTAGACTATTGTTCACACATAATAGTTATTATACGTGCAACCATTATAAATATACATAGGTATATAACATTTGCGAAAAATCTATTTCAAATCTATATACACAAAATAGACATAAAGCAGCTTATTAAAAGTAAAAATTAAAAAAATATAAATATTGGAAACAAGAAATAAAAACCAAACGCAACGCGTATTAAAAATAAAATTATAACAAAACAAAAACAGATTAAGATGCAAGTCATTTATTTTTAAATAATTATGACCTTGAATATTTATTTAAATAGCTATACTCTCGGCCAAATACTAAAATGAGATTACATCACACAATGACAAAAAGACGCTGATCACTTAATATAATCTTTGTCACATAGAACTGTCTTACGTCAATCAGTGCACGATACTATCTATTAGGTCATTTTTCATTGATAGATTAACATCAGCAGAGCTATTCTGTAAGAACTCACTTCACTACGCACCCGTGAAATGTTGACAATCGACTTATCGAAATCCAAATGAATTATTCGAACCAAAAATAAAACCATGATTTCCATTTAAGAGATATTGCACTTCGTATCCATGATTCGGATAACATGATAGGATGATGATGATGAAAGGATGCCTAATAATATCCGTAACGGGTATGTCCATAAGCTGGATGGAGTTTGAATATTAAAAAAATATCTGAACAATTCTATATCATTATATATAATATATGCCTTATGATTATCTCTCTTGTACTAAACTCAATATGTTATAAATATTGTTTTTATAACAAAAAACCATGGCTAGAAAATTAATAATCATCGAGCCGAGATGGCCTGGTGGTTAGAACGCGTGAATCTTAACCGATGATCGTGGGTTCAAACCCGGGCAAGCACCACTGAATTTTCATGTGCTTAATTTGTGATTATAATTCATCTCGCGCTTGATGGTGAAGTAAAACATCGTGAGGAAACCTGCATGTTTCTAATTTCATTGAAATTATGTCACATGTGTATTCTACCAACCCGCATTTGAGCAGCGTGGTGGAATAAGCTCCAAACCTTCTCCTCAAAAGGGAGAGGAGGCCTTAGCCCAGCAATGGGACTTTAACAGGCTGTTATTGTTACTGTTCTGTAATAATCATCGAATTGACCACTAACTAGAGACCTTGGTAAATAATTGGTAAGCTTTGCGGTAAAAGATCCATATTTAGTATTATGATAAGATAAGTTTTGTTTATAACAAATGTTTCGACTTTGAAAGAAATAATTAGTTTAGAGTTATGTTTCCTTAATAATGTTTTATGAAACATACACCTAAAACAAGTGGATAAAATAAGGAATGACTTCTGTATATCCTTTGAGTGACGTAATAAAATTCATTTTTATATTGGTTTCTTCCATTGCAGGTAACTAGTAATAAGACAATTCGAATATATTTCAACGCCAATAGCTAGGACCTTGCACACCCTCAATCAGTTTTTTTTTTTTTTTTTAATTTAACATTTCTCTGAACAAATTGAAATTAAACAACATTAAACATGTTGGTATATACACTGGTGGTAAGGCTTTGTGCAAGCTCCTCTGGGTAGGTACCACCTACTCATCAGATATTCTACCGCAAAACAGCAGTACTTGATATTGTTGTGTTCCGGTTTGAAGGGTGAGTGAGCCAGTGTAATTACATGTACAAGGGACATAAAATCTTAGTTCCCAAGGTGGCGCATTGGCCATGTTAGCGATGGTTGACATTTCATGCCATATCATGACATACATGCCAATGTCTAAGGACGTTAGTGACCACTTACCATCAGGTGGCCCATATATTCATCCGCCTTCCTATTCTAAAAAAATACAATATCGCATTAAAATAGTACTGTAATGATAGTCAAAAGAAGGAAATAATTAATTTAAAAAAAATGTCTCGAAAACGTCACGACATCAGTTTAGCTTGCGTGCCGTGCGACATAACCGAAGTTCAGTGATATTTATTACTTCATGAGTAGGTTCATTCATAATCTGTTAAAATTCCTGGCTATGTAACGCGAAAATGAGAGTTGTTTGAAACGAACGAACTCTTTCTGCAATAGTTTAAATAAAAACAGTGTATTTGATTTCGAAGCCTAAACGAACGATACAAATCAATTAAAAAAAAACATTTGAAAATTTGCCGAAATAAAATACATCATTACAAATAGGTAAACAATTTTAATATGATTATATACAACAGTACATGGCTCACAGATGACAGTCAGTCATATGTATACGAAGCATATTTACAAACATACACATTTAAAATACAACATTCTTATGATTTTAAGCTGTTATAAAATATATTAAATATTATTATTGTGGATAAAATACATAGAAAATTTTGATTTTTTTATTGAACGAGATATTAATTGATCAATTTGATGTTCAACAAAAATTGAATCAACAAAAGATAACTCATAAGCTTTTATTAAGTGATTTTTGTTGTTTTTTTTATTAAATGTGTATTTAAAAGATTCAAATCGGTTTCGATATTGGTCGACACAAATAGTCTCGTGTGAACATGGTTTCTTCATGCAAAATAAAAATTGAATTAGATCCTTTGCTTAATATTACAACTGGTCAATTAAATTCAAATAGATTTACCAAAATGAAATGAAGCTTTCTTTCGGCAAGCGTCTGTATATATGATCATACACCGTTCATCGACTTACGATTGAACTATCATGTATTACTGAATGTAACGAGTGTTGGCAGCATATGTACAAGGCGTAGACTGAAAAGCAGCCTAGCTGAGACTACGACCTTTTCACCAAATTATCGAATATCATATTGTTAACTCTTTTTTTATGGCTTTGTACCTTAATTTTGTCTTTGTCTCTTTTTGGTGAATAAAGTTATTTATTATTATTATTAATTATTATAGACCACACGCTTGCAAATGTTGTCCCAATAAAAAAAAGAATAATATCGCTTCATTTCTTTCGACGGTTCTATGCATTTTTGAGGTGCTTCTTTCCGAACCGACGGTAGATATTTTGATAATCAATACGTATGTTCAATTTTAATAATGATGATTAACTTTGACTTAACGAAAGCTGCCGATTTCTTTTAACTAATGAAGCTGCAGACAAAAACTAGTGATGTAAAAATTTCATCATCCTTTATGAAATGTGGTTTAATGAAAAACAAATCGTAATTAAAATACTGATTTGATTGCCTTGACTAACACGACAGACGCGCGGTGAACAATTTTCCACGTTAAACCATTCAATACACGTAGTTTCGCGGATACATGCTAGATTTTAAGTGAGTCACCTCGATATAATTCAAGGCTTAAGACAAATATATTTAATCGAGATGACTTAACTTTACTAATCGTGAATATATTAATGTTTCTAACACTTTAGTTACTTTAATATATATTACAAATCCGACAAACTGATAAAAACCGAAAAAAAACAGTTCGTGCTAGCCACCACGTGCCTCGAAATCTTTTATAAGTAGCGTTAGAAGTGTCATGCTATTTTGTTAATAATTAATTTCTTACTAATTAGTTCGTTATTTGCTTCAGTTGATTAACTGTTGTTATTCTATATGAATTTGATAAATTGTTAATTCGAATAAACTCACTTTGAATTGAATAGAAAACATATTTAGTATTGTTCTACAAATTTTTAGCAGGTAGCCCTTTGTTTAAGCTCGTCTGGGTAGATATCACACATTCATCAAGTCTACCGAACATCAATACTATTTTTGTGGTCTGGTCTTCAAACAAAGAGTGGTTGAGCCAATGTATCTACAGCCACAAGTGATTTAACATCTTAGTTCAAATTCAAGGTTGATGGTGCATCGGCGATGTAAGGAATGGGTAATACTTCTTTCATCGCCTATGTCTATAGGCGATATTGAAACCTAATATATTACGTACGTTTTTATCGCATTTTAATAAACGTTTGCATATCTTATTTAGACCAAATCTGCGATTTGGCCCGCTATATTCTATAACGTAATGCTATACCGAATGTAACTTTACCAAAGTTTTTTTTTATCATTTGTTTTTCACAAATATTTTAAATTTAAAAAATGAATTGGTTTAAAACGTTAGATATTGTGTTTTTTTATAACAGTCTTAAAGTCATAAGTACATTTATTTTCCCAAAGAATGTACTAAAAATGGTATGCGGTTTTCGAAAACATTATTAAAGTTTACTTGTGCAAACCAGTTTGCGCAATTAAGCGCGTTGTGCAATTATAACGCGCAAACCAGACCGCACAAGCTTATATTCAAATATTTTTCTGTGAAGTCAAATTATTATTTTACAAATAAAACATGTTTTATTTAAACAAGGATAAACTAATACCTAATAGCTATAATTACATATATCCGTAGCATAAAATTTACATATAAATGAAGTATAAGAGATTATTAATTATACCTATACGTTACTAAAATTACATTTAAAGTTAAAAATTTAAAGTTTACATATATATTACAACCTTAATTTTGCACTATTACTAATTATGACTTACATAAATAATGACTAAAAGGCATATATGGCTTTTTAAATAACTAAAACTGTACATAATTAAATATTGCTTAATTATTTGGTGAGATAGTTTCCCTTGTTAAATTTAATTTTCTCGTATGTTTTAAGCACTAAATCAATTATCATATTCATATATATGATATAGCAAACTTCCAGTTACTATATACAAAAAAATAAATCGTTTTGCTTGCGTGTACGAAGCAATTACGAAGCATTAATCAGTGAACCATTTGCTTCCCACTTACGGATTGTATGCCTACAAAAACGGACATATACCTAAATATACGAAAATAGATATTAGTATTACACAAAAAAAAGCAAAATGAATATTTATCGCTATTTTTTTTGTATATAGTAATGTATAACTGCATTGTGTAGAGGTGATATTTTCCATTGAATTTTGGGAACCCTATGACAGATAATCTTACCAAACTGTAATAAAAACAAATTTAAATAACTTTAACCTTCCAATCGAAGAAGGAGGAAAGATAAACAAGTCTTAGATTAACATATTCCACGCGATTTGTTAATAGCTTTGATTTGTTATAAACTATTAACTCTTGATTAATTATATATTTATTTATAATTCAACTGTGAATATGAGCAAATAGCTTTAATGGAATAACCACTTAATAAATCATTATATTATATAAAATGAATATATTGTATTATAAGTGTTTACTATTATATTATAATATATTAATTATAATTTTACTACAAAATATCCGACAAAAACATCGGTGACATTCAAAACGGTATTTTTAATGGCGTCAATTCAATTATCAATAAAAAATAACTTTAATATTGATGATTGAATTGTTTACATATTATTTAGATTTCTGCTGTGATTAGAATACACAACGAGCTTAAAAAAATATCGTTAAACATCTACCAAGTTGTAAAAAATAGTCTAACAATAATCTACCAAGGTGTAAATAATAGGGATAAATATAATCAAATTAATGATTAATGATTACGGTTACAGTGTGTAATCATCAATCACGATTACGCGCGCGTTATACTGTAATCGCGATTGATGATTACATATTGTAATCATGATCGTTAATAACTAATTTGATTGAATGCCCACAGCTTTTACATTTTACATTATCTACTGAATTTCAAATAGTTATACATTTTATTATGAACTATTACTTTTTAACATTTACTTCTGATATTTTTAATGTAGGTGAAACAGAAAAAACAATGTTAGGTTAGGTTTTAAACTATACACTTTTTGTACTTTGTATAATCATATACAAAAAAATTATAAACGAAACGGCAGGTCTTATTTACGTTGATATATTATCTGTCATATAAGTTCTATGGTCGATAGGGAATCACATCGATACTAATAATTGCATATTTTTGTTTAACATTCTTTCAATAATCTCGCTAAGAATATTTAATCATTATTGTTTTTTTTTTTTTAATTTATTTTCATTTATACCCAAATTGTTACCATCATGCTTTGGTATAGTTTTGTTTTTAAATATTCATATATATTTTATGAATTGGTAAAATATTCAGTCCAGTTTTGAAATATAACGCTTAATATAAAAACTAAGAAATATTTCACTACATCAAACATCCGCAAAATATTTATTATATCCTTCTATCTATTATTTGGGTAAAGAAAAGATAAAATATCTCGTATCTACTGGTGTGTCCGCTTTGTTGCATATTTATCGATTTTTAAATTATATATAATAAATACAACGCTAAAAAAAATATGCAAATTTGTTAATCGACGCCGGCTTCAAAAATAACGAACGAAAGAGATCTCATCGCAATAAAATTGAGCGTTTCAAGCGAACGGGATGAATCGACAAAATCTTCTGAAATCAGTGGGAGGTACATTTATAATGTTCCGTTACCGATCGTAAACGTTACACGTTACGGTTACAGGCCTCCAGTGGAACATGGACATGCTTTCAGGGCACTGTGAAATTAACGGGATACACCAGGTAGGTATTCATCTTTCATTAATTGCAACTGCAATCGAATGAATAGAAGACGTCAGCATGTTGAATTTGGTTCACCACCACCCGCGGCCGTCAGTTGGAGTGGTTGCGCGCGGGGTGCGGCGGCTGCAGCGCGGGGTTGGCGACGGCGATGATGCTGTCGCCGCGCGCCGCCACCACCCGCGGCCGTCAGTTGGAGTGGTTGCGCGCGGGGTGCGGCGGCTGCAGCGCGGGGTTGGCGACGGCGATGATGCTGTCGCCGCGCGCCGCCACCACCCGCGGCCGTCAGTTGGAGTGGTTGCGCGCGGGGTGCGGCGGCTGCAGCGCGGGGTTGGCGACGGCGATGATGCTGTCGCCGCGCGCCGCCACCACCCGCGGCCGTCAGTTGGAGTGGTTGCGCGCGGGGTGCGGCGGCTGCAGCGCGGGGTTGGCGACGGCGATGATGCTGTCGCCGCGCGCCGCCACCACCCGCGGCCGTCAGTTGGAGTGGTTGCGCGCGGGGTGCGGCGGCTGCAGCGCGGGGTTGGCGACGGCGATGATGCTGTCGCCGCGCGCCGCCACCACCCGCGGCCGTCAGTTGGAGTGGTTGCGCGCGGGGTGCGGCGGCTGCAGCGCGGGGTTGGCGACGGCGATGATGCTGTCGCCGCGCGCCGCCACCACCCGCGGCCGTCAGTTGGAGTGGTTGCGCGCGGGGTGCGGCGGCTGCAGCGCGGGGTTGGCGACGGCGATGATGCTGTCGCCGCGCGCCGCCACCACCCGCGGCCGTCAGTTGGAGTGGTTGCGCGCGGGGTGCGGCGGCTGCAGCGCGGGGTTGGCGACGGCGATGATGCTGTCGCCGCGCGCCGCCACCACCCGCGGCCGTCAGTTGGAGTGGTTGCGCGCGGGGTGCGGCGGCTGCAGCGCGGGGTTGGCGACGGCGATGATGCTGTCGCCGCGCGCCGCCACCACCCGCGGCCGTCAGTTGGAGTGGTTGCGCGCGGGGTGCGGCGGCTGCAGCGCGGGGTTGGCGACGGCGATGATGCTGTCGCCGCGCGCCGCCACCACCCGCGGCCGTCAGTTGGAGTGGTTGCGCGCGGGGTGCGGCGGCTGCAGCGCGGGGTTGGCGACGGCGATGATGCTGTCGCCGCGCGCCGCCACCACCCGCGGCCGTCAGTTGGAGTGGTTGCGCGCGGGGTGCGGCGGCTGCAGCGCGGGGTTGGCGACGGCGATGATGCTGTCGCCGCGCGCCGCCACCACCTGCGGCCGCGCCTCCTCGCCCTCCTGCGGGGGGGGGGGCAGTTAGTTATGCTGGCTCACCCCGCGACTCGGTTGCGTTAATTATTTGAATACCCGTTATTTGAAGAATTTCACTGCCCGATCTCAGTTTTACTATCCGATAACATAATTAACATGTGAAGTATGAGTTGTGGGAGCTGTATTCTGATAGTTCAGTTCAGTCTAGTGCCGATTTCTCGTACTTTTAAAATTCTGTCGTCTAATTTTTTATAAGGATAAATACATATTAAACAAATTAATATGACATGACCTACAATTGTCAATTGTTAGTAAATTCCTTGGGGGACTATGAGCAACAATAACAATACAAGAACTTACAGGTGGTGGAGTGCTAGTGCTGGAATACGAACACCGTGAGTCCGCGTCATCGCTCTCGGTCTTCATCCCCCACCAGCTGGAAACATTAAACATTAATTCACTTAGTAACAAACGAGTTTTGTATATTATACTTTTTTTTGTAACAGCTCAATATTTTTTGCTCACTCTTGGATTTCTATGGGAAAATCAAATATCTCGTTCCACGCGTTTAAAGTCACCAAAGAATATAAGACTAATAATTTGATGGAATTGAAACCAAGTAGTTTCTCGTTCTAATTGTAATTGGAATTTTACAGAGCGAAGGTATTACACTATAGCTGGTGATTGCTTATATTATGGTATGGCTGGTCATATATGGTATATGACTACTACTAATTTGAAAATCACGCATTTGATTCTGACCGTTTTATTCACACCGTGAATTACCTTTACATGGACTAGCCAAGAAATACATAGATAATCTATAGCACAAAAGTTCCCCTATTCTGATATAGATCAGGCGAAGGATCAACGGTGCCAGAGTCGCGTGTACTTTTAGGAATAGGAGACGGCAACACTGGTTTGCTTTTAAGAATGCTGAGACAAAAAATCCAACTTTATTTGATACCATCTGAGATCAAGCTAACTAGAAACTGTTGTCTAAAACGGACAAACCCCAAAATAATATAATAGAACGCAATGACATTATCACATTAAGTTATAATTGATAAAAAAAAAACCTGTGATTCGAGCTTCTAGCGGTGTCCGGACTGGCCCTGACTCCATTGCCATCGTCTCCATCCTGATAAGAGGAAATTCAATCATTAGTTCATTTAAACACATTCCATCGGGTTAGTCGTCCAAAAAATAGTATCTCTGTTATTTCGATTACGTTGATAATCATTAAATATCATTTATTTCGTAAATTATTTATAAAAAAATAATTATTTTTTTAAACATGCAACAAATGTTAAAAAGCAAAGATGCATGTTATGATATATGAAAGTAATATAATTACGTATAATACATATAAAGAAAACAAAATATAAATATATATACTTACCGCAACTGAAAGAAACTGAAGTGAGTAGAAATAAATTAGTAGTAAAATAATATTAGATTTTACGGAAGCGTTTGATATAGTCATGCTTACCTTTACCGAGATCAGATAAAAGCAAATAAGTTATAAGAAGTGCAGTATATTTTAAATAGTGATAGTTATTTGTTGTTTTTACTACTGGATACTTTTTAGTACTGGAGTACCTCAAGGTACCTTTTCTGGTCTTAAATTTTATATGCAATAAGAAATTTCATTTCAATTTCAATCCCATAAACATTTAAACATTTACTAATTATTTCCTATAAAATACAAATAGGAAACTTTATTAGAATAATCAAATTCTTACTTGATTAGATACAATTGTAACAAGATTTTAAATAAAAATTTAGAAAGATGACTTCGAAATCAATTTAGATTTTATATTAAGTCATACTAAATTGTCTTTTCCTATATTTTTAGTCTCATACGATGTTCCCGACTGTTAGTATTTATTATGTTTGCTATACGTATGCTATGTTAGACTAGGTTATTTGGTGAGGTCTATCTGAGTGGTGACGACCTGCCGCGGTCGTTTACTGGGCGTCTCGTCCTCGTCACGTTCCCGCTCCTCTGTTGCGGTGGTTGGTGGGAGACTGAAATTATAAAGATCCTTATTATTAAAAGTCTTTATATATACAATTCCCGGCTTATAAGAATAAATTCGTTTGATATGTGGTAAGTTCTGAAGATAGTTAATTTTTTAGTTTTACGACAAACTCTTGGTAATAGTTCAGTTATGCCCTTAGTTTTTAAGCGATGCAGGCAGTCAGGTCTTTTAGATAAAACGCACATGATATGTTCAAAGTATATAAATAATATGTACAAAGTGGAAAATTAATAATAATTATAGCAAAACAAAACATAGTAATTTAGGTTTCTAAGATAAACTATACTAAAAACCGGAAAAAAATCTTGATACTTATTTTAAAATATTTCCGAATTAAACAACACACAATTATATATATATATATATATATATATATATATATATATATATATATACTACTTACTATATATATATATATATAGTAAGTAGTAACAGCCTGTAAATGTCCCACTGCTGGGCTAAGGCCTCCTCTCCCTTTTTGAGGAGAAGGTTTGGAGCTTATTCCACCACGCTGCTCCAATGCGGGTTGGTGGAATACACATGTGGCAGAATTTCGATGAAATTAGACACATGCAGGTTTCCTCACGATGTTTTCCTTCACCGAAAAGCACGAGATGAATTATAAACAGAAATTAAGCACATGAAAATTCAGAGGTGCTTGCCCGGGTTTGAACCCACGTTCATCGGTTAAGATTCACGCGTTCTTACCACTGGGCCATCTCGACTTATTGATTATATATATGTATATGCAGCTGAATTCAATATCTATTGGTACTTGTTTCAAGTGTATATAAGGCCTAAAAGTTGCTGGTTAATTTGAGCAATTGTCATCACCATTTCTAATAATTTACATTTAATTGTAAATAGGAATTTTAGTAATTTCTTAAAAACTGGTATTGTTATTATTTTTACATACATACAAAAAAGACAATTCACGCTTGACCCATCAAGAATAGATTAATGTGTCTTGTTTTGAGCGGACTAAACTACAAAACGCTACTTATATAATATTATAAAATACTGAAACCCACTCCGAACCCCGCTGCATAATCTAGTTCATCCTCAAGTTTTATGTAAATGGGCTTAGAAGTTATTTCATTTAGGCATTATTAAAAAAACTTCGCCTCATTTATGAGTAAGATAAAATTTACCCATGCTTAGAGTAGTGCAGACCAGCCCGTCTGACCAACTGCCGCGCCAGCGGGAACAACTCATCGCGACGAGTGAGCAATGCAGGAACACATCTGCAAATCTGAGCGGCGGCCTCGTTGACCATTACCTGAAAATTTTTAAGAGTTTTTTTGTATAATAACTTAACGTCCCTCTGGTTCTGGCTAAGTAGACTATTACGGTGAAGATTTGAGACTGGTACCACTGTAGCCACCCCATTTCTACTCGTGGGTGTCGTAAGAGCTGACTTAGGGAATTTCGTTAAGCGCGTGTCAGTCGAGCACGAAATCACCTCAACATATATCGTGATAGAGGACTGAGTATAAACCCCCCCCCCCCACCTCATGTGGGGGAAACGCGTAAATGCGTTTTTCCAGCGAAAAAAAAAGGGTTCAAACGCGAATGCTAATTTTCGTGGGATAATTGTGCCTGTAATTCGTGATGTTTAGCGGTGAAAAAAAATACTTTAAGGAAATCCTTTTCTTTAACAAAAAAGGCCCCTGGACGGGATCAAACGTACGTTTTTAAAAAAGTAACACAACTTTATTAAACCCCCAGAAAAGTTCGACATCCAATGAGTTCGATTTAAGTTTTTAATTTATATTTTTTTACCCAAAATGTGTTTTAACAGGAAATAATTAAACATGTATATTTTGTTATAAAACTCTTAAAATTAATAAAAACTTTACGATGAAGTTTTTCAATTACATCTATAATACTTTTTCGGTGAAATGAGTAACATGAGCAATAGATTAAGTCGTTATATTTATTTTATAATAATAAAATACTTTAATTTGTTGAAATATAAATATTCATTTAATTTATTTTAATTAAATATACATAAATGTAAGCCCAAGTTAACTGACCTCATGAAGTGTGAGCGGTTTCTCTGGCTTCCGTTTGCAGTCAAACCTCCCATAGATCGCCGCATACTTCCTTATTTCCTCCATCCTCCTCGGATCTGATTCCGGCATCATCATCACCAGTTCCAACTCTTTACACATCTTCTTTTTCGTATTCTGAGGCTTTGGTTCCAATTGTGGCAAATGTTTGCTTAATTTTTCCGCCGCTGCCGCCAACTTCTGCACATGAATATCTAGAAGAACCGGCGTTAGTTGTACTGGAGAGGTGACAGAGCTAGGACTAGAGCCAGAAGAGGCTGGCGGACAGGCACTCTGAGGAGAGAAGGATCTCGCTGTTGTGGTTACTGGCGCGGTGGGGGCTGGAGAGGGGGGAAGAACGATTTTCGTAAACGTTCCAGCGTGACTATGTACAGGACTCGCGTTTGGTGCCGAGGTATTGGATCCGCAGCTATTCTCTGGAGCACCAGGTGAGGGGCTGTACATTGGCCTATTGTTATCAGGCGAGGCAACTGTTCTAGGTAAATTTGGGATTGAAGGCGGTATATTTAGGATTCTTTGGTTGCATTGCATAAAAGGGTTGTCGGTGGGGCAAAGGTTCGGGACGATAGGTATCTGAAAAAGGGCTGGATTGTTAACCCATTCTTGCAGGGCTTTTTGGAGTCGTCTCACGTGGAGAGGTTTTGACGCCATCCCAACTAGAGCCATTATTTCTAAGAATTCCTCTTCACCAGCATCACACAGCTGCTGGACATCATCACCACCTAGAAAACATACATTATTGTTAAAATTTTTATATTCAGAATTTTATACGTATTTACGTTAATTCGTTAGTTACCTATTTTAATAGGTACTGAATTATGTCGGTTTTATGTATATTTTTTCTTAAAATCTTTAATTTTATAAAAATAGAAATCCTTAGGTTGTAGCTGTTTTTTTAACTTTATAATAAGTGGGAACGACAAACATTTTATCTGCCAAAAAAACTAAACAAGACCCATTAATATGCATCTAGTAAGTCGAGTTCATTCCGCTATTATTGTTCGCCGCAAAAACGTGTGATTCTTAAAAAAAAGGCCAGCTCACAGTTTTAATTTAGGCGAATATGCAAATGCCTTACGTGACCATTTTGCGAAGGGGCTTCGAGGAAAAAAACAAAAGGGGCCAAGAAACGGCCGAACCCTTCCTTAGAGTGTGTAATTGCCAGAATTAAAAAGTAAAAATAGAAAAAAAAAATTTGCATAGGATGTCTGCGATGCTTTTTTCGCGTATGGAAATTTATTTTTTGATGACTCTGATCTGCGAGGATGAGAAAAGTTTTTTTAAAAATTTCTAAAGATAATATATGTTGTATAGTTAGATAGTTAAATGTTTACATCGATTTCCGGTTTAAGAATGTTCTATATTCAAATAAAATTATGTAATTACTTTTTTAAATACTAAAAAGAAGAATAGAATTGGAATTATTTTAAAATATTATATTATCTTTATCGTAAAAATAATAAAGGCTATGTATTCGTTAAAATGCTAACACAATAAAAAATTAAATTATACAATTAAAATTATCGAAACAGTTAGTTGATTAATATTAAACAATAATAATTTAACCAAACTTCTTAAAAATATATATTAAAAGATATAAGAGCTAAAAAAAAGCGGGCGTGGGCCCGTAGCAACTCCTAAAAAAGTATAACATTATCACACACATACATTCCACAATAAATATACGTATTTTACATACGGTGGTAGCTATTAATGAAATCTAAAACGACAATTCAAAAGTGTATTTTGATTCCAATATATGTATAATAATAATAATAATAATGTCCTCCAGACCGATTTTGGCCACGGCGGCCAATCTCAAGATAGATTAGCCAACTACAAACACAAATGCACTCTCTATTCCCTAACTCTCATAATCCGATGGGACGGCAATTCGACACGACCGAAAAGTTCAGGCGCAGGAAAAACGGCTTTACGTGTTTTCCGAGGCACGGGAGTGTACACACTTCCAACTTTCAAACTCCGGGCTCCGAGGCAGTCAATATATGTATAATTGTGTGTCTGTCAGTTCTGTGTATAGTACAATTTCTAAATAACTTGATTACAATCATATTCACACAATAAATGTAAAATTTTGTCAAAGAGATGGACGATAGCGATGCTACGATAAACTTATGTAGATTTTATTTTGTTTGTCAATAACATATATAAATAAGTACATATATTTATGGTCCAAATTTATTTCAATTTAGAATATAACACAAAGGCTTAGTGGTAAGATATTAATCTTGGAGTTGATACATGGGTACGAAGCGGCAGTAATGAAATATTGGCCGTTATGCGAGCAAGTCTTATCCTATTTGTCCTGAAAACGTTTGAATGGTATCTAAGTACATATGCGGTACCGCTATCCAGCCTCAAGTTACAAAAAAGTGGCTCAAAACTTCATCCTAAAAATAAATCCAACTTTCTTGCAGTTAGTCATACATTATCGAATTCTATTATTCTCATACAGACCAACATGCATTTATTTATATAGATAATAAAATATATTATTATATATACGCTCATTAGACATCACTCACTTTAAAGGGTTTAATTACACTTACGTTAATTGCATTTGTACAAATTTTTATCGAGATCCAACTAATCGTAAATAGTCCCGAATCATTTGTAAATATAGATAGCAATTACTGACCCATTTCGAGAAGCGTGTCGTAGTATGCCAGGAGACTGGCACGTTGCATCACTCGGTACAGCTGTAGTTCGGCTTCGTTGGCTGGGGCTGACGTCACTACCACTGAAATCAAGAGTTTTAATCAATAAATCAATTTTTTATTTAAATTAGCTCATAGGTTTGAACGCGTGTGATCAAAAATTCATATTTTTGATATGCATCTATGGCAGGTACCTATTGAATGATTTTTTATACAAAATTGAAAGGCAAACGGACAAATGAACTCTCAAATAACCTTGAGAACTAAGATGTAATGTCCGTTGTGCCTGTAGTTACACTGGCTCACTCATTATTATATTTCATCACTTCTGAATGTAGATTCTACAGAAAAGAACCGAAAAGAAACTCGGTACGAGTTTCGAGTAGGAGAATCTACTCTTTTCCGACAAATATATTACATAGGAACACAAATTTAAAATATTAATATAAGTTTTAAGCCGAGATGGCGTAGTGTTTAGAACGCGTGAATCTTAACCGATGATCGTGGGTTCAAACCCGGGCAAGCACCACTGAATTTTTATGTGCTTAATGTGAATTTATAATTACTCTTATGCTTGTCGGATGCAAGTCTTCACAAATTCTTCGACTTCAAAAATAGATTATTAGTTTCGTAGTTTATGTGGTAGCTTTGATTATATTTAATACTAGCGGCCACCCACGGCTTCTCCTCGTAATTCAGAATTGCTGAATATATTTCTTCATAAAATGTTTTATTTTCCAAACTTTTATCTTCTTTATCACTTAAAGGGGTTAAATTTATACAAATTTTCATAGTAGCCCCAGTTGTTTGGGCGTATATTGATATGTCAGTCAGTTATTCTTTTATATATATATGTAGAAGATAGACGTTGAAATGATTTAAAAAGTGCTCGTAAGAATCTACTTAAATAAACTATATTTTTAATTTTATTATATATTTTATAGTTAGTATATAACAATTGTCAAGAAAGTTTAAGTAACCAAACGGATAAAGTTATCAAATCCGTCGATAATCCAAAACATTCAACAGTTCAACCAGACAGTGCGTGCGCTGAGTAATTTCGTTCCCAAATCGCGTGAGGAGACGTCCGCACAAAAAACAACCCTCTTTAAAACAACCCCTGCTATTACCAAAAGAATTGGTTCAACCGTCACCGGACGAAAAAATAGATGAATAAAATTTTTACATAAAGGGCCCCTTTGTTGAGCAAACGGGTTGTGTTCGACCCGCCAATGCTGTCGTTGCGCGGGAAAAATATCGATCCATGTTGCCACATAGAAAAAAAATAGTTGCCACCCTTAACGCGTTTGACGTGCACTATTGGTTTTTATAATGGAAAAAAACGTCGGGTCGAATTTAACTCCACCCCAGGCAGGTAATAGCGTAGAAAAAAAATTACGACAAAATTGTCGGCTTATATTGTTTATTTAAGACTCTTATGTATTACTGCATAAAGCATTTATGTTTCGAATGTTAACGACATTTAAAATATTTTTTCAAAATTTATATTTAATTTATATTGTTTATAAAATAACATATGAATTTTATAAAAATAAATATTCGAAAATATAAAAAATGTAATAATTTTTTTTTATTTAAAAATAATAATTAACACCTGTTTACATATATATTATGTAATATATATTTAACACCTGTTTACATATATATTATGTAATATGATTTTTAAATAAAAAAATAAGCTATAATATATAGTTTAAATGTGGCTTTATTTTATTAATTTAAACATTACTAGGCGGTAGGGCTTTGTGCAAGCCCGTCTGGGTAGGTACCACCCACTAATCAAATATTCTACCGCTAAGCAGCAGTACTAAGTATTCTTGCGTTCCGGTTTGAAAGATGAGGACATAACATCTTCGTTAACAAGGTTGGTGGCGCATTGGCGATGTAAGGAATGGTTAATACATCTTACACCGCAAATGGGCGGTGGAGACCATTTAACATCAGGTGGTCCATTTGCCCGTACGCCTAACTATAACACAAAAAAAACAATGTATGTTTCGAAAAGAGCTTTTCTGTTAAATCAAAGTCGAAACTCAGTCGCAGAAAACGGTCGGGAAATGTGGTAAAGTATATGCGTCATTGACTGGAATAATTATAATACTAAAATCATACATGTATCAAAACGTATCACCGTAATTGGTTATCAAGATATAGGAGTGAAAATCGAGTATAAAGTAAGTTCTTCTAAGAGTAGGTATTAGATTACTATAATTTCATAATAATAATAAATGTCACGTAAAAAGTATTCAAGTATTATTAACATGATATTAACCCTTTTCTTAAATGCAACAGACAAATAGAAAAAGTTATTTAGCATAAATTTAGACAAAAAAAAGATCTCGTAGAAAATTCACAGACCTAAAAAACGTAATTGTTCATAGTTTTTATGACGATAGTAGTTCTTAAAAACTTTCTTTAAAAAAAAGTCTCACTGTAGTGTCCAAAAAACGTATTTGCATAATCTTTGTGTGCATAAAAAATCGCCACTATCTCGGAGTATGCAAATTTCAATCCGAACCGATGGGGTTGGGACGACCACATGGCTCGTCTATTGTTTTTTTTTTAATCTTTTTTTTTTAAATTGGTCACGTAACACGTTCAGTAATGATTTAAATTATATTTCTTAATTTTATTCAAGTCTCACGATACTGTGTAGTTTTTTGGACAGTTTTTATCTTGAGAATATTTGTTTGAAATAACTGTGTGATTATTGCACCATAGAGTTTTTTTATAAGAATTAAAGTTTTTTTCTGAATTTAAATTTTTAATTATTTTTAATTTTATAACTTTAACATCTGCTATTATAAGAATTTTAATAATATTACATATAAACAATTGGTGTAAAATTACCTTATTAATATATTACAAGATAAGCTTTTGTATTATTATTAATGTTTATTAGTTGTAAAAAATATATGATTTTTTACTTTTCTGTCTCATGTACGTAATGTATTTTCTTTCTATAGGTATGTACTTTCTATAGGTTTCCCAATGTTAGGCAAATGACTCTTCCTCTTAAGAAAGATTGAAGCTTATTCCACCACGCTACTCCATTTATGGTTTCCATCACCGTCGAGTACGAGATTAATATTATAAGCCATTCTGTCCTTGCCCAGATTTGAACCCGATACACGTAATCTAACCACATAGTCATCTCGGCTTTTGTTAAAACTCCCAAATTACGAATACTACAAAATATTTTTATAGAAGCATTGTTACTTGAAAAATATTCATTAACATCGGCTGGTAATGTAAATTAAAGTCAGGTGTTCCCATATTTCTCCATCATCTGTGCGTTTTTACCTTTGTTCGGTTTTTACCGCTTAAATTATTTCCCATTGCAACAGTACGATATAATAAACGAAGTGAATGTATCAAGTTTTTGTTACCAGTTTAAAAAAATATGTATGTAACTTTTATATCTATAATTAAAAGATGCAGATTAAAAAACTTGCTTCATGCATATTAATATTTTTTAATTAAATATGCATAGACAGGGGTAAAGCTATACTTGACAATCGACTGGATGTTCTGTCGTACTAGAAAACACACACAAACACACATATATATATATATATATATATATATATATATATATATATATATATATATCCTATCCATCGTGTCACGATATTTTTTTCATGTTACATGATCAATTATAATAAATTAATTAAAAATAGCGGCAATAGTGACTGCTACTGAATTTTCTGTTATAAATGCTAATATGTTTTTATAATTCATCTCATGTTCGGCGGTGAAGGAAAGCCTACATGTGTCTAATTTCACTGAATTTCTGCCACATGTCCACCGAACCGCATTAGAGCAGCGTGGTGGAATAAAATCCAAACTTTCTCCTCACAAGGATAGGAGCCCATTAGTGGGACATTTATAGACTATTATTATTTTTTAATTATAAACATATTACATGACACCCAAAAGCCGAGATGGCCCTGTGGTAAGAACGCGTGAATCTTAACCGATGATCGTGGGTTCAAACCCGGGCAAGCACCACTGAATTTTCATGTGCTTAATTTGTGATTATAATTCATCTCGTGCTTTACGGTGAAGGAAAACATCGTGAGGAAACCTGCATGTGTCTAATTTCACTGAAATTCTGCCACATGTGAATTCTACCAACCCGCATTGGAGCAGCGTGGTGGAATAAGCTCCAAACCTTCTCCTCAAAAAGAGGAGAGGAGGCCTTTAGCCCAGCAGTGGGACATTCACAGGCTGTTACGGTTACGGTACATGACACCCATGATAACATTTTTTTTTAAATTGAACTACTACAATTTTGAATTTTCTGCATTTAATTATTTCAGAAAATTTTTATATTTTTTTTAAATATATTTTTTATATATATATTATAATTTTTTTATATATATATTTAATATATTTATATTATTAATATTTTACTGGTGGTAGAGCTTTGTGCAAGCTCGTCTAGGTAGGTACCACCCACTCATCAGATATTCTACCGCAAAACAGCAGTACTTGGTATTGTTGTGTTCCGGTTTAAAGGGTGAGTGAGCCAGTGTAATTACAGGCACAAGGGACATAACATCTTAGTTCCCAAGGTTGGTGGCGCATTGGTGATGTAAGCTATGGTTAACATTTCTTACAATGCCAATGTCTAAGGGCGTTTGGTGACCACTTAGCATCAGGTGGCCCATATGCTCGTCCGCCTTCCTATTCTATAAAAAATAATAATAATATTCTGGTATTACGGCCTCACTTATAAACATTGTTCAGCGAGTTATTAGTTAAACAATGATGTGTCTTCTTCTTTCAATGGCTTCATGGCTGCAAATACAAAGGCTGTGTGTTTGAATTGTTCGGCTCATAATGGTTTCGATATATTTTTTTATTTTATAAAATGACAATTTCATTTAATAAATGCTAATGATTTTGAAAACTCAAACATAAAGCACCGGCTCACTCAAAGGTTATTTTTTCTAACCAAATAATGGACATATTTTAATTAAATACTGTTAAATGATTGACAACGTCCATGAAAATCAATTTTTTTCATTACCATATATTTTTGATATAAAGAAACTATAATAAAAGTAAATTTTCCCTGAAATTTTAATTTTTTTATAATTAATTATAAGAATAAAAAAACAGGCTGTGCAAGCCCATTCATTACTTATTCGTACCGCCAAACAGCAATCCAGTCGTGTTGTTCCGGTTTGAATGGTGAGTGAGCCAGTGTGACTACGCCTCAAGGGAAATAGAAACTTAGTTCACAAGGTTGATGACGCATTTACAATATAAGGGATGGTTATACGATAATACAGTGCCAATATCTATGGCAGTTGTGGCCGGTGGTGACCACTTACCATCAGACTAATTTGCTACTCTGCCTAAAAAACTTTAGTCTGAATTTTTTAAATCCTTGTAAATTTATTTAAAAAAAATAAACTCGTTTCTTGAGATTCGTTTATTTGTGAAGTAAATAGAATACAAACAAACACAAATAATTATAGCTGGTGCATTTAAAACAGTTTCCATTAGCATACTAACAAAAAGCAAAACATTAAAAAAACTTCTTGCGCTATATAATTAGCTGTCTCGTTACCACAGACTATAAACACGTGTAACATGATTCAAATCGTGCGAAAAATACGCCTAATCTAATCCGAAATATACGACTATAATTAGTACCCGAGACGGCGTTCGATACCCCTCTTACCTGCAACTTGAATAAATTCAACAGATAATAAAATTTCTCTAGATGATAAACAAAAACACGCCATTGTCGCGTTCGAAATTTGAATAAGTTCGCTTACAGACAAAAAGAACGGTTCCCAGAGTAAAAAAAGCGCTAATGACAGATAGACAAAGATGGCGGGATGTGCGCGCGCATCCGATTAGCTATTTTTTCGCGTTTGCGTTGTGATTGATATGCGCAATAGCATCTTTGGGTTTGAATATTAATAGAATGAATGTCACTAACGACTTTTTTTTTAAGTTGTGTACTTGCCTTCCGTGCGAAGATCGTGTCTTAGAATGTTTGATGCTGAATAATTTTTTAACCGACTTTAAAAAAAGGAGGAGGTTCTCGATTCGGATGGATTTTATTTTTGCCTAATTTATAAACACATATGGAAAATTATTTAATACTTCCCATTTGGTCCCCCTAAGGAAGCAAATAAGGGGATGAAATTTTTTATGGGCACGAATTTTAATTTAAACAAATAATTATTTAAGTAAGTCACAATATAATTCATACAAGTTTATAGGTAGAACAGTTTGTTAATAAAAGTAAAAATAACGTAATAAGTAATAAATAATAATGTCCTCCAGACCGATTTCGGTCACACGGTCGCGCCGTGGCCGCCGTGGCCAACTACGCAGGAGATATTATATTGCACAAGTGTGTGCGCAAACACAAGTGCACTCTCTATTCCCTAACTCTCATAATCCGATGGGACGGCAATCCGTCACGAACGGAAAGAGTTCAGGCGCAGGACCAACGGCTTTACGTGCTTTCCGAGGCATGGGAGTATACACATTTCCAACTTCCAGACTCCGGGCTGCTACTGCGAATTTACTGTCAGAAAAACCCAACAACTTTTTAGTGGCCCGACCTGGGAATTGAACACAAGACCTCCGGGTCTGCGGCCTTAGATCAAGCCACTAGACCAACGAGCCAGTCACTGTCCAACGTAATAACGTATATGAAGTAAAGTAACAGCCTGTTGATGTCCCACTGCTGCGCTAAGGCCTCTTGAGGAGCAGGTTTGGAGTTTACTCCACCACGCTGCTCAAATGCAATCTGCATTGGTTGCTCTCCGGGGGAGCGGAGGGACTTTGTTTTATAATGTGTGTGCCGTAGTGCCGCAATGAAAAGTTTACGTAAATAGGTAGCATAATGGTATTATATGTGAATGGTAGGTATGGTAGGTATTATAATGTGAATAGATCAATTACAAAAACAATGTATTGTTTACGTGACATTGGGACACAGATTCAAAATCAGGGATTCTATATATAATATTAATTCCGATAATATGCATAAAAAGCACTAATTCCTAATAATTTAACGTATTCAAGCTTAAGAGCTAGAAAAAAATAACCTTAAAATTGAATTTTATGTGTTTTTCATTTGTTTCGTAATCATATAAGATATCAATATAAATGTTTTTTTTTGTTATTCAGAGCAAATGTTCTGAAAATAATTAAATATTTCTAATAAAAATATTCTTTTTAATACTAAAATAAAAAAGTTGACTAAGACAATCCGTCTACAAGTCAACTTCCGTCGTATTTTTTACCAAAGACAATGACTGGTCGATTTACATACGTAATTGGAAAAAAACTTCGGCGTTGTAGGAAAAAAAAATTATTTTTTATCTATGGAAAGTGATCAGGCAGGTGAATACCTTTTCTAGTAATTAATCTGTGCTGCATCTGTTTTTAAATTACGTATCGTTCGTATTTGAAGGGTTAATCAAATATAATAAAGAAATTATAGCATTTGACGGCGTTTTGACGGACATATGCAAGGTTTTTTTATAGGTTGTAATTATGATTAAAAATACTCTAGTTTCTATTTATAAATAGTAAACACAAATAATAATATATTTACTTAAAAGTATATATTTATCTGTAGCTCTTTTTAAAGTTTAGTCATTAATAATTAAATATAACCCATGGCTGGGGCAAAGGCTTACGAAGCATATGCTTTTTCGCAATTTCCTATAGAAAAATGTAATGGATCAATTCAATGGATACCTGTTTTATAATAACAGACTAAACTTCAAAGTTGCGGTGAAAGAACTTAACTTTTACATTGCATTTTTGAATGACAAAATGGCTTCAAATCTCAAGACCATCACAGACCGACGCGTACCGTCGCCTCAGTGCGGTGCGTGGTTGTCCGTGGTCATCGACCGCGCGTAAATAATCCGCAAAATTTCGCACAGTGAGAAGCCACCTTAACAATATATAAATATTGCTAATATTTATGTAATTTTCTTATGATACATTTAATTAATAAACCTAATATATAATGAACTTTAATATTCAACAAAGTGACCGCTAATGTCAGCTAGTTCGGCAAAAACCCACGACCCATATTGGTACTTGTCCTCATTCGCTTCCCGCTCGCAACCTTAGGGCTGTGACTTTTAAAGTTATCATTTTGAATATTTTAAATTCTAACAATTAGATTGACATTAAACCATAAAAACGTTACTATTAACCATAGATAATAAATTATTTCCTTTTTTTAATATAATATTTTTTATTATACGTAATGTATTTTCTTATTTATCTGTAATTCTACGCTTAGTTTAACCTTCTTAAATAAATTTATTTCATTTAATTTGTATAGAGAAATATTTAATACATTTTTATTGATGTGATTACCTTGTCAACCCTATATGAAAATCGTAAGTTCATCCCGAATCTCCGACAAAAAACCGAGTTTTTGTTAGCGGACCCTTTCGTAGACTATATATCCTATATCTATAATCAAATATCTCGATTAACATGACCTACAAAAGAATCTTCTCTTCGCCGATTTTGTTAGCTTTTCCGATGGAACGACATTTTTTTTTATAGAATAGGAAGGCGGACGAGCATATGGGCCACCTGATGATAAGTGGTCACCAACACCCTGACACTGGCATTGTAAGAAATGTTAACCATCGCTTACATTACCAATGCGCCACCAACCTTGGGAACTAAGATGTTATGTCCCTTGTGCCTGTAATTACACTGGCTCACTCACCCTTCAAACCGGAACAGAACAATACCGAGTACTGCTGTTTTGCGGTAGAATATCTGATTAGTGGGTGTTACCCATACGAGCTTGCACAAAGCTCTACCACCAGTGAACATACATGACATACGATATAAGTTATAAGAAAAAAAACCAAACCTAGGAATTCTTATTAGTAGCAATCTGGGGACAAATTCTACTAACAAATTGTCATGACCGACTCTGACAAATCTCCAATACTTATTTAAAATTATCGTCGTTATGAAAATAAAGCCAACAACGTTGAGAGTGCAAATAATTTAAGCATAAACAAACTTGCTATAATGTAGGAAGGAAAAATACAAGACGAGTTACTTCCACGCTCTTCGCCTAATTAAGTGCAAGTTTATTTATGTTACAATAATGTATTGAATCTATGTGAGTGTGCCCGAATGATATATAGTCTGTGGGTCTGCAAAGTGCATTACTGATTTTTTTCCCGTGTACGAACTCAGAATCATCGGTTAATGTGTTCTTACCACTGCGCCATCTCGCTCTACATTATTTACAAACATTTAATAAATTGTTCTAAACGAACACTCGACAACGAAACTCAAATTCCAATATATACATAACTTAAATTAGTTTTTACAAGCTATTTAACATTATAATTTTTTATAACATTCCGTGTGCGCGCTTTTAATTGCATTTAGCTGGACCGCTCAATTTCAATACACGTTTCGCCTTAAATTGAAATTCTATGGCTTTAGTTAGACCGAATATGGGATAAAAAACCTGAATAATTTAAAATATTTTTTTTTTACAACACTACGAAATTGTAAGAGGATTACGCAGTTTTGTAAGCAAAAACAAATAACGAATTCAACACAACACGAGTTAAATAAGTTGCGTTAAAAGTGTAAGGCGTTTTTTTTAATAGACAGATATGTACGAAAGGTAGTGGTCTCGTCAGCCAAAATACCTTGGTACTGTAACAAATATAAAATACTCCTTGGTCTGTAATTATAATGATTCCGTATTGAGTATAGCCTCAATATAGGGTTAATGGCTTAAATAATGGCTCGGTCTCTAACCACTGCTCGGAACATATTATATGTAGTACATAAATGTGTGCGCAAACTTTGTACCACTCTCATAATCGGATGGTACGGCAAATCTGACACGACAAAAGAGTTCAGGCGCAGGACCACAGGTACACACTTCAAACTTCCAGACTCCGGGTTGCTACTGAGAATTCTTCGACGGAAAACTTACTAACTTTTCATCGGCTCAGGACCATAGCCATATATATATAGCCAACCACCATATAGACCAACGTAACCTAAAAATTATATAATATATTAGCATGGTTAGTACGTAATCTAATATTTAATTACACTTTCTTTAGTAAAACTATTTTAGAAACGTAATTAATAAAAACGACCTTACCCCGAGGCGCCACTTCATTTAACACATGTTTTCATTTTAAAACCATTCTAATTGATACCCTGAAGCCGCAGGGCATCGTAGTTAGCACCTCACCTAAGTAACACGTTTTTTTTTAAACTTTAGTGAAAAAAACCCGTCGATATCATTTATGCGGAACCCTGACCACCCCTCAGCGGTGAGGTAAATGTGTCAAGATACTAGGGTTGAGGGTAATCACCTTTTTAATATTACTGTTTTTTGTTTTAAATATAAATGTAAAGTAAAATCATAAACTAATAAAGTAAACCGGCAGAAGTAAAGTAAAGTAAATAGCCAATTTAATTTATACCAAAGCAAAATTTTATATACAAAGATTTTTTGCGTGATTGAGTACCAAACATCCAAGTATACATACTTTCATTTTTAATGTATTTTAGAGTCTTTAGTAAAGTATAATATATATATATATTGTTATTATTTATAAAAAAAAGTATAAATAAAAAACTAAGTAATAAACACATACTTGATTTATTCAGATATGCTTAAAATTAATTTAAAAAAAAAATTTGAATCGGAAAGAAAATTTACAACCACATGGCAACCCTAGCCACTATTACACAGCCATCTGTCATAAGGACTCGGAAAGAAGGGTTAGCTTCGTGAACTGTTTAACCAAATGTTTGCTTACCGTCCACACTCGACACACTGACATTATAGAAATGCCCTATTGAAAGTTTTCTTTTATATTTTCAACAATTTAACCTAATAAGATTTGTGGAAGCTCGTCTGGGTAAGTACCACCCACTCATCAGATATTCTATCGCAAAACAGCAGTACTTGGTATTGTTGTGTTCCGGTTTGAAGGGTGAGTGAGCCAGTGTAATTACAGGCACAAGGGACATAAAATCATAGTTCCCAAGGTTGGTGGCGCATTGGCTATGTAAGCGATGGTTGACATTTCTTACAATGCCAATGTCTAAGGGCGTTTGGTGACCACTTACCATCAGGTGGCCCATATGCTCGTCCTCCTTCCTATTCTATAAAAAAAAAAGTCTAATTAAAGACACTAATTGACATCAGAAACGTTTTGCTTTTAAATTCGACCTCAATATTAAACTTCAAAAAACTCGATAATACTAATGTTTGTTTGTTATATAATAATTTATTAGATTACATAATCAAGCGAGTGTATACTTTTCTTAAAAGCGAACGGAAAATAAAATAAAAATATTATAAACAAGATATTTACGCTTGTCACGTGAAAAGTCTAAATTTGAAGTGGATTTAACTGCAAACCGCAATTAATTATATAATTAAAGTATATATTAAAACATTCTCCGAAACGCGCTTCATGTTACGATATAAGTGTAATGTATAATGATTTATTAGTTTTTTTTCAATTATGCATTACATAAAATACGTTTATTCATTTATTATCTATTGATTGTCTACCTTTACACATTGTACGTACAATAATGCGATTAAATAAATTTATTACGTATATTATGGTTACACACATTTTAAAGTAAAATAAAGAAATAACTAATAACTCATTTAAATTATTATTATTATTAAATAACTTTATTACACACTTACAACGAAAAAAGAAAGGACAAACACAAGTAAAAAAAAAAAAGAAAAACAAAAGTTCAAGATAAGCGATGTTATATAAAAAAAATTGTGGACCTCAACATGATGCGTGCAAGGGCGGTCTTATCACTCAAGCAATAACTCATTTAATTAGGTATATTTAGGTACTTATTAATAGTACTTTGTGCAGAACCATCTCGGTTATTATATATTCCGCAGTTAAACAGAAATACTTAGTATTGTTGTCTTCCAGTTTAATGTGTGAGTAAGCGTAAGTATAACGACAAGGGACATAACATCTTATTTACCAAGTTATTGTTGGCGCATCGGCGATGTAAGGAATAGTTAATATTGCTTACAGCGCCAATGTCTATAAGCGGTAATGGCCACTTACCATCAGATAATCTTTTAGTCCTTCCGTAGGTGGAGTATTATAAAAAATATCATAAAAATATAAAACTAATTTAACAAAACGTAGTTTCTGTTATAAGCTTGTTAGACAGCGATTAGTCGCTAACTTTGGATACATAAAACTTGTACGTTAAAATATGAGCGTTTAAGGAGTCTTATTAAAATAATACTGTAACAATTATCCGAACATGATGGTCCAGTCCATGTGGATACTTTTTGTCCGTCCATATCCTCTCATTAAAACCGTTTAAACATCTTCCCGGATGTTAAAAAATCATAAATAAACAGGGGTCATTTATTCCCACAGACTGCACCTTATAAACAAACTAATAATTTCACTACTGGCAACCCTTCCGTGTTTTTTTTTTTCTTAAAGTCATGTGATAGTCCATTCAGCCCACATTCAGCCTCTTCCGTGAGAACATTAAATATGACCATAGAGAAAAAGAGGAACATAGGGAGGTAGTATAAAAAACATTAAAATGGGGTCGCGAGTGGACATTTGTCTTGATAAAAAGAGTTATTGCTCGAGGAATGAATAATAAATGGGGCCGATAAAAAGTATTATCTGATTCAAACGTTGAAGGTGCGTTGTCTTAATGACGTGATGGTATGTTTTAAATGTGTTTTTATGGAAATAAAAAGATTCAAGTCGGAGAATTTTGTAAGTAATAATTAACATTAATAAGAAATAGTAATTACACAAATTGTTCTATTTCCGTTTATAACTTAAAGTGCTCGTAATGTAAACTATCGTCGTGAATTAAACATTTTAAAAACTTCCTTGTTGCTCTAGTGGCTAGTTTAAATGGCTGCCGGTCTCGAGGTCCCAGATCGGATAATTACTTTTTTTTTTCATCAACCTGTCTGATAATCCGTATTTTTGAAATTGGCAGTTCTTACAGTCTCGTTCCTCGGTAAGCACGCATGACCGCCTGAACTCTGTCAGGTTGTCGTCCCTTTGGACTATGAAGATGAAGAAATAGAGAGTTCACTGTAGTTGTGCATATATTTTAATACTATAATATCTCGTGCGCAGTCTGTGAGATTGCCGCCTTGGCCGACGTCCGAAAACCATCATCATGAACGCAAATCTGCGTTAAAATCCTACCATTTGCGAATCCACCAACGCGCATTGGATCCATGTTTTATCTCACATGATATCGTTGTAATGAGAAAAGAGGGAGAGAGAGAACAAATGTAACTTTTCCCAGCGCACACTATTAGCGTACCAAGATATAAAAACTCTTTAACTCCATACCAATTTATTCCCACGTTGATCATTAGAACATTTTTTTTTATTTTTTTTTTATTTACCCTCACGGTGCCTCTTCCTCTGTTACAGGTGACATAAAAAACCGAAAAGGGTACGAAAGCGTTTTGAAAAAAATGTTTGGAGCTAAAAATTGTTTTTAAATTTTAAATATAATATAATACACTTCGTAGGCTTTGTGCAAGCCCTGGTTAGGTAACACCCACTTATCAGATATTATGACGCCAAACAGCGATACTTAGTATTGTTGTGTTCTGGCTTGAAGAATGAGTGAACCAGTGTAACTATAGGCACAAGAGATACAACATCTTAGTTCCCAAGGTTAGTGGCGGATTGACAATGTTGAATGGTTAATTATTCTAACAGCGCCAATGTCTATGAGTGGTGCTGACCTTACCATCAGATAACCCATTTGCCCTTCCACCTACCTGTTTAAAAAACTTATTATTATATTTTGCTTAATAAAAAAAAAGTTTAAACCTACGTATTGTCGATTTCTTATGATCTCTATCTCTAAGTATCAATCCTGTACTATTTTTATTTAACATGCAATTTTAATTAGCAAGGAGCAGGCATGAATGGTGGCCATCTTCAAAAAATTGCAAATGATTAATGGTGATAATAGTTTATGATAATAATAACTGGTAACATTATTAGGTTCTATCACTAATGCTTGATGACGTAGCGTTAGACAGACATTTTTTTTGTTGATACGTAATGGTAACGTAATAAGTCATGTCTACAAATCGAATTTGTTTATTATATATTATAATTATAGGCTACTTAATGCTACACTGGTAGGTTTTAGTAACAATTTAATACGCATTAAATCTATACAATCTGTCACTAAAACAAAATCCTTTTTTTTCAAAAAAAAAATAATCGGATATCAAATAGTAAAAACAAATTATACAGCACAATAAAATCGGAATGATTGAACTTAGACACATGCTATTTCCGATACGTTGCCCACTAAAATCAGTTAACGTTTGAAAAAACACTCGCATCCTCACCCGAAAAGTTTAGATGACAATTAAAAAGAAATAAAACAAACTTCTGTGGTCGTCAACGTCAAAAAAAGGTGGGAAGATGAACAACTGACGTTTATAAGTATTTTTAGTCTGTATGTGAATTACTTTTTTATTGTTTTCTACAATCTCTCTTATCATATAACGTTATAACAATAACATATTTTTTCACTGTATGTGCAATCTAATGACGCTGAATAATTAGATTTACTACTCTTATAGAAAAAATTAAAATGTTATATTATAAACTTTATATACATACATATGTAAAATATTTTATATGCTTAAATGATGTTTGTAATATTCATCTCGTGCTCAGTGGTGAAAGAAAGCATCGTGAGGAAACCTGCATCGATCTAATTTTAATGAAATTCTGCAACTTGTGTATCCACGAACCCGAATTGAAGCAACATGGTAGATTAAGCTCCAAGCCTTCTCTAAAATAGAAGAGGTGGCCTTAGTCCAGCTGTGGGACATTTACAGGCCGTTACCTTAATTTCTACAACCAATATAGTAAAACAACTTTAAATAAATAAAATTAAAATTATGAACATTAAATAAATAAATTAAAATCTTTCTATTATAATATTATATGGTCATGGCAAGTACCTTTTCCAAAGAAATTAAAAATGAATTTAACACTAGAATAGTTTTTTAACCGACAGGTGGCAAAGGGTTGAGGGAATACGTCTAATTTTAAAGTTCATTGGTTATAGAAAGCGTGACAAGCAGACAGTCCAAACATGTGTTAAGATCGTTAATTAATACAAGAAATTGAAAGTTAACCCTTTCTCTGGTTTTGACGCATATTAATCACTTATATGAATAAACAAAAACGCTAGAAAGAAATAAAGTAAAATTTCAAAATTATTACTTTTGCCTACTATAATGAATTAATATGCATTAAAAATAATAATTGTAAGAGTTAACTTTATAAAAATAATCAACTTATTTTCATTTAGAATTTTTTGTATAATATGTTGTTGATGGAAAATGAAAAAAAGCAGCAACCAGCTAATTATGTATTATAAAAAAAATCGAAATTCGCAACCCATCAATCGAACCTTTTCACCTGTCAAAAGTCAAGCAATCTGTCAATATATCAATATTTACTCTATGGTAAGGTCGATGACCTTAACATAATCATATGTTAACTTGATTTGAATCTTACAACAATTACGAAGAGTTCTTTTCTGTTTGTACAATTTCATTCGTAACAAAGGTACTATTATCTGTTACAAAATATCAAAACAAGGGAAATTGTAATCTAAATCACAGGAATAAGGTATATATTTCATTGACCGATTGTGTTTTTCATTTAGTCGTCCGTCAAAACGCAGGAACATCTGCCCGACAGCTGCCAAATTGAGATTAGATCGGACTTGGCCATTCCTTCAAATCAGGGTGGACGTTAGAAAGGGTTAATGGTTTTTTATGCTTTTTTGAATTAAGAATTGGTTTATTATTGAATCGAGTTGGTACAGTGGGTAAGTAACGTCAGCCGTGAAGCAAAATTTGCTTATACAATATCAACCTTTTAATGTCCCACTGCTGGGCTAAGGCCTTCTCTCCCTTTTGAGGAGAAGGTTTGGCGCTTATTCCACCACGTTGCTCCAATGCGGGTTGGTAGAATACACATGTGGCAGAATTTCAATGAAATTAGACACATGCAGGTTTCCTTACGATGTTTTTCTTCACCGTCAAGCACGAGATGAATTATAATCAGAAATTTGCTAAGTTCTAAGTAATTAAATAATTGAATGTAGACCAAACTATTAGAAATTATCAATCTTCATGGTAATTAATATTTCGTGTTATATTATATTTAAAAACTTTTTATTATATTTAAAAACTCTATGAAATACATATGTCGATTCCTTGTACATTAAAACATACATTTAAAAAAATGAAAACGCCAAAAAAATCTGATATGAAAAATTAAAAATTAATAAAAATAATATATATTACCTTACATAATATGTCAAGTTTTTATAGTCATTTATACAAGGTGACGTTGTAACGACAATGTAAGGGAGACAGACATACGGCCTCATTAAATACATACTTAATATAATTTCTTACATTTTATTGCCAGCCGTAAAAAAATAAGTGATTTTAAAATCGATATAATCGATAACGCAAAAAATCGATGTTTCCGAACGGGCTTTACGAGTTTTGCAAAACTACATATGGGAGCTGCGTAAAAAGTTGTAGTTTTATATTTATAATCTGTGTCCCCGTTAAAAGTTTACACCAAGCTCAATATATTTTATCACACTCGTTTTGTTCTTAAACTGCAATAAAGTCAACTAAAAATATATAACAAGTAATAAGATAAATCATTCGGACTACGTTTAAGTAGGTCTAACAAACACTTTTGATTCACTATATAAGATTGTTCGATTTGTAGTTCGACTAGCCTATCCGTATAACCGAGACGGCCCGGTGGTTAAAACGCTTGAGTCTTAAACGATGATTGCGGGTTCAAAATTAATCACTTTTAAAGTTTCATGTGCTTAAATTGTACTTATAATTCTGCTTGTGCTCAGCGGTGAAGCAAAAAATCGTGAGGAAACCAACAATTGTTTAACTTTAATCATATGTACATGTGTATCCAATTAAGTGATGAATCGATGATGCCTTATCCTGACCGATTTTCACGGCAGATATTTTAATAGAGGCTGAGTAACTAATTGTAGTGTTTTTTTTTATGTTATAGGCTGGCGGACGAACAAATGAACCACCTGATGGTAAATGGTCACCACCGCCCATAGACATTGGTGAGGTAAGAAATAATAACCATTCCTTACCTCGTCAATCCGCCACCAACCTTGAGAACAGAAATGTTATGTCCCTTGTGCCTGTAGTTACACTGGCTCACTCACCCTTCAAACCGGAACACAACAATACTAAGTGTTGCTGCTTAGCGGCAGAATATCTGGTGAGTGGGTGATACCTACCTAGACGGGCCTGCACAGAGCCCTTCCACCAGGTGACAGGTGTATGCGCAAACATTAGTGCAGTCTCTACAGAATCACTCTCATATAACGATTGGACGATCGGAAAGAGTTAAGCACAGGGCCAACGGCTTTACATGCTATCCGAGGCATGGGAGCATAAACCTAAACTCCAGCTACTCAGAATTTCTCGACAGAAAAGGCTTATAATTTATTAATCGCCCTACACGGGAATCGTACCAAGGACGTCGAGATTAGCCTTATAAGACATATGAAGCATTCATTATAAGCTATTTAATACTTGAACCCCGGACGAACGTATATTCAAAACTTGATGTTTATCGATTGAGTAGTTAAGACGTGAAAGCGAAACAAACAAACAAAAATTTGCATTTATAATATTAGTAAGGGTACTAGTTTTACTGGTGGTAGAGCTTTGTGCAAGTGAGCTTGTGTGCAGATGAGTCTGGGTAGGTACAACCTACTCATCAGATATTCTATCGCAAAGCAGTGGTACCTAGAATTGTTGTGTTCCGGTTAGGAGGGTGAGTGAGCCAGTGTAATTACAGGCACAAGGGACATAACATCTTAGTTCCCAAGGTTCGTTAACATTTCTTACAATGTCATGTTATATATACACTTATATAGACATTATATATATAGACATTATATGGGTGTTGGTGAACACTTAACCGGCCTGGACTTAGCCTTTTTTATTTGATAGTTAACGATCTAACATCATAAGGAAATAAAATATTTGTTTTATTATATAATATTATTTACTCCCTTAAGCTTAACATATTTATTATAAGTTTGAGATAATTTATTACTTTAATATATAATTCTACTTCCAGCAGTGTCATTCTGTAAGAACTCACTTCACTACAAATTCACCCGTAAAATGTTGACAACCGACTTATGGTGATATTCTATTTTGATGAGTGTATTCTTGAAATGCTATAATTCTTATAATCAATCTAATAAATGCATTGTTTTGCCATTTCACGATACCATATTCCATCTATACTTGTAATTGCTTATTAACTTTTGTTTACTTTTTGTAAATTTATTTATGTAATATAAAGATATAATACAACAAAAACAGCAGTCTGCAACAATATCACAACCTATATTTACCTTTTTAATTTTTAATCTATATTATAGTTTCTTCTATGTTCCAAATTTAAAATTATAATGAACATAATATTACACACAAATTTGCAATTTTAATAAAACCATGAGTCAACTTGATATTATATAATAATATTTATTATATTCTCATTATGATTGACGCGACCCACTTTCAGAACATTTATAAACGGGCTTGTCTGTGGCAAGAACTAAAAACTAAACATTCTGTTTCTAGACGTTAAAAAAAATGCTAAAATGACAGCGCGCGAAAATGTCGTCGAGGAAAAATTGTCGATGCGACCGACGAAATTAACATGGCGGTCGCGATTCGGCGCTAGCCGCCTATTATAAATAATTAATGATTCCGCCCGCTCTTATGCACGATAAAATGCCATTACGGTTTTCATCGGGGTTTTGCAAAAAACTTCGAAAACCGCCGTCGTCCGAACCCGTCCCAGCAAAAAACGCGCTTAAAAGACTGCGCGGGCATCGCTAAAATTCTCGCGATTTCTTATTGCCGCCCGGTCATTTGACTCCGACCATTATGTGTGGAATTAACAACGGTAAAAAAAATACCGATTCGATAAAGGTATATTTGTGCTGTCGGCGACAGTTTTTGTATTATTATCAATGAGAAGTATATGGCGAGGGCGCAAAGCCAGACATAATTGTGCCTATAAATATTGCGCTCATGAAAATTCAGCCTTGCATTATCGATGGCGAATATCTGAAAAACTTGAAAATTCGTTCCTCAATATTACATTACACATTCACGATAGACCGTTAAAAACCTATCGTTGAATCTTCACTTGCTTTTATAAAAAGGGAGTCGTTTTGAATCATTTCCGTTTTTTTAGAACGCGGCAAATGGAACGTTTTAATATTTGAAATGACAGATGCGTCACTCAAACGAGTCGACTGATCCGAACGGACTGTGTAACGAACAATAAAACGTGGCTACCGCAAGACAATTAAATACGATTTGCATATTCACACAACACCATTGTTAAATAAGCTAACTCGAGAAGTACAAAAGACTTGAAAAAAGATTCAACAAAAACTTGGACTACCTATGTTGCACTGTTTACTGATGCATCTTTGCCTAACCGTTCTCTTTTTAAATTTCATATCATATTTAAAAAAAATCTTTATTACCATTCAAACAAATATAACATAACAATGGCTTCTACGCCAAATATTTAAAAATAATTGAGTTTAAATTTGATTCCGCCTTTTGTGCGAAAACATTTTATTTTATTGCATTTATTATGTGATTGTAATAAAAGTTAATTTGAGATCCAATTCTTAATAAATAACAAATTAATTTCATAAATTATTTACTTAATAAATTATTGTAGTAAATATGGCCTACCTTATTAAGATATAATTAGAAAATCTTGCAAGCCCGTCCATTATAGTATCACCAATTATGTTTAAATGGTGAGTTAGCCAGTAAATAAAAGGTACAAGAGATGTAATATCATAGATATCATGGTTGAAAGCGGATTGACAGGGCTAAGCCCACTGACTGACTGCCTGACTGACTGACTGACTGACTTATACCAATATTATATATATAAATATTTAGAACTAATAAGTTGGTCTCAACCGCACAATCAAGATTATTTCGCTTTCCATCTACGTGACATTGGTGAAACATTGTGCTCTGTTCTCACAACTAGAAACCTTATGCTTAGAATTTAATTCAGTATATCTTATAGTGCTAATGTCTATGGCTAATTTGCTGCTCAGTCTATCCATTATAAAAAAAAATATTTTTTGTGTAAGTGAACATTTAAATAACATTATCATTATTTGTAAATAGCCTTTATTCCTCTAACTACACTAGATACACTGAGTCAGCTCGAGATCACAAGTACGTACGTATTACCAGTAAGTTGCACTAACTCATCTCTCGAGATCGAGAAACAAAACACCGTGAAACCTACACGCATACATTGTGTTGATGTCCCCACAGTATATCGAATAGTCTGATGACCATCTTTAAATAGAAGAGGTCTGTGCTAATTGTTAGATATTGGCGGAGTAAATTAGCTTCTTAATTCAAACGCAGGCAAAGTAATGTGGAACTGCTAACAGCTATTGGTCTGATAAATAATACGTATGTAAATGTTCCATAGACAAGTAGAGTCATAATAATAAATAAATTCTACTTAATCTAAAAAATACAAGAACACTTTTTAATACTATCGCGCGATATAGGGTAAAAATTTTAAAGCAATCTACATAAAATGTAGATTATCGTATCCTACTTTGTTTAAGGGTGAGGTGAGTTCTGTGTCAAATATTTAAATAAAACTTCTTAGTGAAACAAATTCCGTTAAATAAATTTACCAGTTTTTGTTATTGATTTTCCATCGCAAAAATTAGAAAAGAAAAGTTACTAACAATAATTACTGCTAAGCATAATAGTACAAATCAAATTAAATCAAAACATACGTTATCCAAGTAGGGTATTGCAGTTGTTTTACATGATTCTTTTTTTTTTTTATATTCGCCGGGAGGGCAAGTGACTCTACTCCACTTGATGGTAAGTGGTAGTAGAGTTCAAACGCGACGACGGCCAGTGCAGACGGGAAAAACGTTCTGCACTAGCCGCCTTCGCCTTGCTGGCCCGCAAGATGCCTCTTCACGCCTCGTTTGAAGGAACCCGGGTTGTAAGAGGGGAACACGTGAGCTGGTAAGGAATTCCATTTTTTGGAAATGCGACAAAGAAAGGAGTTGCCAAATTTCTTTGTTCGCGATGGAATTGATGTCACAGTTAGGCGGTGACATCGAGAACCAGCTCGCGTGGACTTAAGAAGGAAGGGGGAAGCAGGAATTAGAGAGAATAATTCCTCAGAGCACTCGCCGTGATACAGTCGATAGAAAGCGCTCAGTGCTGCTATCTTACGACGCAATTGTAAAGGTTCAAGGGTGTTTGTGACCTTTACGTCGCCAATAATGCGTACGGCACGTCGCTGCAACCGGTCCAAGGCCTCAAGTAGGTATTTAGCGGAGCCATCCCAAAGGTGCGAGCAATATTCCACGCAAGACCGTACCTATGTTTTGTACAGCAGGCACAGTTGTTGTGGCGTGAAAAAGCGCCGCACCTTGTTCAGAACTCCGAGTTTCCGTGAAGCTGTTTTTATAACAGCCTCGATGTAATCCCTTGGACTAAGGTCGCAGCGAACGTCAATCCCCAGCATGGCGATTTTGCTTTGCATCACCAGCGGAGTACCACAGAGGGAGGGAAGAGGGGAAAATGTTGACTTTTTCGCCGTGAGAGCGCATACCTGTGTTTTCTTGGCATTAAGCTCAACAAGATTATCATAGCCCCATTTGGCGATGAGCTCTAATTTCCTATCGAGTTCAATGACAAGATCCTTCCGCCTCTCCTCAATTTCCGCTCGCCCAGCCACTGCGCGTCCGTGGTATCAACCATGCACTGTACTATCGTCTGCATAGCAATTTATGTTCCCAAGAGAGAGCATATCATTGATATGCAAAAGAAAGAGTGTGGGAGATAGCACAGATCTCTGGGGGACCCCAGCATTCACTACATAGAATTGTGAAGCGCAACCATCAACTAAAACACGAAGGCTACGCTTGTGTAGGAAGCTGGCAATCCAGGTGCATAGCTGAGCAGGCAGATCATATGCCGGCAGCTTGGAGAGAAGACTTCTGTGCCAGACCCTGTCGAAAGCCTTGGAGATATCGAGGCTGACAGCCAACGATTCTCCATGCTTGTCGATAGCTTCACCCCCGAGGTGTGTTACGTACGCTAGAAGATCACCTGTGGACCGTTTAGGTCGAAACCCGTATTGACGATCATTAATTAAACAGTGATCTTCTAGGTAATGGATCAGTCGGTTGTTTAAAATCCGTTCCATCACCTTACAAAGTACTGAGGTGATAGCTATTGGCCGATAATTTGCCGGGTCAGACCGATCCCCTTTTTTGGGAACCGCTTGCACATTAGCTCTTCTCCAAGCCTCCGGCACACATTCGTTTAAATATTAACCTAACACCGGTTCAAAATGTAGATTCTACTGAAAAGAGCCGACAAGTAACTCAGTAGTTATTCCAACGGCTAAACTCCTTTAAAGGGGGCTCCTTTGCTAATCACTGGGACATTAAATCAATTTAAAAAGTAACATTACATTATCTGTTGACCACACAGATAAAATTATAAAAAATATTCCTATAAAAACAATCAATAAAGTGGTACCGGCGACTCCTTAATCCATTCTTGAAGAGGCTCCGAGCCGTCTGTCCGCAAAAAATTTATACACAAGTAAAGCACTGGAGCTTAATAGAAGTCCGTACGCTTTTACAAGGGGTTATTTTTATATTTATCAATGAATATTTAAAGATCATTTACACACAAATAAAAAAATATTAATAAATAAGTAATATTATGTATGTAAATTGTAAGAGAGCTTAGAGTTAGTATTCGTTGATTATTTATTTTAAAGAATACACAAATATTTATATAATACTAAGTACTTAACTCGGCTTCGCACGGGCGGAATATTGGTATCGTAATGTATATAACTCTAGGTTTACGGGATACATCACTAAAGCTCGCAGTCGGCATGATTTTTTCCGACTTTACATTTATTGTCATATTTTAGCAAAATTTCACAAAACCTTTATAAATTATACACCTGAACCTTCGTCAAGAATCACTCCATCTATTGGTGAAAATCTTATGGAAATACTCACAGTAGTTTTTTAATTTATCGCTTTCAGATAGACAGACAAACGGACTTATTAAATTTAATTTTGTTAAGTGGCTCCTTAAAAATAAAAGCCTACTTCAATTAAGTATATTTTAGTTTTAATTTTTGAATTTTCGTTATTGGTAGTTATTAATAACGGTATTGTACACAATATCAAAACTGCACAGACAGAAACTAAACTCGTTACCACACGTAAGAAAGAGAAAACAATATTTTATTCTTGTTTTGTATTTTGCATTGCTCCAGTAATGTAATTTTTTCATTGCTATTATAATTATTCTGCCAGTAGAGTTAAGCAAAAACTTATTTGCTTATAAACATATACAATAGACTATCACTTAATGAAATATATATATTTCTAATATTTCAAATATCATAAATAAATAAATTTAAATTAATTCCATGCTTCATGGTTTTATAAAACCAACATTGGTATAATGTTATGCAATTTATATTTATAAGGCAACACAGACGCAAACAATCGTATCGTATATGAATATTTTTTTGCAATACCATACGGGATATTTAAAATGAATATTATTGTTAATAAAATATCTTTTTAAATAAATTATATTATTAAATGATTATTATATCACAATAAATACTTTACTTACATTTTTTTAATAATTTTATAAACTAACTAGACTATTAAAATTTAGTAACAGCCTGTGAATGTCCCACTACTGGGCTAAGGCCTCCTCTCCCTTTTTGAAGAGAAGGTATGGAGCTTATTCCACCACGCTGCTCCAATGCGGATTGGTGAAATACACATGTGGCAGAATTTCAGTGAAATTAGACACATGCAGGTTTCCTCACGATGTTTTCCTTCACCGTATAGCACGAGATGAATTATTATGACAAATTAAGCACATGAAAATTCAGTGGTGCTTGCCCGGGTTTGAACTCACGATCATCGGTTAAGATTCACGCGTTCTTACCACTGGGCCATCTCTACTTTTATATTTTATTAAAATTTATATCTTTAAAAATACTTTTTTTCATTTGTCGTCTATGCTTTTTAATTTGATCGAAGATAAGATATCAACGAGCATACGGAACACTGCAATAGTCGTTTCGCTCTTTATGGATTTTTTTTTATCATCCGCCATTTTGTTTCGTGTTTTTCAGACATAGGTTTATACAGCGAGGCATGATTTGTTTTTGTTGGTTGCATTTTATAAAATATTTACATAAAATTTCTTTTGCCCATTCGTACGAAGTTAAGGAAAAAATTACACTTGCCTTAAATATAGAATATTCATAAACGCAAAAAATATTCAATTATTATATATTTTATTTTATTATTTATTACAACTCGCTTATTTTTAAGGCTATTTGAAATTAAAATTGACTATTAAATAATATGATATGTTTTTATCAAATCCAATCAAATTATACATACATACAAAATATTTAGTAAATTTATAATAGAATTAACGTTTCAGAACGTGAATTATACGATCGACAATAATCAATTGATTTTAAGTACCTATACATAATTGTAAAATTATGCTACAGGAAAAATTTATATATTATTTATTTTAACGATTTTACGACATTGTTTGACGTTTAAAGTAAGTGCCGTAACGTAAATTAATATTAACAATAAAAAAAAAATATTTTCTTTGCAAATACTCTTGATTTTTATGCCAAAGTTTATTATGCGTGATTGAATAGCGATTGTTAGAACACGCAACCTGCCACATTTTTTTTATATTAGAAAGATATAAAAAACTGTATCGTCATTAACTTAATTATTTGCAAATGTACGAGTAACATCGTAATGCAAACGCGAACTGCGAGGTAAGAAATTGATGACATTATTATTGTAATGTATAACCTTTGAACAGAAATATCAATTTCATTTATCGAACCAAATAAGGATATACTTTTTTTTTAAATATATTTTTTAAAACGCAATGAAATAAAGCCACGGGGCGAGCAGCGTACAGAACCACCGCTACACTTGTGAGTGCAACTTTTTTGCTCTGTAGCATGTGAGCGTCGTTTTTCCCACATTTCCACGGTTTTTCCGATCTCCATACAGACTCCGGTTTTTGCGGCGACTATTTGTACATCGACTAACCAGCTTTGATACTTAACGCTTAACGTTCAGTTGCATACTTATGATGAAAATGTGATAAACAAGTAGAATACTTTGACCAACAATAACTCTACAATTCGCGAAGAGTTTGCTTATTACGTTTTCACGTCTTAACTACAAAAACGATCATCAATAAATTTTACATACATGTTGTCTGGGGTACAATGATATAGGGCACGTATTTCCTCCTTTTGGAAGCCGCGGACGAAAACTTGTAGTAATATTTTAAACAAGTTATTTTATTTATGGTGTAATATTAACTGAAAAATATATATTTCAGAATCTTTTTTTTTTATGTCAACATGATCTTTAAATACTCTTTGAGTAACGATATAAATGTTATTTATTTATAATTAGGTTGAGTTGATCAAAATCGAATTCACCTCATGACGTACCTTAAAACGCATTACGCGTTTCCCCCACGGGAACAGTGAGGGGGTATGTGGGGCTCGCCGGTGTCTAAGGCACTGAGTGCACCGCGAAAATCGGAATACCCACTAAAAAACCAGCGGTACCCTTTCCGTCTTAACGAGGAGCGCCACGGGATCGCTTTCGCATGCTACCGTGGCGCTCTGACGGCTCCATTCTCTAGGGAGGGTACTGTGAACCCCCCCTACCTCGTGACGTAGCTACGACATCACACGTATTTACGTCCCCTCAAAAAGGAGAGGAGGCGTTAGCCCAGCAGTGGGACATTAACAGGTTGTTACTGTACTGTATAATTAGATTCAATTCGCGGCTTTGTCGCGTGTGAGGAGTGGGGCATTAGGTACCCTTTGTTCTTTTCTGTATCCCTTACGAAAGAAATGTGGTATGCAGCTTATACATTTATTTATCAAATAAATAAAAATTAATATCCTAAATTAAGTCATATTCATAATCGACTGCGACAAAAAATATAAATAACTTCGTACTCATAGGATACTTAAGAATAATAAAAACGTAATGAAATACCACAGTCTTAAAAAAAAAGATTCTCTTTACATTAACTCTGTAAATAAATCAATTAACGACAACAAACAAGTATCAAGACTCCCTGATCCAAGTGTAGAAACATTAAGAAGCAGAGTGGCAAACAAAAAGTCATCCTAAGACAAAGCGGCGGCCCCGATGGCGCAGAAAAACACAAATTACCTCGCAACGGCTTCGAATCCCATCGCATGTGATGGGAATTCTCTCTGTAACGTAGCACGGAACAGAACTACGGCAGAAATTGCATATGTCTACGGACAGACAAATGAACCACAAATGCATGTGTTTATTTACCCCAATATGCTGTCACCCTATCAATTTTATATTTCAAATATTTTCATTTTAATTAAACCATTCTGGTTGTCATTATTCATTTTAATCGGTTTTTTAACATTGTATAAATATTAATTATTATGTTATTATTTTGCGATATGGCAGCATTGCGTTGTTCGATGTTAATTTTGATCATTGCGCAGGCGCCGGTATAATTTACTATTTACAAAATATATTTATCGAACAGTTATGACATCTTTTTTACCTAAATCTCTTTGTGCTAAAATCGGCCACGTGTATTATCCGTCATATAGGTATTGCCCAATTTCGATAGATATTTAAACATTTAAGGATTTTTAACGGTATAGATACAGATTTGGACATTTTTTTTCTTAGCATATGACTCATGTTAAGATGAGATGGCCCAGTGGTAAGAACCCGTGAATCTTAACCGATGAAAGTGGTTTCAAACCCGGGCAAGCACCACTGAATTTTCATGTGCTTAATTTGTGGTTATAATTCACCTCGTGCTTAACGGTGAAGGAAAACATCGCGAGGAAACCTGCATGAGTCTAATTTCACTGAAATTCTGCCACATGTGTATTCCACCAACCCGCATTTGAGCAGCGTGGTGGAATACGCTCCAAACTTTCACCTCAAAAAGGGAGTGGAGGCCTTAGCCCAGCAGTGGGACATTCACAGGCTGTACTATTACTATAATTCATGTATTTCAAATATAATAACTTAATTTTGCTAATTATACAGTAACGCTCGTCAAACGCTACCAAACAAAAAAAAAGCAAATCGGTTGTCAAACACTGGAGAAAAAGTTGCCTATTGAACTGTTATGTATTTGCTTATTTATAAATAAATACATTAACAAAGTAATACTTAATATTCAGCCTAATCTTAAAGACAATGAATCAACGAATTCCAAACGTCTCATGGCATTTTTATTGATCCTGTTCTGTGGCTAGTTCCATGTTTTTGCTTAATGTTTATCATTCGGAATTATGTATCGTAAAAAACAGCCTGATTGTTGTAGGAAATGCAATGCGAACAAAAACATGCCTTTTCATTTGTTGCAATCGACTGTATTTGCTAACTCTTGAATGTGACTTCGTCTGTTATTTGAAGTGTTTTTTTTTTTTTAATTTTAGCTATGACAAGTGAATGGCCTCATTAAGCCAATGGTGTCTAGCTGAGTAAAATAGATCTCAACCTGTTGGATTCCTTTGAGCCAAATAAAGGTATTAGGTGTTAGTGCCGTCCAGCATCTGCACTAAGCGTCTTAACAACCCATATGGTGTCAGAAAACCAGCAAGAGTACAAAAAAAGCAAAATTAAATCTATAAGGGTAAATAAATGACTAATAATAAATGAAGTGATTAAACCAATTTTAACGTCATTCGACCTAATTCCCTAATTGACACATAATGTCTAAATCTTCATTCAATATAGAAGCATTAGGCTGTTTACATATGACACCGCAAAAGAAGCGGTAGGCGGCTTTTGTAATTGCCTTTGCATTTCTAAGGGTGTTTACATACACGCGACAAATCGGAGCAGCGAGCGGCGCGATTCATACAAAATGTTTGAGTTTAGTTCATTAATTTACAGAGCCTGCAGAGTCGATTGCGATTGTGCTTTTTGCGGTGCTGTCTAAACAGCCTTACACTTACTAATTGATTGTCAAACATTTACCGGTCCGACGATAACGAGTGTGGCCGAAAAGGACCGAGAAAAAAATCTCATCGGGATATTTGTCCGTATATTGATTATATTTAAAACAATCTTAATCGCTTCGTATTCACGTTATGTTTCAAATTTTACACATAATGTCGACATTAAACAGATGTCATCGATGTATAAGTATGTGTGTGTATGTGTGTGTGTTTTTATATTTACCAAATTAAAATTATGTTTGTTAAAATTTTAAACTTGTCACTATCACGCCGCTAATTGTATTATAGTGTACTAAGAACTTCACCGAAACGCACTGACTCCTCTGATAAAATTTTTATGTATATTGCTTTAGTTTCTACGTTTGGGCATTAAAAAAAGGATCCCTATTAACTAATATAGGTGTTGTTTTAAATTCGATTTATTTACCTGACTTAGAAAAGGATGAAGGTTACTAATTCGCCGAATATGATAGCGTATAACAATGTGTGTTCTTATTGAGTATTATTACCACAGGAATTAGGAGTATTATTACCGCAGGACATATTATAGTGCATAAGTGTTTATTTTTATTTTTTTTATTTTGAACAATTTATACATATTATAAACAAATGTGAAGAATTCACGTAATGGAAGATCTTTGTGGACGCCCATCTGGGTAGGTACCATCTACTGATCATATGTATATTCTACCGCAACATACTAATACTTCATGTTACTTTTCTTGTTTCGGTTTGAACGGTAAATGAACCAGTGTAACTACCAGCATCAGGGACATAACCGTAACAGCCTGTGAATGTCCCACTGCTGGGCTAAAAGTCTCCTCTCCCTTTTTGAGGAGAACGACAGAACCCACGATCATCGATTAAGATTCACGCGTTCTTACCACTGGGCCATCTCTGCTAGGGACATAACATTGTTCTCAAAATTAAGGCGCGGGTCCAGCCCTCAAAAAAGGTTGTGGTCCATAGCCACCAGGAAATCAGCCAAAAACGAGTCGGACTACGGATTCACTTATAATCGATACATTGCATAATGCATTCCTACTTGTACAAAGAAATTTAAAAAATGTATGACGTCACCGCGGATATCTTACCCAAGCTTTGCCCGTATGGACTTATATATACTTCTATCGACCCCAGGGTCTAGGGTAGGGTTGTGAGCATGCCCACCGTACCCACAACGATGTTTCTCGCCTGCCACGATTGGTGTTGTATTGACGATGTAAGGAATGTTTAAAATCTCTTACGTTAGCGTTAAAAATTAACTGTCCCGTAAGAAATTGCGGTGCTTTAATTTTTTTATATATTTAAACATGGATCTGCTTGTAATTTACTTTTTTGGTTAATGATATATATCAAACAGTAACACCCATATAAATTTAATTTTTTTCTTTTTTTTCTGGCATAGTTGAGCACAAAATATTCTGCCATACGAATATAACGATACGAATAACACGACAGTAGATATCTAAAACAACATGATAACAACAAGTTTTAATTTTTTTTTATTTGTAATTAAGCATAAAAAATTTTTTTACAATATATAAAAAAAATATCAAAACCAAAATGAAATTTTTTCTTTAACGAGTACTCAATTCTCAAAGACCTTTACGAACTTTAGTATTGACAGTTCGATAAAAAATAAATTACACTTCTCGATGGTATTCATTAATTGATCATTCCACGGCACACAATTAATTTGCAAAGGTGCTAAATACCGACGTAAATTTCTTTATTTATTCAATGTCTAAAAATATAACTCGACCGAGTTCATTTTGTGATCCGAATTTGGTATTCGCCATATTGGTATAAATAAAAGATAAAACTTTTATATGATGTTTTAATCTATCGTAGAATGGAATGAAGAAAAAATATTCTGACCTTTAACATTATCTTTGTGAATATCTATAATATTATTAGTATTACTACAACAATATGCAAATTTTAAATACAAGTATCTTTTAATCTATTACCAGTGGTAGGGTTTTGTTCAGACCCATCAGACTGAGTAACACTCACTCATCAGTTATTGTACCCTAAGTGCATTACAAAATCTTTGAGTAATTTTCAAGTTTTTTTTATAGTAAATAAATCATTGTAATTAAATGAACAACGGACATATCATCACGTCGCTGTGAGTTGGTAGCGTTTAAACGGGTTAATAAATAGTGTAATTATATACTTCTTACAGGACCAATGTCTATGGGCACCAGAGTGCTTACTAACACGTGACCTTTGTCTTCTTGAAATGAACAAAAAAACCAGCGCTGATTTGACCAAAGCAGTAAGAATCAAAGATGTAACATAAACATCGCAAGGTTGGTGGCGCATTGACGAAGTAAGCGATGGTTAACATTTCGTACATGCCAATATCTATGGGCGTTTGTGATCACTTACCATCAGGTGGCCTATATGCTAGTCTACCTACCTATACTATTTATAAAAAAATACTCATAAATTAAAGCCAAACTACATTCGACAAATTTCAATTCACATTGAGATAATATCTTAAATTTTAGAAATCGATTTTCGATTAACGAACTAGGAATTATTATTCATCGTATAAAACATATTAAACATACCACGAGTTTAATTTACAAAGGTGAGAAATACTCGGATAATGTCTTATTTATTCAATGTATCAACGTGACCAATATTCAAACACATATCTTATTCTCTAGGTCTATTTTTTATTATTAATTGCGTGTTTTTTTTTTGTATTAAGTTAAAGTTACGCCAAGAATTTTATGACACATGACAGATGTATATTAAAAAGTATAATTAATGTTGCAATGCTCAATAATCGTACCTTTTTTTTTGATAAAGGGTAAATTATTTTTAAGTGTCACGTGGTATTTATAATTATTAAAATATACAGTTAAACACATTAAAAGTGTTATTATCTGTTAATATTTTCGTACTTTGGTCGAGTATTACATTAAGAAATAAGTGATTAATTATAGTATAATTACACCAATAGTTATCTTGTTTTTTTGTTATACGTGTAATATAAAAATATGATTATTTTGAATTATAGCATTGGTAAATTTATTTAAAAAGACAAAGACGGGCGTTTTAGCATTTTTTGCAGTTTGCCATAAAAATTATTATTTTTATCAAACTACAAAAATTATAATTTTCTTATTAGGTTAACCATGTGAAGTAATAATTATAATATTTAAAAAAGGTAAGATTCGTCAGACAACTTTTTGCTCATTAGCAATTGTGTAAAATGTCTCTATTTTTTGGTTTTAATTAACTTAAAGTAATAACTTGTTTCTACAATTGTGACTTACTGGTCCCATTCACGTTGCGACCGATGATCTTATTGGACCCGTTCGGTTGTGCGGGGGCGTGCGGGGGAGCACCCCGTCCCGTATCCTCGCCTGGACTCTCCATATCTCCCTTCTCACTCGCACACATTAACCCGCCAATTACAAACTTCACTATTACTCAATAATAAATCATTATCATAAGTAAAATAGACAACACTGGTTAGAAATTAAAAATATGATAAATAAAAAAATAAGAACTGTCAAGCGCGTTCCGATTGGAATTCCCGCGCTCTCGTGTTCCGAATATCGTATAGTCGCAGTGACGTGTACGTAATGAAGTGCGCGTCGCGACTGAACGCGTCAGGCCGCGGTGGAGGCCTAGCTGTCATGCCGGTGCAGCTGCATCGCCCCGCCCAGCACCCCACAGCCCCTCCATGTGGCCCCACAATTTCCTTGCCCTCACTTACATAAAAAAGAATATAAAGGACCGAATTTTTGCTAATGTATGCCTTTGAGTCTTTATATGAAGGGATCGAAAGGGTATGGGACGACGCGACGGGTCGAGTTTTCAACTTTTTAAATTACAGTTGCAATATTTTATAACTCAAATACCGTAACGAATAAAAATAACAAACACTTTTCTTAAGCAATATAAATATTATTATTTTGAGAATAAAAGTACGTTAAAATTAATATTTAAATATAATTTTAATTGAATTTAATATTTTCATGTTCATATAATTTAAAATCTTGAACATATAATTTTTTGTTTGCATTAAAAAAAAAGTCACTTAAGTGCCAATATAATTGAAAATTGCTTCGGCAATTACAGTAGGTATTTTTTTTCACAAAATGAAAGCAGGTAGACTCAAAAATGCTTGTAACCTATATTTCAGTCTTAATACGCGTTTTTTGTAAACTCGCGGTACCGTTGGCGGCCGCCATTTTATAGGTTTTTTATAGTTTCCACGAACCCGTCGGTTTTTAGGCAGTGGAGAATTAAGCTTTTGCAAGCTGATTATCATTTTTAATTTATTTCGGCACGAACGATGTAAGGCGGCGCTTTTTTTATTTTTTTATTTTGCGATTAATTTTTATTTGAAGAGCTATTATTACTTAGATCACTGTGAGAAGATTTAAACATTTAATTATAATCGTGAAGATAATTATAATTGAACGAGTGACTAATAAAATAAATAAGCTTTTCCATATGAGAAGAAGTTTTGAAACTTATTCCACCACGATGTCCAGGTTTTCTTTCGACTCGTGCATGTTTTCTTACAATGTACGATGTTTCACCGTCGATCACTAGACGTATTATAAACAAAAAACAAAATGAAAATATTATTATTAATTAAATTAGAGGCTTTTGAATTTTCATGTTACACGATTCAATTGAAAACTATTTCTGCTACGGAATACACGCTTGACGAAAACTTAGAAGCTATTTCACAACGCTTATTTGCTTACTGGTACATATCGTCTATCTAACATTATTTAATTTATTTGGAAGGCACTTTATAAATGTTTTTGTTAAAATGGAGTACCGCAACCATACGGGTAGTGTAAGAGCACTCGATTGAATGTGCTAAGTATATATTTATTTCCTTAATCAGCTCCTATGACACCCAGGAGTTGAGATGAGGCTACTTTATTTTTCTATGCCGGAACTACTCCCCTTGATATATATATATATATCTAAGAATTGTTCTATCCCCCCGAACACGTGATGAATTCTGAACATTTCATGAAAAAATAGTTTTTTGTTTTTCTATAGGTAGGCGGACGAGCATATGGGCCCACCTGATGGTAAGTGGTCACCAATACGCCCATAGGCATTGGCATTGTAAGAAATGTTAACCACCGCCTAAAGCACCAATGCGCCACCAACCTTAGGAACTAAGATGTTAAGTCCCTTGTGCCTGTAATTACACTAGCTCAATCACCCTTTAAACTGGAACACAACAATACCAAGTACTGCTGTTTTGTCGTAGAATATCTTATAAGTGGGGGATACCTCTAAATGTTGATATATTTTGCAACGCCTATAATTTAGGAGATATTTGATTTATATAACCTTATGTTTAAAGACTTAATTGTATTCATTAGTGTACTTCTTGTTGGTGTTGATATTATAATAAATAAATAAATAATAGACGAATATAACTGTAATATAGTAAAACGTCAATAGCCCTGTTGATAATAATAACCGTTTAATAAATAATCTATTAATATTAAATTACTGTGACATTTTATTTTTTAATCAGATTGGTTTTAAGTAACGCAAGATCTGATTGAAACTGCCATCGAATTGGAATCTATGATATTATATAATACTCACCCTTCCAAACGATTACAACATTTTAGACAGCTAAAGCTAAGCTTAATAAACATATAAAATATTAAGTGGGGTTGTATGTGGATGAAACTAAGGAAACAAAGTTATGTTAACTTTTGTAAACATTTAAAAGTTTAATAAGTAACTGAGAAACACATTTCTAATCCCATATAACTTCACATGGTTGCAATAAGTTAATCTTTATGGCATTCGTTGTGTTATGGTGTTCGCCAACGGAAAATTGAGGAGAAATATAACACTTACAATCAAATTTATTGAACTTGACTACAGTTTTCATGACTAGCGTTTGAATGCTAAATAAGTTAACGTGTTTCAGCGCCATCTAGCGGCGACTTACAACAATGTGGAAATGATAAGAAGCTGCACCATGAAAAATACCAAACTTCATCGTATAATCTCAATGGTAATCGGACAATCTATTTATAATCTAACAAACTATAACAAACACTTGACGCCAAACGCCACCAACCTTGGAAAGTAAGATGTTATGTTCCTTGTGCCTGTAGTTACACTGGGTCACTCACCCTTCCAGTTGGAATACAACAATACTGCGTATTTCTATTTGGCGGTAGAAAATGCGATGAATAGGTGGTACCTAAATAGACAAAAAGCCCTTCCACCCAGTGTAGTAATATGCCGTAAATATCTAGCTACTAGAAAAGGCCTCTTCTCAATAGTTAGGGGCTTATTCCAGCATGACGTACAAACATGGGTTTGGTGAGAAATTCGTGTATTCTTAACCGCCTAGTATGATAAATTATAAAAATTAATTAAGCATAAATAAAGATTCAGTAGGGATAGACCAGATTAGAGTCCGCGATCTTCAAATAAGAATGCGTCCACGTATTCTATCCACTGGGCCTTCTTGATACCAATTTATATATGTAAATTAACGGTGAATTAAAAAAAATATTAAACATTCTTATATATAACTCATTGTTTATTTAAATACAGGCACAAGGGACATAAAATCTTAGTTCCCAAGGTTGGTGGCGCATTGGCTATGTAAGCGATGGTTGACATTTCTTAGAAAGCCAATGTCTTGTGACCACACTCCATCAGGAGGCCCATATACCCGTCCGCCTTCCTATTCTATATAAAAAAATATTTAAGGCCTGTGCCTGCTATGTAATTAGTGTATATAAGATACTTACAGGTAAAAACTTATTACACCATATATTGTTGAGTTTAGAATTAAATCCGCAACCAAAATAGTTTCGTTCTATCCACTGAACAATATTTAAACATTAAAAAAAATATATTTTATCACCTGGCATAGACAATACTTTTTTTCGTCATTAACTACGAGCGTAAAGTTTTTCCCGCGGTTTCCACAAAAAGCTATGTTCCCACAGTACGAGTGGCCGTTACTTGATCATCATATCCACATATTTCCAGCTAACAGCTAGCCTCAGACAACCTTTCACCGGCTCAAGGAAAAACCGAACCTACCTTAACTGTCGACGATATTATTTACAGAAAAACTTCAGCCATTAAACGTGCTGATCAGTGAGCTAGATAATAATTTAATATTATAAAATCGGAAAAGTTATTTGCAATACCTATAATGATAATAAAAATATTAATTTTAATAATACCAAGTCATGCAATATTAAATATTAATGCTAAATCGCTTTCTTTTAATTTAAAACTAATATTAATTTTATTTTTTTCATTGATCAGCACCACATAACAGTACAGTTAAATACTTCGACCTACTCTGTATGTAATACTAGTGGCGGTGTGCGGCTAATTAACCTTTTCTTCCAGACATATAATATATGCTAAACAATTATGTAATTAGTGTCTTTAACAAACGCGAACAGGTTAAACGGGGTTGTTAATTATCTCTCCAATACAAAAAAACGTACATACATTATATATGCAATAACCAATTTATCTTATTTTTTTATAGTGTAGCTAGGCGGATATGGGCCATCTGATGGTAAGTGGTCACCTTCGCCCATAGATTGGCAATGTAAGTAATGTCAACCATCGCTTACATCGCCAATGCCCACCAACCATGGGAACTAAGATGTTATGTCCCTTGTGCCTGTAATTACACTGGCTCACTCATCCTTCAAACCGGAACACAATAATATCAAGTACTGCTGTTTTGCGGTAGAATATTTGATGAGTGGGTGGTACCTACCCAGACGAGCTTGCAGTTGCAACTTGCAAAGCTCTACGATAATTAAACTAACACTTATATCATACGCGAGCTAAGCCGTTAACTATTGGTACATAATCTAGAACTCTGTTATTATTATTAACAATTATGGATGCACTTAAGTTTCCCAAAACATTTACAAACATGGATCACAGTGTAACAGTTCACATTTTTTATGAAAGAAACGCTTCGAATAAAATATATTTTTTTTATTTCAAAGTTATGATCCGCTTCACTCATAGCCCGTAACTAATAGTAACACACTCTCGAATGAGTATTTTCTCACGATCGGCCTCGCCTATGCGCATGCGCAAACATCGCATTTTCAATACTTATCGAAGATAACCTGTACAGGGCGTGTGGCACTTTGTCTTCATGAACCTAAACCCTTTCACCCGTGTAAATCCGGATTTAGAGTTCCGTATAAAAAAATATCTTATTGGAAAGTGGTTTGATGTTTTAAATTTTTAATAAGTAATCGTTTCCGCTAGTGCCAAGTTTTATCTAAGGGTTAAGTGACCCTTTGTCCTTTTATGTGTCCCTAGCAACGTGTATCCAAAATTTCATGATGAACGGTTGAGTAGTTAAGACGTGAAATCTCAACAAATAAACTAACACTTTCGCATTTTTAATATTAATTCTGATTAATCGACTTAACTGTCATATAAATTAATTGAAATGCATTCTTATTGAAAATAATAAAATATTATTTGAATAAAGAATTCGAACTGAATTACTTTTTTTATACATAGATGGCAAAGATTTATACACTCGTGTCTATTACAGTATCTTTTTTGTTACGTTTAGATTGATTGATTGAAATATACGTGGAAATTATAAGAAATCAAATCTCAGGTAAAAGAAATTTATAATATAGAACCTTACAGTTCACTTATCTTGGTCAAACGAAACGTAATTAAATTTAAAACAACAAATCTATATTAAGCTGTACATACTGATGCAATGGGCTCATATAAAAAAAGAATGATTGAGTTTATGTGACAAGTTTTTAAGTGGCAGCCTGAAGCTCAACAGCCAGCAATGCCTACAATTCTGTGTCTCGTAGCCAGTGGTCCTAAGTATTTCACGGTCATGTCAGTTTATTTTCCCATCGAATTACAGCACACAATAGTGCATTTATATCCTTGGGAGTACACTAGTTACTGAAAACTGTGGAAAAGAGACGATATCAACACAAAAATGTTATTAGTAAGCCTGTTTACATAGGCCTTGGAATTCGTTCACGCGCTTTCATACACGCAATGAATATATACGTTGTAGCGTATCGTGTCGTCACGGCGGTGACATCACCAGCGCGTGTACACAGATACGTTATTCAGTGAAAACAATGGAACTTACCATTACATAGTTAAAATATTATTTCAATCAAATCAAATTTCTCACTTCATTATGGTTACAAGATTTGTGCTGGAACCTAAATAACAGATTTGGCCCACTCGTACAATCAAACAATGGGAACGCAAAATTTAAATCTTGCGAGAGACGCTTATGCCTCTACGACGCTGCTAATGACGTTTATAATTACAGAAAGTAACAAGGCAGCACAAAGGCTTCTGAGGAGAAGGTTTAGAGCTTATTCCACGAGACATTTATTTTCTATTACCACAAAGATTATAAACAAAGCAAATGAAAACTGACTATCTAGTGTTTGCCTGGATCTGAAGAAATCACTCCACGATCTTTCTAATTGAACACGTGCAAAAGACATAATATAAATAAATACGTACTATAATTAAGAAATTATATAATACTATTTTTATTCCGTAAATAACATAAACCAGTCTAATTAATGAGAAAATTACAATGACAACCGCGTCAAGTGCCAATGCTGTTAAAAAATCATCGCTAATAAATAGCCATTCCGAGAAAGACTTTCAATATTATCTTCTTACTGAACAGTTTTCGGAACGCGTTATCATTTCGAAATTCGAATGTGGAAAAACTAAATATGGCGGACCCGGCCGATGCAAATCGTGCTGGAAAGTCGTAAAAAATAAAAAAGAGAACTCTTAGTATTTCATCGACGTCTCCAGTTATTGTGCGGTGTTATGTTTTTGTGTAGATTCCCGCGTTCGCGGCACAGTTGCTTTTTGCACGCTTGGAGTCTGGGAAGCGGCGAGCGACGTCGCAACTCAGTCCGCTGCAAAAACGGAACGATCCCGCCATAACGCCGGCTAACCGAGGCAAAAACATTGCGACATACGGATAGAATTAATGCGGCAACTCTTTAATTTTCTTCAAGAAAGCGCGGGAGGAAATGGTGTAATGAGTGTTGCCAGACGCAAAAACTATCTGTATAATGACGTTCCTCATTTATCCAGTTTAATTCTACTCTTGTTGGTAAATGTAAAAAAACGTCAATCATGGTATTTTAAATGTGCGTGCCAGCACATAGCTCGGGCGTTTTTCGCATAGTTCGGCTAATTACGGCGTTTATATCGAATATACATCTAAATTATCGTGTGCGCGACAAATATTCTCTTCCAAATATGTAATACAAAATTGTTATCGAATACCGAAGTGTAAAATCAATAAAAATTTAACATGCCTATCGATTATTCTGTCACAAAGTAATAACAAATATAGCTTACTTTAATTAAGCTTAAAGATGCACAATGGAATTCATTAGTGATGTTTTTATTGTATTAATTTACAATATCTAATATTTATTATGTAATTAGAAATTAATAGGCTAAAACTGTCTTAACAAGTTTTAATGATATAAAAAATATCGTGTGTGCTGTTTACTGTTGCGTCGTTCGTCATTTTTATTTTATGTCGAGGGTAGGTCGAGGGTAGGGTAAAATGCTTATCACAAAAATTCACTGTCATTGGAACTGAACCATGTAAAATTTGAACTTCGTAGAATAAGAGTCGTCTGGGTAGGTACCTCCCACTCATCAGATATTCTACCGCAAAACAGCAGTACTTGGTATTGTTGTGTTCCGGTTTGAAGGGTGAGTGAGCCAGCGTAATTACAGGCACAAGGGACATAACATCTTAGTTCCCAAGGTTGGTGGCGCATTGGTGATGTAAGCGATGGTTAACATTTCTTACAATGTTAATGTCTAAGGGCGTTTGGTGACCACTTACCATCAGGTGGCCCGTCCATGGCATCGTCCGCCTTCCTTATCTATAAAAAAAAATAGGAAGTGGTTTTAAATCAGCTTGATGAGTCACCTGTTGGTAAGTGGTCACCACCGCCCGTAAATATTAGATATGTATAAAATATTAACCATTCCTTACATAGACAACGCGCCACCAACCTTGGGAATTGATTATATCTCATTTCCCAATCCCGTGTGGCTCTCGGCTCACTCATCCTTCAAACCGTAACACAACAGTATTAAATTAAATATTGCTGCTTGGCGGTAGACTATCTGATGAGTGGGTGGTACTTATCCAAACAGGCTTGCACAAAGCACTACCACCAAATAACATTAAAAAAACAAACTAATAAACATTGCAAGTTAAATAAAAACAATTAGACTTTGAGTATAAATAAGATATAAAAGTAAACATCAAATTTCGACCCTAGCCACGAATAAATAAGATATAATATACTTACGTTTGAATTCGGTGGTATTAATATTTATTTAATTAACAAAATTTGTAGCAAAATTTCTAAATTCTCTGAATATCTTGAGCTTCGACAAAACTATTTAAATACAACATTGAGAAATTGATGTTTACTAGTCACTTTGTCCAGTCACATAATTAACAAAAGCATGGGTCTTCTCGTTTTTATTTATAGAGTTACATGCCTGGCCGGTTGGCGTGGTTGGTAGATACTTGCCTTTCACGTTGAAGGTTGTGGGTTCAATTCCCACCCAGGACAGACATTGTGTGCATGAACATGTCTGTTTGTCCTGAATCTGGGTGTAATTATCTATATAAGTATATATTTACAAAAGAAAAGTAGTATATACAGTATATCAGTTGTCTGGTTTCCATAGCACAAGTTTTGTACAACCTTAATTTGGGATCAGATGGCCGTGTGTAAAAAATGTCCAAGAATATTATTATTATTATTATTTCTATTTATATTTGTAATATGGATTCATTTCTGTTATAAGTTTATATTTGTATGCTAAATGTTGGTGTATGATTGCAGCCACTTGATCATGTCGATGCTTATAATCGGTCTGTGCGAGAGATTTGCAAGCCCCCGTTATGTATTGAATAGTTTCAGAGGCTGCGTTACAGTGTCTACATAAGTCAGTAGGTTGATTATGATCCTTCATTATGTACTTCCTAAAGTTACGAGTTGCTATTATTTGGTCTTGAATGGCGAGCATAAAACCTTCGGTCTCAGGGAACAGTTCACCTCGTTTGAGCCATTCGTTCGACTTCTCTTTGTCGACGTGGGGTTGGTTCAAATAGACTCGGTGCCTCCCATGCAGTGTTTTTTTCAGCCCATGCCAACATTTGTTGTTGTGTACTTATGATATGTTCGTTTACTTGAGTTTTTTTGTCATGTAGGTTTAATGGTGTAAGCTTTTTGTCTATTTCTGTTGCGTGTCTATGTAGAGGTGAGTGTTCGGATTTATCATGGAAGTATGCTCTGAGTGAGAGTATCTGCTTATTGTGTAAATTGTGTATGTCTATTAATCCCCTTCCTCATTCTTTGCGTGATAGTGTGAGCCTTTGAATACAAGATTTTGGATGATGTTTCCTATATTTAGTGAAGTGAGTGTTTATAGTTCGCTACAATTTTTTTATGTCAATTTTTGACCATTGTATTATTCCGAAAGAGTACGTAAAGAGTACGAGTACAGAGGGGGCTCAGAGCGTCTCCTTGAAAAATTCCTCGTTGGATACGAATTGGTTCAGTAGTTAGAGATTTCATGGACGATTGTTTTATTTTTAATACAGTTTGCCAGTTTTGCATAGAATTTTGAAGAAATGATATGAGGGTTGGGTTTATTTTATACAATTTTAAGACATACAATAATCAGCTATGCGGGACTAAATCAAAGGCTTTTTGATAATCAATAAACATAGTATGGATATCTGTTTTTGATTTTACCGCACTACTTAAAATGATTGCATCAAAAGTAAGCTGTTCCTTACAACCTTGGCTATTTTTTCTACTGCTCTTTTGCTGTTCGGCTAATATATTATGTTTAGTTAAATGTTTGTATTAATTGTATTAAATGTTTGTTTGGGAGAGGCCTATGTTCAGCAGTGAACAACGATTGGCTGTTGATTGAAATGTTTGTATATTTCTTCACTTATGCAAGCTGATAAAATTTTATATATGGTTTGTAAGCAAGTTATTGGTCGGTATTTATCTGGATTTGTGTTATCATGTTTATCTTTAGGTACTAAGTATGTGATTCCATGTGTTATATATTTCGGTAGTAAATGTGGTGGTTGAATGAATGTATTTAAGTACTTATGTATGCATGAGTGTATGCTACCAAATTTCTTGTACCAATAGTTGTGAATATTGTCTGAGCCTGGGGATTTCCAATTGTGTATTCGTTTGATGACATCTATAAATATTTCTATTGGTATGAATTTGAACTCCATCTCTGGTATATGTGTAATTATTTTGTTAACCCAGTCTGTATGTTCATTATGTTCTTTGGGGTTTTCCCATGTCTTAGCCCAGAATTGTCGAAATATTTTAGGGGGAAGTATTTCTAGATTTTGCTCATTATCTTTGCAATTAGATAATAAATTTTTATAGAAGATTTTTTTCATTGTTAGCAAATGTTTTGTTTCTATTTTACGGGCAGTACATGTCAAATATCACTTAAGTCTACTAGCTGCTGCATTGAGTTTCTGTTTTAAGGTATCTAAGAAGTGATCTATATGCGTGTTTGTATTTTCATATTGTGCGTGTGATTGATATTGTGGATTTATGAGTTCTAATGCAGCTACTACTTTTCGGTTTCTATTTCCTCTAATAAATTGTGTTAACCTGCCTATATTGACTCGCAATTTCCTTATTTTATTTTCTAATCTTCTTTGCCAGCTAGGTTTTCTGAATGATTTGTTTTGATGGTTGTTTTGTGTTGAGAATGTCATACTTGCCCCATTACATTTAGCTGCTGTCCATGCGGCACAGTAAATTATTGTCTGTAGAGTGATAAAATCAGTATCAGTGTTTACAAATTTTGTTAGTATCATCGTATCTATTTTCGTTATATTATATTTTTCGTATTTCATTTTTAATGAAAACTTTTTAGAAGTCCTTTGTTTAGGAATGTATGGTCTGCTAGTTGGTTCAGTATCACGAAATTGTTCTAGAGCATGTACGAATGTGTTCTCTATTTCAGTGTTTACTTCTAAGGTAGTATTAAGCATTGATTGCGTGTTGTTGAGGTGCTCCATATCATGATCGTGGGTGATACTTTCTATGTTTTGTTCATCGATAGGTGTTGATGTAACGGAATCAGTGCATGTAACTGTAGTGTTTTGCATTATTCTAGCTTGTGAGTTTGTTTTCTGAATTAGATTTGAATGCATCGTAGTGTTTAATATTACTTTGTTCTGTTGTTTGTAAATGTTCGTTATCTGTGTCTTCCGTTAGTGTGTGTGTATAACGTATATGAATTACGTTACGCTACTTGTTGTTTAATCAGTGTTAATCTATCTTGTTTAATATATTTATTATTGCCCTTCGTTGATCCGCTAATCTTTGCTCTGTAATGTGTGTAAACTCTGGGTATAAGTTTATAAACTCTTCATACAAACGTTTTCTATAAGCGGTCTTATTAGTCTCTAATTGTGTTATTTTGAAATAAATCCTAATAATTTCTTCATTGCATTCATTTGTCCATTTCATACGTTTTCCTGTTAGTGTGTTAAGGGATGTTTTAAGATTTGTAGTGTTTTGTTGTATCTGAGTTTGGATTACTTGCAATTCTGATCTAACTTCATCGTAAATCTGATCAATGGTTTCTTGTGATAATAATTTCTTTTGTATAATAGCTCTACGTTGATCACCAATTCTCTGTCTGCTTACTTCCATATGTGGATATTCATCTATAAATTTTATATGTAATGAAGAAAGTTATGAATTTGTGTCTGATTCTAAATTTGTAAGATATAGGTAGGTACGTAGGATGAACTTATTCATTTCCATACTCCATTTTTTACGTTTTTTTACGCCACTGGTGGTGGGCACAGGTTCAATGATAAAAATTGTCTCTTGTGGAACATCCGCCAGTTGAGCACCGGTTGATGATGAATTTGGTGAAGATGCATACAAAATTGGTGATGAAGAGGGTATTGATGGGAATAAAGATTTGGAGGATGAATTAGAAGTCTGCGTAGACTCTTCTTCTAACGATGGCACGTTCGCCTGTATATATTTTTTAGTTTTAGACCTAGTTATCATATTATTCCCACGAGTAGCTAGGGACATAAAAGTCAATCACAGCAGAGCCCTGCATTCACTGTGATAAGGGTAAATTAAATTAGAGGTCCCCTTGTCTCTAAAGTTCGCATACTAACGAGTAAGCAACCCCTTAGTCATGGAACCCTCGGCATACGCTGTTCCACCTTGGCTTGGGTTGTATCTCTCTTGGTCTATCTTCTCATCTTAGGCCAATCCAGCATGAGTAGCTCTATTGGCATTGCCCTAAGAAACATTGAGGCGCACAAGCCCCACCACGTCGGCAACGTAAAGATACGTCGGTGGGGTTATTATTATTATTATTATTAAAAAAAACTTTATTTCTTATATCATAAATTGGGATAACAAAGGAGGCTAAAGCTTTATGACGGTAAAATCAGATATATTATAATATAAAATCAGATATACATGTATACACAGAAACAAAGACGAATATATGACCATAATTAGACCTTGGAGTTACACACACACTTGAATAGTTTTATGCCCATTGTTCACATCAATAATACACCCTATTATAATAAAATCGTTAGATTTTGCCGCACTTTTTATTATAAATAAATAAAAAATATTATAAACGCGAGAGGGTTATAATATTATTTATTTATTTATAATTACATTACAATATTTGTTCATAGTGATTTTTTTACATAAACGTTGTCAAAAGAATAGAAAAATGCATACGGTACCTAACCCTCCCACACACGCAGCTGTATGTAATTAAAGTATAAAGTAATAAATAAGCATATAGTAAGTAAATTAATAAATTACTATAACTAGTTCTATGATATTTTTACTGGTGGTAGAGCATTGTGCAAGTTCGTCTGGGTAGGTACCACCATCAGATATTCCACCTCAACACAGCAGTACTTGGTATTGTTGTCAGCAGTAGGATACTTAACAGACTCTTACTTTTTAATTATCATTGTCATCCATTGTAATCAATGAAGACAAACTACACTCTTTTATCAGATGACTTATTGTCTTGGTTTTTTAAAATCATGCTTACTTTGATTGCTAAGCCATTTAAAAAATACCTGCAGAAACTCAATATAAAAACAAATACGATTAACAAATACGTACGGATGTAATTGAATGTTAGATCTAGTTAGAGTTGTAATTACAATCAAATCCCAATACGGCGAGTATTGGGATTTGATTCACTATACACAATACCTGTCAAAAGACGAATGGATTAAATGTACACAAAACTCACTCGGTTAATTGGAATTTACGCTTAAATATTATAAAATAATATAAAAGGTCTACAGATATCGAAATTTAAAAACTTGTAAATTTTGCAGTAATATAATTGAAAAAGTTGAATCGTCTTTTGAGGAAAATTAAATAAAACTACTACCAGTTCGGAATATACATTATCGAGATAGAGAATTATAATATTACAACATCACAATATCAACCAGAATTACTTTAAGAGAACCTCTCCAAGTCACATTATGACAATTATAAAATTACAAGTTTTTCAATTATTAAATTACAGTTTGACTTGTAATTTTAGATTAATACTTTTAATCGAGACATCTTCATAATCGAATGATTACATTTATAATCTCGAAATATTATTAGGTAAAATACATTTAACAACAATTATTTTTTTATAAACAAAACACTATGTTTTATATTTAACACATATTTAAAATTATCGTTTTTGGCATTTAAAATATTGATTCATTTATCGATTAATCGATATCGATTTACGTAGATACCAGTACTGCCTTTCTGGCAATTTATGAAACCTTTATTTCGTGCAACGCAAAAAAAGTTTTGCGGGAAATAATTGACAAATTTGTATAAAGATGGCACTGAAATTCGTTGACTTCGAAATTTTATTGTTATCGTTGCCAATGATGTTACATGTAAATTATTTTATTTGTTTTAACATTTTTATCAACGGTATCATTAGGTGTCGTCGTTCAAATGAATCGTCAAATTCATTGATCATTTAATCGTAATATCTCACACCATTTTTTCTTTGTTAAATAATTTTTAATTATTTAATATAAATCGAATATATAATAATAAAATTTAATAAGGTAATGGATAAAATGCTTATTATAATCCACTTAAAATAAAACTAAATTTCACTCTTCAATAATCTTTTGCGTATATAAAAGCGTGGAAATCTCTATTTGAAATATTTACCAAAACTTATTTAATAAAATATTCAATATAATACAAATATACATATATGACATGAAAAAAAAAATACCAATTAATATTTTATGTTAATTTAAATGCTGGGTAAACTATCCAAACAGATACGATTAATGTCAGACGATTACGTTTTTTAATAATGGCAACACCTTCAAAAGTAAAGCCAAAATTTGAATTTATTTGAACGGAGATTTGTAACGACTCACCCAACATCTAACGAATATCTCGTGATAAGTTCAAATCATCGTAGCTTTTTTAATGGTTTTAAAAGGATATTTTGTTGAATATATTCAGAATTTTGTGTAATAATTGTAAATATTACTTTAGTGACTTGTATTTGTGTTATATCAAGATGACGTCCGAAAAAGGGTGCAGAAAAGAAAAAAATCAAAATATCCAAGTGTTCGTGAGGCTCAGGTGCATATAAAAAAGCAATTACTTATAATTTTATGTAACCAATATTGTTTCTAAAACAATTTAACGACTAGTTATTCTTCTCATAGTTAATTCATTGTGTTTAAACCTAAGGTAAAAATGAAATTTTTAACTAACAGTATGTGACGAAAAAGCTTTTGTTACTTATATTTGGGTCTTATCGTCTAATTTACCGAATGACTCATATCCTTAGTCCACTTTCATAACATCTTAGAACATTTCCATGAGCTTCCTACATCTTTAAAAAGTCCCTTGTTTTATAAGGTCTAGTAACTGATTCACACCATCTAAATATTACTTATATTAACAGTTTTTTTTATTTAGGCATAGGTAAAATAATAAAAAACCTTATTGCTCTGTAACTTTAGTTAAGACTTCAATTATAAATGATTTTATTGTTTTTAATTAGAATATCTATGTAATGTAATTATTGGAAAAGATTAACAAGTTTATTAGGGTCATTTTCAGCAGAATCTACATTCTGAACTAGCATAGATAAATTTAATTTACTATTATAATATTACTATTCAAATTGCTTGTTAAAGCACTGCTGGACGTAAGGCTTCTTACTGCCAATTCTCACGATCTTTTGCTAATATTAATCCATTGAGCACCAACCATATTTTTACACCATCTGACCATCGGGTGTATGGTCTGCCTACAGGCCTTTTTTCTTCTCTAGGCCTTACTCGAATATAGTAATGTTTTATATTGATAAAATTTACAATTGAAGCCTTTAATACTTTATTTATGGTCTTACTTATAAAATTACTTAGCTATTGTTTAGTTAAACACTAATTTGGCTCTTTCTGTCATGATTAATAACATGAAATAATGTGAAATTTTTGAAAAAATTAACATTAAAAAATTCACAGTATAAATTGATTACATTAAACATTCATATTATTGGATACACATACTGATTTGTAAGATGCGAACATAACTTACTGAAAAAAGGAAAAGTTTTCCTAAAATAAATATATTTATACATTTACTTTCAAATGAAATAATGTCATCATTATTGACAGAGAATGGGTTAGTAATACATATAGCCGGAGGGGGATGAAGTTTATACTTACTTATTTATTTTTTAGTTGACTGATTTATACTTCATTTGTATTTTTACAAGTAAATTATTTTCTGATTTGCGAAACCATGCTGTGTTTTATGGCTATACAGAGCTGGCTTCGTTTGTCACACAATTGTTATGTAGTGCCCTTTTTACTTTGTTTTTATAAGGTCATTCCCAATATTTTGTCTCATCCATGACCAACACTCAAATTCCAGGCCTCTGAACCAACGGGAGCGCGACATCAAGTCTCTCGGTGTTGTTGAAGTAATAAATGGAAAGGAAGTGGTTGTTCGTCAATCACAGCAGAGTATGCACACCAAGAGATTCACCTTTGACCGAGCATTCCCTCCCCTATCAAAACAGGTAATACATCTAAATTTAATAACATTATTTTATATATTATAAGTATTAATATTGTATCTTGGTATTAAAGTTACTAACAACATAAGCTTAAGTCAGTCTAACATAAGCTTAAGAAATCCTGTCTGGGTAGATACCACCCACTCATCATATATTCTACAACCAAGCAACAAATCTTAGTAAGTGTTCTGGTTTGAAGAGTTAGTGAGCTAGTGCTGATATGTCAAAATAACTTCTTAGTTACTGAGGTTGGTGACACATTGAGCCTGTAAGAAAGATAAAATATGATATCATTGATAATAATTTTTTAAATGGATATTTTTGAATGTTAACTATTTTATACATATATTTATGAGCCGGTTGGCGTGGTTGGTAGAACACTTGCCTTTCACGCCGAAGGTTGTGGGTTCGATTCCCACCCAGGACAGACATTTGTGTGCATGAACATGTCTGTTTGTCCTGAGTCTGGGTGTAATTATCTATATAAGTATGTATTTACAAAAGAAAAGTAGTATATGTAGTATATCAGTTGTCTGGTTTCCATAGCACAAGCTTTGTACAAGCTTAATTTGGGATCAGATGGCCGTGTGTGAAAAATGTCCCAGGATATTATTATTATTATTATACAAATTTACATTGGTAGCTTTATGTATAGTCTAGAATAATTTAATTAAAAAATGGTTTACTGGTGTAAATTTTTAGATTGATGAATAGATTTTTATATACTTTCTATTAATTATGAAATTTTACTAGCATTATACAACATTATATTACAAAGTATTTTTGTTTTCTAAGTGGAGTATATTTTCGTTTAAAAGATTATTATTATTTAAATAAATAAACAATCCTATGTTACGAAATATATTCTTTTTAATATTCCAGGTAGAGATTTACCAAGAAGTGGTCAGTCCATTGATCGAGGAAGTGTTGGCTGGTTACAACTGCACAGTTTTTGCATATGGTCAGACTGGTACTGGCAAAACACATACCATGGTCGGCGAGGCTGCTGCTGATGAAACCACATGGCAGAGTGTAAGGATAGTTTCATATATTTTTTAAACTTTTTTACAAATTAAAATTATTGTTAATATTTAAATCGAATTTGATATCTGCTAGTATTAAAATTTCATATTTACCTATATATTTAAGAGATTATATGTTTATATTTATCAATCGTTATGTCAATGCAGGATCCCCTCGCTGGTATCATTCCTCGTGCGCTCAGCCAGATCTTCGATGAGCTACGTATATCGAACACAGAGTACACTGTTAGAGTCTCATACTTGGAATTGTACAATGAGGAACTGTTTGACTTACTCTCCACATCGGAAGACAACTCCAAGTTAAGAATTTATGAAGACGTCACCAGGAAGGGTGCCAATATTGTGAATGGCTTGGAAGAGATAACTGTAAGTAAATAAAAAAAAAGATAATGAAAAATAATAATAATAATAATATAAACAAAATATATAAGCTTTTAAGTAAGCTTTCGTCTTTAGTTTTGTAAGCTATACTATATAGGCTATACTTTTTCTGTAGTTTAAAAGTGTGTCAACCCAAAATATACTTTATTCAATTAGACTATTACTTAAATTGTTATTTACAATTTTATGTGTCGTGTAAAGCTGTGTGAATGTAGAATCTACTAAAAAGAATTGGCTCATAACAAATTAGTTACACCTTTTTACTAATTAAATTAAAATTATATTATTTGTATATCAGTGAATAAAAATTTCCTGATTACACTCTTCAAATAAAAACAACAATTTCCAATACCAATCAAATAAAATAAGGGCCATAAAGATATACATAAAATATACATATATATAAAGAGTTAAAAGTTACTACCTCCCATTTTGAAGTTGGTTAACAATATGTTTTTATTTACTTTTCAGGTTTATAACAAGAATGAGGTTTACAAAATCATGGCTCAAGGGCAAGAACGGAAGAGAGTTGCTTCAACTCTAATGAATGCTCAATCTAGGTAAAAATTAATAAATGCAATTACTAAGTTTGTGGCCCTAAAGTGAGGTGAAGATGTTCGCGAATATTATAAACGCGCAACTGCCTCGTTGGCTTAGTGCCTACTTTATATGCCTTTGGCGAGGAGTGCGGGGGGGGCGTTATTAACTTTGCCCCCTGAGGAGAGCTTTACTTTATAAGGCTTTAGATTGCGGTTCTGAGTTTATCTCCGGGTTGGAACTATAAAATGTTTATCTATCAAGAAATTTTTACTAGTATCATAAAGTTTAATTGTTGAACACAGCTGTGTTTATCCTTTCGTACCCCAGAAATCATCTAAAGCCGTTAAGCTGAACTCTCTCTGGTCATTTCGAATTTGATAGTCAAGGAATAGAGATTGCACTTCTGTTTGCTTACATTGTCTCTGTAAGGGTAACATCATCGTCACATCATCATCACCGCACAATATTTTCACATCACTAGCCAAACTAACTGTATATGCTATATAACAGAAAAAAAAAATGATTACTTGTTGAAGAGTGAAGACTAATTAAGCAATGCCTACTTATGATATATTTACCAATAAATGTCAATATTTTCTATGCCTTTGTTCCAATCTAAAGAATGAATGAGCTGGTGAAGAGGGGGTCTTATAATATGATTCCATGTTTTATTATTAGCAGTGTTAGAAATAGTTAATTACCTAATGGTAAATAACTATTTCAGATGGCCAACTAAATATTTTGTATATATCTGAACCAGTGATCATTTAATTAATGATAAATTGAAAGTAATATTGCAGGAACTGTGGCGGTATTTGCAAAGTTCCCTTGTAAGTTTTCTACTACTGTTTGTTTAATGTAGACCCATAACACCCACATTCACAAACATACTCAATCACCCTTCACTATACACTGCGTCAAATACCTATCTGCAATTGGTCTGTTTACGTTAGTAAGCTGTCTAAGGCCCAAGGGACATAACATCTTATGATGTTCGTTCCCAAGGTTGGTGTTGCATTCGGGTTGTCAATATTTTTTACAGTGCCAATGTTATGGGGCGCTGGCCTATAGCGGGGACAACTTGACAGATGGCCTCTTAGTCTGTCTGCCAACATTAACAACATTAAACATAGAGCCGTCAACATTAACATAAAGTTATACCTATATATAGGGGGAATTAGTTAAACATTGCTGTCTCCTTTCAAATTTGAAATCAATTATGATAGAAAAAGAGAAATCGGGGCTTATCTTTACACAACGTTTAAAAATAAGGCCGTCGAATTTGATGTTAAATAGTTTACCTTATTTTTGGCTAAGATTCGGTACTGGATTATGATCTGAACATGTCTTTAACTGCAGAGAAAACATTATAATTAACCACTATTTTATTTAACAAAACTTATTTCAGCCGCTCGCATACTGTGTTCACAATTGTCATCCATATGAAGGAAAATAGCCCAGAAGGCGAAGAGCTCGTCAAGATTGGAAAGCTAAATCTCGTTGATTTGGCCGGTTCGGAAAACATAAGCAAAGCGGGCTCAGATAACCCTGCGAAGAGAGAGAGGGCTAGGGAGTGCGTGAACATTAATCAGTCCCTGTTGACGCTTGGTAGAGTCATCACCGCGCTCGTAGAGAGACATCCGCATATACCATACAGGTATGTCCAAGGTTTATTACAAACAGCATCTAAAGCTTGGTTAGCAGTAGTCTGTATAAATCCCTGATATGGCAATATGTTTCTTTCAGAGAGTCAAAATTAACACGAATCTTGCAAGAATCTCTGGGCGGTCGTACAAAGACATCTATTATAGCGACCATCTCGCCCGGGCACAAAGACATCGAGGAGACTATGAGCACTCTAGAGTATGCAAACCGAGCTAAGAACATCCAGAACAAGCCTGAAGTCAACCAGAAGATGACTAAGAAGGCGATCCTGAAAGACTACGCCGAAGAGATTGATCGGCTTAAGAGAGATTTACACGCAGCTAGAGAAAAGAATGGTAAACAATTTATTTTTTACCGATAAACCACGTTGCCCTATGTCCACACTAATAACTTTTATCTCAGTATTACATAACACAGTTTAATCCATTTTGTGATTGTTTTTTGGGCTTTAAATATGAAATTGTTGATATCTAGGCGACAATGCCACTTATCCTATCCATGCTAAATATGTTTATTGCTACTTGAGTATTGAATCAAGTCATTCAAACATTTAACAACGCAAACGCGCGAACTATTATTAATAAAGATAATTGGATGAGGTACTTGATGGTGTCTCTTATAATTAAATGCTCATACTATTTGATGTTTAGTGATATGTTAACTTTTTTATTTTGTATATAGCCGAGACGATGGCCTAGTGGTTAGAACGCTCGAATCTTAACTGACGATCGTGGGTTCAAACCCGGGCAAGCACCACTGAATTTTCATGTGCTTAATTTGTGATTATAATTCATCTCGTGCTTGACGGTGAAGGAAAACATCGTGAGGAAACCTGCATGTGTCTAATTTCATTGAAATTATGCCACATGTGTATTCTACCAACCCGCATTGGAGCAGCGTGGTGGAATAAGCTCCAAACCTTCTCCTCAAAAGGGAGAGGAGGCCTTAGCCCAGCAGTGGGACATTAACAGGCTGTTACTGTTACTGTTTTACTGTAACTTTTTTTTATTATTTTGCATATTTGTATGAATCAAATGCAATTGTCATACCTCACACACTCCACAGTCTTTGGTTGGTTAAGCCTAACACTATTCTACATACTATGCATTCATAGATATGCCATTCAATTCATTATTTTTTTAGGTGTATACTTGGCGAATGAGACATTCGCGGAGATGACGCTTAAACAAGAAGAACAACGCAAGGAAATACAAGAGTTGCTGCTCAAGAAGCGCGCTATGGAGGAGGAACGTGAGCGTATGGAAACTGTCTTCAAGGAGCTCAACTGCTCTTTAGAGGAGCACAAGCAGCAACTGAACTCGACAGTTAGCAAGTTATCCTCCACGGAAAATATGCTCGCTGACACTACTAATGTAAGACCTTAATGTGTTTTGCTGAAGTTTAAACAACTTGAGGATTATGCCATCCTGATTGATTTCGGCCTTGGCACTCAAGCACAGTGGTGGCCGCAATCTGATGGGACAGTTATCTGACTCAGCCAGAGAGAGTTCAGGTTCAGGATCATATAATGCCAACTTCCAACTTTATTATATAGTCTCTTCTAGTTTTGGTTTTCCCATTTAAGATTAGCAGTTTCAGTTTTCATATGAGTTGTTGAGTATGTTGAGTTTCAAGTTAATGCACTAAGTTCATATATAAAAATTTTTCTTCAGTTTTACAATTAATCCAGAATTAAAATAAAACCTTGAAGGTTAAACAAAACAATTAAAACCTCATTTCAGATGTTAAAAACTACAAAAATGCACTATGAAGAACAGAGGTACCTCGTCAGCAAACAATTTGAGACTGAGAAAGTGCTATCATCTCAAGCCAAGCAGCTGCTTGAGGTTGCTGATGCAGCTTCCACTGACGCTGCCAAGCTTCTTGACTCTATTGACAAGAGAAAGTATGTAGATTATGTTAAAGAATAATGGTCTTATAAACATTGTATAGCGAGTGGTTGGTTAAAAGTATGTACGCCATTCAGTTTCTAAAATGGTCTTCAATTTATAATTCGTTTAATTTCTTTGCAGAAGAGTGGAATTGAGGAATCTAGAAATAACGCGAACATATCGTGAGATATCAGCGCAACATAGGAATAACTTGACGGGCGGTACGGAGAACTTCGTCGGGACTCTCATTCAGGCCCTTGCGAATGTCCAGACAGCTCTGAGTAAGATACTGTTATGATTAGTTAACATTTTTATCATTCTGGGTCGAAAAGTAGTTATTGGGTTTTTCTATCTATAAATACTAAGTAACAGTTCGGGAGTTAAGAGAAAAGAAGGGTCTGTGCTTGCACACTCACGCCTGCACTGTAATATCTCTTTCGCAGTTAAGTAGTCACCGTCGAGAATGTCCACCATCACTAAGGTCGGTCATGAAAATATAATTTTAGATTTGATGTGATTTGAGAGAATTTTAGGCCGGCCGAGCCTCATGTGAACTCTAAGGCTTTAATATTTTGAATATATGTTTGCATCTTCTACATAAGATATACTTTTTGTATCTGCTTCATAAATAATTGTTACAAATACTTTTCATATAAGTGCGACGATTTACCGTTTGTAATTTATTGCCAGTGAACTGACACGAAATGACAGCGAACATTGATAAAAATATTATAGTTCGCGTTATATCCAAAGTTGTCGCTCTGAACGGATGGGAAAGGCACAATTACAGTCATGTTATAATAAAGAGTATTTGAATAAGAAAAAAATATTTTATTTCAAGAAGGTTATGTGTAAGGAAATGCATGTGCATGTAAAAAAAAGTACTTACTATGTTTCACTTTATTTCATATTACAGATTCTTACACACAAAACAGCACTCAAATACAAAATCATAGTAAACAAAGACTTGACGATTTGGTCAAACAAGCCATGGAGACCATGAATAAGGTATTCTTAATTTATGATAATTTTATTTACATATATGTTATAATAAAGTATATCTGATATTCAATTATCACATTTATATTCGCTTGTCTAAGGTATGACTGAATAATTAAAGTATAGTCCGCGTGCTACGAGATCAGGACGGAACTTTGTCACAGTGTGTTGTTGTCTTGCACTGTGTATAATATTACTTTTTCACCGATATGTGTTTTTACAGATGACAGCGTTAAAAAACACCATGTACAGTGAAATAAATTCCGCCGCACAGTCGAGCTCCTCTCGATTCCGGGAGACGACACACGCGAAAGCCGACCACCTGAAGAGCATCCTGGATAGGCTGGCGACGTGCGTGCTCACGTGCCTGCAGGCGGCCGGCGAAGTAGACCTGAGTTCCAATATGACGGTTTTTCTCACAGAATGGGTGAGTTCGATAACATACTGCCCTCGGGTCGGCCTCGCAACAATACTCTAGTATTTTTTTAATAACTAGGCACCACTGAACCGATCTCGGGACGGCACCGGGGGGGGGGTCGACTCTCCGAAGGTCGCCAGTAAACTCGCACGTTTGGGTCACGAGGGTTCTCCTAACGAGTGAAAATAACGTTCGGCCCGCAGCAATCGTCGGGCGTGACGCAGCTGACGCGGCTGCAGCACGCGAGCGCGGCGCAGGCGGCGGCCGCGCGCGAGGCGGCGCGCCGCGTGCAGCTCGCGGGCGCGGGCCTGCGCCGCGCGCGCGCCCAGCGGGCGGAGCAGCTCCGGGCGCGGTTCCTGCACCGCATACACGTCAGTACTCGCTACGTGCGATATTTATTTGTTGCGGAAAACTTCCTGCCGAGCTTCTCGCCCAATCTTTGCGGTAGAATTTTAGTGTAGTAGTTACATTTTATATATATCTTGGGGAGTGAAAATTCGAGTGTGCGTAAGAGTCCTCGAGTGAAACGTATTCCGATCGATTTTAAAAGTATCGTTTAAAATTTAAGGCGATCACCGAGGAGGGAGAGCTGACAGAAAAATACTTGGCCGAGCAGGCGACGAGCATAGAGAGGGAGAAGGCCGAGTGGGAGTCGCGTCTGCTCCGGTGGGCGGAGGAGGAGCGAAGACTTCTGGAGGAGCGCATCGAACGTCGCATTGCCTCCGAGAGGACCTTCCTGGAACAGAGTGTGAGCCGGAAACTTAGAGAAATAGAAAATCAGAGGATTAAGTTTGAGCAGCAGCAGAAACAAAATGTTGAGGAGCTCAACGTTATGCTAAGAGATAGTCAGGAAATGAATGACCAGATTGATGAAGGTCTATTAGAACAAGAGAATGAGTTGGAGAAGTGTTTGAACGACCTTAAATTATTTGTAAACGATTATGAAAAGGGTATGTATAATTGATATTTTTCATTTAAAAATAATATTGAGTTAATTTGGCTTGTTATCATCGGTGTAGCCAGTTTTATTCTGCGAAGACATACTCTATCCACTCAGCTATCTGAGAAATGTTGTAAACCAAAGAAATATTTTGCATCCCGACGTGTTACTAGTATTTGTTAATACTAGTAACACGTCGGGATGCAAAATATTTCTTTGTTTATTTAACACCTATTTTCACAAATAACACTTTGGCCTTGTAAATACAACATTATGCGTTAGGCATTTCTCACTTGTGCCTGTTCACGCAACTTTTGAACCAGAACACAAAAGCACTAACTAGTGCTGTTTAAAAAAATAAATGATGAGTGGGTCGTACCTATCCAAGCAGACTTGCACAAAGCCCTGCACCAAGTTTTTTTATGAATTGAAACTGCGGACCCCACGCGTTCGGGAGCACTGACTACTCATATTATATATTTATAAATGTTGTATTTGTTGCAGATCATGCAGTTATGGTATCCAATGTAAACAGTTTGCGTGACGGAGCACTGGAGGTGGTAGAGACAATAAAAACGGATTTATTACAAAATCTGCAACAGACACAGTCACATATTCAGGTAATTTTGTTCACTTTTAATATATTACAGTAACCAGTTATCGCTTTATTAAAAAAAACTAGTAAAACATGTAAAACTACTGTACAAGATTATAAATTTTTCATACAGGACACAAATCTTATTGAATATATGATATTTACATGTATTTGATTGATGAAGAAGTTGAAATATTTGTTCATTTACATTTATTCTCGGCACATTGTACATTACCAACCAGTAGAAGCTTTATTACCTTTAATCATTATTGATTTAAGTTTATTATGATTTTAAGTACTTAAAACGTAGGAGCTTGTATATAGCAGTATAAAGTATGAACAGTATTATAAGTTAGACGTGAGTACATACTATAAGCAATAATTAAAGAAATAAAAAAGAAAATTGTTTGACACAGAAAGGGACAAAATTTGCTAAACTGTTGTCTTTGCTTATTTAAATATAGATAATGTAATTCTGTATCTAAAATTATAGGATGAATCAAGAGGTTTGATAAAACAGAACCAAGAATCAACAACCTATCTAGTGAATGAATGTAATGATATACTCGAATCTATGTCTCAAATGTGCCAGCGAACAGTGGATAACATTGTCGAGGAAGTAAATGTAAGTTTTTATTAATATATTTTGTCTATAATTTATTTAAAGTGTATTGTTATACTGGGCATTTGAGGTTTGTTAAATAAAAGTAACTGTCTATTAAAAATTATTAATTATTTACCATATATATGTTAAAAAATATGATTAAACTTATCTTAAAAATGTTGACTTAGAAACTATTTATAATAAAAGATGAGTACATAAGTATGTACTAGACCAAGCTTGTATTTTCTTACATATAACATAATATACATTCCCCTAACAACTTAAAGTATTTTATAATGCTCTAGCTGACGGCAGACGCCCAGTGTCAGATAATTTATACACAAATAAAACACATGGAAATTCAGAGGTGTCTGGTCAAGGTTTAAACCCCCAAATAAAAAAGTTACCAAGAAGGAGTCACTGGAGAAAGCTAGTATATGATAATTTAATATTATAAACCTTTAAGGTAAGATCAACATCTACTATGGAGGAGCTGTCATCGTTATCATCAGTTGCGACTAATGTCACATCAGCCAGTCAGTCCCATTACATCGCCCAGACTGAGACCCTGACCACGGTGAAAAATGAAATGGAACAGTTTTACGGCAGGCTGCGCGAGGAGGTGACACAACTCGAGGAACTGGAAAGTCGATGTCTCAACCAGGACTATGCTGTATACTGTCCGACTGGTGAGTTTTAGTTAGTTGTCCCGAAGTTAATGGGGTTTTCTAAATAAACTTTCAGTAATAGCCCTAAATTTAGGAGATATCAGAACTATTGATTGGTGATCTCGTTAACGACACACACTGTCGGCCGAAGCTATAGAGAAACAATCGTTGGCATCCTTAGATATCTCGAAAGCTTTTCAGTGGCTGGCATATGGCATTCCACTAGCCCTGCTCTCAACGATCGATCTGTTTATTCAAAGAGTCAGCTGGTCAGCTCTCTGATGTTATTTTATTTCAATATTAGACTATTCAGTGCCCTCTAATCATATGTGGAAGGTTGTAAACGGTATTCTTACATAAACACTAAAATATATAACTATTGGAAGCAAACGAATGGACTCGAATGATTTTACTATTTGTGTACTTGAACGGCACATCCCGTCCCGCAGGCAGCACCCCGCTGCGCGCGCAGTACCGCTACCCGCGCGCGCTGGCCGCGTCGTCGCCGCCCGCGCGCGCGCTGGCCGCCTACCGCGCCGCGCGGCAGCTCGCGGACGACGTGAGTGCCGCCTTGTGTACTACCACCACCGACTTGTTTCTATATGTTATCGGTGGGCGGACTGTCCTCTGTCCTCTTTTGTTTTTTTGTAGATATTTAATTACTTTATAAATTTGGTAAATAAAAATGCACTAAAAATATTACATTATAAATAATACACTATAACTCATAAACAATTGACTTACGACGTATTACGTAATTTCATTTTAAATGACGACAAATCACAATGCATAGTATTTATATTTCTAACAGTGACATTACATGCGAGCGAAAATTATCTCCGTCTATCAGACGGCCCGCTTGCATGTCTTCCTAAAATAAATAAAAAACATCCAGTAATACACTTGTTTGTAACACTGTACTTTACTATGTATTAACATTGAAACTTTATAATCTCATTAAGGAGGACTGCATCTTAGTGGAGACCGAGGGCGAAGTACGAAGCGACAGCGAGTCGTCCGCCTCCGAGGACTCTACCGTGTTCGCGGCTCCCTCCCCGCCTGATTCTGTCAACCATAAACCTCCCATCATGAAATGTACCTCCGAGACAGATATATATTTAAGACGAGTAAGTATTGCATACTTGTTTAGATACGTCCTTTTAATATTCCATGCAGTTTGCTAACAGCTCTGCTATATTATGTACTACAATGATGCTAAGTCTTAGAAATAATCCTTGAGTCAAGAATGGAGTTGTGCTTACACCGGGCTCGGTGATGGCTTTACTTGCGCTGTATGAGGCTTCATACAGCGCAAGTAAAGCCTTTGGTCCTGTGTCTGCACTTTGTGGTGGTATCGGATTGCCGGCCCATCGGATTATGAGAGTGAATCTGTGTTTATACACACACTGTGCAAATTGGTTATTCTCTTCTTATCGGTATGATATTTAAAATTGAATTTTTTAAATTCACAGCGACAACAAGATCAACAGGGTAAGGAGAATGTGAACCGCTCGATGTCGTTCAAGAAGCCTTCCAAGCTGCCGGCGCCCACTTCGCACAAGAAGCCGCTGTTCGAGAGGAACGCTGACTGACGGCAGCACAGACATTATAAAAACACAATTTATTGCCGCTCGCTTGCTTCAGGCAACTGGTTGCAAGGATATAATCATCTACGCTGCTCTGCGTGACGGAGTTCTGAACGCTATGATTATAATAACAGTTAAAATATTAAAATTACTAATGTTTTTGTCGCAATGTTTCTGAGTAAAGTTTTTTTGATTATTAATTGACACTTACATATGTATAATGCAATGTGATATAGTGCGAACTACTCGTTGGACACATTTTACGTAAATGTAAAAAAAAAACATTAATCGCTCTTTTTTTAGCTATAAAACCTTATATTTACAATAAGTCGCTAATATTTTGTAAATATTATAATAGAAGCTGTTTTAATATAACACATGTATACACTTCAATTATCCATTCCACTCGGTCATAAATAAATATGTAATTGAAACATGTCACCTCACGATTATAAGAGTGAAGTTTACGCAGAGAACGTAGCTTCGAATCTTCGTTCCTGAAAGCAAGCAAGAGGCTCGCCTGTAACGTATAAAATTAACGTCAATCAATAAAGATTTTCTCTGTTTAGAAAACGTGAATACTTACAAACAGTATTCAATTAAATGTTAAAAAAATTATAATCATTAGTATTTTTAACAACCTTATATGAACTGAATTATATTAATTATAAAATAATATGAAAGTTATGGACATCTAAAGTGTCTTAAAGTGATATGAGTGACTCATATTTGGTCAGCAGAGTTCGATCCACCGACCGTGAAGGACGTCATTTAGGTGACATTTTTAGTTTTAGAGATTAGTATCAAAGATGCAGCCCTAAGTGTCCGAAGGTACAAATTACACTACTAATATATAATGTATAATTTCAATATATCATTATTTTATTTAATAATATTGTTTAAGAAAATAATTATCCCAAAAAAAATTATAGAATCCGAATCCTATAAATAATATGAATGAATTCAATTTTGTAATATGTGTGCTAATGTAGTAATTTTAATGACCTGGGATCAATTTTACTAAGAAATTCGTAAGAAGAATCGTACCGTGATTATTACCGTTTAACCGTTTTTCTATCGTACTAACATAGTCGTTTTATCTAAGTCAGTGTTTCATGAAATAACCCTCTACTGTCCAGATAGTTTCAGTAGAGATTGCACAAATAAATTACAAGAAATAACTATTTGAAACTCGGGCACAGCACGCGTATTAGTAGTACTAAGAAAAATAGGTTCACTAGGTTAGGTAAATTGATTCGATTTTTTTTTAAGAATTTGAATCGAGCCCACTTTTAAATGCTTTAAATTAATCACAAACTAGAAATTTAATTATAATTACAAAATAAATTGTTAATTAGGAAATTGATATATATATATATTATTACGTAATAATATTTAAATAAAAGTATTGCACACCAACTCAGTTTTATAGATTTTTATTTGACAAAACTATATCATACCATTAGCAGACCGCTATTTGGAAGTTTTCAGTATTTACACTCTTATATCTGCTGTTTGTTCCTGGGCCTGAAATCATCCCCATCGGTATATGACTGGGATAATTACAAAAATAAAGATGGACTGCATCATCTCCATTTTCCACCGATTTTATTAGAATAATAAACTTTTAGTAAGGTATAAATTAGCTATAGGCGACTCCAATTTCAGAACGAGTATAGTCGAGATTTAAATAATCTGTGGTATTAAATGGCGGCGAAGTTGTTATCGTTTTGAAAGAAAAATTAAAGTGCACAAAAGTAGTCAAGTACAGTTGTGTTATATAATAAATAAAGATATATTAATCAACAACTGTTCGTAGTGTATAATACAGCAGAGCTATAATTGAATCTCATGGAATATGTTAATTTAAGGTTTGTTTATCTCCATCCTATGATTATTGCCATTGGTGTGTAGTATTTGATCGCGTATGGTCGAGTATGAACTTTGCTATTATTTTGGGCGATATTCAACTTTGTTAGTATAAATTAAAAAAAAATAGGTTAAAAGTTTGAAATAGAAAGAAAATATATTTTTTTATAATATTATTTGATGACAACCTTTGTTAAAAATAAAGAAATATTGTAAATTTTACTACTACGATGGACTAAAATTGCATAATGAAGTTTATATTAACTTAGTATAAAGATTGACAATTATTATAAATTTTATTTAATTGCGTTTATTTTGAAAAACGAATTACTTAAACTATGATTTTTATGTCTTTAATGCTGGGCCTACACACTAAAGTTTAATGTCGTTAGTTATCGCTTTACTGGCCTAACGCGATATTGCCTACCTTAATACCGTTAGACGTTTGAGGGCGAAATTACATACAATACTTCATTTAGAGATAACTAATACCGGATATATATGTAATTGTAGCCACAGACTTATAGAATATTTATTATAGCGATGATTATGGCGCAACACTGCTTTTCTGTAAGAACTCTTAAGTATGTTGACTACTGCTACTACTATTATTACTATTTTTATTCTTGAAATGTTTTGATTATAATGGTCAATGTCGCATATCACTTTCTGACATCTCACGACCGTTTTCTGCGGTGAGTTTCGAGTTTGTTCTTACAGAATAGCCCTACAGTTGGACACTAAAATTCACAATAACGTTAGCGCAGGTGAAGCAGGAGCATAATGATGGTATCTTTATAATATGACATTAGCTCGATAATAGACGCTTTAAGACAGCGGTGCAGCAAAGAATACGAATATAACCGATTCTGTGCTGTAATTGTCGTTACTATACTTTGTCTATTGACTTTTTTACTTCTATTGCGCCCTTATAAAATTGAAATTGGTAACATTTTTGTTGTCAACGAATTTCGTCGTATAATATTGTTTCAAACACAAAAATTTTAAATTTTCAAATGTGATTGGTCACACACTGTGTGTTGCCCTAGTGTATATTTTTCTGACTTATAATTATTATCTTTTTTTTCGTACAATTATATTTAGGTACTATTATTTATGCATACGTAACAATTTAATATTTCTGTAAATTAAATGTAATTTTATTTTAATAAATATCTAAACATATATTCATTGTTTTATTTTATACTAGCAAAACACGCGGCTTCGCTGAGTGTTTATGAATGAATCTTAACCGAAGTTTGCGTGTTCAAACCCGAATCAATACCAATTTGGTATGCCAATAGTATATAACGATATACATATATTATACCTACTTATCATGAGCTTAATTTGTGTTTATAATTCATTTCGTGGTCGGTGCTCAAGGAAAACTGCGAGAAAACCTGCATTGGGTAAGTGGTGAAATAATCTAAAACTGAGACCGTAGTCCAGCTGTGGGGCAAATGCAGACTCTATAAACTGTTAACAATAAAATGAACATTATAGATTTGCAGAATGACATACAACCGCACCCGACGTGATTACTTTTCACACCTTTCTTAAAAAGTGCTAACATGTCAGACCAAAAAATGTTGAGTTAAAGTTCATTAACCGCTTAAAAATATGAATCGCTTGTTACTTAGACTAGCAAAAAATATTACAGGATATTTACTTAGAAGTAATGATCAGGTTTCTGCGAGATTTTTTGCACGAGGTCATTGGACTTTATGAACGCCTTACCTTTTAACTCTTATGGTATTTTAGCGTGTAGGCTATCTTGAGATACTGAGGCGTATATTATTGAGAGACGGATCCAGGTATGAGGCTAGCCAATACTCAAAGGCCGAAGGAATAATATATTTTTATTTACGACACGTCACAATTGTTTGAGTACCCTGTACTGACTGATTGATTAATGTATTATAATAATCTAATAATAATTTTTTTATGATTTCGTCATGCCAAATATGGAGCACAACTAAAAAGGCGATGTGCTGACGGCACAGTATAATAAGCAGTTGTTTCTGAGGTGATATTGTGAACAGTCGCCATGTCGTTCATACCTGTACCCCTCGTGCTACTGGTAACTTTACAGTTCGTATATTCGAAGAATGAGTCCTCTGTGGCTACTACCCAATCAGGTCTGTGTTAGGAATACGCCCAATTAATTTATAGAAAAAGTAAATGCCTAGAGATGATCTTAGAATCCATGTTATGATCTATATATTTGTTAGTACGCCGGGAAGATATATGTGGGTAGAGGCGGATTTCTCACACGGCCTGTAGGCCGTGTGGGCCGTTACACTTTCATGGCTTAATTACAAGAATTTGGCTACCAGCGCTGAAATTATCAAAGTGCACCAATACAGGTGCACTCTCTATTTCCTTACATCCATGGTCCAATGAGATTGAACTCCTTCACGACCGTAACTAGATCAGGTGGAACCTACTAGCTTAGGACGTAAGGCCTTGTGCAAGCTACCGCTAATATATTTACTACTACAAAGTATTATTATATATTTCAATTTGTTGGTCGAGTGAGCCAGTGTAACAACAGGCGAGATAAACTATAACTATTAACTTTAACCCAATATTTTTAATTGATCATGCTGAATTGTTCTGTAATATATATAACATTATTTTATATATTACATACAAATTGTCAAGAAAGCTAGTCATGTAATTTCGCCACCTTAATATCAATATTGCATTTAATAGTCCGTGCCGTGGAGTACCGGCTTAGAATAGTACTCCCCCAATCTCATCCCGTGGGTGTCGTAAGAGGCGACTGAGGGACGGGGAAAAGGGGGGATGGGCAGCAGCGTCCCCACTCCCATAAACATCTTACCCCCTACTGCGCTCGCCAACACGCCTGCCCAGCGCGGCGAGTATGGGCAAACCCCTCCCTTAATGGCAGATGCGCCCAAAAAAAGGCCCCCAGTTACCGGCAAGCCCGCTAGGCCCGACCAAGGTAGCGGTCGCGGTATCGGCAGGGCAGGGGGTGCTAAGAATCACCGGTTCACGGCAGGCTACCGTATAAAACGACTGAAAATGGCAACGTATAATGGACGCTCGATGAGGCTGGACCATCACCTCGCCGAATTAGAAGTAGAGTTAAGTCATATAAACTGGCATATACTGGGGTTATCTGAAGTCCGAAGACAGGGGGAGGACACGATAACTCTAGAGTCCGGTAACTTACTCTACTTCCGCGAAGGTGATAACCTCTCCCAGGGTGGTGTCGGTTTTCTTGTCAAAAAGGATCTCATTAGCAGCATTGTGGAAATCAGTAGTGTGTCGAATCGGGTAGCGTACCTTGTCCTAAAACTTTCCGACAGGTACTCCCTGAAGGTTGTACAGGTATATGCGCCAACTTCGACATACTCTGATGATGTGGTCGAAGCGATGTACGAGGACATCGCAAAGGCCCTCAACGACACCTCGAGGGCCCACTACAATGTTGTTATGGGAGACTTTAATGCTAAAGTGGGAGTACAAGATAGCGGTGAATCGAAAGTCGGACCTTACGGCTTGGGCTGCAGAAATCACAGGGGGCAAATGCTGGTAAACTTTCTCGAAGCGCAGGGGCTTTTTTTGATGAATTCTTTCTTTCAAAAGAAGCCTCAGAGGAGGTGGACCTGGCGAAGCCCCGATAACGTGACAAGGAACGAGATAGACTTTATCATTTCGAATAAAAGGCACATATTTAGAGATGTTTCAGTGATCAACAGGTTTAATACCGGAAGTGATCACCGCTTGGTTCGAGGCACTCTAAATATCAACTTAAAAGCCAAAAGATCGAGAATGATGAGGTCTACTCTCCGACCTACCATGCTCCAAGCTGCTCAAGGCTCCGAAAAGTTCCAAATGGAACTTCAAAATCAATTCACCGCGTTGGAAACCATAAGCAGCATTGATGAGAGAACCGACACGCTGGTCAAAATACTGCAAAACACATCCCGCAAGTGTTTTCCGCCACAGAGAAGAGACAACGCACCAAAACTCTCTGCTGAGACACTCGAGCTCATGAGAAAACGACGAGAACTACCATCGTTTTTGTCAGATAAGGCCTTAAACCGAACAATAAAAACGCTGACGCGACGCGATCTCCGACGCTCCAATACCCGTGCCATCAAGGCTGCGATTGAGCAAAATCGGGGATCGAAAGTGTTCGCTCGCAAGTTTGGGAGGCCGCGTCTGACAAAACTTAAAACTGAAAATGGTGGGGTCGTTACCTCTAGGCCTGAGATTATCGGAGAAGTAGAGAGGTTTTATGGGCAGTTGTTCTCTTCAAGATCGGATAAACCCGTGGGAATCAGTATTGATGACCAGCGCGCCCCTCTTATGCGCCATTACTCCGAGGAGCTCCCGGTCGTTGACCAAGGAGAGATTAGGGCGGCTCTAGAACAGCTTAAAAACAACAAAGCTCCGGGAGATGACGGAATCACAACAGAGTTGCTTAAGGCAGGCGGGACTCCGGTCCTGAAAGAGCTAGCAAGCCTCTTTAATTCCGTCATCCAACATGGCAAGACCCCGGAAACGTGGAGCGGGAGTGAGGTGGTACTGTTTTTCAAGAAAGGTGATAAAACCCTCTTGAAAAACTACAGACCAATCTCCCTCCTGAGTCACGTGTATAAGCTGTTCTCAAGAGTCGTCACGAACCGTCTCGCCAGACGACTTGACGAGTTCCAGCCCCCAGAGCAAGCCGGCTTTCGATCAGGCTACAGCACCGTGGACCACATCCATACTGTTCGGCAGATTGTGCAGAAGACCGAAGAGTACAATCAGCCGCTGTGTATGGCATTTGTGGACTACGAGAAAGCCTTCGACTCCATCGAAACCTGGGCAGTGCTCGACTCATTGCAGAGATGTCATATCGATTGGAGATATATCGAGGTACTGAGATGTCTGTACAACGCCGCTACAATGACTGTCCACATCCAGGACTGTAAGACGAAGGCGATCCAACTGCGCAGAGGGGTGAGACAGGGGGATGTAATATCCCCGAAACTGTTCACCAACGCGTTGGAAGACGTTTTCAAAACGCTGGATTGGACTAGGTATGGAGTCAATGTAAACGGCGAGTACATCTCACACCTTCGATTTGCCGACGATATCGTCATCATAGCAGAGTCGCTGGAACAACTCACCGAAATGCTGCGTAGCCTAGGCGAGTCTTCCCGGTGTGTCGGTCTCGGTATGAACTTGGAAAAGACCAAGGTCATGTTCAATAGGCATGTCGTGCCGGGACCGATATACGTCGAGGGGAAACCTCTCGAAGTTGTTAGTGAATATACCTACCTAGGACAGATAATACAAGTCGGTAGGAACAACTTCGAGAAGGAAGCCGATCGAAGAATTCGCTTGGGATGGGCAGCATTTGGCAACCTTCGTCAAGTCCTCAAGTCGTCTATACCGCAATGTTTGAAGACGAAAGTCTTCAACCAATGCGTCTTACCTGCCATGACATACGGTGCCGAAACGTGGACACTAACTGCGGGACTAGTCCACAAATTCAAAGTCGCTCAGCGTGCTATGGAGCGAGCTATGCTCGGAGTATCTTTGAAGGATAAGATCAGAAATGAGATTATCCGGAAAAGAACCGGAGTCACCGACATAGCTTGCAAAATTAGCAGGCTGAAGTGGCAGTGGGCTGGTCACGTATGTCGTAGGACCGATGGCCGTTGGAGCAGACGAGTCCTAGAGTGGAGACCGCGAATCGGCAAGCGCAGCGTAGGGCGCCCTCCAGCCAGGTGGACCGACGACCTCAAGAAGGTGGCGGGCACCAACTGGATGCGGAAGGCGGAGGACAGGGAGCTTTGGCGCACCTTGGGAGAGGCCTATGTTCAGCAGTGGACAACGATTGGCTGTTGATTGATTGATTGATTTAATAGTCCGTTTGTTGTATTAGTAACATGCTATAATTGTCCAATTGCTAGACAAAAGTCTCCTTTCCTGTGTAGAAATAGAAAGTTTGCTGTTGAACTGAGACTAGGTTAGACATATGACATAAATGTTTTTTTTTATAGTATAGGTAGGCAGACTAGCATATGGGCCACCTGATGGTAAGTGGTCACCAACGCCGATAGACATTGACGTTGTAATGTTAACCATCGCTTACATTGCTAATGCGCCACCAAACTTCCACCTTCCTATTCTATAAAAAAGTGTCCTATTGCCAACTATGTGCTCAAAATGTTGTCGTATACAGCAAACAATACACATTTAGGGTTTTAGCGTTTATTGGTTGTAAACCAATTTTTAATATCAATTTAGTATTCATGGATTACTTACATCATCGTCGAAAAGTAAAACAATAAAACCCAAACCATCGTTACCAAGGAAACTCTCTTATGTATATAATAAATAAAACAGGGCCTAAAATAGATTCTTTTAGAAAGCACATTTTCCTACAGGCAAACAGACTTGTTCCGTTTATACGTAACGTAAACGGATCACGTTATTCGACTTGGGTATAAAGCGGATTTATCAGAATCGAATGTTTTTAAAATATCATAGAATAGAAATCATTAATTTATCCCATGCAATCATATACACGTAATATAATAATGTCGTCCAGACCGATTTCGACCACGGCGACCAATCTCAAGAGTGATTAGCCAACTACGCAGGAGATATTACACAGCACAACTGTGTGCGCAAACACAGGTGCACTCTCTATTCTCTAACTCTCATAATCCGATGGGACGGCAATCCGACACAACTGGAAAGAATTCAGGCGCAGGACGCTTTACGTGCTTTCCGACGCACGGGAGTGAACACACTTCCAACTTCCAGACTCCGGGCTGCTACTGAGAATTTTCTGACAGAAAAACCCAATAACTTTTTATTGGCCTGACCTGGGAATTGAACCCAGGATCGCCGGGTCTGCGGCCTTACATAAAGCCACTAGACCAACGAGGCAGTCATATACACGTATGTCTAAACTAAATAACGTATATTATACCTGTCGTCATAGCGCAACATTGTATGTATCCGTTTGTAGTAAAAGCTTATACCTAAAAGACACGTAAAGGCGATTTTCTAGACAGACTCCGGCGTCTTAGGCACGACCTGCCCGCTGTTTACGATACTATTAATTAGGTGCAACGAAATATTCAGTAGGTAATTTTTTTATATTAAGATTCTTAAACACATTTTATTAACTTAATAGAACGATAAGTATTTTATTAGAACACTATCTGTCATCTGATCATCTCTTTTGTATGTATGGAGGTTAAAAGGGATAGCAATCTCTTCAATCTAATCAATAAGATAACTTGAGACATTGTGCCAGAAATACAACACGAATATTCATCAATCTTTCTATTGATAGTATATAATTCTATGTTAAGTAGTCAACGCAAATTAAATCATTCTTAGTTTAGTTCTTAATAACATGTAAAAGATCGAAAAAAAAATTGACAATCCGTAACCGATTTGAATGAACCCAGTTATTTTCTACATACGATAAGTTTACAATACCTAACAATATTTTTGTGATCAAGTCATTCAACCTTTTGTTGAATATACAAACAGGAGAATGGACAAGTACGAATCTCTACGAGATATGTGTGTTTAGGGATTAAATAAAAAACAAATCAATAGCTTCGTCAAAATAAATTAAAAAAAAAATAATTTATAAATTGTAAGGTAACCGTAAAACATCTCATTTGGGTCACTTGATGAAAAAATAATAAAACATTTACATTAGAATAACGGGTAAATGGGTTCCTACCGCGGACCTGCACAAGGCCCTACCATCGATAGTAATATTAATTAAATATAATGAGAAGTTATATACGTGGATACATCAAAGTAAGAAAATAAAACTTGTGGCATTCGTAATTTATTTGATTTAGGATTCCTGAATGATATCGCAGTAACCAACGCACTCACGCTATGATATTGAATTTGGACATTATATGAATCGTGACACTTTCAATTTTCACAGAAGAGTTCACCAATATTTTCTCCATAAGCTAGAGCTAAAGACTGAATGTGATTGGTCTATTTCCAGTCGTCACCAAGAACGTGTACAAAGACGAGCAGCCACCAGAACAAGTGGTTCGCAATGAAACACTTCGGGAGTCTCCCAATGTTAAAGTAGGTTTCTTATAATGGACATGCAATATTTCTTGTTTACACAACAGTAAATATGTACATATGTCAACAAATCAGTATAATATATTATTGACTGCGTCGTTGGTGCTTAAATATGTTACTTAAATATTCTACTCAATACAGGTTGAGTGTCCAAGTATTTGTCTGCCCTATGCCATGGGGGCCTTTTGCAAAGGAGTAATCATTGGAAACACGAAGTGCCACTCAGGATTTTGTTGCGATATGAGGTGAGAAATTGAGTGTTTTATATTTAAGTAGTTTGTTCATACAAATGGGCCATGCTTCTAGTGATTTAGACATCTTTGCATTTGGACACTGGCTTCACAAGAAATATGGTATATATTACCCCTTTCACCAAAGTTGTACGACTTAATATCTGAACCTCCCTTAGTTAAGCACAAGTACCATCGACTAATTAGGTGCAACACACCTCGTTCTCGTGAAGTATTTTGCTGCCTTATTTCGCATACGAACAACCAAGGTTTGGAATATTGTTTTGTCTCCTAAGCATTACTGAATAGGAATATCAGTAATAATTGTCGTCGGTACAATGATTGAAAGCACCCAGCAGGCAGGCCACTGATGCTTATGACTAAACCATTATTCTATAATAAAAGCTTATGGAAAATGATAGGTGTATATTAATTTGTTTAAATAAATTGAATTCTATTAGCAACTAATATCTACATTTTTCATTGATTATAATACTGTATTATTTTTACAAATTATAGAATTTATGACAGTCAAGATGTAACTATTACTTTTTTAGGAAACCGCCATCTGCAACCAGGGAGACGACAACAATCATGGCCGCAACGCCCACAACAATACTCATAACAAAGCCCACAAAATCGTCGGGGACAGGCAGCTTACTTGTAGAGTTTTTTATGGACTTCAAAGAGGCAATTATGAGTCACGGAGCTAACAGTGAGTCATGTTCATATATTAAATCAAAAATCAAAATAATGTTGAATAAATATAAATCATTTATTCAACATTGAAGCATTACACTTGCTTATTGATACTCAAATCAGAAACTACCACCGGTTTGGAAACCACCCTGAGAAGAACCGGTGAAAGGAACTCAGCGGGTTGTTTTTATTTATCATGTCATGTTTTATATAGCACACAAGCGTTTCTTTACATATTTTTTTTTAAATTTAGCAACTGAGGCATTTTGACCGCGTTTCTAGGATCCTGTTGCAATTCACTCCGATACCACGGGGTGCCTTCCTACCTCAGAAGGCTGTTGGGGGCATACCTCCGGGACCGAGTGGTCCTCTGGAAGGGGGGCGATGGGCGACTTGTCCGGCGTTGGGTAGGCTGCGGCGTTCCACAGGGGTCGGTACTCGGCCCAATCCTGTGGAACGTCGGATTCGATTGGCTCCTTAGGGCCCCCATCCTTCCCGGAATGAGGGTGTTGTGCTACGCGGATGACACCCTCATCACGGCGACGGGGCAGACCTTTCAGGAGGTGGCCCGCCTGGCCGAGGTCGGAGTATCGCTCACGATGGATCGGATTGGGATGCTGGGCTTGAGGGTCTCTGTCACAAAAACAGAGGCCCTCCTATTCCACGGTCCACGTCGGGGTCCCCCTTGAGGGGCGTCTATCACCGTCCAGGGGACGGTGATTAAGGTGCAAGCCCAGATGAGGTATCTGGGCCTGATCCTGGACGGAAGATGGAGCTTCAGGCAGCATTTTGTCCAACTCGGCCCGAAGCTCATAAGCGCTGCTGCTGCTCTGGGCCGCCTCCTACCGAATGTAGGAGGGCCGGAAACACCATGTCAGCGTTTATACGCTGGCGTGGTACGCTCCATGGCGTTGTACGGTGCACCCATTTGGGTGGATGCTCTCACCGCTCGTAACAGAGCTCTTCTGCGGAGGCCGCAAAGAGTCATAGCGGTGAGAGCGATACGTGGGTACCGTATGGTGTCATGGACGGCAGCGACACTTCTCGCGAGCGATCCGCCCTGGGAACTCCAGGCAGAGGTGCTTGCGGAAGTGCACCGGTTCCGTCCAGGGTCGGCGGAGGTTGAGCGAGTCAGGGCCCTAGCCCAGCGAGCCTTGATTCGTAGGTGGGAGGAGGACCTGAGGTCCCCCTCGGCAGGCCTAGTGACAGTGGAGGCGGTCCGCCCCCACTTGAGTCGCTGGATGGAACGGAGTCACGGCACACTCGCATTCAGGCTGACGCAGGTACTTACCGGACACGGCTGTTTCGGTAAGTACCTGCACCGGATAGCGACGCGGGAGGTGACACCCTTCTGCCATGAGTGTGGTGCGCCTTCTGACACAGCGTGCCACACTGATGGAGTGTGCCGCTTGGGGACCTCAGCGCCTGACCCTGGCGGCCTTAGTCGGTGAAGACCTCTCGCTGCCGAGTGTGATAAATGCCATGCTTGGTAGCGAGAGGTGCTGGTTGGAGACGGTCTCCTTCTGCGAAAATGTCATGTCACAGAAGGAGGCAGCGGAGCGGGAGCGTGAGGAGAGGGCCTCCGCTGACTCGCTTCGCCGAAGAAGACCGGGGAGAAGGCGTCGGCGCTATGCGCATCTTCTCCTCCCGCCCTAAGTGTTGCCGGGGTTAGGGGGTCTTTGTACCCTAAGAACCCCCTAGGATTTAGAGGCCTGCAGAGGCGGGCCAACCGTCGGGGCGTCACGGTAGTATGCACAAGCGATCCCGTGACGCCCCTCGAAAAGGCGGTGTGGGTACCGCTGGTTTTTTAGTGGGTATTCCGGCACATACTCGGCGCCGGCGAGTCCCACATACCCCCCCACTTCAAGTGGGGGAAAAGCGTAAACGCGTTTTTCCAGCGAAAAAAAAAAAAAAAAAGGATCCTGTTGCAATATTGGGATATGACAGGGGAAGGTGTCATATGTGCCTCCTAAACATAAACCAGTGTATGGATACTGTTTCTAATATAAAACTTAAAAAAATCCAAAACGAAAAATATTTTGTAATAATTTTCCCAACCAATTTTGTGAGCGTTTTATTTTGAATTTATCTTTTTAGAGACATTATTATTAGTACAACATTATTAGTACAACCGCCACACATGAATACTTTAGTGTTCACTGTTTGTTCTAAGGATTTATAACATAAAGTAGCAACAGCTTATAAATTTCCAACTGATGAACTGAGAACATATAGATGATAAGGAATGGAACTTATTACGCTACGCTATTAAAATACAGATTGGTTGTTAAAACAAACATGCACGACAAATGCAAGTTTATTTCACGATGTTACCCTTTACCGCCAAACACGAGATGAATTATACACACAAAGACTTCAATCTTCCATATCCCACGCATTCTAACAAATCAACTAGCTCAGCTATCGCTATAAAGATTAGCAATGAATCTAATTTTTGAACACTGTTCCAGAAATCTGTGGATATCCAGGGTCCTATATGGAATCCAGTCTAATCGAGTCCTGCATGAGTTATTTTAATAAGAGCGATCTTTGTTCAGAGGAAAGTTTATGCTGTGTCACCAAAGATAAAAATGAGAAAAAAAAATTGACAACCCTGATTTTGAAAAACGAAAAGGATGGTGTCACAATTCAAGAAAGTGAGGTATGTCTAATCGTGGTGCTATAGGTTTTAGAAATATTTTACCATTAAGTAGGAGGTAATAGTGTTTCAACTGCAAATAGAAGAAATATATAATTTAAGATTAGAGACGAATAAGGGATAAATATAATAATAATAAGGGACATAAAATCTTAGTTCTCAAGGTTGGTGGCGCATTGGCTATAAGCGATGGTTGACATTTCTTACAATGCCAATGTCTAAAGGCGTTTGGTGACCACTTACCATCAGGTGGCCCATATGCTCGTCCACCTTCCTATTCTATAAAAAAAAAAAAAAGAATATCATATACCTACCGTGTGTTCGTTTAAGCATGTTCCGCTGCGATTATAGCTTTGTACCTCTTATATTTAATTTATTTCTCATTAGCAGCCCGAAGTCTGGAAGTTGGAAGTGTGTATACTCCCGTGCCTCGGAAAGCACGTAAAACCGTCGGTCCTGCACCTGAACTCTTTCCCGTCGTGTCGGATTATCGTCCCATCGGATTATGAGAGTTAGGGAATAGAGATTTTACCTGTGTTTGCGCACACACTTGTACACTATAATATCTCGTGCGTAGTTGGCTACTCTCTCTTGAGGTTGGCCGCCGTGACCGAAATCGGTCTGGAGGACATTATTATTATTATTATTATTATTTAATTTATATTTTGGTTTCATACTATTGAAAATGATGGATGTGTCATAGGTACTTCTACAAAAATATTTTTCAGCAAACGACGATAAAACTTCCTCTATTCGAGCGAAAATGTCAAGGACGATGTCTTTTCGGTTTATCTGTAATATTCTGCTTAAATTTGGATACAAATGCCGCTTGTCCGTCATATGGCTTCTGTTGTCTCTCCGAAAACAAATTAGTGACCACGACACATCCTACTACGATAGCGAACCAAACAACAGTAAGTAATAATTTTTTAATACTCATCAGATATTCTACCGCAAAACAGCAATACTTGATATTGTTGTGTTCCGGTTTGAAGGGTGAGTGAGCCAGTGTAATTACAGGCACAAGGGACATAAAATCTTAGTTCCCAAGATTGGTGGCGCATTAGTTATGTAAGCGATGGTTGACATTTCTTTCAATGCCAATGTCTAAGGGCGTTTGGTGACCACTTACCATCAAGTGGCCCATATGCTCGTCCGCCTTCCTATTCTATGAAAAAAAATTATTACTTATATTTTACATATTTCAAAAAATACCACGCAAGAGAAAACATATGAATAATTACGTAGTTTGACTCTGGTTCTCCCTGCTTTTACAGTTACCAGTAAATTACTTAATAACTTACCCCCACTTATTATTAGTTTCACATTGTATAGCTGATAGTATCTATACGACTTTTGAGTGTAAAATATGTTTATACTGTCCTCGTGGACGATGACAGTAGATGGCGCAGAACCAACGGGCTTATGTGCTTGTAACGAGACAAGAGACGAAAGACAAGACCGAAGTGCAAAAAATGCTAAATTCCAAAATCAGGGCTACTACTATAAATCATGGATTTCTATCAACCCCAATATTTTTTACTAACCTTATATCTATTAATAAAACTAAACTACATACTAAAAGCCAAGTACTTCTTGTATTATTATTTATTATATGATTTGTAGGCTATGTCCTTGGGATTAAAGCTTGCTTCATACCAAATTTGATCAAAAACAGTTTAGACGTGAAAGCGTAAAAGACCGACAGAGTTACATCCGCATTTATAATATTAGTATTTTTTATTTTTATTTTTTGACATATTGCTGACACTTTTTTACAGATTCCATTACAATGTGAATTCCTAAAAGCATGGCAAGCATATGCTCACCGTCATCAGCGCGTCATCAGCGCGCAGCCAAAACGAATTGCGAATCTAACAATTCCATCTGCTGTTATAGCGAGAGGTAAAATTAAAATATATAAAAGATAGAATATAATAACCTTTTGTTATTGTAAACAAACCAAAATTCGGAGAGGACAAGAATAAAAAGTTTTACATTCTAAAACGTAACCTAACTTAAAATTAAAAAAAAACCATTACATCAAACTTGCATTTCTGCTTGTCCGGATTTGAATCGAGATGTTCGATTAAATTCAATGTGTTTTACCCACGGTGCTTTAATGACCTTTTTTTTAACGACACTAAAAATTTAATATTTATATAAATTATAAATCTATTATTTAAAGCAATATATATATTTTATATCACGACTATAAGAATTATTCATATAATTGCAGGGAAAGTGATAAAACGACATCGGAACTCACAATAATGTCCACGAACCCAACAACAACAATGCCTCGACCAACAACACGGATAACCATTGAATAGTTGATTTGCTCTTATTTTTTACTAAGAAGTAACATATTTACACAAATTTAAAAATTAAATTAATTTTAAAAATTAAAAACTACGAAAAAGCCTTCGATACCATCGAGACCTGGGCTGTTCTGGAATCTATGCAGAGATGCCTAATTGACTGTCGGTATGTCCAGGTGGTGAAGTGTTTGTACGAAGCCGCAACCATGACCGTCCAAGTACAAGATCAGAGCACAAGACCAATCCAATTGCATCGCGGGGTAAGACGGAGATGTAATCTCACCGAAACTCTTTACCAATGCATTGGAGGACGTCTTCAAGACGCTCGATTGGAACGGACGCGGTATTAATATAAATGGCCAACACATTACACATCTGCGATTTGCCGACGACATTGTCATCATGGCGGAGACTGCAGGATTTGGAAGAGATGCTAAACAGCCTGAGCGATTCTTCAAGACAAGTAGGTCTCGGGATGAACATAGAAAAGACCAAAATTATGGCAAACCGACATGTATCCCCGAGACCAGTGGTCGTAAATGGCTCTCCACTTGAAGTTGTGCAGGAATATATCTACCTGGGCCAAACTATACAGCTTGGCCGGCACAACTTTGAGAAGGAGGCTAAATGAAGAATACGTTTGGGCTGGGGGGCATGGGGTGCATGTCAGTCACCTCCACGTGGTGCACCCTGAGCAACGGGGTCGACCAGCAATCCGATGTTTTTCCGGAATGCTTGTCGATCGCGGCTGAGACTGACGCGGCGGAAGTGTCGCGGGCCGCTCCTGGGACTTCTCTGTTGCGCAGAGTTGACCAGCGAGCGGCTCCGTGGCAAATAGGAGGACTCCGGGGTCCTTTTGGGCCGCCGGAGAGAGAGAGGAGGAGTTGGTCTCCGGAGTCCTTTCGGGCTGCCGGAGACAGGAGTAGAGGAGTAGAGGAGGAGGGAGAGGCGGGTTCGTCCAGTTTCGGTGTCGATGCTGGGCGGAGAGACTTCGGTCACCGCCTTCTCGAACTCGTTTCCCCATCCAGGCGCCAGCCTGTGGTGGGACCGAGGGCCTTGCCTTCACCGGCCGGGTCGAGAGGAGAAAACCTCAATAAAAAAAAAACAACAGGTGGGTCGCTCACCCAAAGCGACGGCCGCAGGTGGGGTCGCGGTGGTGTGCTCACGCGTTCCCGTAACCCCACCACCATGTGGTGAGAAGGAAACGAGGAGGTTTTAGTGGGTAGTACGATGGCCTTCTGCCCCGTGAGTCCCACATACCCGTCCCGGTCGTGTCCGGGCGGCAGGCGTAAATGCCTTTCCTCCTCGGAAAAAAAAAAAAAAAATGGGCTGGGGGGCATTCGGGACGTTACGTCATATTTTTGAATCGTTGATCCCACAGTCGCTTAAGACCAGGGTCTTCAATCAGTGCGTCCTACCTGTAATGACTTACGGTGCCGAAATGTGGACACTTACCGTAGGACTGGTCCACAAATTTAGGGTCGCTCAGCGAGCAATGGAACGCGCGATGCTTGGGGTTTCTCTGGCAGATAGAATCCGAAATGAGGACATTCGCCAGAGAACTAAAGTCACCGTCATCGCGCGTAGAATCAGCTCGCTGAAGTGGAAGTGGGCTGGTCATGTCTCCAAGCGCATTGATGGCCGATGGAGCCGACACGTGTTAGAGTGGAGACCACGCTTAGGCAAACGTAGTGTAGGACGCCCTGCGACAAGATAGGCCGATGATTTAAAAAAGGTGGCAGGTTCGGGATGGATGCGGACTGCCCAAGATCGGGATGGTTGGCGTTCTATGGGGGAGGCTTTCGTCCAGCAGTGGACGGCAAAAGGCTGAAAAAAAAGAAAATTATTATATCTATAATTATTTTTATACACATACATATAGACATTACCAAATGTAGAGCTTGCAGTGCTATGTTTTATGAACTAAGTTCTTATCTTACTCATGAAATGTTGAGAACCGACTGTTGAAAACTGGCGGTACCGCTGTTTTGTTATAATTATCAAAGCCAATGTCGCATGTCACTTTCTAACATTTCACGATCGCGTTCTGCGGTGAGTTTGTTCTAACAGAATAACTACTGTTTTATTCTGAATATACTGTTTTTGTACATAATTGTTACATAATGTGTTTGTGAAATAAATAAATAAAAAAATTTTATTGTTAAATTTGCCTCTTTTTGATTAATTACTAAAATTTATATTTCCCTTTCCATACAAGCGTTAAGTTTAGGGAGTCGGGACAAATTTAACTCAAGATTGAAACTACGACTTGCACGTTGCTAGGCAATCCGCGTATATACGCTACTAACGCTTAAATGGCAATAACTAAAAGGAGCTGCATATTTTGCGTATTATATCAACATAGCTCCTGACTCTTGGTTTATCCTGAAATAAATAAAACTATTATAATTCTATTTAATGCTTAAATTACTTAGAAATAATGAAATGGTTATTTATTTCATTCGACAATAAAAGCTGAGTATAACTGACTAAGAAGAAAACTTCATGATTGAAAGTGAATGAATCAATCAAAGCGAATGAGTCATTGCCAAGTGAATGAGTCATTACGACTATCTGTAGCGCGACGAAGACGTTTGCAGTAGACTCAAAGTTTTCCCACTACCATATGTAAAATATGGACAGTAATTTACGTTACAATTCAAAGGTCCAATTATTGCGCCCGTGTTTTATGATTTTCGAACATCTTTTATATGATTTAAAGTTTTTTTTTATGTTATAGGTAGGCGCACGGGCAAATGGCCTACTGATGTAGGAATAAGTCCAGAAAAAAATGTTCGTAACATGCATATGCTTAATTGCAATACTTAATTAAGAATTTTGATTGATATTTATTATAACAGTTGTTTCGATTATAAATAAAATGTAATTACAGCTTTAACCACAAATTAAACGTGCTTTCAAAATATATTATTAATTTTGAGTGAAAATTAAATAAAAGTATTTTATTTGTCAAGTAACAATTTTAAAAAGAAACTTTGATTGCGTTGATGTCTTATGTACGCAAGCTCGGATTTCGTTGGTAATATGCACAATAACATTATGAATAAAGTTAAAAAAGTCAGTCGGAGACTTGAAGTTACTTATGAAATGGTGTATCAAAATTATAATTAAATAAAATTAACAAAAATACATTTAATATTTCAAAAAATCAAATATTTTTTTTTAATTTTACAACTCATTTTCAAGTACTTTGGAATCGTCAAGCATTAACTACCGGTTCGTAATGTACGTCTTATCGCGAAGAACCTACGAGAAACTAAAAAATTAGTTATTCTTAAGACTCCAGTTTCGTTATATAAATAAATACACCACCTGCCCACACAAATAACATATGAAAAAAAATCGCTAATATCTGATAAGGTCGACTTTTGTGCTTAACATATTTATTATAGATTTAATTACATATGATATGCTTAAAATTTATTCCGATGAAATATGAAATCTTAGGGAGATTCAAACGATTTCCTTTAATACCTAACATAATTTAATAGAGCAATGTTTTTTACCAGACGGATAATCGTGTCTGTCAGTTTTTGTCAGCATTTTTTAACTTTTTCTTCGATGTGTTTGGAAAGTTTTGAGATAGCAAGACATAGTTAATGTATGTATGAGTGTATTTGTATGTTCTTATGTGTGTGTGATATAGCCATATTGACATAGTCAATCCATTCATTGTAGGCGTCTCGTCACAATCCAGAACCTGTGAGCACCATATTAGCACTTGGTTGTCGTTCTACGTTAGTATTTCGTTCAGAGAGTATGAATTTAGTGTAAGAGTCTACTGTTCGTTTGTCTCTGAGAGGCAATTATGATTGTTATTAGAATTATCTTAAATGCGACGCAAAACAATATGTTTTTGAATGCGGGGTTGGATTTCCCTTATAGCCAAAGTAGGTTCGGGCCTTCCATAGGGCAATCAAGGTATCAAATCCGATCCTAATTGTATAACAAAATGTAAAAAATCATGTTATACAGAAATATGAAATAAAAGGTAGTTCTTTTGTTAAAAAATCTTTGAATAGAGGAAATTGGAAATGCTAATCTGAGTAGACGAATCTAGAAGCTCCCTTTTAAAACTCCAACTTTATCTAAATCTATACAAATAATATAAATGCGAAAGTAATTCTGCCTGTCTGTTAGCTCGTTACAATTACAATTGACCCGATTGACGGTAATGAAATATAAAATATTTGACATAGAGTTAACCCGTATATAATATAAATAAGGAATATATATATAAATAAGGAAATAGCCATATACATTAATATCGGGTGATATTAATATTAATTATTAATCACTACATATTATAAAACAAAGTACCCACGCCGTGGCCGTCAGTTTGTCTGTCTGAACGCGATAAGCTCAAAAACTACCGCACGGATTTTTATACAATTTTCACCAATGGACAGAGTGGTTCACGAAGAAGATTGTGTGTAAATTGTCTAGAATATGATAATTGTTGAAGAAGTCAAAAAAAATCACGACGACTGGGAGCTTTTCTGGCGTGAGCTGCGAAAACCAATAGTTATATTGTGTATTGAGATATAAGCATTTTATAAGACCCTTATTTGACCCGTTCAAAGCCTTACTTTTTTCTTGAATGATCTTTTATATCAATTATATATTATATATATGTAACTTAGATACAATTATTGTTTAAGAATTGCAATTTCTTTCCTTCCTGCCTGCGTGGTTCATTTGAATTGGCAAAATTTATTTGTCAATTGACTTTTTTTATACATAGAAAACTAAAACGAAAGAACAGATCATCAAGATCTGCTCCTCCCACAGCTAATACTAAGAGATGTGAGTAAACATTCAAAACTAATAATCGCCGCAAGTTTGTTTCGCAACTTACGTGTTAATGTTATGAAAACATTTATCAGCTGAATCATAAATATTTTTCACTACATTTGGAACACTCAGACGAACAGTCACGAGATCATTGTACCCTAAGTGGCGTATCTGACTTTCACTGCATCCTAATCTCTGCGTGATACGCGAGGCCCCCTTTCTTTCTTTCACCGGCGTGTGGCAGTTGGCCTCAACGTGAGACGGCGACCGGTCGCGTCATGCGCCTTGACAGTTGATTTACTAATAGTGACAGTGACGGTTATACAGTGCGCCATGGCAGCGACCGTGGCTATTTTCTCCCTGATACTAATAACGACTCAGCCTGTCCACTCGCAGGAGTCCTTCATGAGCTCCTTATTATCAGGTCAGACTTTCTCTAAAGATGGGTCAGACCCATATACATAAATTAGTCGTATGTCCATTGAATTGAAATGTGCCGAACTAATTTGGTAAGCGGATGGAATTTATAACCGCTACGTTTAACTTGCTCGCGATAGTTTTGTATTAACGGTTCGAGCGATCTTCTAGAATATAGGTTTCCACGTAAACGAGAAACGGTAAAGTGACGATGACGACAAATGTTTGGATATTTGATATCTTCGTTTTTAATTATTACTTAGATCAAGGTACAAACAATAAAACAACACATAATTAATAAAAATATAAAAAAATATATGACACGTTATGTTTCTCAATCCACTATTTATTCAAATATTAAAGTAGTATGATCTTTAATATAGATTTGATTACGAACATATCTCATATTCAAATTGGTAAAGTCTGTACATCCGTTTAGAAAATAAGTTGTAGTAAGGTACTTTCTCATTACCTTAGTACATACAATGCATATAATATATAAAATGCGTTAACGCTCAGGATCTACCGGCGTGATTTGATAAAAACTTTATATACTAAATAGTCCATTTATTAAGAAAGATTATATACCAAATAACATCACGATACTTTACAAAGAAACTGTAATGTTTGAAACCACGGTGAAACCGTGCGGCGCGGCTTGCGTAACAATTCATTAATCCTTTCAATAAATCATTATCTGCTATCAAATCTGGCATAAATTGGAGATCATAATATAACATTCATATTAATACAATATTAACAAATTTGTACTCTATTTTATTAAATCGAATCCTATAAAACAGTTATGAGCTTGAAAATATTAAGAGAGACCCCGTAAAATTTTAATCCGAATGAAATGAATTATGTTACATATAAATATTGGTTTTAAACAATATTTAGGCATTGATATGATTACATGTTACAAGTAATGTTACAAGTAATGACGAGGCGGTTGGCGTGGTTGGTAGATACTTGCCTTTTCACGCCGAAGGTTGTGGGTTCGATTCCCACCCAGGACAGACATTTGTGTGCATGAACATGTCTGTTTGTCCTGAGTCTGGGTGTAGTTTTCTATATAATTATGTATTTACAAAAGAAAAGTAGTATATGTAGTATATAAGTTGTCTGGTTCCCATAGCACAAGCTTTGTACAAGCTTAATTTGGGATCAGATGCCGTGTGTGAAAAATGTCCCAAGATATTATTATTATTATTAATGACTCGGCAAAATTCTTGTCAATTAGATAAATAATAAACAAAAGTTAAACATATAAAAACATAGTGGTGGTTTCTCGAATTAGAACAATATTGGTTTATAAGTGTTCTATGTATTCTTCTTTCTAAGTATTCTTTAACACTGATAGAACTAATTTATAATTATAATCCTAATTATATTCGCTAATTCTAACTTCCATCCTGTATTTAACATTTGGGATGAGTTTCAAAAAGTCCTTAAAGCTCACCAATGTGAAACAAAGAATTCTTAAAGAAAATGTCGTTTCTAGACTAGAGTTTAGAATGTTTTCTGACATAAGTCAGTGTTAGAGTCTTTTAGAAGCTGAAATTTTAACTCTTATTAATAATATATTTTAACTCTTATTATAATTTGCGAATGTGATTAGGATTTTAACCGAATATTACGGATTCAAACGGGCAAGTTTTAGAGTATTAGTGTGCTTAATTCTTCTTTATAATAAATCTCGTGAAAAAACCATGTGCAAAGCTCATAAGCTTCACTTCAAGAGCCTTAGCCCAACAGTGGGAGAGGCTGTAACTTTTATATCTTAAAATAAACGTCACATTCACTAGCACACACACAGTTAACAAAACAATATTATAAATTTAGGCCTCCTTAAAATGTCGGTAAAAAAAGAGTAATTCAAAATGATAGAGTCGCAACGATTATTAAGCGTAATAACATTTATATCACACGATTGAATGCAGACGAGATTATAAGGCTTTAATGGTACGATACATGCAACCTCATTTCGTTCGTATAATTATATATAATTTAAAAATTTGATATAAGAAACGACATTGAATAAAGAGCATTATCGTCAAGCGGCAATCTATAAAGAGACACAAAAGTTTGGTTTTCGTATGCAAATGTGCGTCGTTTAGTATTATATTCTAATATAAATCAGTTTGTATGAGTATGTATGTATGTACAATAGTTTATTATGTAATCCAATATGAAAATATATATTGGTCAAGCAGGTTGCTATAAGAATATGTGAATTGTTATTTTATAAGATCATATTTAAAGTTAAACGGACTCGAAATCTAGACGGACAAGAAAATCAATAATTCCACCAAATAAATATTTATTGTATCAGATAGGCAGACTGTAAGATAAGCGGTGTAAAATATAAACTATTCCTTCTTACAACGGCAGTGCTTATGCCACTTACGCTGGTCCACTCACTCTTCAAACCGAAACACAACAATACTAATATAGCAGTTTGAGGTACGTATGTGGTACCTAGCCAGACGGGTTTGGCCCTACCACAGGGCCTTCCCACCAAGTTATAATAGCCTTTCGCAAATAAAAGTAACAATTATGCACTAAAAATAACGCAAAGTTTGTACATGAGAAGTCGCTAGCTATAAAACCAGCTGAAGAGTCAACAGTGAACATCTCTCTGAACTAATTTAACATAAACATGTGTTATTCAAATATGAACAGAAGTGCTATTTATATTCGTATACAAAACTTCGTATTTCTGTTTTGGAATACGGTTATAGTTAAATGGGAGTTATTATAAAAAATAATATATATACAAATATGATAATCGATTTAGTTTCGTGAATGTATAATTTCGTTGTATCAGAAGAAATCGGGTACCTTAAGCTTTTATTTCTTTGCTAGTTTAAGATTATTGTCTTCACAAGACATTTCACTTACTGATAATATTATATAATTCTTCTTGAAGCTTTATTTATTCTTTATTTCTCAAGGATAATAATAACATTGAAAGGGAGAGGAGAGCATTGTCAATAAAAGCTAACATGATTGTCAAAAGATTTGCGCGTGCGTCAAGGGCTGTAAAGAAAACATTATTCCGCGCTTACTGTACCTCTTTTTATACATGTAGTTTGTAAGCTAATTATACATTAAAATCATACAATGCTCTTCGGGTCCAGTACAATAACGCCTTTAGATTGCTGATAGGGTTGCCTCGCTTCTGTAGTCTTCAGGGATGTTCGCTGAAACGAATACAGACTGTTTTTACGCATGAATGCGAAAAAGGTGTGCATCCTTGGTGAACCAGGTGCGGGCCAGCTCCAACAAAATGCTAAAAATTATTGCTAACAGACTACTGTTAACAGTAGTCCGTTAGCAATAATTTTTAGCATATATTTAGACTATATATTTATAAACCGCTGTTGTAAATTTTCAGCTGGACCAGTTAATTATATAAGTAGTAGATAGTAGTGTTTATTTTATTTTGTTTGTAATTTTGTATATGAGTATGGTTACTTGAATAAATTATTATTATTATTATTTTAAAGCCCAAAGACCCAAAAAAATCCCACCGATCGAGCCTTTCATGATTGGTTATTATGTCGAAACATTATCATTTGCAATCTGGAGTCTGGAAATTGGCAGTGTTACATCCTCGTGCCTCATAAAGCACATAAAATCGTTGTACCTAAACTATTTTGAATTGAGTGTACTTGTGTTCACACACTTATGCTCTATAATACGTCTCGCTTAAATAGCTAACCTTTCCGTAATTCTGGAGGACGTTATCATAACATTATACAAATATTAATATTAAACATATGTATACAATTGTGTAAAAAAAGAAACGGTTATTAATAACAATCTCAACTATAATATCTTACTGTATAAAAAGCCAGCTATCGTTATTGTAATGAATGGCCTTATAATTGTATAAGGAGGCGGCGAGTGCGCACGCGCAGCTAACGGTTCCCACTGCCGTTACTAGCGTTACGTTTAGGTGATAATTAATACTATTTGCTATCACTATGGGGTCTTGTAAATTATTATCATATATATCTATAAATAAAGTATAACGTTGATGGAGTTATATATTCATTAGATATATGTACGTACGTACGTACGTAACACAATATCATTTTTATGATAACAAGCTTCTTCCTAATACAATAAAAACACGTAAAGTAAACAATAAAGAGTTATTAAATTGTTAATATTTTAACTCTATGAACGGTTACAACCGTGAAAATCAAATTAACAGGAAATTGTATGTTATTTATTTTGATAACATATTTTGACGACAGTTCAACATCCTTTGTGACAGATATATTGAACGATTGTTACTAATAAATATCTATTAAAGATACGTATATAACGACATTGTGTGTTTGTGATTCTCCTGTAGGTAGTTTGAAGATCTTGATTTCTATTCAAACAAAGCTTAGCGTATGTCTAATAGTTTTTTCTACGTTCACTTAAAAAGCGTGAGGCTGACAATTTTCTTACTGGCAATCTCAAAAAATATGCGACATACAGACTTACCCACTCTTTGCCCTTAAACAATATCATATATGCTGTGACCTTCCTTATTATATTTGCCGGGGAGGCAAATGACTACTTGATAGAGTCCAAACGCAACGACGGCCAGTACAGTCGGGAAGAATGTTCTTTCTGCATTAGCCGCCCCCGCTTTGCTGGCCCGCAAGATGCCTCTTCACGCCTTGTTTAAAGGAACCCGGGTTGTAAGAAGAAGGGAATACGTGAGCTAGTAAAGAATTCAATTTTTTGGAGGTGCGACTAAGAATTGAGTTGCCAAATTTCTTTGTGCGTGATAGAATTTATGTCACAGTGAGGCAGTGACATCGAGAGCCAGCACGCATAGACTTATTAAGGAAGGGGGAAGCAGGAATTAGAGAGAATAATTTATCAGAGCGGTCGCCGTGATACAGTCTATAGAAAGCGTTCAGCGCTGCTATCTTACGACGCAATTGTAAAGGCTCAAGGTTGTTTGTGACCTTTACGTCGCCAATAATGCGAACCGCACGTCGCTGAAACCGATCCAAGGCCTCCAGTAGGTACTTAGCGGAGCCATCCCAAAGTATTATACTATATATTATGTGTGTTTTGTACAACAGGCACCGTTTTTGTGGCGTGAAAAAACGCCGCACCTTGTTCAGAACTCCGAGTTTCCACGAAGCTGTTTTTATAACAGCCTCGATGCAATCCCTTGGTCTAAGGTCGCACCGAACGTCAATTCCCAGCATGGCGATTGTGCTTTGTATCTCCAGCGTAGTAGGCATCATAATGTGAAACTTATATATCAATCGATTTTTATGTCAAACAGAAAAAAATAAACAAAATATGAGATTGATGTTTATGTTTATGTATTTAAAATCATAAAGTAAATATATAACACGCAATATCAAAACATTGACCATAATAAAATGGTAACTGCATCAGATGATTCAATTTCTATCACCGGTACGTAATAATCTCGATGCGCGTGCGCATATGCTGACGAGAAAGGTTGAGGAGAGAGGGGCGAAGTGGGGGCTAGGTGGAGTTGTAACTGGAGAAAGTTTGACAGACGCGTCGACGCCAATTGATCTCAATTATTTTGTTCAATTTTAACTTATCGTTAGTGTTATTTTTATGATGCAATTTGTAAAGTAAATGACAAAAATTTTTTTTTTGATATATCAAATATTTAAACCATAAACTACAAAGGGGGTATAAGTATGTCTTTTAAAAAGTTATCGTAGGAACACTGAGTAACACGCTGTAGCTATTGGGTTTCTTTCTAGTTCTTCATGGTAGAATTCATAATCTAAAAGTCTGACTAACATTAATTGTAATAATTCTTAAATAATGTATATTTTAATATTAATTTGGAAATATTATTATCGATATAATGAACATATTCATTGAAAGTATCGATTAGCTGTACATGTGGTATTCAATGATTGATTTCAACAATAATTAGCTTGTTTATGACTTAAACTAAATAAAAAGCTTCGCCTTAATTAATAATTATCCTCCAAAGCGAATTTCGGCCATGTCATTTCAATGATCAGCCAACTGCGATGACAAATTAAAGTGCAAACGTGTGTGTATATATGTATTTCAATAAATACATATGTACTCTTTATGCCGTACTCTCATAGACCGACACGGCCGGATATATCAGACACGGGATTAATAGCTTGACGTGCTTTCTGAGCGTGAAAACTGTCAGCTTATTAACTCCATACAAGTGTGTTCTAAAATAAGATACTAATAAGTGAGGACCACTTGAAATCAGGTGGCCCATTTGCCCTTCCACCTACCTATACTCATATAAAACAAAGCTATTGACGTGATAAACGCGAATTTATTTCATTGACAAATTATTATTTCAATAATAAATAGTCAACTCTTTTAATTTACTGTTTGTTTAAAAACTATGCTTTATACAGTTTTTAAGTACATAAATAAATTAGCAAAGTTCAATAACCTCGATCAGGGACAAAAAAACACGTCTCTAATCCAGATCTAACCGTTCTAGTTTTTTCTCAGACCTGCACAACCTTTTACAAACGAGTGAGTTGCAGATTCGAATGAATAATGGAATGAATGAATGGAACACCCACAGAGTATCTTTGTTATAATAACTAGGACTTATAATATGTACTATTTATGATTAAGTACTAAAAATGAATGGATCAAATTTAAGCAATAAATAATATTTTGAATGAATGAAAGTTTGAATGTTTGAAAGACTGAAAAGACGATAATCATACGTATAACATTTTTTTTTAAACTAAATTATTTTCCGATATATTTCACACAATTCGATTCTATAAAATATATTGGACTGTAACTGGAACAACTTTTGTTTTTTTAAAACGGTAATCTTTTTTTTTAGATTTTACAATAATTTTCATTCATATATTCTATGACTAACATTAAAATAAAAACAAAATACGCATTACAAGTCTAAAATATTGTCCTGTAGCATTGTACCCAAGACGCTGGCACTGCTAGACTCAGCCTTTGGGTTAAATAAGCGCCAGCTCTTGCGTCACAACTTTTTTTGAAATAATAAGTAAACAAAATAATATTATTTTCATTGAAAATTTTATTTAATGTAATATAAAAGCTATTTTACGAACATTGTTTATAAAATTTGTTGAACTGTAATAATCTGACGTGGCTAGCATATAAAAAAACAAAGAATTAAGAAAACGATTAAATGAAATGTTAGTTTGTTGATATATTCAATCGTAAATATGTACGGTTATGAATTAGTGAAAAAATATATATAAATTAAATTAAATCCGAAGCAATTACTTCTGTTTTAAAATTAAACATTATTAAGACGAAAAAAAAAACAATTAATTACAATTTATTTGCGTGTTTTCATCAGATTGGCGAATACCGATACGTCCGTCGTACACGCTTAACATGCGCGGGCGCACGGTCCGGTGAAACTGTCAAGTGAACGCTGAAAGTGAAATAATTGCAATTTTTGTTACGCCCAATCATTTTGTTTCTTGAATACTTTATGTAGGTATGTTAAATATTTCTAACAACTTGGCTTTATGGTGGAGGCAAATATCGGGTCGGCCAAATAAAAGTCGTTAGGTTTTTCTTTAAGAAATTTTTCAGTAGGTAAGCGTAACGCGTTAAAAAGCGAATGAAAATTCAACTGAAAAATACAATGTACACTTCTGATTAAATACAAGAAACTATGCAGCTAGGAAATATGGCCTGAGTCTTTCTAAATAAGATAATAAATAGACATCATTAATTCATGATTCAAGGTCATGATATTAAGAGGTTACTGGTGGTAGGGCTTTGTGCAAGCTCGTCTGGGTAGGTACCACCCACTCATCAGATATTCTACCGCAAAACAGCAATACTTGATATTGTTGATATTGATATTGTTGTGTTCCGGTTTGAAGGGTGAGTGAGCCAGTGTAATTACAGGCACAAGGGACATAAAATCTTAGTTCCCAAGGTTGGTGGCGCATTGGATATGTAAGCGATGGTTGACATTTCTTACAATGCCAATGTCTAAGAGCGTTGGTGACCACTTACCATCAGGTGGCCCATATGCTCGTCCGCCTTCCTATTCTATAAAAAAAAAAAGGTTACAAATATGGCGTAAACAAGGGCTAAGGGCGCCGTAAAATAGTGGTGATCTAATCTATTAAATGGCTCGAACTGTGTCTTATAACTTTACGGTCGGGTAGAGTTGCCGTCTCGTTGGACGTGAGGGAGTAGAGTGCGCCTGCGCGCTCAAACATTTATGCACTATAAAACCCTCCGATGAATAGCACCATAGATCCAATGTGATCAAATGTGATCGAATCGTGTATTGTTGATCGAAGAAAAAACCAAAATATACCAAAATATACTATTCAAAGACTCTTGCGAGCACCTTTGAGTCGTCATTTTACAGTATTAAATTAAATTACCTGCTTTATTTTATGGATATATATTATATACCTAATGAATAATGTATAAAAATATATTTTTATAAATAAGAAAGCTATAAAATTAATTATTTTTTTGAGAAAGAAACCTATATGATTATGAAATAATTATGTAGCATTTAAAACAAAATCGAAATTTTAATGAAAGTTTGAATAAATATTAGTCCTAATAGAATATTATGTTTATGGATTTTATATCATCAAAATAGATATTTTTAATTTACATAAATGCTATATATAAAAACGATGTATTCCTTTTTTATCTATTTTAAAGAAAATATTTGTTTTGCTGACGAGTAACACAATCGTCTACGAAGCATTAATTCTATAAAATAAACTTAGGCGATGGTGGCAACTGCAACAAACATCTGCGACCTATGTTATAAAACTACACCGTTTTAAGCTATTAGTTCCGTCCTTTTTTAAGCCATGGATCCTTTAAATTTTATAATTATATGTTAATTGAGCATATCATCTTCTGATCGTGATTTTGTTCTGACACAAGATAGTTCTTACATGGCCTTATTATATGGTTGTCTGATATTAACTGCTCCACACTGTTAATTACCCAAGAGCTGGCGCTTACTCAGCCCTCAATGGCTGAGTGTAGCGGTTCAGAGAGAAGTGTTAGCGTCTTGGGTACAATGCCATGGGACAATCTTTTGAACGACGTGTTTTTTCTATGAATTTGTATTGCATATTTTGTTTTTATTTTATTTTAATTATTTATTTTTTTATTCTCATTGGATATTTAAACATTTTAGTAATAATATGTTTTTAATTAAAAATAAAAAAGTATGGCGCCTTCGATAAGAGTGCATCGTGACGCGTTCGTGCACTTTCTAGCTTCCAGTCGAATACTGACTGTAGCAAGTATAACTTTGCAAACGATAGTGTGCAATATGACTAGACTTTCTCACCGGCCAGTTTCAAATAATCTAGAATTTTTAATTAAAAAAGTGAAATCAGTTAAACGATACGCATTAATTATATAAACATTTTATCATGTTTATTTATTTTTTGCAACATTAAAAAGAGAATCAATATTTCTATATCATAATGTTTTATTGTATGTCTGTGTTGTTATTCTATTCGGTAGTTAGGTAATGGAGCTTTGAATCTTAGACCGAGACAAAAAAAAAGAAGCTAGGAAGCTGTCATCGTTACTAATAAGTACCTATTGTAGTGTTTATGTATTAATTCACTATAAACATGTATATGTATCATGGACTCTATTATACATAGCCTATAACATATATAGCTTTTAAGTATTAAACTATCAAATACATTGAGATTTTCCCATAGACAATTTATTACTTTTTAATGATATGACACATTCCTAACGGCTTCCAAACAATTTCTTAAGCTCCAAAAGTCGTTAGTCCAGCGCCCGATATTTCTCCGGTTGTGTCAGATTGCCTTCCCGAGGCGTTATATTCGTTATGAGATATTATAGAATATTTATACACTTCATCATGTCGGCTGGTTATTCTGTATTATTCGATCAAGATGACATTTTTTAGCTGTATAACAGATTATATATATAGTTTCTACCTATACTAATAAATTTATAAAGTTTTATAGAGCTTTATGTAGTTATAAAGTTTAAATGAAGTATTTATGCCTGAATTAAGTCGATAACGTCGACCCTCTTATTATAAATAGAAAAAAATGTTTAATAAAACGTCAGTCAATATTGTAAGCTTTGAATTTTTAAGATATTGTTATCTATTGTTACCGTTAATAAATGAAAGGATTATAATATAATGATTACCGTTTTTTAATTACTTATATATCTGATAAGAACAGCGCACTACGCTCTAATTACGATTTTAACTACATTGTCATCTTACGAGATCGATGACATTACTATTGGCGTCTGCAGTCGGATAAAACAAAAAAGAACTGTTTATTATTTATTAGCTCTCAACCGTCCGTTACCTGTTACCAGTATATCCTGTAATTTAATATCTATATTCCTATCCCTACATAGTTTAGTGTATATATACAACAGACAGTTACTTTCGCGTTTATATTATTAGTCTGAAGTCAGATCAGGAGCGAAAGACGTTGTTTCTTGTTGGCTGGTGTACTTTCGTTTTCGGCGCGGTGCGGGTGTCGATTTCTCCGACGTTAGGTCATCGTTTAACGGTGGTCTGTTTGACGGTGCCACCAATTATAAGCGTTTTCACATTCGCATTTTCATTTTCGAGGTCACTTAATATTTACTCACTAAAACACTTTTTTTTTAATTTAGAATTAATTTATTATTATTTATTAATTTAATTGCCACAGAACAATCTTTTAGACGGCGTGTTTCTGCTTTAAATTTGTAATGTGTAATTTTTTCTTTTATTTTAATTTTGTATTTTATAAAAATGTCTGTATGTTAGGTCTCATCGAATAAATTATTATTAATTTAGAATTTATATTAATTGAAATTGTTTAAAAAAATGGAATACTTTTTTTTCCTAATTACTTTTTCGGCTCAGAAACCGATTTGTATTCATATTTTGAAAAATAAGTGTTGTGTGTATTAATTAATTATATATATAATATAATTGTTAATTATTTAACTATTTATATTTTATTCTGGAGTCTGGATTTTTAGTAAGTATGTCATAGTCGTAGGCTGCGTGTTTTTTTCCTTACCGATAAAGTGCTTAACCAAGATTTGTTTTAATTTAAAAAAATATAAGAGAGAACTTGAATCAAACTAGAACCGCTGTCACCTTGTAGTTTACACCATTGTCTGTTTTCCTTTCATTTGCCTCTGAGCATAACTGTGCATCGCAGGGAGGGCCTAACGGTCGTAGCCGGGATAGGAATGTGGTAGCGCAGGTTTTGATTTAGGATGGCCTTATGTGCTGGGTAATAAGGTTGAAAATATGTTGCAGGTGCGTGATCAAGCGGTTTTATTGTCTATAGGTCTCTTTGAGGACGACGCTCTAGGTGAAGGCCATGGCGTCAATGTACATTCCGAACCGGCAACTTTAACTTTGTGTTTAATTATTCTGGTATAAAATTCATAAATGCCTGTAAAATCTAATTAGATAATTTTAAGTTTAGTATAAAAATGCTTATTATAAGACAATTTAGAAACCACTCGTTATATACTCTACTGACAAATAGCAATACTTAATATTAAATTGTTACGTTTTAAAGGTTGAGTGAGCCAATGTAATTACAGGCATAAGGGATTTATTTATTTATTTATTTGAATCTTCAACAGTTGTACATAACAAACATTCAAAACACTTTTTACATTAACTTAAAACTAACTATGCACAACCGATTACAGGAGAACACACAATTCACACAGTTACAAAATATACAAATCAAAAATAGAATAAAAACAGAAAATAAAAATATTTAAATAAAGAACAAAAACAGAAACAAAAGGTAGTAACTAATCAAATTTTTAAAACAAATTAACAGTTTATACTAAAAGAAACATCACATTTTTTCCAGTATTACTGTGTTTTTTACACAATAATTTTATTCTCGCGATATTCGCGATATTGGAGCATTCTGTCCACGTTTCGTTCGAGTGTGGTCAATTTTAAAGAACGGACATGGGTTGCGAGGTGGTCTTCTAGGAACATTAATATTAAATCTACTCAACAGTCTATCGTCATCGATTTTCATTAAATACTTTATAAAGCAATTTCTTGTCTAGTAGAGATCTTCGAATCTCCAGTGGCTTAGTGGATATCTTATTTGCCAAGGTTGGTGACGCATTGGTAATGTAAGGAATGTTTTATATTTCTTATAAGTAGCCCATTGCCCGTTCACCGACCTATTTCATAATAAAAGCTCTTCTACAGCGCTACCTATCGGATAATATAGCTATAAACCATCATTTCAACAAAACAAATTGTACATTATGACAAGCCGTTCACTAAGACGAAAGATCGATTTAATATTATATTCAAGATTCAGAAAAAGAATATTAATATATAAATACAATTTGTTTATCTATATATAAACAAAGACAATACAGACAATCCGTGATTTTTTTTTCTTTTCCTCCTCCGATTCTTACGCATGGAGGAGCTTTAGAATTATCAATAAAAACAAATCGTAAACAAAATCGTAAATTTTTCATTTGTTTTTCTCGAATTTTCAATATTTTTACTTAAAATTTGTAATGTGTATTTTGTTCTTTTTATTTTTAATTTTTATTTTATAAAAATGTCTGTACATAAATATTAATAAATACTTTAGCTTGTAACTATCAATTAAAATAAAGATATAATTTTACAGTTTAATTCGATTTTACGAATATTAAAGTTGTGACATAGAAGTTTAAATCGTTTTAAAATTGTGCTATAATATTGTTTAATGCAAATGTATGTTTTCTACATACAAACGCATTATTATTGCAATAAAATTATCCACTTATAATCGAACTTATGACTCCACAGTCAGTCAGACATACTGGACTAAGCATCTTAACTTGAAGAGTATGTCGACTTTTTACTCTGTGACTCTTCAAGTAATGACTAATCTTCATTTCAAGTATATATATATATATTACAAATTGACATATATATATATATATATATATATATATATAAGCGAAGTACCACTGAATGACTGACTCATCACTAGATCTCCGAAAATTTAATATACATTTCGCGACGTAGAGGATTTTAATGGAAAATCCTATCCAAAGAAATTTTTTATCCATCTAAAATTTGGACCAGTTTTTCAATTATATTAAAAATTAAAGGGGTCACTTGGTAACAATTTTACCCGTACGAAGTCAGGGGCTGACATCTAATGTTATATATAACACAGCTCTGCGAAATTATATTTTTCGAGATTTTTTCAAAAACTGTTATTATATCATTATATATGTTCTAAAAGTAATATAAAACAGTAGTAATATGATATATACCACGTCAAATTTGCAAGATACAGATGAAATAGCTTTTATATTAAAAATGTATGGAGCAAACATTTGATAAAATGAAAGAAAATAATTTAAGAATTTTTTTACTACGTATTGTTATGTCTGTAAATATTAAATTAATAATTAATTAAATAAAAATAGTACATTTAAACAGAACAATTAATAATAACGTTGTTTTTTTAAAAACCTACGTTTAGTTGATTTTCTTTTATGAGTTTTGGCTTCACCTCTATACAACATCCAACAATAGTCTGCCATCATAATAACATCCTAACGATATTTATACGTCCTTTCCATATCTTTAACATCTTGATGGAACCGCTCCCCTTGTTCCTCGCTGTAGTCGCCCAGATTTTTAGAAAAACACCACAAATTAACCATTCGTGTTCGGTTTATTCTTTCTAAAACACTTTTCAATTTTTCGTAAGTTTCTTTAAGATACACTGAATGAGCTACAGGTATTGATGCAGATGTCGTCTGCGCATCTAATAAATCGTTTTCTTCTAGGCGAGATCCGAGACGTTTAGTAGCATCTTTTGGCAACCCAAGATCCCGTACTAAATCATTCAGTTATTGCTGATTTAGGGGTGAGGTTCAATTGTGGGGTTAAAAATTTCGCCGCTACTTTGAAGATCACTTTGTTCTGAATTTTGTGAATAAGGGCACTTCGAAGTTCTCAGTGTTAATAGGTACTAGTATGGGTAATTCGGGTCCATGTGGTACTGACGTCGTTACAGACGAAACATCGGGATAAGCTATATTGGGGCGGTTTTTAAAATTATATCCTGTCACATTGGTCAATCAAAAATACCTATATTTGTTCAACTTAAATGCATAAAAAATATGACGTGATACAATAAAATAAAGTTAATATTTGCAACATATAGGTTAACAGCGTTTGACCTGCAATTATTAAAAAAAACTTTTTCATCGCCGACCTGTGTAATCAATACAGTTAAGTCCTATTTATATAAGAAATATTAAAGCTTAATCGATTTAATAATATAACTTAAAATTGTGAATAAAGTATTAGGGGACAATTCTACTAGCAAATTGTCACTTTATCGCAATCGAATCGAAATGTAATCGGTGCCGGATAACCGTTTTCTACTAACGCGTCCAGTTGCGGTATGATCGAAGTTGAATCGGAATAGAGTCTGAAACGTATCGTAACGATTATAAATTAGTAGAATTGGCCCCTGGCCGGTGTGAAAGCCAGTTAGTGCTCCGTCTATTTCTTTCCAAGAATTTGTTCTCACAGAGCTAAAAGCGGCGCGCGCGCAGACAATGCGAAAATAAAAAACTGTTTCCAGTTAGGCCTGCAGACCACTGAAGCGTAACACATGGACGTGTGCAATGAATAACTAATATATAATGTGGTTTATGAAATGACTAATTTTCGTCCGCGGCTTCGCCCGCGTGTTGGAGGGGGGCATGTATAAGATATAAAAAATAGCCTATGTCCTTCCTTGGAGTTCAGGCTTGCTTCATAATAAATTTATTCAAAATCTGTTCAGTGGTTTAACCGCGAAAGCGTAACAAACATACGAAGTTACTTTCGCATTTGTAAAAATAGATCATTTGATAAAGTGACAATTATTTGGCTGAACTTAATAAGCATTCTTATTTTTCAATTGAATATGCCATTCTTATTCGAATTAGTTAACCAAAAAATCAATCGTTAGTATAATTATGTTAAAATATTATCATTAATATATAATCCTGGTATATAATACTCGTGGTAGGGCTTTGTGCAAGCTCGTCTGGGTAAGTATCACCCAATCATCAGATATTCTACCGCAAAATAGCAGTTCTTGGTATTGTTGTGTTACGGTTAGAAGGGAGAATGAGCCTGTGTAATTACAGGCATAACACCTTAGTTCCCAAGGTTGGTGGCCCATTTGCTCGTCCGCCTACCTATACTTAAAAAAAAACCTGTTATTTATTTATTATTAATTATTATTATTATTTAATAATTCTAAACATGATTGCTAACAGACTAGACTGTATATTTATAAACCGCTGTTGTAAAGTTTCAGCTGGACCAGTTAATTATATAAGTAGTAGATAGTAGTGTTTATTTTATTTTATTTTTTTGTAATTTTGTATACGAGTCTTGATACTTGAATAAATAAATTATTATTATTATTATTCATAGAGAAACGTTCGACGTCTTTCGATTACGATTTCCATGATCATTATTTAGCGTTTCCCGATACGTAACGTACGTGTAAGGTTGTTGTGTACAGTAAAGTAACAGTAACAGCCTGTTAATGTCCCACTGCTAAGGCCTCCTCTCCCTTTTGAGGAGAAGGTTGTGGAGCTTATTCCACCACGCTGCTCCAATGCGGGTTCGTAGAATACACATGTGGCAGAATTTCAATGAAATTAGACACATGCAGGTTTCCTCACGATATTTTCCTTCACCGTTAAGCACGAGATGAATTATAATCACAAATTAAGCACATGAAAATACAGTGGTGCTTGCCCGGGTTTGAACCCACGATCATCGGATAAGATTCACGCGTTCTAACCACTGGGCCATCTCGGCTTGTTGTTGGTAGGTTGTTGTGTATGTAAGTTAATATAATAATAACAATTTACTTCATTGTTTATATTTATCGTGACAAAGGTTATCTTTAAGTAACTAATTGTGGCAATAAGATTACAGTCTGACGAAACAGTTTGTTTGGTCGAATTAATTTAATTACTGTATTTATTTATTCAATATCAATGACACCAAAAATATATACATAGAAAAATACAAAGTTTCACAAATTATGTTTAAATATAGCATATGTACTAAAATGAAATGACACCATCGAGGGTAGACTCCAAAAAAAAATTGAAGGATTATTTAAGCCGTCGTAATATATTAATTACATAATTATATGATTTGACTTTCTAGATCTATTGGAAACGCTTGACACGCAAGTTGATGCCAAGAACTGTCCTGGGGTTTGCATGAATGCCATGGCCTCATTCATCTGCTCCAATGTGCTGGAGGAGATCACGTGCCCCAACCCTTCCATGAAGTGCTGCGTTGATGAGCCAATTGGTAAAAATTTACAATAAGCTTTGTTTTTAAATGTAATTTAATATATATATCAACACCAACAAGAAGTACACTAATAAATACAATTGAGTCTTTAAACATAATGTTATATAAATCAAGTGTCTCCTTCAATCAAATTATAGGTGTTGCAAAATATATCAACATTTCGATTTAACAAAAATAATACTTTTAAAAATTAAAATATTTGTAACAAATAGACGAAGAACAATATTAAGAATTAAATTATTATAAAATTATCACATGATTGGTATAAAATGAATAAAATATAAATATATGAGAACATTTAAAATTTTTGAATACGATTAAATGCAAACATAAGTAAGAGATATATTTTAAAGAGGTGAAAATTGATACATTATTATTGAAAAAGAAATAGACATTTTTTATGAAAATGATTCTAAATGTCATTAAAAATATCAATTATAAGAGCTTCCTTTGACTCTTTCTTATTGTTAATCATATTATTGAGCATTTTGTAGATATTATCATAATCGATGATTAGCCTGTTAATTGGAGAGTAGCGCCCTTGACGGGAGTGAGTAATAAATAAACGCTTCCTGGCTTCATTCCATAAGGGCTTACATAGACTTTACTTTACTTATTTTTACTTTACTTATTTCTTTGGTATTCAGAACAACTCGCCAAAGTTTCATCAAAATTGGATGAACGGCTTAGGAACGCAAGGACAAACATACAAACGTTCATTTTTATTTATACTAGATATATTTTACTGTTACCACTGTACAAACTGCGTGACTTTCAATCGATTAAATGGGACTGGCTTACAGTCCAGTTGAAAGATTGACAACACATACTCACATTTTAAGTTAAGTAAAAGTTTTTAATACAAAATAGAAACACAAAAAGACGCAAAATTTATGTAGCAAGAAATAAAAATATACAAAAAGACGTCGTGACTTTAAGGATGACTTTTTTTTCAGGAAACGACACGATAACAACAAATAAACCATTTACAACGCGCTACACAACAACCGAATCGGATTCTGACGAAGAAGACTTTACGACAAAGCCGCCAAACGACAAATACAAAGACAGTGGTAATTATTAGGTACACTCTATTAACTATTAGGATATATAATATACTTAAGATAGAACCTTTGACAAGTCAGTTTTGGCCATAATATATAAGGAACGGCCTGGAGCTGAAAAGAAACATTGGACAACCTCATCTCATTCTCGTCCACTGTTGGTCTTGGCCTTTCCAATGGCACGCCACTGAGCGCGATCTTTAGCTCTCAATTTTCGCCAGCGGCCAGCTACTTACGTATATCGTTACTTCACCTAGCTGGAAGGTGTCGTACGCTACGCTTGCCAAGGCATGGTCTCAACTCCAGGATACGTCTAGTCCAACGGTTGTCGGTTCTGCGACATATGTGACGAGGTCACTGATGACACTTCAGCTTTGATTTGATTTCAAGACCTTATGATCTACGCCCTTTAAGCTGGCCCCTAGAACAACGAGTCAATCGATTATCAATATTGTTAAGTTATGTTATTTAAATGTATTGAGTGTTGTCTTAGGATCGAGTTTCAAGATTTAAAGACTCACCATTATTTTCCAGGTAATATAGCTTGTCCTGGTGTCTGCGTTGAGTCTCGCCTGAGCCAATATTGTGAGGCGTATCTCACATCTAGTGGTCTATGCGTCTCTGGCAGATCGTGCTGTGTTTCTGAAGATGGATTTGGTGACAGAAGGCCTCCAGATCTGGTGGTACCGGGTGAAAAGAAATATACGACAAAACGCCCTATAACTGCGGTAGGTATCTCTATCACCGAGGAAATATAATGCTAACCATATTCATAGAAAAAACAGTTATTCATAGCAATAAAGGTTGAGATGGTCCAGTGATTAGAACTTAATCAATATTTGTTCAAATCCGGAGGAGCACCACTGAATTATCAAATGCTTTATTTGGGCTTACATTTCAATTCGTGCTTGTCATTCAGGGAAAATGTCGTGAAAAAACCAGCCAACCCGCTTTAGAGCAGCGTATTGGATAAGCTTCATATATTTTCAAGGAGAGAATGCCTCATCCCAGCAGTGGGACTTTATAACAAAATATGATTTCTTAATATTCTCTTAAATGCTTCCATTCATTTACAGCTAACAACTACTGCCGCTCCAAAACAAAAACCTGGACGGAAATGTAGAGGGGAATGCGTAAGCGGTCTTTTATATCTACTATGTGGAAACGTGGATGAGGACGCCTCATGTCCGGCTGACGAGAGTTGCTGTCTCAGCGACTCCACCACGGAGGTCGCAACGAGACGACCACATACAACGCCAAGGCCGACAACACCAGTATGTATCAAAAAATCATATACCTTAAAAGCTATCTCTATATACAGCGTCATAGCTTTGCTATGGGTCTTAAGCTATAATGTCTGCTGTTAAAATAATTAATAATAATTTGAACTCTTCAGGTTGCATATTAAGTAAGACCCTCAGAATGTAATCTGATCAATAAATTACGTTTCCATAGATCAAATCAAATAATTATTTATTCAAGTATATAAAAAGTGCACTTTTGAATCATGTCAATATATGTCAAATATTGAATAAAATGAAAAGCTACCACCGGATGGCTAACAATTTGTAAGTTGTGTGTTGTTCTTTTTGTGTGTTTTAGAGTGATAGATAAATAATTGGAGCCATTTTGAGGTGGAACCATGATTCGGCATTTACCTAAATTCTCCTACACTTACACTTACTTTCCCTACATTCCAGGCTCCACTGCCAAGATGTCCGGGCTATTGTATTATGAACTTAATAAAAGGTCTGTGCGAGCGGCCTGCAGTACTGATTAGTAACACGAATTGTAAACTAAGCGGTACCACCTGTTGTGATAACACAAGGTATGTTTTTGTTGCTTTTTCATTTAAAGAGTCTGAGTAGGTACCATATTTTCCAACCATCAAATAGCAATTCTCAGTACCTATTGTTCTGGTTTGAAGGATGAATGTGCACGTATAATTCACTAGGTGTTGTACACACTTGTGCCTGTGTACAAGGGACATAACATCTTATTTCCTAAAAAATAATAAATTAGACGTCATATGTGGTTCCTCTCGAAGTTGTTCAGGAGTATGTGTACCTTGGGCAAACTTTGCAGTTGGGTCGAAACAACTTCGAGGGGGAAGCACGAAGAAGAGTACAGCTGGGCTGGGCAGCGTATAGAAAACTCGGTCAAGTCTTTTCGTCACGAATAACGCAATGCTTGAAGACAAAAGTCTTCAACGAGTGCCTCGTACCGGTTATGACCTACGGAGCCGAGACGTGGACACTGACAGTGCGTTTGGTCCACTATTTTAAGGTCGCTAAGCGAGCTATGGAGAGGGCTATGCTCGGAGTTTCTCTGAAGGATCAAATCCCAAATGGGGTGATCCAACAAAGAACCAAGGTTATCGACATAGCCCAAAGGATTAGTAAGCTGAAGTGGCAGTGGGCTGGACACATATGTCGCAGAACCGGTGACCGTTGGAGTAGACGCGTTCCGGAATGGAGACCACGCCTTGGCAAACGTAGCGTAGAACGCCCTCCAGCTAGGTGGAGTGACGATATACGCAAGGTGGCTGGCAGCGGTTGGAAATTAAGAGCTATATATAGAAAATCGAGCTCAGTGGCGTGCCATTGGAGAGACCTATGTCCAGCAGTGGACGCGAAAAGGGTGATGATGATGTGGTCGGAGTGCCATCGCGTCATCCTTACGTTTTCATATACGACGAAACATATTCAATTACCTAATTCGATTATATATCCTAGAATACCACCACGTACGACAACACGGCCGACAACAACAACTACGACTACCACAACAACACCAGCGCCCATCGATCCGCGGCCTGACTGTCCCGGCTCTTGCATCGTCTCCTTGCTGTCGTTTACGTGCTTCCGTAAGTATACTTAACCAGTAAATTAATAGATCCAGATGTGCTTATCCTTATTTATCGAGGGATCCAATTTTATCGGCGATGTGATATAGTGTACATAAACTAGAATAGATAATAATAATTGTAACTGCAGTTTACCGACGCTGACACGATGCGGCAGTATCCGAAACTAACGTCTTAATATAAGAGAGTATTTATTTTTTAATTGCCTCTTTTTACAAGGAATTTCTAATATGACAATTTAGGAGGAGATAGTAATGTTATAAATACGATTAAACTCAAAACTTCTGATAATAGTTGCAATGATATCAACGCAAATGGAGAGAAACGAATCTATGATTTTTAAATCACTAAGTTCCCTTTTGAGCTATTTGAACCCTTTACATACCAGCCAGCTTAAAGCTCCCACAGCTAACAATAACTTAGTCTGTAAGACTTATCGATAAACTTCAATAAATGATTGATCTCCAAATGTCCCATTGTTCGGCAATAGCCTCAACTCTTATGTCAAAAGTGTGGTGTTTATCCCACCAGAGTGGTGGGATAAACACTAGTTACTCCAAGTTATCTTTAGTAACCGAATTAATGAATGTGACGGAATCTTGTCCGGCTTCCCTTCACCCCCGAGCTCTCAAGTTTCCATATGCAGTAGTCTAATAAAACAAAAGCTACATTGTAATAAAATATAATATAATCAAATCTCCTCATCAGGTAACGCAGAAATGACTGACGTATTCAAGTGTAAGAAGGCAGGCACACAGTGTTGCGCGCCAAAATCGAAGGTTCTGGAAGTGATTGGCGTCAATCGTAACGATTCCTTCCCATTGGGTACTACTCACACATACACACCGCATACTCACACAGTGGCCCACACGTTACCATACACATCACCTCTACGTAAGTATTTGATACATTTATGGACAATACAGAAAGTTTAGCTATTTTAAACAAATCTTATTTTTTTTTCATTTTTGTTTCAGCTCAATACGAACCTAACTACGCTACAACTCTGAGAACACCAGAGAAATACAACAAATATGTCTGCGGGGTCAAAGGTAGTGTGACCGTTACTAATATCCTAGCTATAAGTAAATTATTTTTAATTCAATAAAATTGTAGCTATATGGTGATTATTATATTCGTATTATGAGCAAAATTAAAACTAACTTCGTCAGAACTGAAATATTTGGTGTCCTTTTTTGCTCTACAAATTAGAAAGAGGTAGCAACATTTAAATTCGCTCAATTTATTTTATTAAAGAGATTGCGTAGAACTAAATCAGTAACATTGTCATATATAAGACTAATATTTAATAATGTAATGTAGTAATTATAAGTGAAGACATAAAAGATTTTTCCAGAAATTCTCACATAATTACGTATGCCTGAGCTATTACAAAAACTCTCGGAATAAAACAATTATAATAATTGCAAACAACAAAAATAACCCTGACAATAAAGCGCTTTGAAGCTTTGAACCCTACTTGAAGAGAGTATGTTGGTTTGTACTTCGATATTGGAAAATACAGTTGCATAACACTTTTGGTGCTGCTTTATGTCAAAATTGCTTCAAAATTATTGCTCTTTTAAAAAGAAATGTGTATATAAAAAGGAACGTCATCTCGTGCTGGGCGCGTGATGGGCGGCGAGGACGGGGAGCGCGGCGAGTGGTGCTGGCAAGTGGCGCTCATCAACTCCCTCAACCAGTACCTGTGCGGCGCCGCGCTCGTGGGCACGCAGTGGGTGCTCACCGCAGCGCACTGCGTCACTAAGTAAGTAATCGCCTAATTGATGTTCAAATTCAGAAACAGCCTACAAATTAGCCACGTTTAGGGAACTTCCTTTCCTCTTAAGTATTAAGATTGCGATTTATTACAAAAACTGAAACGTTATCTAAAACGTCAATGTATAAAATCGACTTTATTAATTGCTAGTCCTGGCATATTCACGATTACATCACTTCCATTCCCTTTTGAAATATCTGTAATTACAATTTCTCTTCAATCGTATGAACTTTAGAAGGCGTTGTGTAGTAAACTATTATAATATATAATAACCAATTGTCTTCCAGTATTGTTCGCTCCGGCGATGCTATCTACGTGCGAGTTGGTGACCACGACTTGACACGAAAATATGGGTCACCAGGCGCGCAAACGCTGCGTGTGGCCACCACTTACATCCACCACAACCACAACAGTCAGACCCTGGATAACGATATCGCACTGCTCAAGCTTCATGGAAAAGCCGAACTTAAAGAAGGTACCGAGAAAACGTATCACAAGTATTTATAATGTGTGACAAATGGCTTACCCTTTATGACATATACTTGTCACCTTCGTGCATGTTTTGCACGAACATGCAACAGACGTCCTAAAACTACTAACTACCTACTATCTTATGATTAATGAAAGTTCTATAATAATGGGTAAATCAGTTTTTGTGTTAATCTCGAAGCATCTCTTTATAATTTCTTTACGATATTGTAGGCGTATGTTTGGTGTGTCTGCCGGCGCGCGGTGTGAGCCACGCGGCGGGAAAACGCTGCACGGTGACCGGCTACGGTTACATGGGAGAAAGTGAGTTATAGAAAACTTATATATAAGATCACACAAACATTGTATTAACAATGCTATCATGAGATCGCGAACTTCAACTTCTTTTTCGGAGGCCTTTTTCGATATATATTTGCAAAAATGCATAACTTTCCATTCCATTCACATAAAACATTTCCACATACAAAAGATTATTAGTATTACTTGTAAAAAGTGAAGTTGACTACGATGAAAATCATCAAATTAACACATTTCATATGATCCAGCGGGTCCTATACCACTGCGCGTGCGCGAAGCCGAATTGCCGATCGTCAGCGACGCGGAGTGCATACGCAAAGTAAACGCGGTCACCGAGAAGATATTCATACTGCCAGCGAGCTCATTCTGCGCTGGTGGCGAGGAAGGGAATGACGCGTGCCAGGTTAGAATATCATTTATATATAAACTTCTTAGAAAGTTATTGGGTGTACTTGAACATCGCATTTCCTTTTATAATATTCGAAGGGACTTTATTTATAATATTTAAAATAACATATCGCTTTTATTAGTACAAAATGTCGTATGTCGTAAAAATTACGTTACAATTTAAAACATGAAAAAATTTATTCTATTAAATTCATAAAAAAAATTAATAATTTCGATTAAAATATATGCTTAAGTAATAAAACACAAGTAATAATCATTTTTTGTAATCTCCTCAGACCTCAGAAATTTAACTTGCCTTATTGTATTATCGTTAGCTTATAAAAGGTAAAAGTAAAGTTTTAAATTTCGTACTAATGCATAGCTTATTCCGCGACGTCTACGATACGTCACGATAAATTCAATTGAATTGCCCGATTTTTTTTTAAAGAAAATTAGAATATTATTTTGTCATTTCAAATGTCAATTATCTCATTGATCTCGCCATAAGGTGTCATTATGACGTGATGACTTATATAACCAATGCTGTCAATTTTTCAGGGTGACGGTGGCGGTCCTTTGGTATGTCAAGATGATGGCTTCTACGAATTAGTCGGTCTTGTGTCTTGGGGCTTCGGTTGTGGACGACGTGACGTTCCCGGTGTATACGTGAAAGTATCCGCTTTTATTGGTTGGATTAACCAAATTATATCTGTCAATAATCTTTAAGTTATTCAAAAACTTATAAAATGAAGTGGACAATCTTTTTGAATTCAACAATTTTAGACTCAATAGCATAAGGGGCTGCTGGGCCGCCTTCTTGTCAGGTTATTGACGTGCACACTTGAAAAGCTTTACGCTTAAATGGAAAACGAATGTGTCAAACTATTTATTTGAAAAACTAATTACAACAATAATTATTATTTTTATAACTTAATGTTACGTTTTTATTTAATTTATTTCAAATTTACGCAAAAATTCGAAAGTCAAAAACAGAGGCACAACTTTTAATTTGTACACGCAAGATTAAAAGGGGTTTCAAATATGAATAGAATTTTATGAAAAATAATATATATTTATTAAGTTAGACTTCTTTAAGCGCATTTAAATTTGATGCATTCAACTATCGTTGTCACTATCATTGACAGTCACTTGTACGGTGTTGCAAGCGTTATTTTTTTAATAATTTAGCGAAAAGTTTTAAGTCTTTAATTCTATGCGCTTTTAATTTTAATTTGATTAGATTGGTTACTTCATTTTAGTTTCGCTGTTAAGTTTATCTGTGCGCTTACATCTTTTTTATTAAATAGAAAGTGCTTAGGAATTGGCCTAACGTTTCGTTATTTTTTTATGAAATAAGCAGGTTGATTTATTATTCTATAATCACTGTAAGCGCACATTTGTAAAAAAGCTGAGATAGTAGCGGTTGGCTTTCCTTTTTTGTTTAAATTAATATTGATCGTGTATTATCTGTGGTGCATAAAATTATATGAAAACTTCAAAGGAAAGTCTACCTTGATATAATGTTATATAAATTAATATATTATGTTGGCATTATGTTAAAAAATATTTAATTTATTTACACTATTCTAGAAGTTATATTTAAAAGTTCCCGTATTACGTTTTATGTACTACATTTAATATTTTATTTATAAGCATAAAAGAAAATATTTCTTTATATATTTAAAACATTTATTTCCTTGTTTTATTTTTAAATGAGGTAAATGTAAATAAATTCTGTACTTTTTAGTTTAAGATAATTTATTTTTCTAGTTTTATTAGATAAATAAAAAAGCATACATTTATTTTCCCACCACTTTTATACTTTCAAATAGAGAATTTAAATCGCGGCGAAATGTTGATTTAAATCTTAATACATAATAACTCTTTCGTAAGTAAAACTAATATAATATGAAATATATAAGAAAACAAAAGTCCAAAAAGGTTAAAATATTGATATACTAACAGTGCTGAAATGTCTTACTGCTGAGAAAAAAGTGTACTTTTAAAGACTGACCAAAGTGGTCATAGTCTTTGGTTTCACAGTGGTGGATAAATGTGTAGTAGAATTGCAACCTCATGACATTTTCATTCTCATACCGGTGCTGATCTTCGTTTGATTAAGTGGTCTATTCTCTGGGGTATCTTAGGATGAAATCATTTGACATTACTTAGCATAAAATTGGTAAACTTAGAACACTATTGTTTGAAAAAGGGCTGAGTGTATGATAGATAAAATGGTGTCATATATGGCCGCGTATTATTATACACGGCCTTATATGCCTCTTTTGTACCTGCCCTTTTAACCTTTATTGTTGCTTAAACGCAATTTTACATTACATTTTCCATGAAGCCCTGGTGTTTTTGTTTATTAATGATTCAATAGAAAAAAAATATTATTTTTAATGTGCGATATAAATATAGCTACCTACTCCCGTCTAAGTCTAGTGTGGGTCTTACGACGTAGACACGAAGAATCTAGAAAAACCTAGAACACTTTTAGTCCATTTGTCCTCAATCACACTTGAACACGATTGACTTTATACAATTTAGGTTTTTGTTATATTATAATGGATATGCATATACGGTACTAAGGTTCGATTTAATTACGAAACTTGTTATAATAATGTAAAAAATATTGGTATATATTTATTTAGCTATATATAAAGATGTAAATATATTGTGTATGTTTAATAGATGTCAAAATATCAAATGCACTTAATTTTTTTAAGTGATATGATACGCATTTATAATTTATTATTGAAGTGAAACTTTGGGTGCGAAGCTGGTTGTGTGCAACGTTTCTATACGTAACGAATGTAACGTTTCTAATGCAAAAAGTTTCACTTCTATCACGTGTATTGAAATACACGCGCTTTAACTTATTTTTTGAGTAATAAAAGTAATCTATGTATTTTATAAAATGTAATTATTTTCGCTAATAAATTATATTAAGACGGCGTTTGTTTTTTTTTCTATGAAATGCACAAACCATGAAATCAAATATCACGTATTTTTACTGATTATTTTAAATTCCTACACGTCATTAATGTATTCAAATATATTATACCCAATTAACGTATGAAAAGACGTTTGAGACGGTTTTGGAGCTTATTCCACTCATGCATATGAATGCAAATGTGGCAGAATTTCAGTGAAATTAGACACAAGCATTTTCACGAGTTTCTTTCACCGTTCAGCACGAAATGAATTATAAACACAAATTAAATATATATAAGGAATACTTCCAGTTATATCGTAAATTTTGTCGAATAATGCATTATATACTTTTTGTAAATTCGCACTTACAACGAAAGTAAAATAATATTATAGGAAAAATAGCAAAATGCGTGCAAGTTATAACACTATATATAACACACTACACTTAACCTGAATCGAAATTCAGTTCAGTTCAATTCAGAAAAATTCAAAAATTTGTTAACTAAAAAAATACATTAAAAATAATATTAACGTATATTTACTTTTTAGCGTTTAGCTAGACAGCACAGGCCACATTCTCTAAATTTAAACCAAATTCTAATCATCTAACCGATTGATTTTAAAACGTAAACTTCTTTTTAGACTTATGTATTTTTAGGAAACAGAAGTGGATTTTAAAAAATAACGGAAATGACAAGTTAAATAAAAAAACAAAGGAAATAAATTAGTAACGGGAAATGACTGTTTAACATTAAAAGAGAAACGTACCACTACGACACAGCTTAGGCGGGTGAAAGTAGAGTTCCGATCTTCAGGGGCAAAAAGAGGCCAATTATAGCGAGGAGGGTTCTTTTATATATATAATTTTTTTTTTGTGATTGGTGGATGGTTTTAGTATATAATTAAGTTATTAAGCATTTTAGTAACATTTATCGATAATTTATGAAAATATCAGTATACATATTTTTTATTTCACGTTCAGGAATAACGAATCAGATTAAATCCTTTAATATCTTTATATGTATTAGGATATCCAACAGATAATAAAATGATATGAGATTAAATGGTTTATTAATTTTTTTTTTTTCATGAGAATAATAATTCTAGCTAATTAATTTCGATCATGAATCACGTTATCTCAAGTAGTCATTGATAGTAAGTACTACAGTGGGGTCTAAATTGAAAACGAGTACTATTGATAATACTATAAAAGCTCTGAAATTAGTAATGAATGAATCAAATTAAACTTGCATTATTCACAGCAGTTTCAACTCAATAAAATTTCAAAATGAAAATATTGTTTTTATGTGCGTTTGTTGTTTTTATTAACTTTAAAATAACGCATGGAAGACCTCGTGCGGGCGGTAAGACCTAATAAATCTTGTAAATACATGTTCCATCTAACAAATACGCCGTATTTGTTAGATGGAAAAGATAGGAGATCCAAGGCTGCTTTATACAAGAGCTTCATTTTCCATTTAGTAATAGCACAGATGAGCCCTGCCCCACTAACACGCGTGCAAAAACTAGTTCATCATTTATGCATTTCAGATACCAATCGTTGTGTTAACATGTGGGATGAAGGCTGTATCAACGGACAACTGCCTGGATCAGGTATATAATATCATTATTAACTTGGTGGTAGGGCTCTAGCTCATCTTGTTTGAACCACCCAGTGATCAGATGAAATTACCGCCAAAAACCGCCGTTTGCAGGGTGAGGGGACCAGTGTAACTTCAGGCATATGGGACATAACATTTTAATTCCTAAGCGTGGTGGCACATTCACGATGTAAAAGCTGATTAGTGTTAATTAAAATAATTGTTATTTCTCAAATGCGATAAGTTCGCTAATATTCGACCTGGCTTGTTACGGCAGTTCCAGCAGATTTATCAAACATTGTATCGAGCTGACGTTGAGAAGATGAAAGAAACTGTCGGCATAAGCGTTGCTTTTATACTGTCTGAACTTCATTATATACAAACGTTGGTCCTGACCGGAATGTATTAAAACTAAGGTATATCTACAATATAAGTGTATTTACTCAGGTCGCGATGACGATTACATAAACGGTGGTTTCAACCCCGGTAAACGGTGTATCAACATGTGGGATGAAGGGTGCACGAACGGACAACTACCCGGTTCAGGTTAGTCACAAAATTTAACATTAAGCTTCAGTTTTCAATAGGAAGCTTCCTTGGATGACATGGCAGGCTTGACGGAGACGGACTCGTAGTTAAAAAGAACCACCCATAAATATTGGCACTGTATAAAATAATAAATTATGATGGTATACCGTCAATGAAAATATGCTGAGGCATCCTCAGCGGTTGCGTCAGATCTGCGTTAGATACCCTAATAATTCTCCATAGTGCACCACTTTAAATTAATTTTCTAGTCCGATTTTTTAATGTAGTTTTGACTTTGGTATTAGGTCGCGATGATGACTACATAAATGGTGGCTTCAATCCTGGAAAACGATGCATTGGAATAGGGTGCGATAATGGCTGGCTGGAAAGTACAGGTATTTTAAATAATAATTAGTACTTACGATCCCAATAAATTGCTGGACAATGTTAAGTATTTTATAAAGTTGATATTAAACAGTCTTCTGTGACTAGTCGAATTGAATTTAATTTTTTTTAATACTTACACATATATATATATTTTAAAATCAATATTTTACTAAATTATATAAATATTCTTACATTTAATTTACTTTTTAGGAAACAGCAATGGACATCGCAACAATCGATTTGATGGTCTCAGAATTACTAACGAATTACTGGCAAGACTGTACAAAAATAGGCAACACTAATTGCCTATCTGGTCGATGTTACAAAATTATATCAAATTTTTTCATCAGACTTTAATTTAAATGTTGACTTTATTGTTTGTTGCATTGTGCTATTCTTATACTTCTATTATTTGTATTATTTTTAATTAAATATGCATCTACTTCTGTTTTATAACTGGAATTTTTCCACTGTAATATAATCGAAATAAAAAAAAATTGGCCAATTACAAGTTTTGTTTACAATTTGTCGACGCAATAGATAATTTGTATTTTACATACTCTGATATGTATTATATACATAAAATAATCAGGCGATACGTTTTTTTATTCATAATACATTAAATTATTTTTGTCATATATCGACCAGCAATAGATCCTACTAGTTCTACCCAAGTTGAAAATACCCAAATTCATAATTAATCGTAAGTGCGACAACGGCTTAGTCAAAATTAAACGAAGTATATTTGTAAAGCTTTATTAAATAAAACTGTGCATTTGCACAATTGACTATTATAAACAAGTTACAAAAATATCTTCTCATCAAAATTTTGATATAATTACAATTCAAATATTAATTATAAAAACAATCTACTCCAATAATTAATTATTATGTACTTTATATACAATCACACAATATTTATTCCTTAGCGCTTAATTAATAATTATAATCAATGAGCGACAATCAAAGGCAATTTCAATAGCTTAAATTGCTTGGCAAGTACAACATTATAAGGCTGTTTGATATAATTTAATAAATATATTAGTCAATTTCAAGACAATTTGACAACAACAATTGCAACTATAAAAAATATCCTAGAATGGAATACCTTAGAATGGTAAAAAATACCTTAAATATACATTTATTAAATCAAATACTCAAGGTTCTTTTGAGAGTTGGATATTATTGAAAAATGAATAAGTATATAGAAACAAACATAGGAGTCACAAACTATAAATAATTTCACCAATTATGTGAAAACATTAAGGTTAAAACTAGGGATGGACCGAATTTGTTGTATTAATGGTTTTTGTCATACCCTGCTGGTCGACTGGTCAGCTTTTCTTCGGTAAAAAGCAGAACATTCTGCAATCAAACTTGCATTCAAAAAGTTAGCTCTGTGTTTATCTATAATTTACATTTGAAAAGTTACACTGCATTGTTTAACTAATCACCTGATAAACAAAGTTCATAAATATGGCTGTAAATATTTATTATTATTCTTCCCCATAATGCTTATTAAAAAATAAAAAATTGAAAAATGAAGAGGTTATTGATATTTGTATTGATAAAATCATAATAATATAAAGACCAAAAAGAAGTTTTTTTTTTATTACAAAATACCAATTTTTGTTTTATCTAAAACAAAACTTTATCTAAAATAAAAATTAAAATTTTTTTCTATTTAATTAATTCTTTGAAAAGTATTATTAATATATTTAAAATAACTACATTTTGTCATATTTTCTAAGACAATTTCTTTTACATTTTCAACGATTCTATTAAGTAAAACAACATATTCGGCCCATCTCTAGTCAAAATAACTGATATTTACCCAATTAAAGAAAATAACTAAACTAAATTTAATTTTAATGATCCTCTGTATATATGAATGTCATGTTCTAATTAAATTGTACATATCTTGATCAGTCATGGTTGTTTGAACTTACAGGATATCATAAGGTATTTAACAGTAGTATTAGGTACACAGCAACAACCAGAGCACAGTCCTAAATTAAGCTCAACATATATTGAAATAAATGGGCACTATAACAATCTCAAACTAAGCACAATAAAGACCACAAATTTACATTTACAAATAATTCAATTTGTTTTACCTTATATATTACATCTATATAAAGTTTTTTTTACATAATCTGTCATGGACGTAATATATTTAAGTTTAATATATACTTCTTTTTTTTTCTTATTTTTAATTGACCAATGATATGTCAAGCATAACAAAATAAGTATTCACTTTTTTTTCATATTCATTATCACTTAATTTACTTAAATGTCACAGACATTTATTTATTTCTCTAATTATAACATAATATTTTAGATTGTTTCATGATAAACAATTATTATAATGCAACAAGAAATTGTGTTGGTGCTATCGGCAAGGTTGCAAAAGAAGGACAAAATTCAACTATCTGTAATATCAAGACTCAAATATTAATTTTTAAGCATGTTATAATTTATAATAAATTTTAAATTAGCAGAACCTTCTTTATTGTTTTGATATAAAAGTTAAAAAAGTTGGCACCTTGTAAATTTTGTTATAAAATGTAGATATAGTTACTCATACTCTATATTATTATACATATTATACATACTCTATATTAGCTGGACATACATCTACTTGCAATTTATACTTTTTGCACAAAAACTATCACAGTAACACATCTTGACCAAGATGATTTTATACAAATTGACTCCCTAATTTTTATGGCATGTATTTTTAAACAGTGAATTTATATATAATAACTTTATAATTATATAGAATACCAAAATATATAATGTAGTTAATCAAAATATATACAAAACTAAATTAAACTAGAGATCTTGTTTATAATTTTATATTTAAGTACCTACAACTAAAACTAACTTAACTTCAAATATAAATTAATTCAAGAAATTTTAGGCAGCCATTAATTTACCATAAAGGTAGGCTACCTAAATATGAAAACAAAATATGCTTTTACTTACAAATGAAAATTTTCAGTTACCATGTCCATGCCAATGGTCCTGGCTAAACTGTGGCAGCTCCAGTGGCAGTTTATTGTACATTGTACTGGCATTATGGGCAGGATTTGGCATAGGTGCTTTTTGAACATTAGTCTGCCTGAATTTTGTTGAGTATTTATAAAAGTCTGACATCTCAAATGGTTTAGTTTCTTCTCTGTATGGTATACATTTACCTTGTTCAATAACTGTCATATTTTTAGGCGATTCAAGTGATACAGCACTTGGCGATAATACAGGGGGACTATGTGGTACATGGTTTGGACTCTGCATAGCCGAGTGACGACCTGATGAAATCATTATTTCGTAAGTTTGAGAATTACCTATACTCGGAGTGCGTTTCAAGCTTGCACTTTTCTTTAATACAGGCACCTCACTTTTTGTCGGGGAGTCTAGTGATGTCTCATACCAATGTTTTTCTTTCACTTTCATATCTTGGGATAGAGGTGAAAATTTATTCATGCTAACAGAATCAAAATTACTTTGTGAATATCCCGACATTTGGCTCACGGGGCTTAAGGCATCTGGATAATGCCGTCTATCATCAATTATATAATCATCAGTAGATACTTGCAGCTGCAATTGAAGGGGATTTCTTACCATATTACGTTCACGGAGAGGTAGAGTGTTCGGAACAGGTATAGTTCTTTCTATTGGATTCTGTCGTCTTTCTGTTGGTTGATCTTGTATGTCAGGTTGTGATCTATGTTGATAAACCGGTGCAGGTGGTCGGTATACATCAGTCATGTTTTCTAAGTGATGATTATAATCACTGTGTGATGTGAGGTGGTATGTCTGAGTGCGTTGTAAAGTATTTCTTCGAACACCATCTGTTCTCCTTTTGGATTGCATTTGCATTTGGTGGTGGTGATTTAAAACTCCAAGATGTTGATTCTGTGATTTTAAATGTGATGCATATTGATACAGGAGTGGAGTATTGCGCATTCCATTGTGTGCAGGCATAGGGTGTGGCGCAACAGAGCCGTGAGTATAATTAGTTGTTATATCAGGGTGACTGGAGCTGAAATGAGTCTCTCTCAAGCGTGACACATTATTTGCTTCTGCTGAATTATTATAATAGATCTTATTTGTGTATTCAGTTGTTAAAGTATGATGGCGGTATACAGGACCTTGTTGAAGTTCATTGTGCAGATTATCATGAGGAACAGATTCGTGACGGCCAGCCAAAGCAGGATAAGTATGAGATGTGTGTATAGAAAATGTTTCCGGATTTCGTTCTTGGGGTGGCGATGGAAAAAAGTTTGAGCAACTGGTCTCAGGCCTGCGGACATGCCTAGAATGAGCACTTTTTGATGAAATACCTGATATCGAAGGTGTAGACAGTCTGTGGGTAAGATTCTTTCGCAAATTTGGATCGGAATCATGTATGCGGTCAGACACAGCTCTAAGACGTCTCGAAGAGTTATCGGAGCCGTCTTGAACGTCCGTCCCATCCGTGGACCTATCGACGCTACGTACACTACCTAATCGTTCCCTTTGTGGAACTTCTGGGCTTAGAGGTACTTCTAAGGGCATAACACCCGTCAACTGTACTTCTTGCACACATAACTTATATAGCTCTTCATTTTTGGTTGCTAACATTAGCTCCAATTCTTTTTTTCGAGCTTGTAGTTTTAACAGTTTGTCCTGCTTATCGGAATGTAAATCGCTACCCATTGTGCTCGTACCCATATTCAAACGATTAAGAACCAAAAAAAAACATAAGTTCGTTAAATCAAGCGATAAATCATAGAAGAAATTTCAAAGAATATAACTTAAAGTAAAATAAACAAAGAAAATTATTAAAAAGTTCAACACTGACACATTCACAAGCTTAGGCCCGCACCCATGTTTCTATTAAAAGATGCGTTCAAATTCAAATTTCTTAGTTTAACACATGAAAAATTAAATTGAAATAGTACACTATAATAAGTAAGAATATTACACTATATTTAATAAAATAGGTTATTGTAAATCAATAAGTTTTTATTAATATTTTTTTAAATGTAATTTTATTTACAACACTAACCAATCAAAATATTTTTTATTAATTACAATTTATTAAAACAAAAACCAATAAGCCAAAGAATATGAATTCACGTAAATTTGATATTATTTTACAGCAAGAATTAAAATAAATTATATTACAATAATTAAAATACAATTCAAATTATACTATAAAAAAAGACTTAAAAATATATTATTGTGCTGAACATAGTATCTGAACGCTAAATGGCTAAACGTCAAAAGTCGTCTTATCATTATCACATTCACATTGAGTGTCAACTTTAGCTCAAGGTCTTATCACGGCCGATTCAAGTGGTCATGTTCAGTTAGTCGTTATTATAGAAAATAGTCGTTATTATAAAAAATAATTATTAAAATGGCTGGCGTTTATAGAGCTGTTATAAAAGTTGCTGATAAATTTGTACCATCGAAATTGCGTCCTCTATGGGAACATGAAGCTGGTAAGTTTCATTAATTATTTAATTTGATTAGAAAAACTATTACGCAAGTGACTTTTAAATCAATTTAATAGCGTTGTTTCCTCTTAGGTCCAAAAACTATTTTCTTCTGGGCCCCAGCATTTAAATGGGTAAGTAATCGATTTTCAAGGTCAGCCCATTACCGTGGTCCCATTCCATTCTATTGAGATAATAAAATAGAAAACGTGAATGCTTTTAATTTAAAGCAAAAATCGTAAAATGAACAATTTTATTAACGATATTATAAGCATGAATCTCGCATTTTCATAATAAATAGAATGTTATTATAGTTTCACCAAAAAAAATGTGGTGACAACATATATTTATATATTATAACGGTTTTGGAAAAGTCTCACTTCATTTTACACGTGAATGTCTCATTATTTATATTTAAACTTTTTATGCTTTGATTGAATGTTAAAAATCTTACATTAATGCTTTTAATTGGTATGCCACAGATGTATGACCGAAAGAGATAGCAATATATGTTTGCTATTTCTTTGTTATATGGGATCTATACAACAAGAGAGGATAAATAATTCATTTAGACCTGTTAAATTAGTTGAAAGATTTTTTAAATAATAAATTACATAGAAAAAAAATGTTAATTAATGAACACTGAATAAACTAGTTTGTTAATCATGCTTCACATTTCATGTCTGCGATTTGAATGTTACATCATAATATCATTTCAGGGCTTGGTGATGGCTGGGTTGGGTGACTTGAATCGGCCCGTGGAATCTTTGTCCTTACCACAATCTGTGTCACTTGCGGCAACGGGTCTCATCTGGTCTCGTTATTCTCTTGTCATTTTACCAAAGAACTACAGTCTTTTCGCTGTTAATGTTTTTGTCGCTATAACAAACTTGTATCAAATAGGCAGAGCTATAAAACATCAACAAAATCTTAAAAAGAAAGAATAGGTAACAATGATAATTAGATTTCACTGTAGTACCTCTTCAAGAATGACATTTATAGTTAGCGTAACTAGAAAATTAGAGAGATAATCTCACTGGGTAATTAAGTGTTATTTATTTTTATAGTTTATACAATGGGTTTATACATGTAAAATCTGAAGCTGGGTATCATAATTTTTTTGTATTATTATTTATTGTAGTAGTATTGGCGTTATAAATTATGTAACTTTTATTTTCAAAATAATATTATTGTTCATTGACTGTGTAAGTAAATAATTAAAAGATATGCGTATTCAACTGTGATAAATAAAAATACGTGTAATATATTTTAGACAACAAGACGCCATTTATTCGGCGACTAGATGAACAAACTAACAAAGTACCTTGAATTAGATTGTAATAAATATGAAGTTTCCATATTTTTTTTTTCTTTAGCTTTCCCGCGATTTGGTACTGCCTATGACGTCACACTTTAAATCCAATTGCAACTGTCCCTTTTTTTAAATATTAAACAATAACCAAAATAGTTATTTTTTAAATATTTTAGTGACGTCTGACAACTGAAGATGTTGCATCTATTTAAAAAGATAAATAAAAAAAAAATAGTTATGAAAACCAATTTCTAAGGCTGTAATCTCATAATTACTAAGTTATTGGAAACTTTGTAATTAATACAATAAGATTGCACAAATATAATTGTCAGTTTCTTTCAAATCTGCCAATATGGCAATATAATATTTGTGATAAAATTCGATTTTGGCTGATATTCTTAACGATTTAATCGTTTAAAAAAAGAATTTCAGCGTGAATACCGTTTTTTATGGAAAAAATATTGTTACATTAAATTATCGTTTCAGAAAAATTTATCGACTATTTTTGTAATGGCCTTTTATCTATTAGAAAAATATATTTTTACATTTCATGCATTTCTTTTTTTTTTCCATTGTACGTTTTTTCTTTTCAATAATAAAAAAAAATATATTTCATAATATGTAAAAATTGGGATTTGGGCTTGCTTGCAATTATAATTGGGATTTCCTTCAAAATACATGCACTGTAAGTTTTCTGTGTTTGTCCCTGTAAGCTGTATTCATACATCTTGCAACACATTATACATAATGTTTGGTAACTGAATATTACATAAAGAAATTGCTTTAAAAACGTATGTATAAAGTTCTCAAGTAACTACAATTTTGCGTTGTGTGCAGTTACGCAAGTGATGCTGCTTAAATCATTTGTCAAAGATGCAGAGGCCTATTTAATAATGTTCTCGCAAATATAGAATGTGTAGAGTTAAAATTCTGGAAAATATGTTTGTCTTCATTTGTCTCTATTCTTTGAATAAATTTATATTAACCCGAAAAGAATTTTTCGTAGTAGTGGAATTTGCAAAGTAAGTCGGAGAAGAAACGGTCGAACGAAAACGTTTCTTACGAACGCTTAACGATGAGAGATATATGATTGTGTTCTAGAGAAAAGTTGTAGATCTTGATAATACCTACAAAAAAGTCAGCGACAGCATATGTCTAACTTTTATATTTAAGTCACAAAAAGTAGTTTTTTATGTAAAAAAAAATAATTGAAATCGTTTGGTCATGTTCTCGTTGGTCATATTATCAACAATTATGAATTCTTACCAAAATAAATAAACTTATCGTCTCAAGTGTTTAATATAAAATACATCTTTTTTACTGCATATAATTTGGACCAATGGTTAAAGAGATAACACGACATAGGTATGGAACCACGACTGTTTCGTAATCTATTGAGTGATATTTCTATTAGACGGTTTTTTTTAATTTACAACACGTTAATCTATTTAAAAATAATTTGCTTTATTACCAAGGAATTTTTATTTAGATAAAATTCATTTTTTACAGTTTGTTTTTTGGTTGCATAGTTTAAGAGATAACTTAAAATATCAAATACGCGAGACAATTCTATTAATGTTCGGCCAATCGATCATAAGTAAAAAAATTTATCGTCCAACGAAGGGGGCACGAGCCAGCTAGTTATGAAATAAAAAAATAAAAAAAAATAAATATCCAACTCGGCAGCGTTTTGTTATACTACCTTATAATTATATTGCATTCTAAGACCATATTGCCAACTTGACAAAGAAAAGACTTATAGTAATTAAAAAATGGTAACAAATACATATACAACAACAACTGGTTTACAACTGATTGAAACTATAAAGCATTTGCATTTTGCAACAATTTATTGTCACGTTGATGATTTTTTTATGTATTATAATCATTATCCTGATGTACGATAATTTTGATCCATTTGGCCCCGGTACGATAACTGCCTGGCTTTAGTTGTGGTCTACACAACATTGAGCAACTGCGATTCGCGATATTATACGGACAAGCAACACGAGGTGAGTTTGCTATTTTACAAAGCCTAGGAGAAAACGTTTGAAGCTTTCGAACATACGTTGGACGTAGAATGCCTGTGGACAAACATTGTCACTTGTTGTTACAGAGTTGGTACATATAATAACTTTATGACTTCTGTCAAAAATTGCGAAATTAACAAATGATAATTTCGTAGACAGAGAAACTAAAACTTAGTTACTTTACTACGGATAATTTAAATAACCTCAAGACATTGACACTCAGCATTCACTGGTCGAGCTCTTGACATTGAGTGTGCACTGCCAACTGTAGACCAAGACTATTCTTTTCAGCCTATAAATACGCTCATTCATTTGTCACCAGAGTTTAACGCTTAAATTATTACTAGTTCCCGGCCGAGGCTTCGCTTGCGTGTGAGAGGAGAGGCATTAGGCATCCTTTTCTTTTTCTGTACCCTTTACATGTATGCAAAATTTCATGATGATTGGGTGAATCGTTAAATTGTGAAAATGAAACAAATAAACTGATATTTAATATTAGTATGGATCTTAGTGCATACATGTCCAATTCCCTCTATTGATTTGACGGGAATGTCTGTGTATGTAATTTTAAATTTGTATCCAGTGAATGTATGCGTGTGTATGTAGATAATAATTTTGTAAAATATTAAGTACTTATTTACCTAAAACAAACAAGTATATGTTTGTTTTAATTACCAATTCCTTACGGCTACTTCGCTTGACATATGGGGAACTATACAAGGGCAGGGAAGATGTGAGAACTATTAGCTATTTCATTGATAAAACGTACACTAATCTTAATAATACATGCAATATTTTGCATTTGCTTAATCATTTGGGAAACGCTATATCAGCCCTCGAGATAAATAGAGCGACAGCAATTAATGATGGCTGGCAACATTATATGATAAACGTAATATATATTTTCGTAAAAATATTATATCTTGCAACAATGATTACAGGCTCTAGTTATGACATCTATTGATGAATTCCGGCGTCCTCTCGAAAAAGTGTCGCCGACCCAATCTGCTACCCTGGCTGCCACCGGATTAATCTGGACTCGTTACTGCCTTGTCATTCGTCCGATAAATTATTCTTTATCGCTATGTAATTTCGCCCTGGGATTGGCGAACAGTGTTCAATTCTTTAGGGCTTATAACTTTCAGCGTCGCATAAAGTCGCTCTAAGTCCAATAAATATTTTCAAATGCGGCGCTGGCTACTAGTTTAGCTATGCCATAAAAATCCAAAGCTAATAATCAAATATTATACTCTTACATGTTACAATTACACATTATTATTTGCACTATCCACGCTATTATACTCATAGTAATAACGATATTGCTATTAGAATATACGCAGTAATTTTTTATACAAAAGAATCCAATTTTATACAACATGCGTTCCAAACGCATCACGTAAATAATAATAGTATTAAGCATCTGTATTTCAATATCCAGTATATACTTTTTTTAAATAAGTACTAAAAATATAAAAGAAAGAGAAACAAAATCATCATAGAAATAAATGTATTAAATACCTACGTATTTTAATAGTATACGCAATAATTACAGTAAATATAGTACAAATATTAAATATACTAGTCTCAAATTAAATTGTACATTAAATACCCACCTTATAATAATACTAACAACCAACGTGCTTGCCATTTGAAGTCATATTATGTGCCAAATATTTACGTTAAATTACCATTATTATTAATTCTTACTGTAAATTGTTTTTTTTTTTGTAGAAATAATATTTTTATCATTTACAATGTTAAAAAGTTTAAAAAAACTCCACTGTTGATTTGATATTGTTATGTTTTTAATATATATATGTTATTGTTTATTTCTTTTTTCTAGTTTTGTGTTGTAATTTAAATCTAGTAACACTAGATTATATATATAGTATATAATTATCGAATATTTGACTCCACTATTTTGGAAAATCCATTGAACAGTTAATAATAAATAATTAAAAAATATTTGATTAATGATATAATATCGTAGGTATATTTTTTTATTGTTTGTGGTCGAAATTATACAACATTTTGAAAAGTAAATTTTTTAAAATATAATGTTTAATTTACCTACTAATATTGGTGTTTGGTTAGTGTTTATTCGATTGAATACAAAATGTTTTACGGAGTTAAATTTGTTTATCTTTATTTTACAACATAAACTTTAACATTTTTTTAACATGCAATTTGTGCTCTAATTGTTATAAGCAAATTCCTTATTTTTCGTTGTATTTCAAACCAATTATATAAGTTTCATTATTTTTGATTGTATAAACTTATTGTGTGAATAAGTTCATGCTCAAATTCAATGTACTTATTTTAATTCATTTCCGAAACAGTATCAATGGATTATAGGCAAGTTACTGCTGTGATTATAAATGTAAAAAAAAAACAAAATAATATTAATACTCCTTAAAAAATTGTGGATGTTGTAATTTTATACCTTAAATACATTTATTAATTCCTCTACGTGATTTAACAATCACTAATTTCATTTGTAATAATGCTTATATTTTAGCTATATTTTGAAACAGATTACTCTTAAAATATTTTTAATTATAGGTAATTTGCAGATATTTGTAACATACATTATAGAACGTAACCCTCTGCTAAGTTTTTAATAAAAATATATAAACGTTTGCCAATACATATTTGTTTTTTTTTTCCTCACGTGGGTGGTGTGGTAGCCTACTGGCTAGTAATTGTACAATTTTTTTGTGTAATTTCCCGGGATTACTTTTAACAGTATGACACCTTCAAATTTCCCCTCATATATTTTTCCTTACACCGTTTGCTGCATGCTATAGCTATCTTTACAAATACGCCGCTGGTCGACTGTTTTTTTTTTATTTTCTGTAGTCAATCTTCAGTGAAGTGCCTATGAGTGATCGATTTTGTAAAAATTTGTGGGACCACATATCTAATTACGGAGTGCCGTCATATGGCAGTTGGCTATGCTCCATTAAGAATAATCGCCATGATCTAATAATAGTACACCTTCAGGCTTCAATTAATGTTGGCGGTAGAATAATTGGTTAGTGGGTAACACCCACCCGGGTAGATCTAAATTAAGCTCTATTACTAATAAAAACAGTTAATTCATTTATGAAAAATATACTTAGAATACTATAAAGTTTTATGTAAATAAAATATGGAAATGTAATACATAAATTTACACAGACTTATCAACGTATGTCTTTTTTTATTCGTTCCGGCCAGTTATCTCTAGATAATACTTGATTTTTTTTTTGATACGTTAAATAATAATATTTAGATCTTATAATCTCTGGAAACCCCAAACATAATGCAGACTTAAATCAGTTAAGATTTCCCGTTTGATTTACGATAAGTGATAACGGTTACAAGATAAATATTTTATAGATTAGATATGACGAGTTGTGGTTGTGAGTTTACATTCGCAATGTATTATTATAAAACATACATACAATGTGACATATTATAGTTCACAAACACAGGTGCACACGCTATTCCCTCACTCTCATAATCCGATGAGACGGCAATCCGACACGACCGGGAAGAGTTCACACGCAGGACCAACGCCTTAACGTGCTTTCCGAGGCACGGGAGTGTGCTCAATTCCAATTTTCAGACTTGTTGCTGCTACTGAAAATTTTTGACAGGAAAACCTAATGATTTTTTATTAACCCGATCTGGGGCTTGAACCCAGGTCCTCAGGATTAGCTGCCTCATCTCTAGCGACAAGACCGCCAAGGGTTCAAAACTAATAAAAAGTCATCACTTTTACTACTTATTATTATTTATTATTACTCTACTTATTTTATTTCATATCCTTCACCCGAAGGTTGTCTGGAAGAGATCGCTCTTTTAGCGATAAGACCGCCTTAACAAAATAGTTTTCGTTTTTTTTTTGTGTTTGTGTTTAAAATGGTTCTGTAACTCTTTTGGTATACAATAAAGCATATTGTATTCTATTCTACCTACCAGCCTATCTACTCGAATCCGAACTCAAACGTATTTCGTCCGTATGCCGCACGAATCGTAGCTATATATGCGATGATAACGAGCAGCAAGCTAATTGGTTGGTAACTAAAACTATAAATTGATTTTTTTATGTTTATTTTGTTCGCAAACTGGATACAATTAGGTGGTTCCTACACGAAAACAATAAATAAGAATAAAATAATTAATTGTATCCTACTAGATGCAAAAATTAAAAAAAAAGAGCATTCAACGGTATTTGTTTGCGCTTCTCGCCGGACCTCAATCGAATGATAAATTTATTTGTGGATATTTCATTTTAAAAATAAGTACACATTAATATTTTACGAATGTTATTGAATAAACCTGTCATTGAATATTATTTATTGTGTCCATCAAAACGAATTTAATAGTTAATCAAAGGACAATGTAGTTGATGTTATAAATATAATAAATAATAATGTCCTCCAGACCGATTTCGGCCACGGCGACTAATCTCAAGAGAGATTAGCCAATTACGCAGGAGATATTATTAACTACGCAGGACCAACGGCTTTACGTGCATTCCGAGGCACGGCAGTGTACACACTTCCAACTTCCAGACTCCGGACTGCTACTGAGAATTTTCTGACAGAAAAACCCAATAACTTTTTATTGGCCCGATCTTGGAATTGAACCCAGGACCTCCGGGTCTGCGTCTTACATGAAACCACTAGACCAACGAGGCAGTCGTATAAATATATTTCCAAATAATAAAGTTCTAGTAATTTTGACAAACATCCTCTAGTGCTTGAACCCGATTTCGGACACAGTGGCATAAGCCAACCGTTACACGTTCATCCCGTCGATGAACTAGAAACAGTACATCGGCATCGGTTCAATTTTATTATATCACACGATTTAGTTTTAGTAAATTAACTTAGCAGCTAAAGCGTTATTGGGCTGTTCCGTAGTAAAATTTTCAGCAGCAGAAATTATTTATTTATTTTTACATATGATAATAAATAGAATTCTTTCTTATAATCAAAAAATCTGACAATTTTTGTCTTTTAAGTAATTTTTTTTTAAGAATTTTCTAATAATTGAATTGAAAAAGTGGAATTGTAGTATGTATATACTGATTTTTACTGGTGGTAAAGCTTTGTGCAAGCTCGTCTGGGTATGTACAACCCACTCATCAGATTTTCTACCGCAAAACAGCAGTACTTGGTATTGTTGGTTTCCTGTTTGAAGGGTGAGTGAGCCAGTGTAATTACAGGTACAAAGGACATAACATCTTAGTTTCAAGGTTGGTGGCGCATTGGTGATGTAAGCGATGGTTAACATTTCTTACAATGCCAATGTCTATGGTGACCACTTACCATTAGGTGGCCCATATACTCGTTCGCCTTCATATTCTATAAAAAAATGTATATATTTTTTTAAGGCTTTGTTAATTTTTGCAAATGTAACTTCAATTAAAAAATAAATGTAGTAATATGTCTTAATATATTTATTTAATTCAATCTTCTACTAAACTCAGCAGCCTGTCCAAGCCTATGGGAGCGAACGTCCTGCCCCCATCATTGGAATACATTATCACATTGCGTATAACATAACATTGTAACTTCCCGATCTTATACAGGGGCCGCCCCTCCCTTAATTTCCCTGCGATGGGGACGAATGTTATCCCCTTTTCTATACATCTAGATTCTAGAAGTTCGGAGAAGCTCTTCTGCTGTGCCACTGACGCCAATATGTCCATTTTGGAGGTATCCTTCGAGTCTGAAGGTGTGAATCGAGGCGGTGGGGGTGGTTCCATGGACTCGATGTCAGTGCTTCGGTTCATCATATCCAATGCTTTCCTGAATGCGTCACGTACCACAGGCTCTTTCAGAACCTCTTCTGGAAACATTTTCTGTAAACACGTTATCAATTGATACTACTGATGCATGTACATTACATACAGTAACAACCTGTTAATGTCCCACTGCTGGGCTAAGGCCTCCTTTCCCTATTGAGGAGAAGGTTTGGAGCTTATTCCACCACGCTGCTCCAATGCGGGTTGGTAGAATACACATGTGACATAATTTCAATGAAATAAGACACATGCAGGTTTCCTCACGATGTTTTCCTTCACCATCAAGTACGAGATGAATTATAAAAACAAATTAAGCACAAGAAAATTCAGTGGTGCTTGCCGGGTTTGAACCTACGATCATCGGGTAATATTTACGCGTTCTAACCACTAGGCCATCTCGGCTCTACATGTATACACTATATACACGAGATTGTCACTGGTCAGTATATTGTGAAATCTTCTTTGACAATAGTCAAAGAAGAGAGTTTTTAATATCTGGAATATATTTATGAGGATATTTTTTTATAAGACACAAACAATAAGGCAAAACAACAAATGAACAATCCGATGATAAGTGGTCACTGTCACCTACAATTACCGGTAAAATATAAAACTACTCCGTACATAGCCAAGTGCCATGTCGATTAAAATATTAATGGACGGGAATTAAAATACACCACAATGATCGATAAATGATGTATCATGTATCACTGGTGGTAGGCAAGGCTACTTTGAGCAAGCTCGTATGAGGAGGTACAACCCACTCATCAGATATTCTACCGCAAAACATCGAGTACTCGGTATTGTCGCGTTCCGGGTCGAAGGGTGAGCGAGCCAGTGTAATTACGGGCACAAGAGACATGACGTCTTAGTTCCCGAGGTCGGGGCGCATCGGCGATATAAGCGACGGTCGACATTTCTCACAATGCCAACGCCGGGGGCGTCGGGGCCCCCCCCATATGCTCGCTCACCTATTCAATAAAAAAATAAGCAGCTCTTTTTAAATTCGAGGGGGAGCAAGAGGAGGAAACTGACGCGGAAGGCGGAGTACGAGGCGAGCACGGTGGCGTGCGGCGGCGCCGAGTTGAGCCACGCGGCCAGCGCGCCCAGCCAGCGCGGCAGCAGCGCGCGCGCCGCCAGCGAGCCCAGCGCCGCCGCGCCCAGCAGCTCCAGCCACGGCACGCACCACAGCCACGCCGCTGCACGAATTAATCTCTTTTGTACACCTTCGCTTGAACGGCGAGCGGTCGTCTCTACGTTACCCGAGACTACGATCGACGAACGACGGTGACTCGTATCATTCGGTTCGCACCGTTCTCGCGTCCGACGAGCTCGACGGGCGCGGCGCGCAGGCAGTGCTCCAGCTTGGGCAGCACGTGGTGGTGCAGCAGCGGCACGAGCGCCGGCCCCCACGCCTCCCGCCACGCCGCCAGCAGCGGGCGCGCCGACGCGTCGGCCGGGTGCCACGCCGCCAGCGCCGCCGACAGCCGCGAGCGGATCAGCGGGTACACGGCCGCCGCCAGCGCCTCGCCCGCCAGCGCGTGCCACGGCAGCACCCAGCGGTGCACGGGCAGCGTGTCGCGGGTGGGGTCCCACGCGCGCACGGCGTCCAGCAGCCGCGGCGCCACGTGCCGCGCCGCGCACGCGCGCAGCACCCACGCCGGGCACGCCTCGCGCCACGCCTCCAGCGCCGCCACCATGGGCGCCGGCGAGCGCGGCTCCCACGACCTGCGGGGGAGGGGGCGGTCAGGGTCGCGCCGGCCGCGGGCCGGGCGGGGCCGGGCGGAGCGGGCCGACACTCACTCTGCGGCGGTGGCGATGTGCGGCACGAGGTGCTGCCACAGCAGCGTGTTGTAGGCCTCGTCGGTGAGCAGCGGCCGCCACCTCAGGAAGGTGGGCACGGGCTCGGCGGGGTTCTGAAGCGGGTCCCACTTGGCCATCATCGCGCTGAACAGCGGGCTGACGATGTTGCCGCCGATGGTCCCGAGACCGAACATGTCGTACTCGAGCGGGAACGTCCTCTGCCGGAGGACAGATGCGAGGATACACTCGGTTTAATTCTGACGAGCGATCACTCGAATGAAATTCACCGAACGTCGCAAACCTTCAAGTCCGAGAGCACGTCGTGGGCGGTCTCCAGCGAGGCGTCGGGCTCGTTGAGGCGCCGCACGCGCGCGAGGATGGCCTGCACCCTGTCGATGACGTCGTCCTCCCGGCGCAGCTCGGCGTCGGCGCCGTCCAGGTCGCGGCCCAGCGCCACGATCTCGTCGTCGGCCCGCTGCAGCTCGCGCGCGTTGCGGATGATGTCCTGCTCGCAGCAGTCCACCGCGAGCTGCAGGTTGTGCGCCAGCTCGGGCGCCCGGAAGCGCGTGCACAGGCGGCGCGGCTCGTGCTCGTAGCGCGGCGCGGCGGCGCGCAGCGCGTGGTAGCCGCTCAGCACCTTGCGCTCGCGACCCGTCAGGTCGATGACCGGCACGCGGGCCAGCTCGTCGCTGCGGACGGAGGGCCCTCTCACTGAACTTTCATACGTGGCAGAATTTCATACAACACGATGCGCGTTTAATAGCAATGTCCTTTTTCACCTCGGTGACGAGTTGAACAGTAGGACCCGTTGCAGGATTGGTTTAAATAATACCACGCTCTTCTACCCTCTATTGTTTTTTTCCTAGCTTCTTTTGTAGCTTTTCCTGGTGTACCTTAGGGATCAATTTTTGGACCTATGCTTTTTACCACATTTATCAAATATGCTGGACCGCAAAGAAAAAGGGTCGGTTAGAAAATCTTCAATATCTTCAAAGGTACTGAACCTAGATTTATAAAATAAAGACTAAATTAAAGAATATTTTAATGTGCTTAAATGACATAAAAAAAGAATTCGAGCTTTTTATTTGTAATAAATGTAAAATAAATAAAAATGCGTATTTTTTTCAGTATTTTCGTAAATGTAGCTTGGTTACAGATGTGCATTTTCACGGATTTTAATACTTTGTGTTGCCTCCGCGAGCTCTATGCGAGTCGCGAGGCTATTATGCGATTTGGCAAAGTGGCATACTTTAGGTTACTTCTAGATTTTTGAGGCGATGCTGCGAAATATTCTGCCATTCCACTATTAAAGCTTCATTCATTTCACTAATCGTTATTGGCAGCGGATTCCGCTGACGTACACTTCGTCCCAGTTCGTTCCATGCATGCTTAATGGGTTTTAAGTCGGGGTTGTATGCTTGCCACTCCATGTGTATGATACCGACATTTTGAAAATAGGCAAACACTATCTGCGCTGTACGCGGGCGGGCATTGTCTTGCATAAAAACGATATTCTCGCCCATGCCCACTAAAAATGGACCAACATAGTCATTCAGAATTTCAGTGACATATATTTCTGCAGTTAAACTTCAATTTTCTATATCCACTAACTCAGTGCGGCTTTCGGAAGAAATCCCAGCCCACGCGTGAGGCTCTACCTCCGCCGTATGATACTTTTTCTTCTACACAGGCTTGGTTATAGCGCTCTCCCGGTCTTCTGTACACTCTTTTCCTCCCGTCGTGCTTGTATAAACAGAATCTGAAAACATAACTTCATTGATTCAGACCATTCATTCAGAGTCTACTTCTCGTGTTCTCTACCATAACTCAGTCTTGAGTTTCTGTGGTGTCTTTCTAGTTTGGGGCCATTTGCAGCTATTAATGGCTTTAAATTTGCTTCAGCCAGACGCCGCCGTACTATATCCGTACTAGATTGTTTCCTCCAGCTCGTAAATGATTCTTTACTTCAACAGCCGTAAGAACGCGATTTATCAAGATTGTGGACACCATATAGCGATCCTCCAGCGCCGTCTTGCACCTTGTTTGGCCTGTTCCTGGTCTTTGAAGAATGAATCCAATTTCGTAGAAACGCTGGAGTACTCGCCGAACTGTAGAAAGAGTCACACCACACCAAACAGTTCTCGCTGTATTTCGCTGATTATGCCCATCTTCAAGCATTGTCAGGATTCTGGTACATTCTTCAGGGGTTAACGACATAATGACTTCAGAATAATAAAATTTATAAGGCAGCGACACGATATTTATAACTTTTTTATTGCAAAACAAACGCGAAACAATTGATTTGAATTTTTGGTACTAAATTAAAAAACGACCATTATTGTACAATTTCAGTTTATAACACAATTATCAAAAATAAATAAAAAAAAGGTTTTATATATTTTTATGTGGCATTAAATATTCTTTAATTTAATCTTTTTTTCATGAAGCTAATGAAGGTACTTTTGAAGATATTGAAGATTTTCTAACCGACCCTTTTTCTTTGCGGTCCAGAGTATCTTTCACCACTCAACCCACTTATGTATGCAGATGTTTAAATTAGTGCACAAAATCAATAGCGAGATAGACATCATACATCTTCAAACCTTAAAACATTCACTAAAAGGTGTGAAGTGTTTATGGATCCAGCTATATATATAGTCCAGCTAGATATATATATAGTCTTTGGCTTTTTTATTGAGAAATAGTAACGTCTTAGGAATTCCTTAACCACATTCAAATCTTCAACGCTTTTGTTAGAAGCAAACTAGAACACTGGTACATAGTCTGGAATCCTCAATACAAAACGTACAAATAATAAAAAGGGTGCCAAATGGTATTATTATAATTTTTTTGTAATAACTACATCGAGTGACCTCACTTAATGTCCAGCTTTCGTAGTGACATACCTTTCAGAATACCAAGAAATTACTGTAATCTATTTAAAATAAAAATAAAACACAAAACAAACTTAGGAAAACATGCGCCATTAAACAGATTACACGAACGACAATAATAGCTAATTAAATAAACATATTTAAACTTATATTTTCTTATGTTTTATTGTTCTAACTTAACTTTTTTCAATTTAAATCTAGTTTAGTATTGACTACAATTTCTTCTGTCTTTTCCTTAATGTTTGTATTACTTTATGTATTATAAATATTGTTGACTCTGTTGAAGGTTCTAAATAAATAAACAAACAATCACAAGTCATGCAAAATTGCTAGCTCAATTAATACCCATAATCCTCTGTTAAGATCCATATGTTCTATCCACCATCCATTTCTTTTCGCCTACATTATATAAAATTATAATTTATGAGAAGTTTTTATTATTTACAATATTATCAATACCTGCTAATAGTATGCATGGTCGGTTTACCCTCCTGTATGACATCTGCCGCGTCCCTGTAGAAGTAGCGACCCTTGTGAGACTTTTTCCAGTTACATGTCTTCTCCTTGCTGCCTTCTTCCTCTTTATCTTTCTCTTTCTGACGACGCTCCTCATCTTTTTTCGCTTTTTGCTGAAAGAGATATATAATATGTATTTTTTTTTTATAGAATAGGAAGGCGGACGAGTATATGGGCCACCTGATGGTAAGTGGTCACCAAAGCCCATAGACATTGGCATTGAAAGAAATGTTAACCATCGCTTACATCACCAATGCGCCACCAAGCTTGGGAACTAAGATGTTATGTCCCTTGTGCCTGTAATTACACTGCTCACTCAAACTTCAAACCGGAACAAAACAATAACAAGTACTGCTGTTTCACGGTATAATATCTGATGAGTGGGTGGTACCTAACCAGACGAGCTTGCACAAAGCTCTACCACCAGTAAAAATGATTAAAACTACCCAAACAAGTGAAAACAGCAAATTTTTGTACTATGAAAAAACACCCAGGTTATTAAGTATAATGCGTACAGATTAATTTTGAATATTAAACTTTCTTACAGCTGCTTTCTCAGGTCCATAAGCCCCGATTGCTCCTCTTCCTTTTCTAACAGTAGCCTCTACAGGTGCTGATATACCCTGTAGATCTTTACCCAAACCTCTTCCAGGTTGGTATCCCATCTGGAAATAAACAAATATAAATACTTTACTTGTATAGACAATTCCAACTCGAGAAGACGGGATCATGTAAATGGTTTCGTTGATAGTACATTTATCTGTGTGTGGACTGAATTGATTTCAATTACATTTTGTTGAGTAATATGCCAAACTCAAAAAATTACTAGATATTTTCAAGAATTTCTTGTCAAAGAATACACATAATACTGTTTATATTACTAAATATTTATATGTTATAAGTACAAACATGTACTTAATGAAAAATGGAATACTGTCGTTTTATATATGGGTGTCCTTAGTATACAACTAAACTTCAGACACTGAGATAATGAAGTCCTGATGTTCGTCATTACCATATATGGTCACTACCATAATAAAACCATGTTTAATTACATTATCCCAGTAATATATTTACCATAGGTTCTTAACTACTTTAAAGTTACATTACAATACAAACATGAGAACTACTTCTTATTATAAACATTTTTAAACATTACCTGTAACAAAAGCTTTGCACCAATCCCTTTGGTATGTTTTTCCCATGCTCCAACACTGCCTCCGAGGTTGACTCCCCTTAAACCTTGCCCTGCACGACGGATTCCTGCAGTTTCCCTTTCATCTGGATTTGCTGGTTCATCCTCATCTGAGCTATCTGCAAACTTGGGCCGTGATGTAGATGCTTCTGACTTTTCTAATAATTCTGTAAGCAAAATAATAAGATATTACTATAAGTTAATTGTTGTATTACTTAAATATTATATGCTACAGGGACTATGATGGCAACAGTTCAAACCCAGGCAAGCACCAATGAATTGTCATGTGTTTAATTTATGTTTATAATTAATTTTGTGCATGGTTGATGAAGATAAACATATTAATTTGCTTTTTTATTACCTTTTTTTTTCTCTTCCTTTTTCTTGCCCGCCTGTTGCACACCTCCTGCTACAAAGCCAATAGGAGCAGAGAAGTCTTTTGGCTTACGACTCTTCTGCCTAATGTTATCTTCATTATCTTCTTCATCACTGTCTTTTGCCCATATACCTATCAAAAAAGGGAAAATAATTTACATAATAAATTATTTTCATAAGAATTGTTGTGAAACATAGTATAAAATGATTTCATTAAATCATCTTACGTAAAACAGATATTTTTTCTTATAGAATAGAAAGGCGAATGAGCATATGGGCCACCTGATGGTAAGTGGTCACCAACGCCCATAGACATTGACATTGTAAGAAATGTTAACCATGGCTTACTTCACCAATGTGCCACCAACCTGGGGAACTAAGATGTTATGTCCCTTGTGCCTGTAATTACACTAGCTCAATCACCCTTTAAACCGGAACACAACAATACCAAGTACTGCTGTTTTGCGGTAGAATATCTGATGAGTGGGTGTTACCTACCCAGATGAGCTTGCACAAAACTCTACCACCAGTAGAAGATATAGTTTATAAGCACTTGTGCTTAAACGAAGGCCTATAAAGACTTCAGTATTAAATCTAACATTTATATAGTGTACTTGTTGTTGCTGTGTCAGAATAAGTAAGTGTCTATAGCATGTTTTCATTTAAGCTATATAAAAATATCTACCATTTCCCGAACGGAGATTTATTGAATAACAAGTTACGAACCATATATCTGATGTTCTTTTTTAGCTTTTCGGTTTCTATTAGGATTAAATTCGTTATCTAAATCATAGTCAGTAATTTCAAAGCGTATAACCTCGTCGTCAGACATTTTTAACTAATAAGTATTAGGATATTGTCTACAAAATGTATCTATAAATAAAAAAAAGGAATCTAATTATTTATAATTTTAAAATGCACAACAGCTCCACTAACAAAACACCTCATAATGTTATGAAATTTAACTTGTCAAATGACATTATGACAAATGTCAAGATTAGGGTTGTACCAAAATTCGAGTTTAAAAGTTGGATTTGTGTTTGTTAGTCGGCTCGTGCTCAATAATGAAGAAACATCGTAAGAAATCCTATATAAGTTGTCAAATTTAATTCTGCCTCATACTGATCCACCAACACCAGCAGGTACCAAGGTTTAGCTTACAGCTAGCTTAAGTATTAGCTACGAGGAGAACACCTTACGAGGAGTGAAGGCCTTTGCCCAGCAGACAGACAATAATAGGATATTATATACACATTAAATCATTATAATTAAATTAATTTTACGATAATCATTTAATTTTTCACGTTGTGAATCAGTGTGAAAAATTATATATATAAATAGAAAATCGATTATTGTAAAATATGATGCATTACTAATCTGTTAAATTCAGCTTTTGACATATATCACAAGAAAATGGAAAATTGACAGTACAATATGAAATGACATTTTCAAAGTAAATATTTCGGTGCTTAGTATTTTCCAAGCCATATGATGGATTTATTAAAAAATCCCTAATAAATAATTATAAAAAAATTGTTACATTAAAAATCAATTAAACTAGCTGCAACTGTCATGTTACAGATTTAACTAACATTTAATATGCTTAGCAGATTTTCAGATGTATTACAAACCGCTGCGGACGTAGTAAGTTCTATTTAATTTATATAAGTTATTTAGATTAGTCTTAACTTGTAATGCTTTGGTGTACTATCTTTTTATACTGAAGATGTACAAAGTGTTATGTCAACTTTACATTCTGTTATATCAGTTAGCGCCGCCAGCTACAAGACTCGAGGATTTTGAATATCACTGGAAAATGGTATTGAACTTCTACCAGAATTATGATGAAAGTTCCAAAGTTCATATTGAAGACACAAGGGTTCCTCATCACTTACACCAGATGCTCCAGGTTAGAATAAATTCCAGGCACAAATTATAGTTTTGGAAAAAACTACCTAATAAATCTCCTAAGTAAAACTGGCTGTTATGCCATACTATGAAGTAAGTGTAGGTATATAGCCTATACTAATCAATGAAGGAATAAATAAACCTTAAATATTCACCTTTCATGCGATTTGCTAGTAACTCTGCTATATTATCCATTACAAACATTTCTTTATTATTAGGCATTTAATTAGTACTGTTTTATAAGAGCCTGAGTATTACAGTGTTTTGTTTTTACCTTCAGAAACAAATTCATCATAAATCAGCTTTTTTTTATTATTTTGCAATTGTTAGTTAATTAGTTATGTACATCTTTGGACTAACACTTGTTCTGATTGATGACTCATGATTTGTCAGGGAAGAATTTTTTGAATTGCCTCCAAGGATAACCGTTCTTTTGACTGCAATGAGTTAGTGAGAATTGTTATTTGTCACTCAAAAACACTAGCAATTAATTCCTACACTAATTATATACCAATCAGGGCCTTTCTGTCGTATATGTTTATATAGGTAATCCTATTTACTGCCAAGTGTGGTTGGAGGAGGTTATAGAATTTTTGTCTTTGTGTAGAAGAATTTATTTTAACGTTCTTAAATATAAAAATATTAAAAATATCACTTTATGTATCATTTGGATTTAAGGCTAAAGTATAAAACAATAATATATATACTATGTTGAAATTACAATTTAGATATTAGATTATAGTTATATTTACTACCTAGCATAGGATTATTGATATTACGGGTTTAACCTTCTTTTAATACTTGAAGTTTTTAAAATGACTAATCCACTCTAGGTTTACACAAGTTTGGCATATTGAATTACACTTTTTAAATTTGTTTTTCTACTTTTATTACATTTAATACATCGCATTGAAATATAAATTGTTATATCACTAAAATGTAACAGTTTATTGTTTAATTCCAATCAGTTGATAGTAGAAGAGGAGAAGGAGCAGCAAGGTGGCACGGTGGGCCCGTGCCTGGAAGCGGTGATCCAGCGCTCGGTGGGGGTGCTGGACGTGCTGTCACTGCTGGTGGCCGTGGACCGGCCGCCCGGTGCCCGCTGCTCCGCGCTCACTCTCGCCACGTCCCTGCTGCGGCGCACCAGGAGCCCCTGTCTCAACAGCCCCCACGTGTACAGACCTCTGCAGGTACGGCTCACACTCGGCACATCACTTCAACGACGTACCACAAGGCCCTGTCTCAGTTCTATAAACCTATAAAATTCTATTTGATGTAGAAAAACAAAAACTAGCATGTCTAAAATTTAACATTATGTGGTTATCTTTCATCATGACTTCCACCATTGACCATTATATATTTATGGCATCCCATTAAATAGATACATACTTATCAAAATGACATGGTAACATAAGTCTTATTCTCCTTAGAGAATGCTCCTTATCTGCAACGAAAGCCCTGCTTCCCCGACGGAGAAAGAGGAAGTGGAACTCCTCCTCACACTTTGCGGTCTCGTGAGGAAGGAGCCAGGGTTGGCCAACATTTTCACAACACCATTCGTAGAGGACACCGCGAGCCTGATGACTATCCCCGAGGACATCACAAAGCTTATACCGATCAAAAGCAAAGCGCAGACTCCCAAGAAAAATCCTCTATTTGAAGTGGACATGGTGCCCAATCCCTTGAAAACAGTGTCTATCGTGAGAGTGAACAAGGACGACAATTACGTGCAGTCGGGCAGCTCGGTGGGGGACGACAATGCTTCCTCGAAGAGCCACAAAACCGTTTACGACGATAATGAAAAGTTTCTGTTGATCGATTTGTTGCTGTCTTATTTGGATAGCGCCGTAAGTATCGATATCGGACGACATACTCGTATAAATGGTTGGTCTCTATTTTAATCCCATTTCATCCGTACTACGTGGATGATCGTAATAACCCACGTCGGCCATACGATGGTGACGTGTAGCAGCCCCCGCGTGTGCGCAGGACAACCAGGTGGTGCTGCGCGCGTGCGAGGGCGTGCTGATCGTGTCGTCGCTGGCGGAGGCCGACATCGCGGCGCTGGTGACGGGCTGCAGCCCGGCCTGCGAGCGGCTGGCGGCGCGCCTGCTGAGCCGCTACCGCGCCCTGCCGCCCGACCTCGACCCCGCCGCCGTCGACCAGCTCAGCATCACCTGGGCGTGAGTGTCGCCCCCTAGCCCCCCCCCCCCCTACGTGGCGCACTACAGCGTGTTGCGTTGCAGGTACGTCGCGCAGGACTTCGGCGATAAGAACTACAACAACTTCTACGGCTACCGGGAGCTGACCGCCTTCTTCTCGTGGCTCGACTACGTCGATACGTTGATGAAGGTCAGTACCCGTTAATGGGCCCTTCTAGGTCGTCCCGTGATTCGATAAGCTTCAGTAAATCGGTGATAAAAAGATAGCCATTTGTTTGTCTCGCGTAGATAATACCAAACATTAGAAATTGACTACATATACGGATATTTTTGTATTTATTTTTGTTATAACAAATCATAAATTTGATAAAACCAATATTACTTAGCTAGTTGTATAGTTGAGCGGTAATATATTTTTATAGTGTTTTTATCTCAAAACCGATAAGTAGGAAACGAATACAGCATATATTTCAGTACCTAATTTTATTACTTATATACATGAAGTAATAAACTTAAATCATTATAAGCGATGAGGTACATAATTTAAACGCTTAACACATTTAAAGTTTAATATTTCTGAAGCGTGTGGTCCCCGCTACCCGCAGGAGTGTCACCCCATCATCGCGTGCCACCTGTCCCGCGCCTTCCGCACGCAGTTCCTGGAGCCGGCGGCGGAGGCGCTGGCCGAGCCGCGCAGCGCCATCCTCGCCACTGCCGTGCTCGCCAAGTGTCTGCGCGTGCTCGACTCGCAGGACCTCGTCAATGGTGAGTACTTCACTCTCGACGATTACAAACGATAAGAGTCCAGTGAATGAAAGCAAAAATGTTATTAGCATATCTAATTTGAAGATAATTGTAGTATTTTTTTTAATCTATAATAAAATATCACTATCGATCCAGGATATAACTTTTCATTAATATCTGAAAGGGCATCAGTGGCATAAAAGGATTATGCCGTTGCTTCACGGGTACATGTTAAAAAAGAAATTAAAGTGTCATTATGACGTTATATGTATGACGTTTATAATGAACGTTTTAATTAAATTTTGTGAACTTGTTTTTGAAAATTCGCTATTTTGTAAATTGATAAAACAAATCGATAAAAACTAAAGCAATTTTTAAAACGTAAAATGATTTTTAAAAATTTGCAGTGGAAAATTTTATTGTTCGTTTTTCCGAAAATAACAATGAGTGAATATTTCGTCCGTCTGTAACGAAGAAATGATTTTTCAATTGCAACATGACAACAATCATGAACAATGCCGATTATATTAAATATAAAGTATGAAGTTACTAAGCCGTGGGGGATATTTGTTTAATAAATATTCTTTTCTTTTATTTTTCAAATATTTAAGATTAAATGAATGCGGTCATAGAAGGTAACACGTAAAGTTAACAATAAATAAAAAAAGTTGAATTTCGAATGAATCGATTCCGTAGTCCAGAAGGCGAGAGTAGATATAGACGGTGTGTCGTGTCAGAGTTCTCGAGCTGGCTGGCGGGCGAGGGGGAGGGCGGCGCCGGCGAGTGGGCGCAGCTGCAGGCGCTGGCCGCGCGCTGCCTGGACGGCGACCACGACCTCACGCTGGAGACGCTGCGCTTCTTCGAGGTACCGCACTCGAACCGCCGACGCCGTCCCCGAGTGTGGCCGACGTGTGCGACCTAATGGCGCGTGTGTGCAGGCCGTGATCGAGAAGGGCTCGGAGCACAGCATCGACCGGCTGGTGCTGTCGCGCGTGTGCGCGCGCGCCTACCGCGCCGCCGAGCCGGCGCTGCAGGACGAGCGCGACCGCCTCAACGACCTCAGCCTCGCGCGCGAGCGCCAGCGCGCCCGGTGCGTGCGTGCGACCCGTTGGCTGCGCCGCTGAGCGACACCATCAAACTCGTCGTAACGTTGCAGGGAGGCGCTGGCGACGGACGAGCGCGCGGGCGGGCTGCTGGCGCTCGCGGACGACAACATCCACCGCGTCGTCAACAGGTAGGCGGCGCTCCCTCCGACCTCTCCTTCTGACCCCCTCATATGCGGATGGATCGAGCAAAAAAATATTGTAAAATTTCATCTGGAACTTGTTGCACTGAAGATTTGGTAGATTTTCATTTTGCTAAGAGTTCCACCGCCTTTGCATCTCCTTAAAAACACCTCACACATACTTGTATTTAATTTAATATGAAATCATAAGAAACTTCAGTTTATAGTTCGCGTCGATTATAAAGTAGTTGCCTGTCTAAATTTGTCTTAAAAAAATTATTAATAGAAATTTATAATTAAGTATTTCAAATCATAGCATACATACCCAGTTAAATATATTTAACAACATACACCTCATGTGTCTCCACTTAATATGGATAAACAAATATACATGAGTATCTTTAACAAACTCAGCTTTTATATACTCAGCTAACCATATTAATTTATTTTGAACCAGTATTCAAAGTAACAGATAATTTTTTTTTATCTCTAAACTCTATATTATTAAATGTTAAGTTTTTGACTTCAAAAGTTTTCCTTAATGAATATGCTTCAAATGAAAATTTAACAATGTCCATAATTAATAAAAAAAATTGAAAGGAAATTACTAACATTCCTATTTACCCCAATAAAACGTATATTTTGGGTAAGGAGTAACTCCAAGGTTAAAAGAATAATCAAAATCAGCCTATTAACAAAAAACTTATACAGAAACATTTATGAGCACAATTATGAAGTCCTCCCCGAGCAATTTCTGCCACAGTACATAGTTCCAACATCCAGACTCCGAGCTGCTACTGATAATTTTTTGATAGAAAAATCCAATAATTTATCCTCTGCCTCTGCGGTCTTATATCTAGCTACTAAACTAACGAGGCAAAAACATACCTTCTCATTTTTTGAAGTCGTTTAGTAATTGCTTGTTTTAATTTCAAAGTGGGAAATTAATTTTCTCAAATAACTCTGGATAGAAGGTCGTAATAATAATACTATTTGAACTGAGATAATATCTTAATCTAATTAAAATAACAGCTTTTTATGCTTATTTAAACTTCTAGGCGTTTAAAACAACTCAAAGAACGCATCGAAGAAATTATGGCAACTGAAAATTCTTAACCGAAAATATAACATTATAATAACTAGAATAAGTTTTATTAATTTTATTTTACATATCATTTCTATAATACTAATTACATGTATAGAAATAATTGTTCCTATCGGTACAAATGCAGTGCTATGATCACAATATGAATAATAGATTATTTTTTATATTTATATAGATAGTTGTAATAGTATTTAAATATATCTGTTAATATAGTACAATTATTGTGGTCTATTTTAAGAACTAATGCTTGTACCTAATATATATCAATAATTATATTTATATGCTTTAAAAATTACAACACAATTACATAAACATAATAATTTTTACTACATGATATTACTATATGATGGGCCGGTTCCCACTCAGGACAGACATTTGTGTACATGAACATGTCTATTTATCCTGAGTCTGGGTGTAATATCTATATAAGTATGTATTTACAAAAGAAAAGTAGTATATGTAGTGTATCAGTTGTCTGGTTTCCATAGACGAGCTCTGCTTAGTTTGGGATCAGATGGCCATGTGTGAATAATATCCCAGAATATTATTATTTTATGTATGTAGTATGAATATGTTACGAAATGGAGCTTTGATATATTTTCAGTATATCGGTGTATTTATAACCAATTTAACAAAAGTCTAAACCATATAAGCATAACATTAAAATGCATATAATCAACAATAATATATGCATATATATGATTTTTAATTTCTTATATTAAATGCTTCTTAAGATATATATTTAATTATATTCTGCTCCATTACACTATCAATGGCACACAATGTACGAACTATTGAAAATAAATATACATAATTATCTTCATTATATATTATCTTAAAGTGCACGAAAATGAATTAGTTACAAAATGCCCTATATGGGTCAAGCATTAGTTGTTATAATAGACATTTCGTGTAAGCATTTAAAAAACATTTAGAATTTAGTTTTTTTTCTTAAATTTATTTTATATATCCAGCATATAGAATTAATGTTTGTCAATAAGGTTGCTCAGCCATATGTTATGTACAAAAAAAGTTGATAATTAGGTAATAAAAAAACTTATGTAAAAAGGATAATGTATATATAGTGATATTTTTTGTATTTTTAAAATAAATTGTTGCAAAGCCAGTTTTGCCACATAATTGTTTTGCGAATTTATCTATTTGTTTTATTTTTTAATATTTACTTTTACACTTTTTTTAAACAATGATGTTAAAAATTTACAAACGATAATATTAAGTATTTTGGATTTTTATACAAAACTGATTATGTTATTGAATTTATATTAATTGATAATTATTGGAAATTAAAGATTTTGAAACTAAATCAATTGTTTTATTTCGACCGACAGTTTCCTGCTGCTCCTGCCTCGCGGAGTGCAGTCGCAGCCACTCGCCGACTGCGAGCACTACGTGCACGACGCGCAGCGGCACTACCAGGTACTGTGAGCAGACACGGAGTGCTCTACGTGCGCGACACTAGCAGGTACTGTGAGCAGACACGGAGTGCTCTACGTGCGCGACACTAGCAGGTACTGTGAGCAGACACGGAGTGCTCTACGTGCGCGACACTAGCAGGTACTGTGAGCAGACACGGCGTGCTCTACGTGCGCGACACTAGCAGGTACTGTGAGCAGACACGGCGTGCTCTACGTGCGCGACACTAGCAGGTACTGTGAGCAGACACGGAGTGCTCTACGTGCGCGACACTAGCAGGTACTGTGAGCAGACACGGCGTGCTCTACGTGCGCGACACTAGCAGGTACTGTGAGCAGACACGGAGTGCTCTACGTGCGCGACACTAGCAGGTACTGTGAGCAGACACGGAGTGCTCTACGTGCGCGACACTAGCAGGTACTGTGAGCAGACACGGCGTGCTCTACGTGCGCGACACTACCAGGTACTGTGAGCAGACACGGCGTGCTCTACGTGCGCGACACTAGCAGGTACTGTGAGCAGACACGGAGTGCTCTACGTGCGCGACACTAGCAGGTACTGTGAGCAGACACGGCGTGCTCTACGTGCGCGACACTAGCAGGTACTGTGAGCAGACACGGCGTGCTCTACGTGCGCGACACTAGCAGGTACTGTGAGCAGACACGGCGTGCTCTACGTGCGCGACACTAGCAGGTACTGTGAGCAGACACGGCGTGCTCTACGTGCGCGACACTAGCAGGTACTGTGAGCAGACACGGAGTGCTCTACGTGCGCGACACTAGCAGGTACTGTGAGCAGACACGGCGTGCTCTACGTGCGCGACACTAGCAGGTACTGTGAGCAGACACGGCGTGCTCTACGTGCGCGACACTAGCAGGTACTGTGAGCAGACACGGCGTGCTCTACGTGCGCGACACTAGCAGGTACTGTGAGCAGACACGGCGTGCTCTACGTGCGCGACACTAGCAGGTACTGTGAGCAGACACGGAGTGCTCTACGTGCGCGACACTAGCAGGTACTGTGAGCAGACACGGAGTGCTCTACGTGCGCGACACTAGCAGGTACTGTGAGCAGACACGGCGTGCTCTACGTGCGCGACACTACCAGGTACTGTGAGCAGACACGGCGTGCTCTACGTGCGCGACACTAGCAGGTACTGTGAGCAGACACGGAGTGCTCTACGTGCGCGACACTAGCAGGTACTGTGAGCAGACACGGCGTGCTCTACGTGCGCGACACTAGCAGGTACTGTGAGCAGACACGGAGTGCTCTACGTGCGCGACACTAGCAGGTACTGTGAGCAGACACGGCGTGCTCTACGTGCGCGACACTAGCAGGTACTGTGAGCAGACACGGAGTGCTCTACGTGCGCGACACTAGCAGGTACTGTGAGCAGACACGGAGTGCTCTACGTGCGCGACACTAGCAGGTACTGTGAGCAGACACGGCGTGCTCTACGTGCGCGACACTACCAGGTACTGTGAGCAGACACGGCGTGCTCTACGTGCGCGACACTAGCAGGTACTGTGAGCAGACACGGAGTGCTCTACGTGCGCGACACTAGCAGGTACTGTGAGCAGACACGGCGTGCTCTACGTGCGCGACACTAGCAGGTACTGTGAGCAGACACGGCGTGCTCTACGTGCGCGACACTAGCAGGTACTGTGAGCAGACACGGAGTGCTCTACGTGCGCGACACTAGCAGGTACTGTGAGCAGACACGGCGTGCTCTACGTGCGCGACACTAGCAGGTACTGTGAGCAGACACGGAGTGCTCTACGTGCGCGACACTAGCAGGTACTGTGAGCAGACACGGCGTGCTCTACGTGCGCGACACTAGCAGGTACTGTGAGCAGACACGGAGTGCTCTACGTGCGCGACACTAGCAGGTACTGTGAGCAGACACGGCGTGCTCTACGTGCGCGACACTAGCAGGTACTGTGAGCAGACACGGAGTGCTCTACGTGCGCGACACTAGCAGGTACTGTGAGCAGACACGGCGTGCTCTACGTGCGCGACACTACCAGGTACTGTGAGCAAACAGAAAACGAAACAATACAATAAAGAATAACAGAAAATCTCCAAACATTAGAACGGATACTTGCTGTACGTATAAATTCTAAATTTGGAGAAAGTTAGATTAATGACTAGTTTTAAACCGCACCGACGAAACAAATTATTTTCTACTCGGTGAATATATTTCAGCTTTGGTTGGACATCACGTCGACGTACAACTGGCCCACGGAGGTGACCTTCGCCGACAACACCGCCAGCTCCACGCACAGCTACGACAGCCGGCCCGAGGCCGACCTGCACCTGGACGACGCCTTCCACACCGAGCACACGGACTGCAAGCGAACTGCGGGTAAACCCGACAAAGACGGGTCCGGCTGTCGGAGCCGTGGCGACAGGGCCCACCCAGACCGGTCCTCCCCCCAACGCGGTCGGGACCAGCACGAGACTTACCAGAGTAAGCCAGATAGTTGCCCCTTCACTCAAACCTTGGTGCACCGGAACAGAGACGTGGCGACGACGTCCGAGGAGGAGTTCGACGAGGGACCATTTCTGAAGATGCTCTTTAAGTTGCTTTCGACGATGCCCGACCAGCCCTACCAGGTGAACCTGCACCTCACGTCCATCATCTCCAAGTTGGCCTTGCTCCCGCATCCGAACCTGCACGAGTACTTGCTGAACCCGGACCTGCCCACGGCCAAGACGACTCCGACCCTGTTCAAGACGCTCCAGGAAGTCGCTCGGAGACTCACGATGGAGGTGCCGAGAATTAAAAACTACAAGAAGGTCATCGAGAACACGAGGCTGCAGTTGATGAGCGAGGACCCCAGCTACGACGAAATGTAAGTAGCGTTTATACATTATTGTGAACTAGGATGATCATCAACCAATAATGGCAGAAATTCCAACAAGACAAGTACGAGCCCTTCTGGCCAACATATTACGCTTAATGTTGCAATTCTTTATTAACATTTCCTCTAAAAGTAAATAGATTAGTTGACATTAATGTTAACCAACATCAATATTGCTGTTTGAATATTTAATATTACTATTTAAAAAAAATTATCGTTTTCGTGTCGCGCAGCGGCTCGCATAACCAGCTCGTAGAAAGCCTTATCGTACTTGAGGAGTTCTGCAAGGAGCTGGCCGCCATCGCCTTTGTCAAGCATCAGCACCAGCTCCAACAGCAGTCGCAGTCGCGGTAGACCGCACTCGTCTCGATGGTCCCAGGGTACCAGGCCAGCTTGATATTGATCTTTCAGTTAATACTACTGATATGCGGTGGAAAATTGTCGCTAATATATTTCCAATTTTTTTATTTTGGAAGAAAAGGTATTCAATGTCAAATCGAGTCAACGGCCAAAAAAATCTTATCTGCTGAATTATTTTTGTAAGTAGCTATTTATTTTATTACTAGAATTTTCTTATTAATACTTAGAAATGCGATATTCTATGAAATGGTGCAAAACTTTACTTTGGTTTATTTCATTATAATCAATTAAAATTATCATGAGGGGATATGCCATAATCGCCACGCTTGGCAGACGGGTTGGCGATCGCAGTAAGTTAGTCATAGTACTCAGAGAGACGCTGCTGCCCGTTCTCTGGTGTATATTCCCTCGGGTCGACTTCTACGCCCCCCACGGGATGAGATGGGGTGGTGATATTCGTCGCCGTCACCACACGGCAAATCCTTGGGGGAGGCCTTTGTCCAGCAGTGGACGTCTTTCGGCTGATGATGATGATGATGAATTAAAATTACAACGAAAGTTATCAAAAAAAGTAAACCGCGGCTCTTCAGTATCAATCAATGTTAATCTGTAATGGTGATTAATGGTTAAACGTTGTAATTGTAATTATTAAACTGATTACATTCTACAGAAGCCTGCCGTTAATGTTGAAATCTCGAATCGAATGTTCTACACTTAAACGTGCTGCTTTAATGAGTTACAAATAGTAACAAAAGAAGTACTTAGAAATTATCTAGAATATTGTGTGCCGTGAGATCGCCAGCTTGTCGCCTTATTATATCCTTAATGTTGAATGATGTAAGATTTTATTATAATAACGCTAGAATTTTGTTCGAATTAAATGAATACATTGATAAGTAGTTTTTTATTCGAATGTCTTGAGCATTAGTCATTATTTATTTGTCATTTCGTTTAAAGGCCCAAATACTCTAAACTCCTAAAAACAAAACTGTAATTCGTAAAACGATATAAGATATTGAAAAAGTATTCAAACGGTGATATGTATATTTTTTCATGTAAAATAACAAGTTATTTTTAGAATGTCCACACGCCCACGCTTGTTGGGCTTTCCCAGATTTTTTTTTCTGGCAATACCAATTATGATTGTTAAATATATAATTTGAGTTAAAAATGTGGCTTCCGATGACACTATTAACAAACCAAAAAAAAATTATATTTATGGCAACAATTTATGTTTCTTTTATTTATTGAATTAATGAACCAGTAGCGATCTAGTCCGATTAGTATTTTAAAACATTCCTTTTTAATATATTACTTGGTAGCTTGTCTTTATATTCGGTCGCACCGTGCAATATTATTTTAATCTTTCGCACAAGTATGTATTGTATTATGAGGCATTTGTTAAATAAAATTGTTAATTATAATTGCATTTTTATTTTTATTAACATAAATATTCCACTTACGCATATGCGTAATATCCTTTTACCAATTATAATATATATATTATCTACAGTAACCGTAACAGCCTGTGAATGTCCCACTGCTGGGCTAAAGGCCTCCTCTCCTTTTGAGGAGAAGGTTTGGAGCTTATTCCATTATATTATCTGTTCCAAACATATTTTGTATACATATACAGAATTTAATAAATTAAAATTATATAAAAAAAAACATGCAGATCACTATACTAATAGGGTTTCGGACGATAAATAAAACAAGTAAAAAATGCAATGGTGATTATATTTTTCTCGAAAATTAAATAATGTATATAAACATGAATTAGTTACCAACGAACAGGACTGTTTAAAACTATTTACAAACGTGAAATTCTTCATTTTTTACAAGTTTCGAGAAGAAACTGACGTTCGACGGCGAGTAGCCTCAGCTCTAACGAAACTATAAAGGTGACACGAATAGTGTTGTACATGAAAAACTATCGACATTAGAAAGTAATAAGCAAAATTATTATCGATAGTTTCCCAACACTACTAACACTTCACCCGTATACACACCCCAACGAAAGCCAGTTTATTCTCCAAACATCCTATCAGTCATTACTCATCTTATACAAGACAATGTTTCCGTTCATTTGATCGACTTTATAGCTATTTCTATTCTAACCGATCTCTTGCAGTTTAATGCGATTGAGAACGAGTTGACTGTACTACATCGAGCTAGAGAACTGAGAATGACCGCGTTAGGCACTTGACAGACCTCAAGACAATTTTTTATCAATTATAATCATTAAAGTAATGTAAAGCGCCACGCTGCGCCCGGTCGTCATTCCTCCAGTCAAAATGGCAATGAATTATTATATTAAGTCGTTTCATTTACAAATTTCATTTAGATTTTTTCTTATTTTGATATCTAATAACAAGTTATAAGAAAAGTAACAGCGGCGAACCGATTCCAAAAAGAAACCATCATGAGTTACAAGAAACGTATATAAATTTTGTAACTAAAGCCTATCCTATCTTGATTTATTTGTAAATAAAATATTTATTTGAATTTCAAAACTAATAATGTTTTACATTAAATATACATAATATTTTGTTATAAAATATTTTTATTTTCCTAAAAATAAAAGTATTTTAATTGGTGAATTCTTATATTTAATTTTTTGTTTTACTCCAATGTTTTTATATTTTAAATTATTACACTTTGGTAACTTTAAAAACATCGAATTTATCGATATAGAGGTCAAAGTAATTACACATCTCTACAATATCTTTCCAAAATAAATTGGTATCAAGAATATATTGAGCTAGCTAATGTATTGGATATAGGAGCTGTTTGACGTGACGTGACGTACCGACCAACGAAATGTTATTTTTACATTTAATTGTGTACTTAATGAAAACTCAATACATTAAATGAAATGTCCATCGATGTTTATATAAACGAAAAATACAATTTACACGCTTTAATTATATAGAAATCAAATACAAAATCCAATGTAAGCTACAAATTTTAGTTTGTATATAAAATTTGTACTTGCTTTGCTGATGTCGTTAAATGCTTAAACATAACAAATGAGCAATGAAATATAAAATCATAGATATTGTTTCATTAATATAACTACAAAGCAATTATATAAACATAACCTCTATCACACTGTCGTCTTACATTCGTTTTGCTTACGGATGGTATAAGTCTACGAGGCGTAATAAAAAAAGCGTTTAGATAAAAAACATTTCATAACCTAAATGTGATGTGGGCTTTAATTGCTAATTATTATTAATTCAAAAACGATTTGTTAAATACAGGAACCCGGCAAACGACTTTGAAAAAATGGTCAAACAAGTATGAATCGCGCACCGACGGTTCCGTATTTAAGTGAATACATCTTAAGTTAATATGGTGATAGTTTGTACATATTGTTTTGAAAGGAGCTGCTTTTTTTCTCAAATAGATTCGTATTATGTAGATCACAAAATCGATAAACAATAATAAACAATAAATTACACAATGCTTTGCACTTTCTAAACAAATAATAACATTAAATATGCTCCAGCAATGAAATCTTAAAATAATTACGGCAAGTTTCAAGTCATTTCATCAGATATGTTTCTGGTAATCGATTTAATTTTGCTTTTGTTTTCTGTCAAAAAGTCACATGCGATGGCTCGTCGCGGCCATATTTTAAAGCTTGTCATATTCTATGTACTATTTCAATGGGGGTAAAGATAAATAAACGGTGATCTTGAATGACGTGACGTCATTGGTCGAGATATTAAACAATATATTCACGGTATTCATTACGGATTCTAGTAAAATTAAAGTACACATACGTTTAGAAGAATATTGTTGTACATATTGTGGTGTATATTAGTCGAGAACCGTTTGTAGTGCGTAATACGGCAGAGCTGTAATGCGTAAGTAAACAGTTTATTTATCTTTACTCTTTCTGCCATTGGTATGTAGTGTAGTTAGTTAACGTTTTTATTTTAGTATATCTTAGTGTACTGCCTTATTGTACATCTAAAGTCCATCCGTTGAGAGAATACCGTCTCACGTCTGTCAGGACACGACCTGGTAACACAGCGATATAGCTTATAAAAATATTGTTTTTTTTAAATTAATTGAAATTCAATTTTAGAGCGAATGTAGCATTTATTCTTGTAAGTTGAAATCATTGTATAGTTTTTAATTTATTTTGCTTTGGTAGGAAAAATGAATGTTACTAATATTTATATACTAAAAACGTCCATTCGGTTACCAACCTGCCGGGTATTCTTTCAACGGTCGGGCGTTAGAAATGATACAGACGTAACACATTATCTACTGCAGCGAATGAAATGAAAACATAATTTGGAAATAAGATCAAAGTACTCCCTGTGCCTTGCAATACCAGGCGTAGATTATAAAACCATCTCACCTAACACGCGAGCTAACCGATTATAGACCCTATTTTTATGGGTTTAAGATGAAAAATGTAATGACATGAATAATCGCAATATGGCGGAAGACTCGTCAACCAATGGGATGGCTTTATTTTTGACACGTGACCTTAGAGTTTTTCTATTGGTGAATGTAAAAAATGAATCACTATGCAAGTACAATCTAACAAATGATTTTGTTGTTTTATTATTCCGTTTAACGGCGAGCCATTTTGAACCTTACTCTCTACAAATGAATGAATGATGTCCGCGTCTCGTTCTAAAGTTAAACTCGTCTGGTTCTGATATAACTTATATAAATAAATAGAGTAACATCTGAGAGAAGCATTCGACTAGCTCGGTGCGGGACCTCTCCGCTGCTGAAGTTGAACGCGCGCGTGTGTGTGCGTGTGTGCGTGACGCACACACTGTTGTTTCAATATTAACATACATATATTTCAATTTCTAACACTTTATATCTTACGATTATTTTTACATTTACAAAAGTAACTGGAATGTATGTTTTCATCAAACCGGTTAATTTCATCGCGAATTTGAATCTTAATTCGTTGTAATAAAGAACAAAAAAAAATTATAGGAGTCGTTTCAACTTCAACAATACGTTATAATATTTAATTTGTTAATGCGCTATGCTACACCGTACATACATACAAATGGTTATCTATATATATAACAGCGTCACCGAACTCGCTCCACGTTGGTTTCTGGAAATGTTAAAATAAAATATAAGTTAAGCAATGATATTACTTATAAACTTCGATATCTCTCTTTCTGACATCATCAAATTGACATATGCAAGAAGAAGACAGTATTGTTTAAACGCTAAACTACGTTTATAAATAAAGCTGTAGATAATAATTGCAAACTTTTCAAATTGATATAAATAACAATTTGTCATAAGACACACAATTTTATAACTTAAATAATATTATTCGTCAGTTTGTAGTCTTGTTATAAAATACTTCTTCCATCAAATTGCTTATTACTGATGCCAGAAAGAGACGAAACGCCTGCAAGTATGTGTTACCTACTCTTTCCCTATACAATTAGTATTAATTACAGACATCACAGCTGTTTTGATGGGATTACTTAAAGCAATAGTTGTCTTTGAACTATACATACTAGTTTATTGAACCAAAAAACATTCTTAGTAATAGCACACGTGTGACACGTTGCGGGGGAGGGGGGGGGGAGGCGTATTCGTCTTGTGATGATATTAACAAGTTACTATTATTAGTAAAACAAATCCAAATCTATTGAATATGACACCAGTAGCTCCATTAAATTTCACCAGTGCTTGTATTATGTATACGATGTTGATAAATATGTGCCGTGTGTATATAATCGTGACAATTAAGTATTATGTTAAAAAGTAAACAGACGAAACGCTCATTACAAATGATCATGATATTTTTTTTTTTTTTATAGAATAGGAAGGCGGACGAGCATATGGGCCACCTGATGGTAAGTGGTCACCAACGCTCTTAGACATTGGCATTGTAAGTAATGTCAACCATCGCTTACATATCCAATGCGCCACCAACCTTGGGAACTAAGATTTTATGTCCCTTGTGCCTGTAATTACACTGGCTCACTCACCCTTCAAACCGGAACACAACAATATCAAGTATTGCTGTTTTGCGGTAGAATATCTGATGAGTGGGTGGTACCTACCCAGACGAGCTTGCACAAAGCCCTACCACCAGTAAATTTATTATGAAACAAAGCTCATTACAAATGATATTATGAAACAAAGCGCGCCCGCCGCGTGTGTCTGTCTGTACGCGATCAACTCAAAATCTACCGAACGGATTTTCATTCGGTTTTCACAAATGAATCGAGTGGTTCATGAGAAAGGTTTAGTTGTATTCATGTTTTGTGGAAATTAATCGAGTCGGGCTAAGCCAGGACTTTAGTAACATATATAAAGGATAAGAACGAGGTTCTTATTGATTTTCATAAACGATTTATAAATTGAACTGACTACGTCTCCGGCGGTCCTGCGGTAGCGGTAGTCTACACTGTGAGTACTTGAATAAAGTTTATTTCGGCTTTGAACGGTGTTGTGGAGCTTCGATATTGTGTCGTTTTTATGAATAATTTATATTAATATTAATAATTAATAAGTACGAAATGATCTCACCGTCACCACCAGGAGAAGAAGGGCGACTTGTGCTGGAAGCGCTGCTGGAACGAGTCGAAGAACCGCGACGACGTGCTGCCGCCCTTGGACCTGCGCGACACGGGGGTTAGGCTCGGGCTGCGGACTCACTCTCACCTCCGGGGCGGCTCACCTCTCCACGACGACGGCCGGCATCTGCACGAGCTGCACGGGGCTCTTGCCGTCTTTGAGCGCCTGCGTGAGGTTCAGCACCTGTCCGCGCATGACGGACATCTGGCGCTCGAACAGGCTTCGGTCGAAGCCCTTGTCCTGCTTGAACAGCACGTGCAGCTCGTCGCACAGCTCCTGCACGAAGCTCATGTCGGACAGCAGCGGCAACACCAGCTGCTTGGTCTCCTGGCTGAAGGGGCGCTTGGCCTGCGGCAGCCAGGCCCAGTGGTAGGGGTAGGCGCGCCAGGAGTCGGGGTGCTTGAAGGGGAAGGCTAGCCCGTTGTCGATCGCCGCGATGCGCACCTCGGGCTCGCCCGACCACTCCTGCAATAACGGGCTCGTCACTGAGTGTGCACCGTGTGCGGGGGTAGTGGGGGGGTGGTCGTACACTCACGGAGGGGTCGGTCATGGCGCGGCTGGCGGGTGCGTCGTACTTGATGAGCCAGTTGTCGTTTCCGCGGTCAGTGTTGCGGATGATGTAGTCCAGCACCACCAGCCGCTCGAACTGCAGCTGGAACCTGGCGCCAGAGCGAGACCGGTTAAGCCGTCTTTGGGAGGAGGCAGTCGATATCATCAACCAGTGATGACGTTACAATAACAAATACTCTTGGGTTAAAGTTTATTTTAAATTAAACATTTTAGTCAATTTTACTAGTTCCTGTAAGTGTTTATTTATAATAAAAATGTAATTACGGCCGCGCAGCCGCGTGTACTGAACTGTCCCGGCACTCAAACTACTACTACTACAAGAACGTATTCGTTACTTGTCCATGATCCTTTCCGAGGGCGGTTCCTGCTCGAAGCGCCGCAGCCAGTAGTCCGCGTCCTTGTACCCCTCCACGAACACCTGGAACGAGCCCATCTGCCCCGCACACACACGCATCAGTTAGACATAGTAACTTTGGCCAATACATTACGAGAGGGAGAGGGGGTACCTTGGGCGGTAGGCCCATGCGGTTGAAGCGCAAGTTGGGGAACTGCTCGGTGATGGCGCGCTTAAGGCGGGAGCGCTCGCGGTCGATGCGCAGGTAGTTGAACGTCTCCGACACCAGCTTCACCACCTGAAGTACAAAATAGTAAGTCGACTGTGCAGAGGTATCAGCGACGTGGGGGGCCGCCACTCACCTTAGTCTTGGGAACTATCCGTAGGCCGATCTTGGCGTCGACGAGGCTGGCGCCCGCCTCGGACAGGTAGCCCTGGTTGGGGATGAGACACGAGCGCCCGAAGCAGCACGGGCAGCACAGCTTGTGCATCCACTTCGTCCACTTCGGGTTGAGGCGCCCGTACGGCTCCTCGTCTTTAGGTTTGAATACGCCGACGATTTTCTGAAAATGCAATTGAAATTTATTGTAATATGTGCAATATGTGAAAATAACTTCTAAATTCAAACGAATAAAATAAATAAAACTAAAATAATGTTTCCTTTACACCAAATAAGAAAACCAATCTCTTAGTTCCCTTAACCCCGCAAAGGATATTTAATCTGTGCTCCGATCACGTCCAACGACTTTGACAACTCGCTCTTGACGAAGTCTAAATGACAGCTGGATCTTAGTTGTCATTTGGGAGCAATTGTGTCCAACAGATATAAGAAATACATTTGACAGCAAAATATTATTAACAACATACACACCAGAAAAAGGAAAAAAATATGTAGAATCGACGCCAGTTTATTGAATTCGATTAAAAATTTTAATATGTGTAAATTTAAATCCAAAAAGATATCGCAAAAGTCTGGTATCAAAATGACGTTAGGCTGCGATGGTTATGATTGGAATTACGTGAGGTGTTTGCTAAGACGAAAAAAAACCTGTTTTAAGCCGCAGCTTCGCACGCGTTTATTTTAATTATTTATAACAATCCTTTTATTATTACTTTTGATGGTGCGCCAAAAAGAAAATAAATCACAGCTAAATTGTTTGTTTTAAATTTGAAAATTTCTTCATCATTCAGGCCATCAATACCGACCATACTTATAGCAATAAAATACAAATAATTTTACAATTCTTTGGCATTACGTAAAAGGTTTGTCGCGTGAGTATATACGCTTTTACAAAGTTAATGCGGTACGCGAAATGTTTGGTATTTCGTAGATGAATATTTCTTATATTTGTAGCACTACGGCAATAAACTACACTACGAAAATACTAAAGCATAAATAATATATTAGCTCACATTGTGTATGTGGTGGTAGATTTATGAAAATCTATAAGTAAGTGTTACGCTTCTATATTGAATAAAGATTTTTAACTTTATACCTATTGCCTACATTTATATACTACATTCCAATATCAGGAGGAGTATATATACAATATAAACAAACCTTAAATTTACATAGATCATGCAATTTGCTATATAACTTATATCGACTTTATTTTAAATTCCAAAGCTCCGACAACAATACCGCCAACAATCAAACAGCCATTAATAAAAAAAAATGATAAGTCCATAATACATAATAGACTCACCCCTCCTGGATTCTTGACAAAATATGAACCGCTCGAGCCCTGGTATATCCGCTCCGGGAATATCCCATTGTCAATGGCCACCTCCGCCTGCCACACGAGCTCCGTGAACTGTGGGTCATCTGAAAACGATACAACAACGTGTAAAATTTGTGCTTTAATTATTATGTTTCAAAAATAATATATTGAATAAAACTCGAGTCCAGTAGTCTATAATGTTCTGCTCGTATCTATATGTTATATTTATGTAGTGAAAAACGTAAAGAAATTTAAATATATAAACGCGATTTAGTAAAAACGTTTGATTGACAACTTTTTTGACGGTACGCCAAAGAGTCTGTCCAAGAAAAGATCATCGGTCGCAATGGGCAACCAATCAGCGTTCAATATTTAGTCAGATTCGACCAATAGTCGGTCAGCGTTCATTATTTAATCAGATTTATATATCTGATTTCGCTCGTCATTACAGAAGTCAATCGGCAAGTGACAACAATCATTTCATCTCTATTTCTCGTTATATGCCGATTTTATGGAATATATAATCGAGAGGTTATATGGTCCTCCCTAATACATTTCAACATAACCAGGGCGCTTAATTATAGTGTCGGTGAAAACATTCTTCAAAGTATTTTTCCCCTTTGAACATATATACGTGTTATATATTTTTATTGGAAGCGATTCGATGAAATCTCATATTGTCAGGTTTTCACTTTAATATCACCACAAGGCCGCCGTCGAGGCTCGTCTGTTCTGAAGGTCTTGTTTTTCATTACCAAATAATCGATATCAAAAGTTTATAATTTTGAATACCAAATATATAAAATATCTTCAACGGCCTTACTTCTACAAGTTAAGCGGATGTTTAGTTAAAAACTGTTATCTCTCTTTCTATTATCATTGATTTGACATTTGAAAGAAGAAGACTGCATTGTTAACCTAATCACCCCTAAAGAACATTTATCGACAAAGCCTTTTATGCATAGGTAAATCGATTGTAATCTATTAGTAAAGCTTTCAGTTGTAAAGTGTATATCGACAAAGTCACTGACGATGAGGAAGACGTAAAGGAAATCGATCGTTCGAGTCGAAATTACAAAATCATGATACGTTCGAAGGCGAACAGAATAAGACCTTAACCTGAAAACAAGATCGTCATCAAAATAAAATAACAATGATAATGTTTGAGAAATAAAATATTAAAGGTCACGTGATTGTCTGTTTACTAACAATGAAATCGTCCTGAACGATATTCGACAACGGCGGATAATCACAGACTAGCCAACTGCGCGGGAGATATTATCGGGCACAAGTGTGTCCGCAGACGCTACTGCTCACAATCCGATGGGACAATTTGACATGACCAGACAGAGAACAGGCGCACGGACAAGCTTTACTTTTTTAGCTCCGGGCTACTGAGAAATACTTGACCGAAAAACTCAACAAGCTCAACCGCTAAATAGCAATAACTAGCATTGTGTTCCTATTTGAAAGGTGAATGAGCCAGTGTAACATTGGCACTAGGGACATAATATTTTAGTTCCCGGTTATAAGGTTAGTGACGCATGCATACATCGCTGTGAGAAACAATTTGCCCGTCCGTCTACATATTTTTATAAAAAAAGGCTTTTAATGGACAAACATGGCATTTGAATATATGATCTCGGAAACTGTAGCTTTCAAAACTAACCACTAGACCAATGAATATTCCCATGATGTTTGGAATAGTTAATATTCTTATTGACAATGACTAAACTGAAGAAAACTTGCTATTCTCTGGTCATCTTGCAATTAGCGCTCGGTAACTCACTACCAGCAAGTTTCGAGCCAAGCACAACACATACATGCGTAAACCTCATATTTAAAAAAATATATCAAAGTTATTTCGTTACAAATTTAGCTCCAGAATAAATTTTCTCCTTAATAAGTTCTAAATAAATGACGCGACTGAATCGAATGCCTAAATATTATTTTAGATCTATAAAAATATTTTTCTCTTTTAGAAAATAATAAATACGCAAAGTGGTACATCGTTGTACACTTTTAGTTTTATTCATTTATTGCAATGTAGCCGGATGTAGTTCTGACAGTGTTTATATCGCCCGTGTTGATTGAGATACTAAATACTATTTAATAATACATATTAACAAATAGTAAGCTTGTTAACGTCGACGCTCGATAGGCAACGTTGTATCCGGCAGTCAATCGATCGCCTACAGAAGAAAAACCAATATAAATCATAAACTGTTTTGCTATAAATATGTAATACAAGAATATATATAATATTAGTTTACATTACCGAGTAATAATCTAATGTATAAATACAATAAGCATGTAACGCGGCCACGGACGCACCGCAAATTATTATTTACAAGTTAAACTTTTAAATATATATCTCATAAACTGGACGGACCGATGGACCGGCCAAATAAAAACAACTGGCGGTCCTTTGCATGAATGCACGAGGCTTACCACTGACGGGGACATATGGCGAAGGCTCGTGAGGCGAATAACAGCTGCGCCGAATAATTCTTAATACTTCATGGCGACCACGACCGCTCTGACAAGAGTGTTACGACGAAGAAGAAGAAGAATCTCATAAACTACATACATTCGTCAGTCATCGTCAAAACGTCAACGAAATGAATAAAAATGTATGATCACAATAATATATATTATATAATACATCTGTATGTGAATGAACTCCTACACGGCTGGACCGATTTTGATGATATTTTTGGGGTTCTATATGGCTTAGATTGGATATTAGCGGTAGGTGGCGCTGCAATGGGGCACCAAGATTTATCTTTTTTCCCCGTACGAAGTCGGGACGAACAACTAGTACACTATACTATACTTCATAATGTTAATTCCGCTGATAGGTTACCCAGGCTAGTTATCTGACTGAACGAGGTTAGTAATTTTTTGTGGGACAATGATTATAGCAACAATACCCGGAGAGCGTTTGAAAATATTAATTTCGATTAATTTATTTAATTATAAAATTTGTAAACGAATATTTGGGAGCTGTGGTAAAGCTTTGTGCAAGCTCGTCTGGGTAGGTACCACCCACTCATCAGTTATTCTACCGCAAAACAGCAGTACTTGGTATTGTTGTATTTCGGTTTGAAGGGTGAGTGAGCCAGTGTAATTACAGGCACAAGGGGCATAATATCTTAGTTCCCAAGGTTGGTGGCGCATTGGTGATGTAAGTTAACATTTCTTACAATGCCAATGTCTATGGGCGTTGGTGACCACTTACCATCAGGTGGCCCATATGCTTGTCCGCCTTCCTATTCTATAAGAAAAAAAAACTAAAAACGTAACTTCTTTATACATATAATACCTTGAGAATGAAGAGAGCCTTTAGGCTGTTTCGAATAAAAATAATATTATAAACGAAAAAGAAAATCCTCGATTTTACTAATCGGTCTTGAGATATTTACTTCCTAACCGCTAATAGATTTTAAGCAATCAATAAGTACAATGCATATACAATGAATACTAACAAAATATATTATATAAATTAGGATGCACATAGATGATATACATATAAGGCGGTCGTTTTTGAAATTTGTTCAACTGCGTATGGAGATATCATGGTGCAAGCATGTGTGTGTAATCGGATTCACTCTTAGTATCCGATGTCACGTCATACCGACACAGCTGTAATGACGGTGAAAAAAATTACACAAGACAGTCTTTGCCATACGATAGCGATCAATTCCAAATAACCTTTGGATAAAGATTAAAAAAAGCTTTAAGGGTTGAAAACTACTGGTATAACTATTTAACTAAGAATTACTTCAAAAACGATAATCTAAAACTCTTAGCTTATAAAAGCGATATTTCAATCGGATTTTTAGTGGATAGTCGCTATGTATTTGTATGCTAGAATGCCAATAACATTTAGTAACGTAGCAAAGAATGTTACGTTATGAAAAACATTATTTCGTTCGTTCAATTTTAGATAGCAAAAAAAATTTTCAACTCAGAATCTTAATTGAAACTTGTTTACAGATTGTAATAAATAAAGTCACGTCAAATTCCGCTCGCTGATAATACTTTGATTAAAACGAGTTTGTCTCGTAAGAATTTCGTCGATACAATTTGCATAATTATTGACTTCTTAAGCGTTATAACTTTGTTTTACCTTTTCAACAGCGTTTTACGACCTCGCCGAATATTTTTGCAATAACATTATACGCAAGTAATATGTTATTCTACTTTAAGTGGCTGAAACTGTCTAACAATACCAGAAGATCGATCAGAAAATATCGTGACACGTCTCACCTTGAGGACGATTCTAGATAGTATCAACTTTGGGCCTAACATATAAAATTTATAAAAAGAGGGTTTCGACTCTTTGGATTTTTATCTCAAATTTTAGAAGGTTCATTAAATATATTTTATTTTTTTCGTATATAATAATAATACTACTTTTTATAAAGCTTCTTCTAATGTTACTAATATATTTTCCGTATTTTGTTTGTGTTTATTTCGAAATTTATTCGTCATTTGTACGCCAACGCCTTTCATTTATTTTGTCTCTCACTTATCATATCTGTTACATAACACTTATACACATACATACATAACATATGATAATGTTACATACCATATATAATATAGAAATACGAACTTGAGCAAAGCGATTAGAATAAAATGGTTTGTCATTAACCTTGAACGAAGAAACAAAAATATTAATATTCATGTAACAAGTTCAAAATATTTCCGAAATCATTATCAAAAATAATGCGTCTCTAAAAAACTTACAAGACTCTATTTTATAAAACTTAAAAGACAAACACAGATCACAACAATTGACTTCTACATCAATAACTTATTCGAATCATCTACATTCACACTAATGTATAATAATACTTTAAATTCGAAAATAATTCTGTCTGTCTGTTCCACTTTCACAGCTAAACCACTGAACCAACTTTGATCCAAGAATAAGTTACTTTTAGCCAACACCTGATGACGACGACGAAGGAGAGGGGTCTATTCGTGATCGGAAACTAGTAATCTTTATAAAGTAAAGTAAGCAATAAAGTCCGTAAATATACTACTGCTGGGCTTGCAAGGCTTGAAGTTTGTGGTTTTCATTTGAGCAGAGATGGCCACTGGGCCATCTCTGCTCAAATGAAAACCAAATGAAAACCACGATCATCGATTAAGATTCTTACCACTTACCACTGGGTAAGTACGCGTGAATCTTAATCGATGATCGTGGGTTCAAACCCGGGCAAGCACCACTGAATTTTCATGTGCTTAATTTGTGATTATAATTCAACTCGTGCTTTACGGTGAAGGAAAATATCGTGATGAAACCTGCATGTGTCTAATTACACTGAAATTCTGCCACATGTGTATTCCACCAACCCGCACTGGAGCAGTGTGGTGGAATAAACTTCCTTCTCCTCAAAAAAGGGAGAGGAGGTCTTTAGCCCAGCAGTGGGACATTCGCAGGATGTTACGGTTACTCCTCCCCACAAGTTCCTCACGACGTTTCCATCACTGCCGAGCACGAGATAAATTAGAAACACAAATGAAGCATGAGAAAAATCAGTGGTGTTTCCTCTGATTCGAATCTGCATTTTTCGATTAAGATTAACATGTTCTAGCCACTGGGCCATCACGGCTTGATTGTACTCGATTATCAATTAAACTCTTAAGAGAAGAAAAAAGAAATTAAATCACAACATTACCACTAGAGATAATGTTTTATCATAATTTTTAAGATAAAAATGGTACATTAATTACTTTTATTAATTTTTGCAAAGAACTAATAAAATGAAAAATAAATATTATCATAATGTTACAAAGACTTCTGCATAATTTATTAGAGTAATAAATCTATACATTAATTATAATATACTCATATAATATGATTATAAGCTATTAAATGAGTATTCTCTTGAACAAAAAATATAATTATATTATGTTGGTAAAAAAATATCTACAAATAAACTTATTAATTTTGTAAAATCGTGCCATATGATTATAATTTTTTTTTAACACAAATATTTCTTTTCCTGCTGCGGGACTACTAATTTGATTTGTAAATATATATTATTGAAATAAAAAATAAATTACTATATTAAGCTGTATAAGTTGCAAATTCTAGAAAGAATTTTTTTTCTTCGCTTCCATAAATCTTAAGGTCATGGTAAGTTATCTGTTCACTGCTTCTTAATATTACACAAATAATATGAAAAATTAGTTAAATGAAATTTTAGAAACCACTTTTGATTATTTTAGTACTTTTTAGATTATGAAACCTCCACTGTAAAACCTATAATTGTTGTAAGTGGGATAAAAAAATATATCTCTTAGTTTCATTCATCTGTTTTTCTAAAGTCTGAGCACAAGTACAGGTATTTCCACACCTGTGTTAAATTTTATAAATTAATGAGGAATTGTAATGATTTTGACTTAATTTGAAATTATTAAAATGGGATCCTCTTTTAATTTCACTAGGACTCAGCTTTGCCACATATATAGTTAAAAAGTCAGTATAACTAGTATTGATATTGCTCTGTTAGTATATTTTGATAAATTTTTATAGAATTGTTACCATTATTGGTGGAAAAAAGAGCACCTACTGATTTATTTATTTATTTAATTCAGATAATTCTACATTCCAATATTTATCTTATTGCTTGTTCTGTTGTTTTTTTCATTTTAATGCAATTAATGTTTGAAATATTCCAACACAAGGGATATTTATAATCTTAACTTTCGTTAAAGCAAGGCATCAATGCTATGTACAGCATTTAGGTTCACCTGAATGTTCACCTGTTCAACTCTGACAGACATCACTTTTACAAATGACATCATCAAAATAAGTTTAAAAGTCACTACAATTCAACTTTATATTTTAGAACTGTAAATATTTCTTTTAATGTTTTATGTTGAAGGTTTTTGTTTAGTGAAGTCAAGACCATGTTTGCTTATTTTCAAACACAAATGGGATTATATTATTTTTATGATAATTTATCTTTAAAGCTATAAAAGTTAGATAAAAAGATTAAATAAACATTAATATACAATATGAGCATACTAGTACACTACAAATTTTAATTGAACTATATTAATGTCATAATAATTTTTCACATATACACAAAACCAACATATGGCTAGCCATTTCACTAGAAAATTGATTTCTATTTTCAATATCTCATTGAACACTTAATAGAAATGGTAATATGACACTATACATATAAATTACTCACTACACAAAAATGGAAACTCCATCACGGTTGAATACTGAAAATACAGTCTGAAACCCACACAGCTGTTACGCTTCAGTGAAAATTGACATGAAAATGTAAACTGCACCTACATTCACTCAAGTTGTTTTTAAAAACATTTTTTTTAACTAACATGAAGTTTGATGTGTAATGTAAGTTTAGATTTCAAACAACAACAAAGAACTATTTAAATAATTTTCAGTTTTCAAAGTAAAATTTTTGTATTTTGCGTGCTACTTGGTTTTTTCGTAACGATTTTGTCATTTCTTTTTCTTATTAAGTTCTAAGAAGCCATATCTATGTTTAGGAAGTCGAACAAGTGAAATGCATTAAATTACTAACTACGAATGTTAATAAAACTACGCATAATGAAAGAAAATGTCTTTAAATTAGATTAATTAAGTCAAAGACAAGTTTTACCTGATTAAACTAAATTTTACCTGGAAAATGATTAAAGGAGACATCTAGGTCGCCGCGGCCGCCGAGGAGCGGCTGCGACTCCCGATTCACACCAGGAGAATCCACGTTTCCTTCGAATCCGACCTCTGGCACTAAACAAATGTCCTCGGCACTACTGGACAGAGATAGCACGCCGTCATCGGGAGGCGTAATTGCTGTGTTGGGCTTGTCGAAATCGAGATTCAACAGAGTCTCTTCCGTACTCATGAGTAATGTTAAAAAGGTGATCTCTACTGAGCCTCATCTATTTCGTATTGTAATATTCTTTGTTTCACAATCATTAACACAAACACTTCAATACATCGCGATAGACAAAGACTATAGAGCACAATTATTGACAGAACTTCAATTGACAAGACTTCAGTTCATAAAATCATAAAGCATAGACTATAAACGAAGGCATTCGTGATAATTTTTTTCATATTGTTGTATCGTATTTCGCTTAATATCGATTATTTTTAACGATCTGAATTCTTAAATCGAATCGGAATTCTTACATAAATCGATGTATTGCAGTTAAGACTAGGCATAAGATTGAGGCAGTTTACAGGATTAATCCATTTTTTTAATGTAAATATTAACTTTATGTATTAAAAATAAAAACGAATAAATAATAAACGTATTCAATTAGTTCTTTATTATTAATTATAATACTTAGGGTTAGTGTAATCAATTTCAAATTCTTTGTTATGACGCCGAGATTGAAATTCCCAGGGGCATACATCATTTAAGATTATATTAAAATCTGAAACATTTAGAAATATATGTATAACAAATATATCATAAAATTCCATTTGCATATTGTATCCCTCATCTATCTTCTTTTTTACTGTTTGGTATATAAAAGGGCAAAAGATTTAAAACGCTGTAACTGCTTACGTGTCCAAATATATTTTTTCGACAATTTCTTACCTGTATTAAATCTGCAATTATGTTTTTTTACATCGCAACTATTTTTGAACGTTACAACGTTGCCTGTATTATAATTGCAGGCACAAACAACTGTTGTATCGTTATCATTCAGGCACGACATTATGGAACAACTGTAAGCCTTTTGTGAATTACTATTTATGTCATCTTTATTTACAAATGGCGGGGACATTGCGACACCAAAGCTTTTTCGTCCACTCAGAACAGCATCGGTTTCTGAATCTAGTATAGGTCGCTCATAATGTTTGATAGTGTCTCCAAATTCTGGGAATGAACTATAAATATTTGTGAGAGGTACTGCTTCTGAGCAGTAAATATAATTTATTAATAGGAGTGATATTAACGCTGAAATTATAAGTAGACATTTGATAACATAAACTTTTATTGGAGTTTTGAATATCAATTGAATAATATAAATTTAAAATTGTAATTATCAGAAAAAATAAATTACGATGATAAAAAAACTTACCACTGCTATATATAATATTATATATAATACCCATTATTTTAAATGAGTTTAATGTTTGATGATTATTATTCTATAGCGTTACTCGAACAGTCTTACAATGATTTCTTTTAAATACATTTTATAACAGACATGGATGTTAAGATCAAAGTGAAACGTATTCAATTATTAACGCCTTTATATATGACTGATTAACTATGATTACAAGATTCAATTCTTTAAATAATGCTATAAAAACGATTGCTTGTTAAGTAATAATTGTAATTCATAGAAAACAATACCAAACGATACATTATTTCTAATTCTATCATACAATAATAACTTCGTAATAAATTAGTAAAGGGCAAGTTAGACAGGAAAATAGTTATAATTTAAATAAAAAAATTAAGAAAGATCGTCACTTATTCTTAAATTTGAAATAAGAATCAAATTCTTGAGCATCAGTATATCCTTTAAATTCCTTATTAAGATTAGCTACATCTGAAAAACCTTGTTTTCCGAACAATCCTTTATCATGATCGTGATGGTAATAACCTTTTTGAACACCCGCACCGGCACCTGCTTCAAAACCTAGACCTTTTGCACCAATTTTCTTTATCACACCACTGGTTTCATCTTCTGCATAAAACTCTTTGTCGTTATTGTATTCGTCCTTATGTGAAACTCTATGAAATCCTTTTGATTTTGTGCCCTTTTTGTACTTTCTTTCTTCATTACCAGCAATTCCCACACCTGACGCAGCTATCCCTTTTGCGACAGCGTAAATACTACCATCATCGTAAGTTCCTGCATTATGAATACCGGCTTGTTTGAAAAACTTTTTTATGTCTTCGAGGTTATATTTTGTATTCAACCCTTTACTATCTGAAGTTTTCTTCTTACTTCCGGACGCACTAATTTTAGTTTTGGATCCTTCAGCTTGCTTTGTAGTATCTACCTTCTTATCAGTTGGTTTGAAGAAGTCGTCCAAGGTTCCATCTTGGGACTCATACTTTAGATCCGATATATCGGTGTCCAGATTATCATATTCCAATAAACCCAAATCAACTGGGGATGAATCAGTCCAGCATAGAATTGAAGCCAGTGACAGTAGCAATAACGATAATCTGTTCTGTGTCATGTTCTTATTTTTTGTATGATCAGACGCAATTGAAGTAGGTTACGACACTGACATACATGCGATCTGTTTAGTTTATATAGCCTTTGTTCCTAATTCGTGTACAAGGGTAAGTTTTTTCCTCAAAAATCCTTATTTCTGGTTCCACGCGGTTGCATCTTAATTGATTTAGCTTGTCGGCTCGCTGACATGGATCTGTCAAGGCTTATAAGTAGTTAAATAATAAAAAATATTACGCATATTGTTTTTATTCCTTAACACATTTAATAAAATAAAAATAAATAAAATTAAAAACATTTTAGAGCCGGTTTTTGTTGTATTCAAATAATAATAATTATTATTTTATTACCAGTTGATACTAATTACAATTGCGGTCAATTATTATCGTATGTGTACTATAAGTAATCATTCTGGATAAATATTTTTTTTCTCTTATAATTGCTAATAGAAGGTCTATAAATACTTATTAATTACGTTTATTACATACCAATGTAATTATAACAACCTAGTATAATAACAAAACTTATTATAATTAGTTAGCGTTGGCAGAAGAAGAGCCTTTTATATTTTTTTAAGATATATGTATTTTAACTTTGTATAAAAATGTAACTATTTGATGTTAATATTATATAAATGAATTTATTTATTTATTAGTTTTGTTTACAATTCTTAAACAAGCCCTGAATTCCAAACTAGCTTTCCGCTGTGATTATACAATATGATTGAAGATGTCCATGTTTTTTTTTTCAAATGGCAAAGCTACTAGTTTTAATGATATAAACTTGCTTGCTTTGGGAAAATATATAGCAATAATAATAATATACATAAAATATAAATATAATAATAATATATAAAATATATAATTTTAAAATTTAATTAATTTTAGCAAAAGATGCTATTAATAAATCAATAACATTTAGATCTAAAATAAAATGAGTAACGGCTTACTAATCGATTTAAAATCAATTGATTTCCAAAATATTTGAAGGCCATCATTAAATATCTTCTTTCAAGCTTGAACTGTAAAATTAATTATGAGGTATAACTTTAAACTGCAAATATCAATGATATATAAGCCAACGGATTTGAATTTATAAATTACTTATTACACAGAATCAATTAGTTTACAGAAACCTCAATAAATATTTATTTAAAAAAGTACTAACTATAATTTTCTATGCTAGGACACAAGGCAAAAATTTTCTCTGTTAGGATCTTTTAGGAAATAAGAGAGTAGAAATCGCAATTTTCTCATAGTTGTACCCTTTATTACGCGATTTATTGACTTATACGGTATACGCGATTTTTTATTTTAATTCAAATATCATATTTATTGTAGGTCACTTTTAAAAAAAGTTGTTGATGAATTGTTAATAACCTTATTTATTTTAATTATTCTATATATTGGCAGAAACTAAGAAATTCTATATTAATAATACTAACTATAAATGTAAATTTATTTTTTATACAAAAAAAAAGGTGCATGATGGAATGCTTATCCTTTTTTCTAAGTAAGAAAAATCAATAAAATCATTTGATTTGTTACAAATAAATCGTTTAACTTTTGATTTAGTATTAATGATTATTTATTGTAATAAAAAAAAATGTCGTAATCTTTTAATTAATTTTAAATTAGGCGAATAGATTCGATAGTCATTGTTCTGACTGTCTTATTACTTAGTTGAAATGAAAATTATATTGTTCAATTCATTATTTTTTTATTTACATTTGTGCAATACAAAAATATTTACAGCTTTATCGAGTATCAAACATAACAAAATAATCAAGCAATAAATTAATCAACATTTATCTAAATTATGTTAAGATTTCATTCTTCGTCATCGTGCTTGTCGTCTTCTTCGTAATCACCATCAGCTCCACCAAATGCATATTCCTTCTCCTGGCTGCCACCCGCCTTTTTCCCGTAGTCCTCATGGTGCTTGTAATGACTGTCTGCGCCTTCCTCAGCGGAATGTCCTTCATCCGCTTCGTCCACTACACCCTTAGCATGGAATCCAGATTTACCGAAACCGCCCTTGTTAAAGCCCGAGTCGCTGTGACCTCCTTTCTTATGACCGCCAGCTTCGGATCCGTGATGAGCGTCTTGGGAACCGTGCTTCTTGAAGTTACCACTGTTGTCAGCTACATCGTAGAAGTCGTGGTCTTTCTTAAACTCATCCTTATGGAACACCTTGTGGTAACCGGTGACTTCTTCACCCTTGCTGAAATGTTTCTTATGACCATGATCTCCTCCTTTGTAACTCTCTCCGGCTTCGTGATGTTTTCCATGAGCGTCTGCTTCGTCATGGTGCTCGCCCTTTTCTCCTTTAGCTTCCTGGAAGTAACCTTCCTTATGCTCCTTGCCGTACTTGCCAGCTACTCCTTTGGCATGATGATCTTGGCTGTGATAACCCTTGGTACCTTTTTCGCCTTTGGCAGCATGATGTTCTTCACCATAAGCACTGCCACCACCAGCTTCATGACCGATGCTATGCCCGGCTAGTTCCTCCTCGCTGCTTTCTTCAGACCCCTCATCAGAGCTCTCGTCATCATCTTCTGCATCTTCTATAATGATGGGCTTAGCGGCTACATATGGCAACGGGATCGGCGCCAAGTCGTAGGCCTCGACCGCTTTCAATGGTTGGCCGATAGGTAAAGGAGGCGCAAATGCTTGTGGCTGCTGGTAGCCATGCGCTCCAACATGGATGAGGCTGGCCGGACCGTCATTATCGCTTCGGTAAATATAGCTCGTGGCTGGAGCGACGTATCCGATCTGGATGGCCGACACACAGGCCACCACACATAGTAGGCTGATTGCTGTGTTCATGTTGAGATGTTTCCTGTTCAGCTGGCTGTGCTGTAATAATTTGCTAACCCCGTTGCCCAATATTTATATCTGGGCTAGAGACAAAAGAAGGTCCGTGAGTGTTCCACTGAAACCTTTCTCGTAGCCATGTAACAGTTTATTTCTCACGAGGTTATAGGTGACAAAGACTTCGTTAATGAAAAATTTGCTTATTGAGTAACGTAATGCGAGCGCCGACCGCAGGCGACTGGCGTGAAAAGTTTTTTGTCCGTAATTGAGCCTACGATGATATAACACAATCATTTGCTTGAATTATCGATCTCGAGTTAAAATATTTGGATTTAAGGATTGTTTGGATATGTTTTTAATTCTGATCGTCAAGAAGACTTATATGAAGCAACATACATAGATGATGTTTTCACGTTTATGTAAACTTATCCGCGGTTATAAATTATCATTGTTATCAGCGTACAGTTAAGGCTCTAGGAGAATCCAATATTTTCCGAAATAAATTTGAAATCATGTAATGAAGACTTGACCCTTTCATAACAGCTAGTGATTCACTATGCTTTGACATTGAATTTTGGTGCACTTCAAAAGGGTCGCCGACAATTGTGATCGAATATATTATTGATTTCAGGAAATATTTAAGAACGCTCGGTCATTCACCGATTCTTTGATAGAATATTATTAAATTTATTAAGACTTTAAATTTAATTTCAAACAAAGCTTTTATTAAAATAAAATATGCATAGCTTTTTATTATTATTATGAGATGATCGATGTGTGCCGTAAGTTTTGATACGAATATATTAGATCTTTGCCTTCACGTTCCCAGTCCCAGTAGTGCACTGGGACTGGGAACATGCTAAATACTTTTAACGAATTGAAATTAAATTTACATTCATTATTTACATAAATAATTTATATTTGGATGCTAGTAACACCAAAGAGTTAAAGAAGTGATTGTTACACCTCGCTGCAAGCGTTAAGGCTCCTTTTAAAAAGTAAATTAGTGTGTACATGTCCCATTGCTGACTAAAAGCCTCCTCTCCTGGTGCGAAGAAGGCTTATATCTATACCCATATATATCCATTACGCGGCTTGACTGCCAGTTAGTACTAGATACATGGGTCAGTATTAGTTACATACATGGGTCAGATATTCTTCCGAGGTATGGAAATTTATATAACTGAGAACCTTTTACTTTTTCGAAGTCGGTTAAACATAATTAAACATGAAAACTCAATGGCACTTGTTAGTATTTGAACCTACGATCTTCGGTTAATACCTATATATTCTCTTTACTGTGTCATCATGGTTATACGGGCACCTTTGCATGTTTTATACTTCATTGTTATTCCTTCTTAGAATCCTTTATAAATAACATTAAAGTAATTTACTTTAAAAAAACCTGTAATATGTATAACTTCGGGTGTATTAAATAGCAAAAGTAAAAGTGTCTGCGAGCTCTAATTACAGAATCCCTTGCCCAGGAAAGGTTAACGAATGACTTGACAAATAGCTACTTCCCAAAAAATGGACAAACCGATGATATTATTTCAATATAATAATAAACAACGATGCACTTGACATTATTAATAAAAAGTTAATCGTGTAATCCGTTATATTCACACATTAATTGATAAGGAAGTAAATTAATATATAGGTACGACTACAGAAGAGGCAATAGGTAACTATGATTTGTTGAAAAATAAAGAAAAAAATTCAATATTTAAATATACGTTATTGTTTAATTTAGTAGTTAGTCTCTAACAAAAATGAGAATCATCCATTTTATCACTTCATACATGTAATAATCATATACAATAATTAAATTTTATTAATTATTTTTTTCTTATTTACATAAAGAAAAATAAAAATAGCTACTGTACAAATCATGACCGTGTGGAATTATGACAATAATGCTAATAGCATTTCGCATTTCGACAAAAAAATAACCAGCCCTCCTGTCGCCAGCAATAGAGGCAGTAAGACGAGGCGTTATATTTTTAACAAAAGTTTTTGCACTATTACTTTCAAAATTATTTCTTTGTTCGTTTGCAGTTGATACGTTTGGACCTTGGAGTTTAATTATATAATAATAAATGTATTTATCCCATATGAAAATCAATACAAAAAACAAAATTCAAGTGTCTGTCTGCGATTTCAACATAACTGCCTTTTTTAAGTTGATATGGCTGTTTGCGAGTTACCAAACCGAAAACAGCATTTTCTAGACTACCGCTACTACCAAATAATTTGATTATTTTTTACATATGTATAATTCAAATAGGTATTATGTACAATTTTTTTGCTAGCCAACGAATATAACTTCAATTTTTTTTTATCATTTACCTACCTGTGTATAAAATCTTGTACAAACTAATATAAACATTTTTTTTCAAATTTATTACAGGAAGAATGTATTGGCTGTCGGATTGCATAGTTTTATTATAAATTCTTTCATACTTTCATTCCCATGCGCCTGCTCGTTCAATATTTGAGACAGAAAGTGGATATCATAAAAAATGCAACGTATTATGTATGTTTATTACGTGTTTTAATACTATTAGTCAATACGTACATAGACATTCTTTACAAAAATGAGACGTCTATAATTACCACATTTAAAACGATTACAGGTTCGGTCAAGGTCAGGTCACGCTTCGATAAGCAGACACCTCGAATAACTGCTCTTGTTAAGTATTTGATCATATTTGGTGATTTTATTATACGATTTATTGTATCTGAATGATGCCTGTCATCAATCGAATCGAAAAGGATTAATCGAAAGTGTGATTAGCTTCTTTATGTCGTAGTCCAGACAATATTTAAATCGTCCAATGAGACAACTATCCTTTTGTTGTAGCTTTACTAGCTTAAGCCAAGGCCGAACCGGGTAAGCACCACTGAATTTTCATGTGCTTAATTTGTATGTATAATTCACCTCGCGCTTCTTTGTGACGGAAAACATAGTGAGGAAACCTGCATGTGTCTAATTTCACTGAATTTCCGCCACATGTGTATTCGACAAACCCACATAGAAGCAGCGTGGGGGAATAAGCTCCAACTCTCTTCACTTCTCCCAACTTCTCCTCAAAAAAGCAATGGAGGTTTTAGCCCAGCAGTGGGACATTCACAGACTGTAACATTTATATTACAAGCTTAAAAAAAAGCCCGAACCTCCAGGCTTAAGATTGTGTAATTATTATCAATGTAAATTTTAATTTAGCTTTATTAGTTTTAAATTGAAGTTGAACAAAGAATAGACAAATAAATCGAAGTTAACCTTACAACAGTTGTTTTCAATTTCACAATAAGCTATGCTTAATTAGTGTTATCAATTAATGAAAGACTAATTAGACGTGAAAATATCTGTTACACTATTTTCTTTGTATTTCTTATACTTTACACAAGTGCACATACATAGTACATAATGTTAATAAAATAAATCAAATAAAAAAAAAACAAATCAACTATGACATCGTTAAACATAACCTTTTTAAAATGAATCTATCGAGAGACCGGTTAATGATTTCGATTAATAGTTATATATAATTTCCACGTAAGATTCAGCAATCATTAATACCTTGTTATTTATATCATATATATCGTAGTACATAATAGTAGCCTATATTTAAAAGAACATTTTTTATTTAGATTAAGTAAAGATTGCGGATTTTTGATACAGCTGATGGATATATTTTTAAATACAAGACAGAAGTTCGCCATGCCCTCGCTCATATGGGTACTTAAAATAGGGTAAGTATGTTTTAACGCTATCAGAACCGAAATTTTTATGAATTTAAGATGTTCTGGGAGCAAATTCTAACTAGGTTATATCTATGCGAGGTTGGGTACATAAAAAGTTTTTGAGTTTTTCTGTTAGCAGCCCGTAATTTGGAAATTGGCTGCGTTTTCAATACCGTGTATCGGAAAGCACATGAAAGACGTTGGTCCTGTGTCTGAGCACATTCCCATCGAGTCGGTTCTGCCTTCCTATTGGATAATTACAGAGAAGGCAATAGCAGGTGCCCTGAGTTTGCGTAAACCTTTGTGTCATATAATATACCGTAGTTTAGTTTCTCTTGAAGGCTGCCATGGCCGATAACGGTCATTATGATACCGTCAATTACGTTCTAGATATAGTGGCCGAAAAAAACTATTATTTCCTACAAAATTGTTGTATAAATTAGTAAAGTTTTATAGATAATTCATTTAATAACATGTGTGTGTTGGTATAAGAATTTATTGATATAAATTATATAAGGTTTAGTTTTGATAACGATTGAGAAAAAAGTAAATTCGTAAATAGGTTTTAGATTATCTTTATCTAATAATAAATTAAATATTTACAAAAGTTAACAAAACTATAACAAATATCTTTAAAACGCCATCATCAATGCTTAATCTTGAAGCCGTAGCCTCGGCTTGCAATCTGTCCGACCTTTGATCCATAATCTCCATGTTTTTCACTAGATGATTTTTTTTCTTCTGAGGAATGGTCAGAATCTGCTTCTGTTCCTGAACCTTCATCATGGTGCCCGCTTCTTCCAAAGTCGACTTCATGTCTTGATTCGTGAGAACCATCTTTATCATATCCTCTGTCTTGTTCTCCGTGATATTTATGTCCGTTTGCAAATTTATGGAAACCGATTTTGTCTTTGTTGTCATAAATCTGATGGTCTTTTTGGCGTTGGTTGTCATCTTTATCGAAGACTTTATAAAATCCGTGGGCATCTGCCTTGTCGAGAGAAGATTTCTTTCCATCCTCTTCGTTTTGATTATGTCCGTTGTGTTTTTCATGAACTTTGGTTTCGTCTCCCTTACGATCACTGCCTGAATAGGCATAACTTTCATATTTTTCGTTGTGATAGTCTCCAGCTTTACCGTCTCCATAGCGCTGTTTTTTATTATATCCTTTAAATCCTTCGTCATCATGTTTATTATCTCCTTCGTATCCACTATATAGTCCATCACCAAAATGACTCAAACTACGTAGGTAATCGTCATAGGCTTTACTGTCACCATAATGCGAAGTATATTCATCAAAGATCTTCTTGTAATCGTCATCAGCTATACCGTCAACGTGATCTTCCTGTTTCTCTTTTACAGGAATTATACGTTCTTCACTCTGTGACTCTGATTTTTTTTCGTCTTCTTCCTCTGCCTTAAGAAGCCCCTTTGAGACTGGAATCGGTGCGGCAAAAGCTTTCGGTTGTTCGTAAAGCTTAGCTAATTGTTCCATGATTTCACTTTCACCCATTTCGATTACACTTTCTTTTCCATCGTTTTTCTTTTTGTATATGTAGCCTGAGGCGGCAGGTTGAAGGTCAGATCCGGTAGTGCGGACCATCACCATGCGTTCAACGGTCTCCCGCATTTCCATGCAGGAGCCGCAAGCGGCGACAACTAGTATAAGAGCAAGGCGACTCAGCATATTCCCCGAGCCTCTCTCGTAGCAATGACAGCAAAATACAAGAGAAACCCTTATATAGCTAATATAAGAACATCGAACGTTGACATTCATGAACGCGCTCTCGAGATTGAGCAACACTGTTCTGTGTCAATGATAATGAAAAACCCTGTGTAATTTGTACGGTGCATTGGCGCGCGTTTATTAGGCGAGTGCAACAAAAAATAAACATTTTGCTATGCAGCCATTTTGACGAAGGGCGTCCGTTGATCGTGCGATATAAATATTATTGTTAATATTAATAACTAGACCTTTTACCCGACCTCATTGAAGTCTCGATGTCAAATGTACATAGCTTCGTTTTATGTTTGTATATGTCCACTTAGAGCTGAACGATGTTATGTTTTTTTGTCCTCGTGACTTTGTTTGTTATGCTTGTATAAGCACTGGCGAGAATCGATTTTAGTAAAAGATTATATTTTTATATACAGTAACAGCCTGTTAATCTCCTACTGCCGCGCTAAGGCCTCCTCTCCCTTTTGAGGAGAAGGTTTGGAGCTTATTCTACCACGCTGCTCACACATACAACTAGAGGTAGAATACACATGTGGCAGAATTTCAATGAAATTAGACACATGCAGATTTCCTCACGATGTTTTCCTTGACTGCTCACCTTCAAGCACGAGATGTATTATAAACACAAATTAAGTACATGAAAATTAAGTGGTGCTTGGACCCATGATCATCGGTTAAGATTCATTTTTATATTTTATTTTTATGTACGCGTATTAATTATGTATTTCTATGTAAAATAAAGTAGCATTCAGAATTTATAATATTAAATGCGGTTGGTTTAATAACATTCAGACGAGCCTAGGAATCCACAATCCTATGAAGACCTATACAATATTCTACAAAAAGTTTTTTCTTATGTATAATATAACTCAGGAAGGATATTATAAAATTGTAACGCTTGAATTTCGATTTAAAGTGTCTGAAAAAAATATACTAGTTCAAACTACTAAAATCAAAATAATTGAAAGATACACCGAAGGCACGGAGAACACGTCTGTGTCGATAAATAAATAATTATTAAATATTGACTTCCTACATTTATATTTATTTACGTCACTATTCACTCTCTCTCGGGACTATTATTATATTTTTTCAATAGTATACGTATAATGTAGCATGAAATGATGACGCAAAACATGAAACAATAACATATTTCTAAACTATAATTTTATAATTTAATCTTAGAAACTATGTACAGACATTTTTATAATATACAAATTTGAAATAAAAAGAAAGAACAAAATACACATTACAAATTTAAAGCAAAAACACGCCGTCTAAAAGATTGTCCTGTGGCATTGTACCCAAAACGCTGGCACTATTGTCTCTCTGCACCGCTAGACTCAGCTTTTGGGCTAAATAAGCGCCAGCTCTTGGGGCACTAGAAGTGTGCACCAGTTTCGTGGAAAGATCTTTTATAATTTTTTTTGTATCGGATTACCATGGACCTTATGTTTCAAAACCCAGCCCCGCAAATTCATATCCGTTGGATAAAAGTGAATATTAGCGGCGGTTGAGTATTTGCTATCACTAGCTTTACGAGACGTATTCTTGATATGAGATACTGCCAGCGTATCTACGCAAGTTGCATCCCACACAAGAACACGTCCCATCGACCATGGCACTAATGTTGTTCCATCGGGTCCCTTGCCATCATCTCTGTCTAAGCCATTTGTTTTTACAATAACTATGTTATTACTAAAATAAATTCAGATCTTATGCTTATATTCTACAATCATGCCCGGGCGGATGTCACTATAGGCCGAGTATGCTCAGGTCTATGCGGTAAAATTAATTATATAAACTTGGTTGGTAAACTTTATACTTAGGAGTTACGCCAGTAAATCCACGCTTAAAAACATGATCATATGAGCTCACAAATAAATACTAATTTAATACTTTTACATCTTTATTTTTTTCGTGATTTTCAGGCAGTAGGGGGTGGCAAACTCCCAAAGGCCTAGGACAGCGAAAGCATGTAATCGGAACCTGTCTATATTAGACTATCTGGTCGTTGTTGGATTATGACATAGAGACTTATGCCCAGCAACATTCGATTACAGTAGATGATTAATCTATTTATATATTCATAACAACAAATAGCTAACTAGCTGATTAATAAATTTTACTAAGAGTTTTCTATGACTATACAACCATATTTTATAATACATTGTTTTGTTGACTCTTGTTCTAGATGTGAGTAATCCAATAAAAACACAAAAAAAAACAACTGTTTCCCTTAACATTGACAATATAACTATTCTTTATGAAAAGTCCTTTTGGAATTCAAATATATATAATGAATCAAAACGGTCACGTGTCGTGTAAGGGTTACAACTTAGAACGTCACGGTAGCATGCGCAAGCGATTCCGGGACGCCCCTCCTTAAAACAGAAAGGGTACCGCTGGTTTTTTAGTGGGTGTTCCGATGTTCGTGGCGCACTCGGCGTCTTGGACACATACCCCACATACCCCACATAAAAAAGGGTTACAATTTACCATCGTTGCCTATGTGCTCAAGTCAAGTAAAGGAACCACCCCATCTAAACATGTGCCTCGCGAACAGTATACAGTTGAAACATATATTATCTATACTAATATTATAAATACGAAAGTAACTCCGTGTGTCTGTGACGTTCTGACAGCTAAACAACGGAACCGATTTTGATGAAATTTGGTACAAAGCAAGCTTGAACCCAAGGAAGGACTTAAGAACATTAGATAATACTAAAATAGTTTATTTTTAATAAGAAATTAATTAAAATCAAATTCATTTTTAATTACTTATCTGTCTCTAAAAACAGCATAATTTTTCATGTTATGATTTCTTCTATCAGTGTGTTTGTAGTTGGTAACACTATTGTAAAAATCGTGTAATGAATCCTGATCATAGCTTCTAACTTCTCCTGATAATATTCTATCAGGTTCATTGAAGTTCTCATGATTCATAACATAAAAAGCATACGGTTTATTCTTAGCTTTTGTTTTAATATTGTACCTTACATTTCTTGCAGGTTCAAAACTATTCAGGTTTCTATCGCGCTTTTTTTCATTATGTTTTGCTAAATGTAAGCCTTGTTGAAATTGCTTTACACCTCCATTGAAGGATACGAATTTGTCACTTTCCTTAGTAATAGAGTTCTGTGAATAATTCTTCTCTATGCCAGCAATGTCTGTTCTTCTATTTTCATCCTGTTTCAGTAAATTTATATTGGATCGTTGTTGAGACTCACTCAAACCAGACGTTCTTTTCGCATTTCGATCTTTATTTGTTTTTGTTATGAGAGGAGTCCTTTCTTCATTATTTGAAATTTGTGTTTTTTTGTGCTCAGGTGAATTAGCCTTAATATTGCCATTATTGATACCTTTTTTATTATTATCAGAAGCTATTTGAAACTTGTAATGGTTTATTTTAACATTTTGTTGATTTTCATGATGCATACTGGTGTCCCGTTCTTTGGTTGGAGCATAGTTCATTTCATCATAAGGCATTGTAATTTCATTTCTGTATGTAGTTGTTTTAAAATTGTTACTATCGTCATAAAATTTATTTTTCATCTTTCTTGGACTATTTATAACATTAACTTCTGACGTTTTTAGCTGACGATGATTGATGGAAGATATGTCATTTAATATAATTGGGATGAGAGTATTCATTGACACATCAGCGAATGTACTCGGCAAGGGTTTCTGCATTTTAAAATGTGAGTCCACTGTGCGCTCGTTCAACAATTTCAGATTTTGATTATTGCGTGCCTTGTAGAATTTTTTATGTGGAGGCATTCGATTTCTTCCAAAATCTTGACCATCGTTAGCAGCAGACAGGTAACCATTAGGATTATCATCAAAAATATAATGCATGAACACTGGAGACACCAAGAGGAAGCAAACAATTGAACCAATATACTTGAACATATTGTTCGTGAGGCCGGTTTAACGGCGTATAGATCTCACATCGTTCTTATATGCTTTCTTTCAGTTTGTTTACTGAGGCGGTGGTGGTTTGTAAATAAACAATTACTTTAAACAATGTGTTTCACTATATCAACACAACTTAAGACAGAAAATAACAATATTATAAATAAATTAAAAAAAATGAACCAATCACCCGATTAGTGATATAGAATTATAACTACAACAAAACAATTAAGAAGAAAAGTTCTCACAGTGTTAGTGACACTTTTTGTGGGCTTGTTGCATTCTGTTTTTGTAGATATTTTGTTATGGTCGAGTTTACTAATGTAGCACCAAAAAAGGACTAAACAAGGAACAGGAAAACCTTACTTTTAGTTGGAATTGCAGTCAAAGTTTGTTTAACGATATTCACTTAATAATATACGAATGTTTTTAAAAAAGGAAATTACTTTAAATGCAACAATGTAGTTAATGATAACATAAGACATTGTTATCAAAACAAACTCGCGCGTTAATCAAATCAAATTCTCATGACAAATATGTTTAACTTCATTTATAATAGCTGTACAGACAATAATTAAAACATCTTACTGTTTACATTCAATTTCAAACAATGTGACACCGCTAGTCGAAGATTAACAGAGCTACTATTAACAATGAAAGTTTTTGCAATAACTTTATTAAGCGCTTTGGTAATTATTGCGTCTCAAGCTAAATTAATCGTGGAAGAAAAGGGGAAACTAAATATGAATAAATCACACGAGATCAAGAGAGAAAATATATCTAGGCAAGAGAAAATTCTTCGTGATTTTTTTAATTCTTATAACGGCAAAATTCGGAGGCCGCGAGAATTCGACAAGAAGTTAAAGGAGCGTGATAATATTACCGAATCGAAATCGACAATTGATCCAAAAGTAGTGCTTGTAAAGAAGCCCATACCTAAGTTTACTGATACTGAGAGTAGTGAAGAGGATTATCAAATAAAAATGAAATATCCCGTTAAATATTCAGATTCCATGGAACACGAAGATGACGATTTTAACCTTGATGATTACGACTTTGATATTCATCATGATGACTTTGCTGGGAGAGGCAAGCCTTTAGAACCGAGAACGAAAATAAAGTTGATTGAGAGACGTTCACAACTAGAAGAAGGCGACGCAAGACCTAAGTCCCAATTAAATCAGAATAAACTAATTATGCCACGAAAAGTTAGCCAGGTCTCCAACAAAGTTGCTCGAAAAGCCGTTCACTTGATAAAAATTGATGATTATGATGATGTTTCAACTAGTACTGAAGCACCTCGAAAGAAGAGTAGAACCAGTGATGATGACATGAGTAGCGAGAACGAAGACACTAAGGAATACGAAAGTCAGGGCTCAGTGCGCACAGTGAGATCACTTTTGTCTTACAGTAACTATATCGATAAGCTTAATGAAAAATCAACCGCCTTGGTGTCGAAAATATTAGGCTATCTCCCGATATTCCCCCAAGTACCTCCAAAAAACTAGACATGGTACCAATTACTGAACAAATAAATAGTTGATTATTTGCTACATATGTCTATATTATATTTTATAAGGTAGTGTCTTAAAAAATTTTACAAGTTTTTTGTCCATTTTATGAATCACGTGTTATTTTTGAGTACACTGTAAAATAAACGCTTTTATTGTTTTATTTATATTTATTTTACAAAAACATATAAAATTTAATACAACAAACTATTTATTTCGATTTTGCTAAATGCATTTACAATACACAAAACTACAAATGTAATAGATTTCCTTTTATCACAATTTTCATATCGAATCCGGTAGTTTAGATTGCGCCATAAAATATTCATTTTCAAAAGTATTATTAAATAAAAACTCATCGCATCATTGAAATCAGTTAAATATTGAAATAATCGGCGTTGTTACTAAAGGCGGCATTTTTAACTAAATCTCTATACTGGTTATAATTATTCTCAATCCCTTTATGCCGTTGTTTCTCGGCACGTTTCTCGTCAAAATTGTGGTTTACAATATTTTCTGCTTTGTTTAGTTTATTTTGATTATTTCCTAACGCCGCTGCCGCTTGTGAGCGTAAAAGAGCATCCGACCCACCAACACGTACTTTAGATTCACCGTTTTCTTCTTTATTAAAACTATTATTGTTATCGTCAAAGAACTCATCGTGTTCTTGATATTCATCTTTATGGTAAACTTTTCGAAATCCTTTCTTTTTTCCACCTTTATTGGTGTTATTTTTAATAGAATACTTAGCAACTTTGTTGTGATCTTCTGATCCAAATCTGTTCGTAAAGGCATCAGCGAAATCTTTAAACCCTCTATAGTTATGATCATTTTCCTTGTAGTCTCCAGTATAGCTGTATTTGTTATCTTTACCATTTTCATTACTTTCTGATTCATGATCGCTATCGTAGTTTTTTCCGTTACTCGTTTCTTGTAATGTGTCACGACCATGTGAAAAATCTGAACGATATTCTGGTTTGTTGTCGTTAAGACGTCTTACACGCTTAGAAGAATCATAAATGTCTTTAAATGGTATCTTATGTTCCCATGGAACTCCTTTGAAATGCAATGGATCATCATCATATGTGTGATCGAAGTAATCATTAAGAACGTATGAGAAAAACGGCTGGTTTCCATAATTAGGATTATCAGTAGTGAAAATGTTCATATCATTATAACCAGAATACTTTTGAGTATCAGGTACGTCTTCTTCCACATTCTCATAGACGGGAATAATTTTATCAACTCCCGGAGATATGAAACGTTTATCTTTTGCCTTTTCGTATTCAATGTTAACATTCATTGGCTCATATTCGTAGAGACTGTGGTAAAAGTAAGGCCAGCCATAATAGTTTCTGGAATCCGTTCTGATATCTTCATCGTCAGTATGGAAGTCTTGGTTTACATCATCAGGATGAAAGTATTGGTTTGTTTCGATATTACTCGAAGCTTCGTATAGATTCTCAGCTCTTTCAGACATGGAATCGTGTATATCTTTTCTTGATTGTGGAGGTCCTTTACTTTTATTGTTATATGTACTAACGTCGCACGCCGTGCACTTTTCTTTAATTTTATTTTCATCTAATTTCAATGAACTGTCAATTTCATCATCTGCTTTCGTCTTCGATCGATCGTTTATTTTATTATAGAACGAAGAAAACTTAACCGGTTCGTCATTAACTTGAGTGTAAACGTAACCAGCTTTAACTGGTGGTAAATTTGGTCTTGTTTTACGTGAAATATAAAAATGTTGAACTGTTTGTATCTCGAAGCACGCGCGCGTTATCAAACACAATAAGATGAATATGCGTCTCATCGCGACTTCATGTAACACTCTCACGATGTTTTGTTTGTACTGGAAATTGATTCTCTATTGATGTTTATTTCAACTGTTTATATCACCCCACTGCTGCGTTCATTGTTTTAAGACAATAGCTTTACGAGCGGTCAAATAATTTAGAAATGTCCTGTGTGTCGGGTCAATGAACAGGTCGATTATAGCTATATACTCTATAATATAACATAGGGGCTGCACTGCAAGATATAGTGTTAAAAATGTGGATATAATTATCAATGCGAAATAATTTTAATAAATATTTACACTAGATAGGTACTTGATAAGTGGTCGCATGTTGAATTATTTTAAAATCACATAATCACGTTGAACATATTATGTACAACTGTACATAATATGTTCTGTTTAACTTATAAAATGTTATTTTGAGGAGTTATCATTTTTATATTTACGAATATATTTCATATTTCGTGTTAAAAAAGTCACAATTACTGTTCTTATATTCTAAATTACATCATAATTATACCGTTAATTTTTTTTTGGTGTATAGTTATTATCTATGAATAGAATTTAGTTAAAGTACGAAGCGTTGAAATGATATTTTTAAATAATAACTTTATTTATAGTTAAGTAGCTTGACGTTACTATTGTCTTATTATCTATTGATGCCTGATGATACTGTAATATGTTAGAAAACTATTAGCCACAAATGCCGACGACTGTAAATAGATCGTACCAATCAACATAAACAATACAAACCAAAATAAGCAATTCAGGTTATATACATAAGTTAGCAGATACCTACTACATGATATGGGAATAAAGCCAAACCGACTCTCTCAACTCAAAAACAGTGATTATCAATTATAATTTGTATGTTAGTAATTCATAATAGGTAAGTAATAATTACTAACAAGGTCATTACATTTTAATACTATTTTAATTAATTCTTTTACTATTTCCACGTTTCTCTTTCGGTCTGTAAAAAAGCCGTCAAATTAAAATTTCTACGTGTTATTCTAACTGATATAGGCGGTTAATTGCCGACGGTGACCTTCGATTCGGTCTGGTGCATTATTGATTACTATGTAGCAATTTTCGTAAGAGAATCTATTGTCTGACGCCCACATCAATGGACAATAAGTGTATTAGGAAACAGGGGAATTTTAAATATTTAAATATCGCAATATAAATCGCGATTATGAGTTTTATAAAGTAACAATCCGAATGTAAATGTCCAACAGCCTACTCTCCTTTTTTAACAAAAGGTGGATCTACATACATTATTATATAATACTGCCACCTCGAATTTAAGATATGTTAGAGTCTACATTAACGCACGGAATAAATTATAAACACAAATTAATCACAAGGCAAGCACTTTGATTTGAATCCGCGATAGTCGATTACGATCTACGTGTTCTATCCATCGAGCCATCTTAGCTGTTTCGTACTTTAAGTGAAGTCAATTTAAAAAAAACGTCAATCAGATTTTTAATTATATCCATATAATTTTATAATTCCTTTAAATTATATTTCACCGTGTGTGTGAATTATATAAAAAAATTATATAATTTACTTTGTATTTTTAACCTCTTTATTATATACTTTAGAACTAACAGGTTAATGGCGCAGTACACACCCAATTACACTTTTATGAAAAACACACACACTGCACAATAAGACGATCCAAACTTGAAGTGTCAAACGTTAGAACCATCTATGGGAACAGGTATACCTATAATGTTGGAAGTGCAAATCTACAATAAGTTGCCCGATGTATTTGTAAACAGTGAAAGTTTCCTATATTTAAGACTTATAGTAACAGCCGGTGAGTGGCCCACTGCTGGGCTAAGGCCTCCTCTACCTTTTTGAGGAGAAGGTTAGGAGCTTTGGAGGAATTCCACTATATAATATATTCTATTACTACCCTCATCTATTTTAAGTTTCTAACTATTTATTATATTGTACTTTTCGAGATACTTATTCAAACGATATTAATGTATATGAGGAATAAGTCTTTAAGCCGAAATTTTAAACTAAGTTGTCGGTTCAAAGCTAATACGAAAGCACCACTGAATATTAATTTGCCTAATTTGTTTATAATTAATATCGTGCGCGAAAACATCAGAAAATAATGTGAGGAAATGTCCACATAGCGGATCAAATCGGTGCAGTGTTGCGTAATAAACTTCAATCCTTCTACTCAAAAGGAGAGCTAAGCCCAACTGTGGGACAGCTAAACATTTACTACAAGTCTAATACAGGACTATGCTTATATATGCACAGTATACAAGTACCACTCCAAGATATTTAAAATATATATATTTCTTACGATTTATTCGTTACCAGACTGAACTCTGCTAATATATGGTGCTTATATACTTAATTTATCTTTTTTAAGTTGTATATATTATGACGTACTTATGTATGTCTATGTGTTTTTTATTTTTTATATTAGATGTCCTCAGACTATTATAACAGTAATACCATGAGGTGAGCAAAATGAAAAGAGGTTACAAGTGGATTGAAGTCGAGTGTTGCAGCGAGGTTAGGAGAAAGGGGTTTTTAACGGTTGTCAAAATATACTTGAATAGAGATCTCTTGTTAAGCAGAGGTGACGGATGCGCAAGTAAATTGGGGAAATACATATTGATCAAGTTGTGATTGTATTGTTAACACTAAAGATTTACGTATTTAACGATATTATGCATAATATTATATAACAGGATTACTCGAAAATTACTGAAAATGTAATTTTAAAAAATGCGCCACCAACCTTGGGAACTAAGATGTTATGTCGCTTGTGCCTGTAATTACACCGGCTCACTGACCCTTCAAACCGGAACACAACAATACCAAGTACTGCTATTTTACCCTATACCCAGACGAGCTTGCACAAGCTACCATCAGTCTCCTCTGTTATATCTTGAATAACTATTATTTTTATAGACATAAACATACAGACGTATGTTCCAACATTTCTGCACAACACGGTCTCATCGGTTATGTGTTAAATAGGAAATAATAAAACACAATATTGTATTTAACTATTTATTTCATAAATAAAAATTCAATGAGTACAAAAATATTTATAAATATATAATGTTCTCAACAGAATCTTACAGACGAAGACACACAAGTTTACAATAATATTTCCAGCGTTTGTTTAAATTAAATCGAACCGAAAATGGCAACACTTTGAAGATCTATCCGCCCACATCACTGTCAAGTCAATCAAGTCGTCCATCCCTTCAAATAAAAATCTTAATTTTTATTATAAATACTATTTTTGCATTTTTCAGACGTTTTTTGTATTTTTTTTAAGGTTTTTCTGTCTGTGTTACTGTTTACGAGATAGTCCATACGAGTTAACTACCTCGACTTACGGACGCGGATAGACCTATAAAGCTGATTTAAAAAAACAAAATACACATTAATATAAAAGTCAAAACTTCAATTACAAATAAGGTCCCGTTTCACATGATAGATTTTTTTTTCAACTATTCTATGACTTTGGATTTCATATATTAATGCTTATAAAATATGACTTTATCGTGTTATTTTAATATACCTATCGAATATCTATTGTGACATAAAAAATAATAATTGAAGCGGATGAATATTTTTTTTTTTTAATTGGGACGATAGGGGAATAAAATCGGACGTCATTAATTGTTTAAAATGATCAGCAAAAATAGCGTACCTATTGCGTTACATATCGACAAATCAAAAACAATTCGTTACATGTTAATAATAAATTATATCCAATCTAAATAATTATGGACGGTCAAACTAACATTAATTTAACATTTTTAATCATTAATAACGTATTACATTATTAAACGATTGTGTAAATGCTTTAATAAGTTGCAATTACGCGTTATAATCGATTCGATGTTATATTTAACTCACGAGTCTCACGGTATGTATAGTTGAGTTTGTGATATATCGATAATACGGTTATTAAATTTCGATATCGATAGTATCGCTACATCCCTGACAGACACGTCGCTTGTCAATCACACGTGCGGTTCTCAAACCGTCGTACGTACTTGCTTTAAGTACACAGTTAGGGTTGGTGTTATTTTTGAAAATATAAAAAAATAAACTGATATTACAAGCCGACAATGATATATTTTATTGAATTAAATTCGTTTAGTTTTAACTTTGTCTAACGATGGCGAGCCGATCAACAACTTTATTGATTTATAGAATTAAAAAGGCGACACCAGTAGGCCTTCTGTAAGAAGAAACTCGATTTTATAATTATAATGGTCAATGTCGCATATCACTTTCCGACATCTCACGACCGTTTTCTGAAGTGTGTTTCGAGTTTCGAATAAATTTTACGGCACCGTGATTGTGTTACCGACTAATGTACTGTAAAATTTTTCAAAATATCCAGACATAAGAGCAGACAAACACGGCCCAACTTTACATCAGACGCGATATCGTTAAACGCGTTTATTATCTTCATTACTGCTTACCATCTAATGTCGATAAGGATATTTTTATTTAAAATTGTAAAGACTATCGATATTTTAATACTACGCCGTTTGTAATTAAATAATTTTGAATTTAAGTTTTAATAAAATCTCATGAGAATACGAAATTAGTCTGAATTGACCGACGTCGGAGGGAGAGTTAAAGACGAACGAACATTATTACAGATATTCGATGAATGCTCACATAAATATCTTTTTTTTCGTCATATATTTTAATGTTAATAAGATCGAGTTTGAGAATTCCAAAACAATTAGAAAAACATGACATTCAAGAAGAACAACTAGTCCCTTGAATTTAGTATTTACTAATAATTGAGAAAAAATATATTTTTTCATTTTCTATTTTTTTTTAACATTAATTAGTTAGAGACAATAATCTATAAGTAACAAACGTTTATTGAATGCGGTTTTGTGACGAGTTCATTACCTATTTATCAATAATATATATAAATCTAATGTACAAAATGTAAGCAAAATGGAGACGACAGGATCGACAAGAGACGACATTTCGTCTTAAACACTAACGGACTTACTAATAAACGTTGCACTCTCTCTTTTCTTCCTTTTTTTATAGTATAGGTAGGCAGACGAGCATATGGGGCACCTGATGGTAAGTGGTCACCACACCCATAGACATTGGCATTGTAAGAAATGTTAACCATCGCCAATGCGCCACCAACCTTGGAAATTAAGATTTTGTCTCTTGTGCCTGTAAATACACTGGCTCACTCACCCTTCAAACCAATACCGAGTACTGCTGTTTTGCGGTAGAATATCTGAATCTCTTTCTGACATTATTGATTTGACATATAAATGAAGAAGACAGAGCATTGTTTACCGACTAAACAACGTTTATAAGTTCGGCCGTTAATAATATAGAATCAACTATTCGCCACATCCGATAAAAAATGTTAAGAATAAATTTCGACACGTAACAACGCGATCGTGAAATGTCGAAAACCGACTCGAGGTTATACACTATAAACGCGTATAAATAATCTTCAAACATTACCTTCTACATATATAACTGACTCCATCACGAGATCTCCGAAACTATACGTCAGATTGACGTGAAATTTAACAGTAATTCCTTCGCGGCGTGGACTCCAATCTATAACAATTCTTTTGCCCGTACGAAGTCGACACGGGCAGCTAGTAGTATATATCAATGTCACACTTCACTTTCCGACATCACACGATCGAGTTCAACGAGTTGACACTTATACCGAATGTCTCAACGCGTTTACGACGAACAGTTACACTGACGACGCAGCTTATATTTAATATATATTGTTTACAAATTGTACACGAAGGTCTGCTGCAAGGTCCTGAGACACGGGTCATAGTTCATGTCGCCATCTTTGTATGTATGTATATAACTATTACAATAAAGTTATTATTACTATTATTAATATTATAAACGTTTCAAACGAAACTGTCAATGATTTTGGTCATGTCCCGTCAAATATATATAACATGTTCCTCATAGATACAGTGAACATAAGCGGACGCGAGAAAATACTTAATTTCTTTGTTGTTTTTCGTTTCCTTAGTACAGCGTGGCTCGCGACTAGAGTCCAGACTCACGAACGCGCAGTGAGCGATAACCTAACATAACACATTACTATCGTTCGCTAATATTTGGTATTAAAATACTAATATAAAATAATTATAAAGTTTATGTATAAAACATATCAGAATGTCCCTTACAGCGAGATCGCCCGTTAAAAGGACATTACAAGTTAGAGGATAAACTGCAAACAGTTTTTTCTTAATTTATCAGTGATGATAATGATATAATCACTAACACCATCATTTAACGAGCGAGTGAAACGATACGTTAATATTTGAAAAGATAAATTCAATCGAATATTTTAATATCTGAAAAATTTCTTGCGGCATAAAAGCAGAGCTCTCATCTCTCACTCTATTCAACTGCTTTTTGTCTCTTTCTTTACTTAATGTAGTCACAACTTACACAACAAAGCTTCGATGAATGAAAATTATCCTAAAATTAGTGACAACAAATAGGTTTTAAATATAATTGCGTTGGCTCAGTAAAGAGCTTATCTACAAAATTCGCTTAGTCATTATTATATATATAATAAAGTAAATAAAAACGTCACTTTTACAATATAAAATAATATCCTTTAGAGATCACAAGCTTGTTTTAAAACGATAAAAACTAATGTAACCGATGATGAAATTTTAACTACGCTTAATAACAAACGCATTAAAATGCAGGCGCGCTTGTGCAAGTTGACACTCGTGCGGTCTGCGGAGACAGTTCCCGCGAGGGTGTGGCTCGGACAACTCCCAAACACCAGCCTGGTATCGAAGATTTCTCGACAGAACAACCGAACACCTTGAACCGAACCGAATGAGGAGTAAATGAAACGTTGATACACTTTGAAAACAACTGCTATCAATTATTCCATACATCTTGTATAAAGCATTTATCTTTTTTAATAAACATTTTCTCAACAACAAACACAATTTATTTCCAAGTCACTGCAGATTATACAAAAGAGAGAAAACATAAAAGTCGTTTTTATTTCGTTTGATAAGTAATATATTCAATCGAATATTTGCTTAAATTATTTTAAATCACTTCGTTTACTTAGCAATATCGTCACGCTATGTGGAATTAAATACATTTTAGTTTGAGCCTCCAAACGATCACCGATAGATGGCGCTATTAATAAAAACACAATTACTTTAAAATTCAATATGTTAGTAATATATATTTAAGCTAGTATAGAGACAGCGCCATCTATCGGTACAAGTAGAACGCAACACGAAGTATAACGACACAATAGAACTAACATTACATTCACGGGACCGTCTCTGCCGTCAGGACTACGTGTCGCCTGTCTCGCTTTAGGTTAAAAATTATTATAATGAGCAGATGTCGTACACACAGATTCGGATCAAACCGGCGTCGTCCTCGTATCAAGGTCGTTGGTATTGTAAATATTATATAATTTCAATAAAAATTATGCGCAAACTGAACGCTCATTGGTCGCCTGGTACGTCAACGTCTGCAACCAACCAATGATCATTCAATTTAATGTAAAATTTGACTTCGATCGGCACTCATTGCAGATTAGAGTAAACGATTATACTTTAATATTGAATCTAAGACGATGCAGGCCCGGTCCGTTGTGACGTCACATATTTGACTATGACGTAGTGTACGGCACGCGAGAGCGGGACGGCGACACGTGTTGGCAGAGCCGGCCGCGACCGCTGCGTCACACTCACTCGATTTAACTAATTTATTCGTTTTTTAAAAAATATCTATCGTTACAAATTATTTAACTTTACGTATAATATACATATATTTGAGAGTTTCTTATTCTTAATTAATAAACGAGCTCTCGGCGCTCCGGCACGCTGACTCGGCATTCTCCTGGAAATATAATTGTACACCATTATTTACTCCACTTTTTGTGATGAAAAAGTGTGGAGTACGTTCCACTGAGCCGCTCCACTACGAGCTGGTTACACTTGTGACAGAATTATATCGGAGCTATTCAAATTTGCTTCACGATGTATTCCAGTCGCCGCTGAGCACGGTACGTACTTCAAATCTTTAAGACTTAATGTTCTTTTATTTCCCGTCATCACGGTCATCGAATAAATAAATAAACTCTTCACACATCGTAAAATGGAACCTAAATTACCTGCACAACGTCTGACTGTGGGGGGGGGGTGTAGGGGGGCTACGCGTCGAGCGCGCTGTTGGCGAGCGAGCCGTCCCACGCCTCCTGCTTGTGCAGCGCCGACAGACGCTTCTTCTCTGCGGACACACGACACTACACTGCTCTCTCGAGTACTACGCACGCCGACTACCGTACTCGCCCACTCGCACGCTTTGTCTAATACACTCGGGTCGCAGGTGCGGTCGTACCCGTTTTGCCGCGCTCGACGTCTCGCGTTTTCTACACGGACGTCGAACGAGATAAAGAAGTATGGTCTCCATTAAGGGCTCACCGCGCGCGCGCGAGATGAGGCGGCGCTCCTCCGCGCGCTCCTGGCGCGCCGTGCTGAGCCGCACGCCCAGCGCGCCCGACACCAGCCGCCGCGCCAGCGCCGTGCACGTCTCGGGCCGCTGCCTGCGGGACGCTGCTCGTCAGTCTCTCGTCGCCCGACGGCCCAGCGGGACGGGGCGGGGCCGAGAGACCGATAGACGCAGTGACGATTTCCTTCGCGCTTGCGCGACGAGGAGAACGAAAATCACGTAGCGAATGTTTTAGACGGAGATAGAATTATCGAATCTTTGGTCCCTTATCGCGTACCCGCTTCGCTACTCGAGTAGCGAAGCGGACACCAAAATTGGTATTCGTTTAGTGGTATGGTACTGACCGTGCGACGGTTGCGACAGTTTTTGGGTGTAGTTGGAAAACAAAAAAATATTTTAATTAAAAAAAAGTATAATAAATACTAAAAAGTAAAATTTTATAAAATTATTTTGTTTTAATTGAATCCTAAAAATTATTTATCTCCCGAAACGGCAATGCAGTTACTATGAAAACATTAAAGGCACACATTAACAAAGTATCTCTGTCTCGATCGCAGTTTTACGGCCCCTTGGTCTATTTGTTTCTCTATCTTCGGACGGGGGACACGTCCCGCGTAGGGAGCCCTATCAATTTATAGGGCTCCCTACGCGGAAGGAGATAAAAGTAGCACGGGCCGAGCCCCGCGGCGGTACCTGTACGGTTGCAGGAACTCGGCGCACTTCTTCGCCTTGTTGCGCGACTCGAGCGTGGCGGCGTGGAGCGGTCGACACTTCGCCAGCGACCTCTGCGTCGATAGCACCTCCGCAGCTGGAAACGTCAAAGGTGGCACTTACAATTATATATATATAATCCAATAGAGCCTTATACATCACACAATACTATCTATGTAACTGTCTACAAAAAGAAGAACAAAGTGCTCAGCGGTATTCCGCTTAGTGATACATACTCGTAGCATATAAACATAATCTGAGCCAGCTCAGTCGATAGAACACTTAGATCTTCGCTGATCACTGCATCTCCGTGTGCTACATATATATAAATCAGCTCGTATTTAGCAGTAGTTCCTTACATATATAATATACGATGTTAATCTTGAGAAAATCTGCCTATTATGAAGTTTATTACAAGAGACCGAGACCGAGTAGCTGTTTTTTGTGATAAATGGTTTCCTTTTTGTAAACGTAAATTTTTTTTCGTGAATCGTGTATATTGTTTTTGATATGTATTAATTGTTAAAAATAAATAAATGATAGCCTTACTCATTATATACAATAATTCAGTGAGACATTTATGCGCTGTTATTATTATATAAGATATAATTTGCGTCGACTCATGAGTTACGAGTATATTCGCAAGGCGCGCTATCCGTACGCAAAAAAATGATCCATTTAAATTCTCTTGTGTAACGAACGGAGCAATCATAAACGTGATAATGTTTATTACTTATCATCACATCAGAGCAAGAATGTTGTCGAAGATTTTATTTTTTGTATCATACTCGTAGTATAGAAGTTGAAGAATCTCGCGACAACAATCGGAGCTCGCCTTTAAAGAGATCCTCATAACGACATCGTTTAAATATCAATGACTTCAATACCGGCCTTCGAGTACTCCATCTTGCATTTTACATTAGAATATCTTCGTGTGCGTGTATAATGTATCTAAACGTATTTAAAACCTTGATATCAATAATAAACTATTTAAGTCAAATCATTGAGTTATGAGTTTCACAAATGACCTTTAAATAGCAGTTCGTTTAAATATATTTTTTTTAGAAACGAACATGTATTGGAATCAATTCGAACGAATTAATAATTGAGTATAAAGTATAAGAACTAATTTTAATGGTGGTAGAGCTTTGTGCTAGCTTGTCTGGGTAGGTACCACCCACTCATCGGATATTCTACCGCAAAACAGCAGTACTTGGTATTTTTGTGTTCCGGTTTAAAGGGTCAGTGAGCCAGTATAATTACAGGCACAAGAAACGTAACATCTTAATTCAGAAGTTTGGTGGCGCATTGGCGATGTAAGCAATGGTTAACATTTCTTACAATGCCGATGTCTATGGGCGTTGGTGACCACTTACCATCAGGTGGCCCATATGCTCGTCCGCCTTCCTATTCTATAAAAAAAAATGGATCCAGGGATTAAAAATATTAATTGATAAAATAGATTCAAGTCTTAACTTCTACATAATCTAAGATTGACAGTCTTACTGTGAATGTCTGATATGCATGATAGTAAGTCAATGGCACAACAATGGCTCATCACCTATTAACTTCGGAAGTCATGTTCCTTTAGCGAAAATATATATTAACTTGATAAATAGATGAATAAGAAATTATAAATGAAATGCTTTATAACTATTTCTGGTATGAGTATTTTCTCTTCTTATCTGGCAACACTCGCCCCGATTGTAAAAAGAATATGTTGTGATAGTGTCTGAGGGAGACTCGCGGTTCCACTAACTAAAACATACAACTTACATACAACCTTTGTTTGTATTTTGTTGTTTATATAAAAGTAGCATGAGGTGCAATAGGCAGCGCCCGAATTGGCGGGCAGGCCATCAGAGCATCACGATAGCATGCGCAACCGGTCTCGTGGCGCTTCCCGTTAAGACGGAAAGGGAACTGCCCACTGTTCCCGAAACGTGTAATGCGTTTTTCCAGCATTAAAAAAAAGTGCAATAGGCGGCAACTTATCGCTAAAATATCTTTCTGGCAACGTTTGAACAAAGAACTGATTATAAAATATATATCAATTAAAAACATCAGTTTTATTAGCGGAGAAATAAATATACTTAGTAATTCTGCAAGCCAGTTTATTTCAATTCACACGTACCTTTTTCTCTGGCTCACTACGTGGCACCCACACATAGCCCTACTACTAGAAACTAGAAAGACACATACGTATCAATATATTCCCACTTCTGTTACGGTTACGGAGTCCGTGTTAATTAATTCATACGTGACATCATTTGAATGACGTCACCGGTCACCGCTGTGAACTAGTTAACTGACAAATTTCACGTGTCGCAGAGCATTCAACGTGAGCCTGCGACCGCACTACGTTTCTTGCATACGACTACACTCAATTAGTATCTGGTCAATGCTTTTCTGGTCTGGTCTTAGCTGGTCAATTATTATTTTTTATTTTAGGCACGTGGCTCGATGTCAAGGTTTCCTAATTCAAGAAGTCCAAAAGCACCACTTAACCGTCGAGTGGCTCATTTGTATGATCACTTACAACACAAACATCGTCTTGGTAGCCGGGGACATTGTTATTGAGACAATAAAATCACTTATCCTGCCCTTTTTGCCAGTGTATAAATAACTGGAGCGACTTGACTGATTTTGATGAAATTCTACATTATGATAGCTAACATTTTAAAATAATATTGCATGTAGTTTATCTCGATTTTTATTTACTTGTATTACACTCAATATAGTTGTTCGCTTTAAGTGTATATACATAATACATAATCATCTAATGTAAGTTAGTTAATAATATTTGTTCTAGATAACCGTTGATATGTTGAATATGAATTATCGTATCAACGCACGCGACCTATTAACTATGATTAAATACACGAAAAATATAAAAAAACTATTGAAATTTAAACACATTACAATATTCAGTTTTCATGTGCTTAATTTCTGTTTATGACTCATCTCGTGCTGGACGGTGAAGGATAACATCGTGAGGAAACCTGCGTATGTCTAATTTCATTGAAATTCTGCCACATGTGTATTCTACCAACCCGCATTGGAGTAGCGTGGTGGAATAAGCTCCAAACCTTCTCCTCGAAAGGGAGAGAAGGCCTTAGCCCAGCAGTGGGACATTAACAGGCTGTTACTGTTACAATATTCAGTGGTGCTCGTCTCGATGTGAAACCACAGCCTTCGGTTGTAATTGACTGACTTGATGAACAAAGTAATAGAATATGCATTTTCTTCTAAACTTAAAACTTAATTAATAAACAAATTATTCTGATCTTATATAAACTTTCTTTGGCTTTTTTTAAACCAATTAAAGGTTCAACTCGCTAACATTTTGCTCGACAATCGCTAAGTATAGTTATTATTTCATAGCAAATGTCTGCGCCTCTCGTGTAATAAGCAATCTTAAACAGCGAAGACCCACTTCAGACAGGTGCTTCAAAAACGCGCAAATAAATAAAATAAGATAAAATAAATAGTAAAATTTACACTCAAATATAAAAACTTAGCTAGTTTTTATAAGAACTTTTACATAAAATCTACATTTAAAAACAATTATATTATAATTAAAATAATCAGTAACGTTTGTCAATCTTTACGATTGTAATCTCATAAGATAATTTCAAGTAACTTTAACGTCTGAAAAATGAATATGATAAAGATCCACATACGTAACTCCGATGATAATACGATTATTCAATGACCTAGACCTATTGCTGCTGCCAGTATCAGTGAACGCTAACGATTTCTAATTTGACATTTATAGAATACATATATACATAGTTAAATAGCACAACGCCTTATCTCCACTCGTGTGTGGCACATCCCATCTCATATCAACGCGGTGTTACTTCCGTTATAATACACTCGGGGAAAAGTGTACTTAGTCTAGATTCTAATGTAATTAAACGTAACTTAGTCCTAACGTACTATTTCTTGTCCTATTGAAATGTGATTTTACTGGTGGTAGGGCTTTGTGCAAGCCCGTCTGGGTAGATATCACCCACTCATTAGATATTCTACCGCAAAACAGCAGTACTTGTTATTGTTGTGTTCTGGTTTGAAGGGTCGGTGAACCAGTGTAATTACAGGCACAAGGGAGATAACATCGCAGTTCCCAAGGTTGGTGGCGCATTGGCGATGTAAGCGACGGTTAACATTTCTTACAATGCCAATGTCTATGGGTGTTGGTGACCACTTACCATCAGGTATGCTCGTCGGCCAACCTATAATATATTTAAAAAAAAGTGAAACAAAAGTTGTAAGACATCTATTGTCAATTATTTTTAACATGCGGTTTTATTTGACAAGCTCGCACCGCAAATAATATCGTGTGAAGAGCCACGAGCGCGCGGTGGTCGGTCGTCCCACTTACTCAACGTTGCGTCACACGGTCGTCGAACCTGCTGATCACTAAGTAGGTTGTACACATGCTGCTACACCGCGAACCTGCGCTGCGCTTATTGCTCTACTATTTCATAATAATAAATAATAACTACAACACGTTATATATGTGAGTTGTAAACTATAAAATAATAATTACTTCAAGTAAATCCTATTTTATTAATGTAATTTTATATCAAATCCATACTAACTATTATAAATACGAAAGTATCATTTTCACGGCTAAACCACTAAGCCGATTTTGGTGAAATTTTGTATGCACCAAGATTGAACTCCAAGGAAGGACATAGCCTATTTTTATAAATAACAAATAAAGCCCATGTACGATGCGGGCTATGCCGCGGGCAAAAACTAGTAGGTGCGCAGATTAAAATGTAGCTGGTAGTCAGCTAGTGCTGGTTCAGTTAGGTCTCCGCAGTGTAACCTGTGCGTCACTGACGTCGCTCACGAGTACTGTATCTGACAATAAATAATTATTTAGACCATAAAATTTACTTATTGTGTTCTGTGGTCTGACAGATCAGTTTGGAGTTGAATTTCGCCGCAGCACACGATCGGCAAATGTCAGAAAATGATAACATTAACAGTTCATAACATTTATTTAAATTTTAAAGGATACACGCATCAATATAGCTTAACATCGTAAGTATTTACCCCTCCGATTAAGCGAACAGCTTGTGTTAGCAGTGGGATTAGGTCAGGATCGGACCTGCGACTTTTCTCGCTAGGCGGCTTATGACCGTGGATAATATGATTACTATTATTTTGTGTGTCGTATAGTATTATTGTAACAAACTTGTTTGTTGTTATCGTATATAGTTATATTTTGGGTCCACACTTAAGACAGCATCTTATATTATAAAAATACATACGAAGTACTCACAATTTATACATTACTAGTGTTCATCCGCGACTTCGCCCGCGTGTTAGGGAGGGGGCAGCTGTAAGGTATAAAAAAGTACCCCTGTACTTTATTGAGGTTCAAGCTTGCTTCATACCAAATTTCATCAAAATCAGTTTAGTTTAATCGTGAAAGCGTAACATATAGACAAGAATTACTTTCGCATTTATAATGTAGCATAGACACAGTTTATCTACCGCACATATAGATCTAAATGGGAATTACCCAAGAACAGTAAATCTAATTGTTATCATTGTACATACTTCACCTTATATACATCTGAACTATGAAATTAATTATTGTAATTATTACTTTCAATATAATATCAGTTGAAGGTCTATCGACAGGATTCCCTACCCAGGGATGTCTACCCAGGGATGTCTACCCAGGGATGTCTACCCAGGGATGTCAGATAACCGAAATAATACACCGCTATTTAGTATTGGTTGTTTAAATATAACTTTAACTTGGTGATAGGGATTTGTGAAGACCCGCCTGAGTAGGTACCAACCACTCATCAAATATCCTACCGCCAAACAGAAAATTGTTACGGTTTAAAGAGTGAGACAGTGTAACTACAGGCGCAAGGGACACAACATCTTAATTCCCAAGATTGGACTGGTTTAGACTGGTCCACATACCAGTCCCCCTACATATTTCATAAAAAAATTACTTAGGTAACTTAAGAAACGCCAACGAATAATGCCGGTAGAGGGTATGTGCCGACCGAGCACCAAGCCGTCATTCAATTCGTCTTTCAACAACCCCACAATATGATGTTTCTGTACTGCTTAATAATTAATAATAATAATAAAAAAAAAATTAATTGTTTAATGTAATGTACTCCAGGCCGATTTCGGCCACGGCGGCCAATCTCAAGAGAGAATAATTGTTTAAATCTATAGTAAGCATTTCTAAATTTAAGAACCTTTATATTATTTGACATTTTTTTCTAATATTATTTATTTATAGAAATAGTTAATTTCTTTATAAATTTTTATTAATGTTTGCTTTTGTTTTGCTCTTTTAAAGTTTTTGCTATAGTTGGAAACTTTATTGGTATATAAATTTATTGTGTTCATTAATTGTATTATTCTATTATACTGTTTGTTTTCTATACTTAAATAAATAAATGAAATTCCATCGTTGACATCTGCTCTCCGCTAATTTTATTAAAATTTTAACTCGATGTTTGTAAATGACCGACTTAATGTAACAAAATAAATGAATAATTCAAAGCGAGTAAGCTGAATAATTCAAAACAATTACGAATATATATTTGTTTATAATTCAATCACAATCGAATCAATTATGAAATTACTCGCTATAAGAACTTAAATAACTTACCATTTCATTAATACTTTTACTAATATCGACTTACTATGTTTCTCGGGCGTGGTAATAACTAACTTCGATTGATCGGTTGACCGTTTTGTTCCAACATTTAATCAAACCATTACATAACGTTACCTAACGGCGAGCTTCCTCGAACCGTAAACTGGGTTGCGTGGGTCGACCGGCGTAGATAACTCCTAAGCCTCAACATATGTATGTACACTAGCGTTTACCCCGAGGCTTCGCTTGCGTCATCACTCCGTATTGTTAAATACCAATTTCCTTAGCTATTTCTTCAAATAATAAGGATTTTCGTAAAAACTTTCAAACGTCTCTATCACTACTTTAGGGGTCAAATATTCAAAAATCCTTTTTTAGTGCTAATCTACTATGTAAATTATATGCATATGCAATTTTTTATAGTGTTAGCCCCAGTAGTTCGGGCTGTGCGTTGACACTTCTGTATGCCAATCAGTTAACTTTCACATATATAGGTACACGTTTCATTCGACATATATTATAATCTATAGCATCACATCGACATTACTTCGCCTAGTCAGTATATACGAGTAAAAGTGACTTTTTTGATACTTGTTTCTTTCCTAGTAATAAATCTTTTATTATTCTTCTAATTTAATAAAAGACTCAGACTTACGTATTCCATGCGATTTGTAAATATCTCTCTGCCATATTATGTACTACTAAATGTAAACGCCAATTATAAATTCTTACTATTGTTTTTTTTTATCATAGTAACAGAGTTATACGCATTAAGGCACACACACACTCTAACTAAGATGTTTTTGTTATTTATCTAGCGTGCAATAAAGACTATTTACTTTCTTTATCTCTTTTAATACACCTGAAACATCAAGACGTAGAACTTTTCATCGACGATGGTGCAGCGATGGTGTGCGGAACTCGTACAAGGAAACGTCAACACGGGTCGGAGAGCGGTAAGTGCTTCCTCCATTCATTCCCATGGAAGTTATTTGCCGTGAAAACTGGTGGTGGTCGCTGACTTGCCGTCAACAATAACATTGAACACACTAATTAAGCCTAAGGCTACACATACACTGGTGGAGCGCAATGAACTAAAACTTTAATTAAATTATTGTTTGTGGGTCGGATTTGAAAAAATTAGGTATGTGCGTAAATCATTAAATAGTTCATATAAAAATTAATTAACTGCATACCTTATTTTGAACCAAAGGTTCAGATTATCTCTAGTTTTGTTTATGGCAGTTTTTAAGCGCCATTACTGTTTACTTTATACGTCTTTTGTGGTTAGGTTAATGTTAGTGATATTTTATAAAAATAAGTGGCTCAATTACTTTGTATGCTGACAGTGTAGTTAATTGAAAAATAAAATATTTCCAATTACGTACGTATATGTTTTTTTACGGAATTAAAGACTCGTAAATTTTAAGCTAAGATTGCGAGTTCAAATTCGGGCGAGCAATAACGAATTTCATGCAATTTAGTTAATTTCCATTAATCTCATGCCCGGCGGTGATGGGACACGTGCACCCACTAGCTCGCATTGGAGCAATGGACTGAGTTCCAAACCTTCTCCTCAACAGGAGAGCCTTTGTTAAGCAGTAGGACAATAACTGCCTGTTACTTTGTACTTTTTTTAACGTGAGACAGCCTTTATCAACATAAAGGTAACTATTACAATAAAACGGGTGCGCTATAACTGTTCAGCGACAGTGTACTGTGTACGCGGCCTCAGTACGCTCCGAGGAAAAAATCTCTATTGTCTAAGCGATGAATGAATACATTTGCAGAAACGATGTCAGTAATTAAAATCTTGCATGTATTCGTCTGCGCTTTGTATTAACATAAATAGTTTGTGCTAGCAAGACGATAAATATTTCAGACGAATTAATTTCTACAAGAAAATTATATAATTGTAATGAATGTTTGACTGCGGACGGTACAAATATAACGTTTCTAAGCCTCGAACAGAGACTAGAATTATTTAAATGTTAGCTAATCTTTACTTATATTATTAAGTTTGTTTGTTTTAAAGCATTAATTGGGATTATATTGAGAACAGTAACACCACACTACGTCCAACGACCCCATAAGCGGCGCGGAGCAACAATTTCAACACAAGGCCGGTAATGTTTGCTGAAATATCATAAAAGTAGGATAAGTGCTAACAATCTCAAGTTCAAGGCGACACGGACTAGCATCGTGTCGCGAATGGTAACTAGGGACCGAAGTGGGTCGACGTGACGAAATCGAAAGTATTACGACGGAACTCGGAACGCCGTCGCGATTCAGACTCGTAGGACTTTGTACAAAGAACTTCTTTATCAATAAAGTTTATAATTCATTATTGTATTAAGTAAAATACCTGCCTTCATCTTGTGTAATACATGTATAATAGTTATTTAACCTTAAGTTGAACTTTCGAAGCTTCAAATTATTTTTATGAAATGAAAACTAAACGGTACCTCAAACAACACATAATATTGCAATATCGTATAACAAACCAAATACTAAAATTTGCATAAAATGTTATCTCGGAAAACAGACAAAAATAGCAGTTATTTTGAAATCACGGACACTTCAATTTTATTTTATTCAATTTAATTTGGATACATTACATATGTAACTATATCATATTATTATTTTCATAATATTTAAGTAAACACGAGGAAACGGTTATCCTGCGAGATAATATCGAAATCGCGACACGAAATTACAGAACCTATTACATAAACGAATATTCCTCTAACCGAGATTACTTACTAGAGTGTCTGACCGTCGCGCGTCAGCTGCCTCGACGAAAGGTCGCCGGAATACAATCCGGAAAAATCTCACGTTATGTTAATGTTTTCTAACATGTTTATAGTTTCTGTCAGAGATAAGAAAAACGTATATTGTGATATATAAATTAATATATATATGAATCCATAAAAATTTTAATAAGCAACTCCTTCGCAACGTTATGCTGTCCACGATAGAAGATAAAATATATTTTCCAGGGCAATGTATATAGTTCTTTTAAAAGGACATAGTGAATTTATCTAGGAGAATATTGTTCTAGAATTAAGAAAGCAGAAAAGCTAACAAAGGTAAGCTGAAGTTAGTCTTATGTATCAAAAATATCTCAGTAATATTTCAGTCATTTTACCGCTAAACAGCACCGCTTAGTATTAGTGTGTCCCGATTTAGAGGGTGAGTGAGCTGGTGTAATTACAGACAAATGGGACAAAACACCAGTCTCCATGTCCGCAGTCCACGTAGGTAAATAAGTAATTATTTTACAACGCGAAATAACAGAACGAATATATATAAATAGCCAATACCTATGTATTAGTATGTTATAACTCATGTATTACACACGTAATACATATATTGGCAAGTCAAACAAAATCGAAACAATGAAAACAGCAAATAGTGATACAGAGAAAAGCTCGCCGGGGGTAATATCAGTTGGGTATTTGCTAGAGGTGATGTAATATAATGATTGAATCAAAACAATAATTTTGACATTTCATCAAAATTGGACAACTCCAATTGAAACAAACAATGGGGAAACCGTTCGCGTAATAAAGCTAGCCAGGCTGAAAGACTTCCTAGACACTCGTTTCGATCGTGACGAAGATCACGGAACTCGTCTTAACGCGTTATTTTCATTACTGAGACAATAAATATAAAAATATGATCAATCAGTATGTGTACTCAGGAGGTCCTGGGTTCAATTCCCAGGTCGGGCCTATCCAGTGCCTGAACTCTTTCCGGTCGTATCGGATTGCCGTCCCATCGGATTATGAGAGTGAGGGAAGAGAGAGTGCACCTGTGTTTGCGCACACACTTGTGCACTATAATATGTCCTGCGCAGTTGTCTAATCTCTCTTGAGATTGGCCGCCCTGACCAAAATCGGTCTAGAGGACATTATTATTATTATTTTAACAAGAACTCGTATTTTTTATACGTATAAGAAGTGTGTTATATAAATACCATTGGTCAATATGTCGTACACATATTAATTTCGAAATGTAAATAATGTTACTTTAACGTATAGTAGACAGCTCGAGTTCTTATGATATTTTTATTCCTTAACATGTTCGGATAAAACATATTATTTATGACTTAAAAAATTAAGAAAAATATAATTATTTGTTTAGATTACAACAAGAACTCATCATTAAGATGTCGATACAAACTTTATCACCTGACTACATTAAATTATTACACGCTGTGTTAGGCATCGGACACACATGCGCGATCAAGCAAAACGGGTACAACCTCACGATCTGTAGAGACTATCTCTAGTCGATTGTTATATTTATGAATCGGAGATACGTACGCAAACAAACATAACAAAACATACCTCTCCGTTTATTGCATTGTACCATTCTACGCGATGACGAGTTTACAAAGCTGATTTCGCCGTTAGTTTTATAATCAAAACCGCGTCCAGCTTAGATTTTTATACACGCATCACCGTTAAAATCCATTCGTAACGAAACAACTATAATTGTTTCAGTGTATAAATGTTCATCAAAAAAATTTACAACGCGGTCAGCGTGACGCCGTAACTGCAAGTGATATATTTATAGTGCGTTATGACAAACACTTACCAATTTTGGCGCTGCTGAACACGATCAGTGCGTGCGTATCGTCCACCCACTTAATCTCGAAACCAGTGTCCTTGTATTCACTGAACAACGAAAAAATATCATTCGTCTTGAACTCGCTGGGAAAGTCGTAGACTTCGACCACGTGGCCGAAGGTCTCGTCGTAGGGCCCGTTGAACAACGCTTGACCCCTCGTTTGGTACTCGTCGTAGCTGTTCTTCGCTTTGCTAATGTGCACCTTGCCGACCGTCGACGTTAACTCTTCCAGCAAGGAGGGGTCTAAGCATTCTCCGCTGTCGTCGAAAACTGCGTCCCAGTCATTCTCCTCCCGTTTCAAGGAGACCTTGGGCTCTAGTTTTGGTTTCGTTTTCTTTATACTCTGTTCCTTGTCCTCCACCAGCGGCGCTGACTCGGTTCTGTTCTCGCTGACTTCCTTCGGACTGGGCGCCTCCTCTATCGGATCTGATATAACTAGCACGTCAGAGTCGAAGCTCTGTTTGATGATTCTCTTACTGCTTCTATTTATCTCCTGCGAGGCCCGCTTCAACTCCTTCGCCTCGACGTCCTCGTCTTTCTTATATAAATAATCATTGTTATCAATAATATTGCTCTGAGTTTCTTGCTCCGCCATATTCAGTTCGTTAGACTCATTCGATTTCCAACTGTCGTCGTAATTATTACTCTCGTACTCGTAGTAGCTCGGCCGATAAAATCCTAATTGTCCGTTCGCAAAATAATCACCTATATAGAAATTCTCTGCCTCCTCTACTTCGTTATAACTATTATCACTAATCGATATTGCACTATCACTATTTGGCACTGCAGGCTCATGTTTCTCCTCGACCGGCGGACTGACTGCTCCGGGACTCACCGTTGACTGGTTCCTCAGGTGTGGTGGAGTGTACACGTTGCAGAATTGCTTGCCTTGAGATCTTTTTGGTGTGCCTTGAGCAGATTTATCTTTGGACGCCGGTGATTTCGGACACTTCCCATCGGGAGTTGTCTTCTTACTCTCGGTTCGATTTTCCTCTGCGCTTTCGTTGGCACGCAAAGCTCTCGGAACGTACACGGCCCGGTCCGGTCGACGTGGTTTCGTTGATCCGGATCTGTGAACACATTGGACATTACTAAGTATTACAACACTGCGCTATGTTTTGAAATTTGATCGAAGGTGTGGGCGTCGCTCCTAATTTATAGCTCTTACTAAACTGACTAAAAGCTATTATTATACGAACACGTCGATTAAAAGTTATAAAATTGTATAAAAATTATTTCACTTTCACCTAGTATTTGGTATTTTATAATTGTTCATATAACATTTTATATTTATGTGCTTTTAAGATTTTATTTCTTTTTCATATGAGTCAAGACGCGTCAAACATCACTACTGGCGAATAACATTATTCCAAATATTGTACAATCATAAAACTAATAAATAAAAATAAGAGTTTTTCTAGTTATTTTGAAATATTTTTTTATTTAAAGAGTTAGGACATGGACAAACGATGGACACAAATTCCAACTTTACTCTTTACTACATTCAATCAAAGAAATCACGAAAAGTTTTGAACAATATCTAAACTGGAAGCCTATTCTCATTTCTCAGGTCTACATTTTATTCAACTTCACAAACGTGAGAGGCGTGGATCAGATTTTGTAATTGAATTTCAAGCGATTTCCAAATCGATCGAGCTGTAATTTGCATATATTTGGTGCTGATGACAACACAACCTAGACTACTAAATAAGTATTGCAGTTTGATCAAAACGTTTTATAAACACATATCTAAAGTTAAATCCATCAATTAATCCAAGATACATCCAGAACCAGTGCTGCATGTTGTTGGTCGCGCTATCGATGGCCGGCATCAGAACGAGCATTGTTACAGTCGTTATCTCACGGCCGCGTCGCCGTTGGCTCACGGAACGTGTCCGCTGCTCCACGTAACACAAAGCGGGGCAAGGTCGCCAATATTCGTAATAGCCTCTCACTCAGCACACTTTCGACGCGCCGCTTGCATTCTAATGTTTATTTATCTTGTTGGTGATTGTGAGATTGTCTTGTGTTAACTAGCTTAGCTTATATCTAAATATACGATGATTAATGTTAATAATGTATGTTTATATGTTGTATATAATATATAAAGTCGGCGAAAAATTGGTGGTTAATGCATTTTAGTTTTTAGTTAGAAAGGATTTTTGAAAAATTATCCATTCGCCGGCAATAGGGGACGAAACGTATGCTATACAAGTCTGTTTTTTCATAAAAATCAAGCATCAACATTTTAGGTTCTACATCTCCTAAGGTTATAAAAAATCGATATATTTTGTGGAAAGTTATCATTTTTGTAGTTAAAAACGAGGTAGTTCCGTGATCTTTTATCTTTATTTATCTAAGCGGAACTAATTTGTCGCAACAAATGGATATTAAAGAGGGCGTGGCCGGATCAGATCATGCAAAAGCTTTAACATCTCAATCAAAGTAAGATGTTGATGAAAAATCAATACACGGCTACTTGTATTATATTTGGTAATATCTTATTATTAAAAATAATAACGACTGCACGGATCATATTGTAGTGTACGAGTATATCCGCAAACACAGGTGCAGTCTCTGGATAAAGAGAACTCTAAGACAGTACGAAACGACCGGAAGAAATATAATTTGAGCTTCATTTTAGAGGGAAATGAGTGTAAGACATACAAACTCCGGGCCCTAAAGAGATTTAACATATACTCGATAACTCCGTGTAAATTAGTTGTTTTTTTAAAACTAAAACTAAACATAACTCTAAATTATTCAAAACGATGTATCATCGTATCCGAAATCTACGCAAATGAGGTTTCGGGCACAGATCACGTAATAATAAGCAAAATAGATAACTATACCGATGGTATTTAATTGATTTAATTAAACTCCACGAGTCGAGATAAAACTGGTTAGATATTTTATGTCCCAAACTGATGGCAATTTGCAACTAAGAATAGTCAACTGCACAGGAGATTTTATAGTTCTCAATTGTGTGCGCAAATACACTATTTCCTCACTCTCATTGAAGTCGCACCCCATTCACCAATCCGGATACACGGAAAAAGATCAGGCATAAATCTGTCACCATGTGCACCTACTCCCAACACCATATGGGAGACATGTCAATGTTCAAGACTTTCTTAGTATTCTAAGCCACCGTCACGGTAAAGCCAGAACAGAGTAAGCGATTTGCGGTTAATTTCAATAGGCTGCTCCAAAGAAATCGTTGGATACACATGCTTATTCGTCTCGGGAGGTTTACAGGCTATTACAGAATATTTTCTTTCACCGCTGAGCACGAATTTAGTTATAAACTTAAACACATGAAGTTGTGATTGCCGAGGATCGACACCGCAATCTTCGGTTAAAACTCACGTGTTCTAACCAAAAGTTCATCTCGGATCTTATATGGTTAAAATCGTTCGTTTCGTAGTCTAGAGCCGCGATTTTGCGTATCCTCATCATATATTTATTTTAGTTATAGGAGTGCAATAGAGAATATTTCATAGAACACGTGAAATTTAAGCGCAAATTGCGGATTAAAACCAGGGCCCCACTTAGTTTTTAAGTCCTGTAAAGGAAAACATCTTGAGGATGGATGGTAAAAGAGCTATTTAATCACCTTATACGAATAAATTATTTACTTCTTTATATTGACATAAGGGACAAGGATAATTGCTTCGCTTCGGAATCCCGATTTAGAATAATCAAACTAATAATTAAAAGAGGAATCTGCAATGGCGTTCTTAAGTTTTTCACCCTTTAAGATAGTCTGGAAGAAAACTCGACAAGGCCGCTTTATTGTACAAATTGTATTTTGTGATAAGTACTTCAATATGCTTTTTTATATGGTCCATAAAAGAATATTTATTTATCTTAATCTAATGATGACGGATAGGAATGCTTTATGTATTTTCAATAAAAAAGAACAATTTCATACAATTCTATACGTTATTATATTATATAAAAGTAACAAACAAATGAAGTTCATAGCTTTCAGCGAGAATATATAATACAAAATAGTTGTTCCAAATAAAACATTAATAAAAAAAAATATTATATTTTATATAACCGTTTAATATAACTAGAACAAAAGTATGTTCTAAAACATTATGAATAATTTAAACAAATTAAAAGTTGCTTCCTCATGAATGATATCGTTCTTTACAGATTAAATATTATTACTCAACTCATTATTTTACAGAACAACGATTACAGATTAACGAACAAGACATTATTACATACAACTACATTAATACGTGACGTATTACGATATAGATTTAGATTAAAAACAACAATATATACGATTTAGATTAAAAACAACGAATGACGGAAGGCGTGATATCAAGATTTATGCGTATTGATTCCGTTCTATCTCACTGGGGACTTCAGATAGCCGTAATCATAAAGTGCTGCTGTGTAGTTTTTATTTTGTTGTTACAACTTAAAAACATGTTTACCCAGGCAGTGTTCGTATATTGTTGAGGGTATAAGTCGACCAAGATCAATCATTTAAGTTGATTTAAATGTATTAAGTAGTCAAGTAGTAACTTAATTTTTAAGCGTCCACACGTATTTAATATTAAAGCTCTTTAGTTCGCTCAAGATTGGCGATCAAAGTTGCATTTAACTAAATTATGCCTGTCCAAACTTAGAGTTGGCTGCTCTCTGCTAATTTAATTCAAGTGTCAAATAGACGTTACTTACAGACTCACTAACAAAAAAAATTACATGTAAATATAACCTCTGGCATACTATATTTAATTATTTTATAATTAATCAAGATCAAATAAAGTTGATGATTTGCATGATTGAACACGCTTTTCTTACGAGGTACAAGACCTATTTGAACACATTTTTTTGCATTTATTAAAAAGGAACAGTATCGAGGTACCATAAACTTAAATCAATAAGGCAAATTGTTTCGGTATAGGATTACAGCCACTTATCGTATGCCTAAAATTCGTACGTTTAAACGCAAGGCTTAAAGTACTAGAGCGCAATCAATTTATATCTGGTTTATATCTATTTTTTATATGAATCATGTAGCAAGTTTTACTGATGGTGATAATGATTTTACAACAAATATTAATGATTACCACAATAATAGAGAGTATCTAAGAATTTAACGCCTTGTCTAACATCGATTAAAATACATCCACACCTATAAAATAACAATGAAAATATATGTTATAATAAAAAAACAATTAAAGCGATTCAAGGTTGATTGTGAATTCAAAAGTTCTTGTAAAATTATATACAATAACAGATTGTTAATGTCCCACTGCTGGGCTAAGGCCTCCTCTCCCTTTTGAGGAGAAGGTTTGGAGCTTATTTCACCACGCTGCTCCAATGCGGGTTGGTGGAATACACATGTGGCAGAATTTCAATGAAATTAGACACATACGGGTTTTCTCACGATGTTTTACTTCACCGTCAAGCACGAGATGAATTATAATCACAAATTAAGCACATGAAAATTGCCCGTGTTTGAACCCACGATCATCGGTTAAGATTCACTTGCTCTTACCACTGGGCCATCTCTTTTAAAAAAAAAAAGTAAAATTATATGAGTAGTTTTTTTTTAAATGTGATAATTATGTAAATATTTATTTATATACATACGTCTTCCAACCGGTTTACGATTAATTAATCGAATAGTCGATCATCTAAGCCGCTGTCAACATTAATCATCACTCAATATCACTCGGACTGCAAGAAGGTTGCTCAACATAAAATTACCTAAGTTTACTCTCTTAGCTTTAGTTATTTATTTAACTTGAACTATAGCGATTAATTGAGTTTAGACATGAGAAGTCGTTTATCATCTTATTGGAAACCAATAACCAATGGGTTAGACGTGTTTTTGATTATGGAATGTGTCGGAAACGAAGTTTTCTCTAGTTAATTAGTCTATTTTTTAACGTTTAGTTTAAAGTTTTACATATTATTTGTTTATAATTCATCTCGTGCACGTTTGTGAAGGATAACATCGTGAGGAAAATCTGTCACGTGTACCACAACCGTGTGTTGGAGCAGCGTCCTGGAGGAAGTTCTAATTCTTCTCTTCAAAAACTAGAGGAGACTGAGCCCAGCAGGGGGACGATTAACTTTTACTTTATCTACGATTATGTAGTCTTATAGGTTAACAAACAGACAGGCCAGTACATGACAAGATATTATTGGAAGTAAAATAATAAATAAAATTTATATAACTTAAATTTGTAAGAAATATTTACACCTCTTATGAATGCAAATGTATGTCCTTTATTTGTCACTCTTCGATATTACTGAAGGTATATACGCTTATTAGTGCGCCACGAATCGGATTAATTTCTTGCATATAGTTTGCAGACAGGAGTTCATTGTCAAGAGTAATAACTAGTATCGGAATCAATCTTTATATAAGAATTATCTATACATAAGTAAGCTTAAATACCGCTGATTGACTGACTCATTACGAGATCGAATACGAAATTAAATTAATTGAGCCGGTTGGCGTGGTTGGTGGATGCTTGCCTTTCACGCCGAAGGTTGTGGGTTCGATTCCCACCCAGGACAGATATTTGTGAGCATTAACATGTCTGTTTGTCCTGAGTCTGGGTGTAATTATCTATATAAGTATGTATTTGCAAAAGAAAAATAGTTTATGTAGTATATCAATTGTCTGGTTTCCATAGTAAAAGCTCTGTACAAGCTTAATTTGGTATCAGATGGTCGTGTGTAAAAAATGTCCCAGGATATTATTATTATATTATTATTAAATGTCTGAATGACTTGAAATTCAGCCTAGTTATCGACTCCTTTCGCGACGTAGACGATCACTAAGAACGGAGGTAACGCATATACTATCAAAAATAAAATTTTCATCAACTGAAATTTGGAACTAAACATTAAAAATTAAAGGGCTTGCTGTACTTGTTAACTAACATAGTCTGTATTTAAAGTTATGCTGAGACAACAAAAACTTTTATTAAGTAAAGCAATATATTGTTTGAGAACAATTTCGAAACTCACCAACAGAAATGTCAGAAAGTGATAAGCGACATTGACTGCAATAATAAAAAAATATAACATTTAAAGAATACCTATATAAAGTATCACTTACGTCGAATTCAACAATTCCCGAGTGAGATATGAAATGAGTTGCAGACCGTGATTGTTTTATTTGCAATTATTTTTATTATAATCCATATTAATAACATATCTCGATACAACTGCGAGGTCCTGATCCTTCACGTGATTGGACGAAATTATGTGGACAAAGGAAACATGTCGATGTCACGTTGACTGTGCGGTCTTGGATCGTTGACCTGACCTTTCTGAGCATTCGAATTTTTTGAATAATATAATAAAATAGCGATATTAACTCGTACATTATGAGTTAAATACTAGTATAATGTTATTATATTTCCAAAATTAACTATAGTTACTTACGTAGTTAGAATGTCCGGATGTTATATGCGACATTGACTAGCGTATCTTAATAAGATTCTGGTTTTTAACATTACACGAGTGCGATACGATGTAAGTCCTTACAGAGCAAGCCTTGGTGAAGCATATTGCATCCTATACATTTACATCGCATAGACAAAAAAAAAACTTCGCACAAATGACATTAATATAAACCTATTACGCCGAATTAATAACGTCATTATTACTGAATGAACAACGAATTATCATCAGTCTTATGAACAAAATAACAACGCGCAACTTTGTTGTTTATAAGGACGTTAAGACCTGATTTCGCAATATTTTAGTTTATATTTATATCATAAACAATTTGTTTTGTAGTTTTTTCTTTATCGACATTTATACTTATTGATGACAACGTTTTTATTGCCATTAATCATTATTAGTCATTAATACGACATCAGATTACAACGGATAGGATTAGACCATATGTTGAAACAGGTAAAACAACATAGCATTATGAATATTCCGTAAGATATAATATATTTCTTTGCACCGTGTTAATCATGTGTAAAAAAACGAAATAGTCTTGAAATAAGGAAATCCCTTATCAAAACAACTCACTCGCTATCGACGTCGGGCTGCGTCAAGGTCGACATACAGCCGTTAATTCACACGATTATCACTTTTATTGCAATAACAATAAAAACCACAACACTATCACACAAACGTCATATATTGTTGTCGTAAAACAAAACTCAATAACAAAACTTAATTTAATTGCTGTGACGCGGTGACGTCCGCTCGCGTACGCGGTCGTGCAACAAATGAAGTAGGAAGCTATGCGATGCACTCACCTGATCTTTTCCTGAGGCTGCGAGCGCGCCGCCCTGCAGGCCCCCGCCGCGTCTGCGAATTGTTACATAAAGTTACCATGGTTTCCTAACCACTAGGAATACATCAGGTATTAGACATGCGGCTTAGGGCTTTGACGTGTAGATACGTATCATTCACACGTTACAATACAACCTTATGTTAACATCTAGCGTTTGTAACGCGAGCGTGTTATAACTTATCGTTAGTCTAGAAATCACATACCTATATTTCCCGTGGGTTGAATATTTTTAGACATTTCAAGAAAATACGAACTCAAAATATAAAACAAAGGTCAGTTGATATACACTAAGATTGTAATTGATTTCGATTTAAATATACCTACATAATCACAAACGATTCAAAATCGTTGTCGGGTCTCTAAATTCAACTCGAAGCTGTATAATGTTCGGGATCGAGATAGACAGACGGTTGCAGAGCATTGCGACACGTTACGTTACTTCCCGGTTTTTTTAATAGTTGTTTGTATTTTATAAACTTGTAATATAGTTAAGTATTGTAAACATTAATTAAATACACACATAACTCAATATAGTATTACCAATATAGTATGCCGAGATGGCCCTGTGGTAAGAACGCGTGAATCTTAACCGATGATCGTGGGTTCAAACCCGGGCAAGCACCACTGAATTTTCATGTGCTTAATTTGTGATTATAATTCATCTCGTGCTTTACGGTGAAGGAAAACATCGTGAGGAAACCTGCATGTGTCTAATTTCACTGAAATTCTGCCACATGTGAATTCTACCAACCCGCATTGGAGCAGCGTGGTGGAATAAGCTCCAAACCTTCTCCTCAAAAAGAGGAGAGGAGGCCTTTAGCCCAGCAGTGGGACATTCACAGGCTGTTACGGATTACGGACGCTACTGATTAGACCCGTGATTGTATTTATATAATTACATAATAGATCAGATATAAAACTTATTGTCTCTTAACATAAGTAATAATATTTAAAATAAAATTATGTAACTACTATAATATATAAAAATTAAATACAATTGAATCTTTCATTGACTAATAAAAATTAAAAAAAATATATATATTCAAGAAATTCGATTTTATTTTTGTCTTTTTTTATTGTATATAAGGCAAACGGGCAAACGGGAATGTAACTACTTCCACCCATGAACATCTGCAACACCGGAGGGTCGACAGGTGCGTTGCCGGCCTTTAAAATAACTTTTGAATAGTCACGTTACAGGCTTAAATTGAACGTAAAGCCTTCAACGGTTCGGAATATAGTTTCAACAAAAAACAACCAGCATATCAGTAGTTCGTTTTTTTACATGATATACATAGTGAACTATATAAAGTCGATTATGTTAGTTGATATGTTCTGTATGGAATACAACAGACACGACCTCCACACGTTTTTTTATCTTCATCTTTCTTATGAAGTCTGAAATATTTTTAAGGCTACTAATAATATTATCATATTTGACGTAAAGTAACCGACATTATAAAATTATAGAGTATAATATATACCTACTTTATACACAAAATATACAGTAGAGTTAAGGCGGATGAGAATTATGAAAAAACGAGTAAAATAAGATACTTACGCGATTAAGTCAGAACTGAAATTAGCAATCAAAACGGAGACAGGAACTTTTTAAAACTAACTACCTGAGCCTACTACCTAACCTGAGTTTTTAGGTCGAAAACATATCTTCGTATTGATAAATGATGTATTGAATGTATTGAAAATTAGATTTTAAAGAGTAGATCGATATAATTGAAATTAAGTAAAATTTCATTCCGAACATAACGTAATACAGACATGAAACTGTAATATCTAAGCACTGAGCGAAACAATTACTTAATACAAACTTTCCTGTGTAACAAATATGGAGTACAATTTGGTGTAATGATAGAAACATAAACGAAAACTGCTGTAAATAAAATACTGACAGGCAAATGGTGTTCATGCAATTATCAATTATATTAAGTTGAAACTGAAAATGTATAAACAGTTACGTTCGCTATCTTTCATCTAACAGTTAATTTATTGACTCGTATTATATACTATTCGATTAAAATATATGTATATATATACCAACTTTAATTGTAAATAATAAATTTATATGTAATCCGTACAAAGAAAAACCAAACAAATAAGCTGAGTATGTGAATAACGTGTTAATGTTGTGAGTGCAAAATTATTTTACACTTTCTTTATTTCAGATATTATGTATTATTATGCAACATTAAGTTTTGTACGTGAACAGAGATGATATAGCCTAGACACGTTAATATCAAGCGGAGATTACGGGTTCAAACCCAACAGCATTGAATTTTTCTATGTGTCTGTCAAAAGTGCTTCGTAAAGTGTTCGTTTTTTTTTTTATAGAATAGGAAGGCGGACGAGCATATGGGCCAGCTGATGCTAAGTGGTCACCAAACGCCCTTAGACATTGGCATTGTAAGAAATGTTAACCATCGCTTACATCACCAATGCGCCACCAACCTTGGGAACTAAGATGTTATGTCCCTTGTGCCTGTAATTACACTGGCTCACTCACCCATCAAACCGGAATACAACAATACCAAGTACTGCTGTTTTGCGGTAGAATATCTGATGAGTGGGTGGTACCTACCCAGACGAGCTTGCACAAAGCTCTACCACCAGTAAAACGTATTTACATTTTGTTACAGTTTCGTATAACGTATTTACATTTTGTTTTCATTCAAGAGTTTGTAAACATAAAATGAACATGTAACGTCGTTGAACATGTTACAGACGTCAAACGAAGTGACTTACTCTTGAATGTATTGCTGTTTGCACAACTTTATGTAACGTACTGCCATCTCGATAAGGTTAAAGCTAGATTGCTATTTAAACATTTTATTTAGAAAAAAAGTCTCTCACACGGGTTCCGTACCTACACGAACTAATATAAAAAATATTCAGCAACCCCATACTCGGAAAAAAACATTTGAGATGTGACCGGCATAGAAACTTAGATCAACAAGAGTGTCATACCAATTCAAATCAAGCAAAACTAGAATATTATACATACAATAAAGCAGTAGAAATCGTGTATAAATTTATCAAATACATTGAAAAAATTTACCAACAAAATTTTTGGGCGTTAATAAAACGATTAAATAAAATTTATTTTTGTATATCTATATGTTGTCTCTCACTAATCTCCGAAACTACAAAACTCTTGCGGTTTACACAGATAGATAAGCTCAATTAAGAGCAACAGTGAAGTTTCATTGAAATCGGTTGGCAGTATAAACAAACAATTATCATAATTTCAAAATAATATTAAATTCTTTGAAAATATACCTATATTTTTTTAAATATCTCGTTATAAAGACGACTTTCGCGCGGACGAGTTCGCGGGCACAGCTATATACCAAATTAAATATATATAATTTCCCAATTAAATATCCACGTAAAATACTTGTAACGTTTACAAACAGCTCTTACAAAATCTCACGTAATATCCACATAATTTGTAACATAACTATTGCCCGAGCTTATGCAACGGTTATCATACACAAACAAGGCTAGGAAACCCAATTTAGTATATTATACAAGTTGATATGTCCGCGTCTTTGTTTGCCGAACGTTGATATATTTTCTACCGTCAGATAGTATAAGGGTGAGCGAACCAATGTAACTACAGACATAGCGGACGTAGCATCTTAGATTCCGAAGGTTGATGGTGCATTGACGATGTAAGGGATGGCTAATATTTCTTACGGTGGCAATGTCTTTGGGCGTCAGTGGCCACTAACCACCAGGTGAAATATTTACGAGTCAGCCTGCATATAAGAAATAAGCTAGTTATAGTTGAATTTATAACGAATTGATAAAATTCCGACGAGAAAATTCTCCGAAGCAGCTCGATGTCTGATAATTGGCACTGTTTACATTACCGTGCCTCGTAAAACAGGTATAACCTTTGGACCTGTGCCTGAACTCTTCCGATAATCGGATTTGTTATTTCATTACAAGAATAGGGAAATAGAGAGTGCACTTGTATTTGCGCACACACTTGTGCACTATAATATTCCGCACAGTTCGCGAGCCTCCCTTGAGATTTGTCAGGACGCGATCATCATCATGTTACGGTAATGCTATCGTCATTCGGTATTAAGTAAACATTTTGTTTACACATACGCGATACGCACGTGAGTTGAAAGCTTTAAACCAGTAGCAAACAACGCGAAGGAGGAAGCCCGCGTCGGACCGGTCAGGTGTGCAATACGCTCGTGTACTCGATATCTCGACGCGTGATTTACAGAACATTTGTACGTAAGTTTTTCTAATCGTTATATGTTTAATATCGTGATAAATAATGACAAGTAAATAGGATCGACTGATTGCTGTTGTTACCTCTGTTCTTAGATATTGCTAACGTAACCTAAATTTCCAAGCTTCTTCTATAATATTTATCCAAGCGTCTTAATAAAGTTAATCAATCGTTTTTAGGGCTAGGTATACGCATTTTAATAAAATTCCGCAATTCTATACTTGAGTTGCCACAAAACAGGCTTCAATGAGTTATAAGAAATAATCTTATTAGCAAAGTCTATCACTCTGTTACTGAATATATGTCTGACAAAAAGGCGTGGATTGAATGTTTGCCGTTTGGGTTGATTTCAAGCAATTCTAAGGCATTAGCTTCGAAAACAAATGTTTAATTATAATATAATATTAACTCGAGGCAAGAAATTCCACAATAAACAGCTCACGACACAAGTGAAGTGACCGCATATGATAATACAGATAAAGGAAAGTAACAGCCTCCCACTGGTGAGCTAAGGCCATCTTTCCGATTGAGGAGAAGGTTGGGAGCTAATAATACACACATAAGACAGACTTTAATCAAACACATGCAGATCTCCACCACCGAGCACGAGATGAATTGTGAACACAAGCAAATTGGATTGCAGTTCTAAGTATTGGGGGCATCTTGGCTCATAAATTGTTATTATATTATCATCTGATAATAGCGCCCATTTGCAATGACCCAATAACTCTTAAACGGTTCATTTAGTGTCGAATGTCTCGAAATATTTCCATAGTTATCCAAGCCATGCTCGCCGGCCGCTCCGTCGTGCTACTTTCACTCTTAACGGCCCACATCCGCGGCCCCGTCGGTCACCGCTTTATTACGACTTGCAACATTGCCGATTATGTCACCGGTGATGGTCTCGTGCACCGGCATTGTGAAGGACGAATTTCGTCGACAGTTTTCAAATTAATTACACGTGATAGTGTGTCAAGGACTTCGATAGTGGCACACTTGTTTAACACACAAACCGACAAGTGCCTTCCTCGTACTCGAAGATAATCGGTACTAGAGATCAGTTACTTTTATTCAAGATGGAAATGTTTTGAAATACCGATAAAACGCTTTCCATTAAACACATTCAAGAGTCGAAATAAAATCCATTTGTAATTGTTAAGACGTTTTAAGAAAATCCCTGCGACTGTTTTCATACAGATGTATAATTAGGCAAACTTCATTTACCTTCGTGTTACGTATTAGTAGGTGTGGGTTACATTTTAAAACTTAATATTTGAGGTAATTTTGCTGGTGACGGTATCTAGTAAACTATTTTTTTTAATTCTTATATGGATTACAGAACATGCTTGTTCGTCAATGTGGTTTCTCGACATTTGATCATTTCACCTCAATAAATTGAAACAATAACTTGTTATCTGTAATTAAAACCCCATTATAATTACAAAACATAACTTCTGTAAATATTGAATTTAGAACAAGCAAGAACCCACTAACTAGATCAGAAAATACAACCACACATCTTTTACTCCTTTATTTACTAAACTTATAATCGTCCTTTTTTCACGAACTCACTACACATACATATTTCCACAACTCACACAGCCAAGATTTTCCCATCGTCCAAAACAATGGAACGCCACTCACGAGAAGTATTTGCATAATACGATTATGTATATCGACGCACTGTTTTTTGCTGAAGATTACGAAACGCACGGTTGACCACACAGCGTGCTATAATAAAACGGTTCATGCCTTGCGAATATTTCAGAAATGCAATGCGTATTATCCAACTTGTGTAACTCGAAGATCGATCACACAATCCTCTGAACAAGGCGTACACGGAGCTTTTCTATGTTTAACTAACAGCTTGTCTGTGAAAGCGAAGGTCTGTAACTGATCCTACAACATCGCTAAGCTGCGGATTGGTAGGAATACACTTGTCAAATATTATCTTAAGGTTTTCCGTCACGGGCGAGCAGATTCATTATAATAAGATATTAAGTACACGAAAATTAAACTCCAAATCTCTTGTCAAGTTACACGTAAACCATTCGTTTGAATATTGTTTGTTAAATTGACAACAATCAAGTGACGGATACTTTTGTAATAAGCTCTTCGATGATTGAAGTAGAACGACGACGTCATCACAAATGTCAATACGAAAACATGCTGGCTTCCTGCTATGTGCCTTATTTTATAGAGGAGATAGTCCTGACGCCAGAACACGACTAGTTTATGTTCATATTTATCTCGTGCTCAGGAGTAAAGAGGATTCTTTCGCCCAGCATTGGATTTAACAAGACTGTTAGCACTTGTTAGCTAGGTTTTATATATTCAATACTTTTTAAATAATAAAGCAGCAATAAAAACGTACACAGGTTTTTTTGACAGAAAACCTCAAAACTTTTTACAGCACCGACTCTGGTTTCGCACAACGATATTATGAGTGGATTATTTTTATTACAGTGCCCGTGTCTGTGGGAAAAGTGTACCACTTACCATCAGGTGACTTAATTAAAAAAAAACGGCAACCCCGGCATATGGTATGAGCATCATGAGTCGACACGACGACCTCGAAACAATCGTACTGTATCTTGCTACCACGTGTCTATCGTGAACGGCGAAGTGTACGTGCGAAGTTTTGCAAACATGCATTTTGTTTATGTTTTTACACTTTTCGTTCGTAATAAGAATTTACAGAATATTCTTAGTTTTAAATACGAAACCCTTGAGCATATTGTCCTTAGAAGAAAAATCAGAAGTTAGAAGTCAATTACATATCCCTCTTTCGAAATCAGTTATGCGATGTATATCATCGGCGTAGACGACAGGATCACGAGTTTATCAGAAGACGGTGATAGCATTATGGGACACCTGACGATCGGTATGTCGATACCTTCACTCAATAACACTCAAAAATTAAATATTATTTATTTAAGGAAGGTCCTGGAAGCATTTTTTAATGATCTCGATCAAGAAACGTCATTTCATTTCATAAAATCTCAAATCGAGCAAACTAACGCTTTAAGCGCTTCATAGACCACTCCGGACACCTTCGACATCTCGAGCACCATAGGATAGAATATTATCGTGGATACAAAAAGTAAATGCTTTAAAAAATGTTGAACAGGCGCCCAGAGCCCGTGGCCGACCCGCGCTCGCGGCGCCGCGAGGCACTCACCGCGGGCGGCGGCGGCGGCGGGCGCGGGGGGCGCGGGGGGCGCGGCGGGCGCGGGGGGCGCGGCGGGCGCGGCGGCGCCGGCGGGCGCGGCGCGCGTCAGCCCCATGGCCGGCCGCGCGCACGCTTCATCACTAAAAATAAAAAATAAAATATTTCTACCGACCACATTTAGCGTACCCGTTGGAAGCTGTGACGCATCGACAGATATGTTTCCCTTCTTTTAAAAGTTGACATTATGTTTGATCGAATTTGTTCGACCGGTAGAACCGATTGGCATTGTCGGTTGCTCGTTGACAAAAATGCTTCGACACCCGGGCATTTTGTATTGGATGTATCTTACGTTTTTAAATCTTAAAAATAAAAACAGATCGCCGATTAAGACTCGCATATAGTAAAGTAATGTATGTGTAGTAATCATTATAATCGTTCGCTTGCTCTCGTCCCGTTTACAATGTGTTGGCGAAGTTACGGCACTGCTTTAAATGCATTCGGTAGACTATTAGTCGGACGGCCTGGCTGAAAGCGTCTGTGAGGGTCGTCGGGGCTTTGAATGCCGATGCTATTGTCTCCTGCGCTTAGTTCAAAGCGATCCGGTGGACGCTCACGTCCCCGGGTTGCGATGGCATGGCTGATAATTTAATCTGCCGAAACGACACAGTACGTCTTCGGTGATATTAACCTTAATAGATTCTCCCGGTAGCAAACAACAGTGCGCCGCTCGTCGCTGACGCCGATGGAGAAGGTGGAGAGGTCCGGTCGCGATAACTGCTCCACGCAGCGGTGGATCAGGAAACGACGGTAGTTGCTCAACGGTGGGAACACCAGCACACTGTCACACACACGTACGACCAATGATAACACACATTATTTATATCACAAAATCAGAGCAAACATGTAAATAGCCATTTCAAAAACGATGCCAATGTGTTATAACTGATGTCCATGAAAACCTATATTTTGCTCCTTACTAAGAGTGAAAGTTTTTGAGTATTATATGTGATCTGTTAACACTGACTCACTGACCGACAACAGTCAGCCATGCAAAATATTCTCTTAACAGTAGTATGTCTGGTATGAAAGTACTATCTACTTAAATAAGTCAAAAGTAATAGTAATGATATTAAAATCAATTAACAATTTCTCGTACTAATCTTTTCATAATAATTAGACTATATATTGTTAGTACAGTAGTCTACACCATATACAACAATTTTTCATTCTAAGAATCAAGTAAATTTTTATGCTCAACTGTGAAATATTTATTTATTGCATTATGTTAAATAAATTACTCATTAATAAAACTTAATTAATAAATAATAAAATATTTTATTATTACTGTAAAATGACTGTTCTTTATATCATTATTTGCATTATAAATCTTTAAATGAAATTGTGTACTTAATGGGACCAAGAAATAAAAATATATATTTTATGGATTTGAGAATATTTATATTCTTTAATATTTCAGATTTCAGAGCATATGACATACAGACTCATTTACATATTATTGGTATTATTTACAGGAATTTGCTTAATTAGAAAATGCACAAAATATTATACATTAAAGAAATCTACAGTAAACATCAGCATTATATTTCAACATTTCCATAAATATTATATAAAAAAAAATTCAATAACAATTTGCAATTTATTTCAATTAATAGTGATGTAAATATTATTCAGTAAAGAATTAATTAAATATATTTTTTAATATTATTATTTATCTAGCGAATAGTAAATAAATTCGGTTCGTACTAATAAAATACGATCTTTTCCATGGTTACTTTACACCGATGTACTTAAAATATAATATTAAAAAATACCTATTTAAAGCGATTTTACGATAATATCAATATCTTATAAACCGGTGTTGATGATTAATAGAACAGGTTACAGCTGCGTTCTGCGTTGTTTTTATACCGAGTACAGTTATTACCGTCCAAGGTGTCGTCTGGACGCTCTAATTGACCGCGTCCTACGTATGTTTGACTATAACGAATTCATAACCTTGAACAATTTATACACAACTATCGCGAAACAATTAACAGTATTTCGAAAACTTTAATATCGCGTGGGTTAATTAAGCACGCACCTTAAAACAATAAATTAAGCAGATAAATTAACTTATAATTAATGTTTACCTGTCAACTTTTTTTTCGGCTAGAAAACATTTCAAGTCTTCGTTGACATCTTCGACGAAATTATCGTCCGCTAGGTGTAGGAACCTTTCCACCGTTTTGGTCCCCAGTTTGACGGTGAACCGTTCGTTCTAAGTAAACGAAAAGTAATTATTAAGTTCACGTGCCAAAAGAAAAACTATCGGTCGTCCATTTTCAGTTTTTCATCACGCTTGTGTTTGACACATGAACAAACACTAATGAAAAATTGACATTTGATTTTGCACACAAACAAAACTTCTACAGATTATAAACAAATATCTGACAATGCAATACAGAGTATAAATTACAGCTATTTAAAAAATATTTTAAAGGGAATTTTATAATATCTTAAGAGTTGACCGAAAAATATTACAAATACTGTAATTATAGTATGACAATTAGAAATAATATGTAGTGTCCTCCTCATGTGCATGAAATTAATGTAATTTTTAAAATATAAAACTTGTGACCACTGTAATTTGAAATTTTATATTTTTACATATTTCATTTATTTTTAAGAATAGGTTTCACATCGAGTAAGCATTAGAAGCACTTACTTAACATATTTTAAAACTAAATACTATTATGTTTTACGTCAAAGTATTTACGGCGCACCGCTATATACACTTTACTGAAGAATGTTAAACGTGAGTTAAATTGTCAATTTTCACTTGGTTTTTAATCAACAATCTTTGAAGCGGCGATAAAAGAAAACATTATAAGCAGAACTTGCAATTTTTGTATGCATTATTTAATAATCAAAGTAAAAATAAAAAAACAAAGTGTAGTCAAATAATATATTTCACATTTAATCATTAAAATAATTTGAGTCGATCCATATCTAACATTAATTTAAAATTGTCTAACTGAGATATATACACTAGAAGTCTTAGGTCGTAGTAACAAAAAAAAATTAAAACAAAACAACAAATTAACTAAAATCTCTCTAAATGAAAATTATTTCGGCCAGATTTTAAAAAGTACAAAATAAAATACACCTGAATGTAGTGAAACAAATAAAATATACATTAAAATTCTGTTTCCTCAAGTATAAAAGTCTACAAATATAATTTTAATACCTACATTCGTTTTATAGACGTATGTCCACGTCCGTAATTATTTACCGTAAAAATGCACCATTTGATTACCATCGATTTCAATAGAATGTGTACAACTAGCCAAGCCAAGGTCTATTAATAAAAGTTAAATTGTATTATAGCAACAATATTATTGATAATGATGATTATTGATTCAATAACATGTGCTCTCAACTACAGGTGTATGGCGTCTATCTAAGTCATAAGAAAAAAAATAATAATAACATTAAGCCGTCGGTATGAAAGCAAGCTGAGCTTACTGAAACAATATCATGTATACTATTTACAGTCATCTTTTATTTATTGCATATCTGTAGTTAAGGTTATTTTATTAATCATTATATAATAAGCTTGTATACCTGTTTTATTTACTTAAAATAATAATGCAAATACGAATTGTTTAAGATTGTTATAAGAAAGTACCGACAAAGACCAAACTATTGCAACAAAATGTTTTACATTTTAAAAATTGGTCGGAACTTCGTCGAATTGTATCGAAAATGACAGTTCTTGAACAAAAGTGGCGTTAGCAAACATGTCAAAAAAATAAATGCAGATTTAAAGTTTAGCAAATCACATCTATATAAATATTTATGTTGGTCTTTGTAAGTACATATGTTCAACTGCAGAAATGTTATTTACATAAACTTATTATATTTATATACACTATATTTGTATATAATATACTGTTGATATTCACTTACTAAGTAGGTGGTAGTTTTATGTATATTTATTAAATAATTTGTACATAATAATAACTACTGTTCTATTGGTTAGTTTCGCTAAAATCTTGCTGTCCCTTTCTAACGAAAGTAATTTTGTTCTGTCAAATTTTGAGAGCATACATCGTCTAACGTGATGATTTCGGATGACACGTTTGGTCACTTCAGTCCTTAAAAACAGACTTCAAGAGTGACATCTTCAAAAACTGACTCGACGTTTTTACAAATCTCTCGGTGTATTCTAAATTTTTCTCCAATGTATTTCAGTAGTGTAGTGTGCCAATTTTACCTTAAAATATACTTATTGAATCTCATTCTTGTTATAGTACTTCAAAAAATGGAAATATTAGGATATTATGGTAAATAGTAGTATGGTGTTGACGAATGACCTTAAACTTTGGTCAGCACACCGACTGACTATCTAAGCAATTATCTTATACGACCTTTGCGCCAGTTTTTATACAATCGATAAAATGGTATAAGAATGTGTACGGGGCCATTTTAAATCCATTTTGGATTTAATTTGATCAATATTCTGGTTCTGCTGATTTCAATACACGACTTGTAGACGTGGTTTAACAAGTATGTTTTTAATTATCAGTTTGTACACATTCTATAAAAAAATCTTGCAATAGTAAAAACATGTTACCGGCAAATAATATTCATACAATATAGCTACCAACTATAATTTGATTATAGTTTAGTATTACTTGATATTAATTTCCAAAGATTAGTATAAAAATTCTTGCATTTTGTATTAAATCATACGACATAAATATATTTTTTACATGTGGTATTTGATAATTATAAAATCAATTTTAATGTGTATATTACTGTGTGCTTTAGTTAGTTCAAACACTTAATGTCCCCCCAGTCATGGTATAAAATACTTTGTTAGTCCAATATCCCTTAAACGTAAATTATATATTTAATTCGAATGAAATGCTTTACTTAATTGTTAATAAAATTAAATAATTCTTAGTTTTCTGGGAAGAGCAATCAACAATTGTATTGAAGACGAGAGTATTTGAATAGTTTTTAAGCGATAGTAATCAGCAAGCATTGAGTTTACAGACGTTTCTATTGAGCTAATTTTTTTAAAATGGTCCAATGGACGGAATGCATGGATCTTAATCAATGATCACAGATTCCAATTCAGGCAAGAACCACTGACTTACATATGCTTTTATTGAAAAATCGGACAGTGGAAGTGAAGACCCCTATTGAGACAACCAGCATTTGTTGGATGAAATACTGCCATTGACTTGCACTGGAGTAGCATGGTGGAGTGGGCTGCATTAAGCTTAGGTGCAGAGGAGACCAGCAGTGTTGCTGTTTGAACATAAAAATCTAACACAAGAATATAGCAAAATAAGATTTGTAACAAGTAGATCCCTTTCAGTTATCTGGGAGATATGGCAAAATAGCAATAAGATATTTTTTTGTTTTAAGCCACTTTTCTTGTGGTAAGCATTAAAATGTAAATAATATAATTTTAAATTTAATAAATACTTCTGATGACCATTGCTTAATAATACTCAAATGATATATGGTAATAAAAAGATAGTAGGATATCTTTAGGAATATTAACAGCTAAGTGGTAACCTACAAATCAATCTTAGGCCTATATTGTAATCGAAGCGGTGGATCTCTAAACCTCCATCGGGTGACATAAACAAACTTTAGTGTGTGATCTTTGCCTAGTAATTCATCGTTGCATAAAATGTCAATCTGTAAACACAAAAAAATTAATGATTAAACAATTTATAATAATATGATAATAATCATATCCTTAATAAATTCTTTATTTAAAACTTAAAAGAAATCATTCTTTTAATATAAAATAAATGGTACCTGTATGTGGCAATAAGCATATTAAAAGATTTTGGGCAAAATAATAATACTAATATCCTGGGACATTTTTCAAGCATGGCCATCTGATCCCAAATTAAGCTTGTACAGAGCTTGTGCTATGGAAACCAGACAACTGATATACTACATATACTACTTTTATTTTGTAAATACATACTTATATAGATAATTACCCAGACTCAGGACAAACAGACATGTTCACGCACACAAATGTTTATCTTGGGTGGGAATCGAAACGTCAACCTTCGGCGTGAAAGGCAAATATCTACCAACCACGCCAACCGGCTCGTCAAAATATTAAAGCTTTCCAAATTTTCCCTGTAAACAATTAACATATGAATATATACTTACCTCTCTATATTTCTCCATTCCATTCAATGCTTTCTTAGCTACGAATTTTTTAAGATGTGTTATTGTGGCTTGGGCGGAACACCTAATGAAGCTCCGTTTAAGAGTACGTAGCGACGTTGATATGCATTCTAAGCATACATTAACCTGAACAAAACAAACATATATAATGCAAATTACAAATAAGTTTATATAGATTTTTCATTCTGGAATATATTATAGAACAAAATATGTAGCTTCTTTCAATTTAAAGGTATGTGAGTAGCACTACGAACTTGCTAAGCCAGAACTGTTACTGCCTTAGGTCTATGCTGGCTGCAACCTAGCACATTGTGATCCACAGCGGTATAATCTAACGTCTAAACAATAAAACCAACTAAATATAGCGCCAGTTACTCAAGATTAGCTTGGACAAGTTACTTTAATATTTACATCATTAAGCATTGTATTTGAATTTGGATTCCGCAATTCTAACAGGTGATCTGTACCCGTTGATAGATTACTTTAATTGATAAATCTTATAACATACTAAGGTATTACCTATTTCTTGTGTTTATTGACATACAATTATGAATATTATGAATATATTATTCACCATATGCAGGCAACTTCCTATCATGCTATAATATTGCAATTACATCTAAAACATAATATTGTTAGCCGAACACACACTGATACCTACTTTGTTAAACGTAAATGGGTTCCCACAATACAGGCTTCCTAGTGTGTGTACCAATGGATTTCTTTACATAATTGTTAGTTGGTTTTTGGTAAATAAAGATTTTTTTTATAAGATTGTCTTTAGTATCAGAGAGAAAATTATTTTGTCTGTCATCAGAACAGGTCTTTGTTGTTTGCTGGTATTTTCATCAAAGATAGTTAAGGTTTAAATTAAAAAAAGAAATAATCACCTCACTCTACAGTTTACCCCCATTTAGATTTGTTATAACAAATTAATTACCTGTTCGTCTTTCCTATGACAGTCAGTATTATCTGGTTGCTCCAGTTCATCACCACCTCCTGGTTTATCAGCAGCCAGCGCTGCATCCTTGGGGCAAGGCAAACCCCTTGCTCTATAGAAGTCTCTCTCACGTTTTAATTCATCTGAAATCATGGAAATCATATATGTTAACTTTTTCAATTAATATGTTTTATTATATTATGACGAATTTAATACATATTTATGTTACTATGAACTATATAAATGATAATAAAGGCAAATAGCTGGTATATTTGACACAATAATAAACTTTATTTGTATATAATCAGAGAATTAATTTAATATTGTTATATACGCACTGTCTTGGAGGTCCGGCACCAGTTTGTATACAATATCTTGCATGGTTCGGTCGAAGCTGATGTATTGCAAAGGATGAGACTGATGTATGACTATGTTGCATGTCGGACAAGTGTTGTTCTCTTCCAGGTGTTTCACTAAGCAGCTCTTGCAAACTGAAATAATCAGCGAAGACTTTCGTTCGATCTTTCAAAAGCAAATAGTTTTGACACGATTACCTTAGTTGGGGTTAGCTTATTATTTAAGCTATTAATTTATATTACATTTGCTAATAAGAATAAATTTGAGTTGTTGTTTTTTTATTAATATAGTTAAATGAAAGTTTAGTAAACACAAACAAAAATACTAACACGTATGTAGACACTCGGTGACCGTGGTCGCGTCAATAAAGTATCCGCGGCAAATCTTGCAAGTTATGTGGCTGTTTAGTGTTTTTAACTTTATCCTCCTTTCCATTGTCATTCTAATACAACAACTAAGTAAAAAACATTAATTACAACTAAAAAAATTAATTGAAAACAAAAGAAAACATGAACATAAATTCGAGAGAAAATTACAGTCACCAAACTTAATACGACACTGACGTCAAGAACAGATAGAAACAAGTTTATAGATAGCATACGAAAAAAAATAATCAATAACACTTTTGTTAAAGTTATTACTATTTATAAAAATACTATTATAGTGTCAAACTGGCTGATATTTTTACTACATTACTTATTTTGTCACTGTCGTAAAAATTTATCATCTTATTCATCACATGGTACCCATAGTACCGTTATATATAAATGTTATATTTCATCGGATCAATATCGATTTAATTTAACGAAGAAGATGTTATGAGCATTTTTTTTGCCTATATACTTAACATTGTAATTTCATAAAATAAAATTTAATTTTAAAAATTTCTAATAAAAAAGCCTAAATATCTTCTGATTGCAGTAATACCATTACAAAAAAATAAAAAATAGAATATTCATGTGTACCTAAAATCAATGTATTTTCTTGTTAATTGTCGCATTACAAACGCTTAAATTGAATATTTGAAGGAGTGACTAAAATATTAATTCAAAAAAAGTCCAATAACCTATCGATTCGAACTCAGAAATTATTTACCTAGGCTCCTGCCTCTTGATGACATGATTATTTTTATAGAAATTTACCTTTAACGAAAATTAAACAAAGTAAATATTGAACATGTATATATGTAGCGTTTTTCTTCAACCGAAGTCCATTGTACCGTTACGTATTAGAAAAATAAAAGGGGAAGGTGAGGTAAAAACATTAGGGTGAGACCGGGAATCTCGTTTAAGTTACAAAAGATTAGATCCCATTATTATTTTTTCTACCATTATTAGTATTTGATAATAACCGTGAGTGCAAAATGCATAAATTGGATATAACTACTCTAACTACTCTTAACAATCTTCGCCCGAATATATCAGTTCCTTGTGCCGGAATATATTTAAAAATAAGAAAAGTGCGTCATTGTCCGTCATACAAGAATATCACCTTTGGCGCGAAGTTTGGGTGCTTCGAATATACAATTACTTGAATTGTCATTTTTAGTTGGTTTTGTTAGCATTTAAAGTAATTAATGATTGTTTTGTTTGTTATTTGTGTATTTTATTATAAAGTCAAATACTTATTTATGTATTTTTTTTAAAAGTCATTTTCTAGTTTATAAAATTACTTTACAAATAAAACCAAATTAAAAAAATTGTATAAATTTTATTTAACTTAAATATTATATATATTTTTTATTTATTTTCTGTCGTATCTTAAGCTAATGTTTACCTTATTATTCGAGACGTAATAAATTAACAATAAAAATATAGTAACATCCTTTTGACGAAAATTACTCTGTTTTTATTTCAAATTCTTAAAATAAGACGACGTAGGCACTAATTTGACTAAATTTGATTTCGATAATTATTTAAAAATTAAAACCTATACAAGGATTTGAGGTAGTTTGAGATTTCATTTTGACCATAAATTGAAATTGTAGATTGATAAATTAGATCGTCGAAATTATTAAATTTTTAGACAGCGTCTCCAAAACATCGTTTTTCTCAAGACAAAGTCGAAGAAGATAAAAATGCCAAATGGGATTTCGATTTCGATTTCGACTCGATGTGCTCCATCGAACTCGTTTCGACCCTCGCTTCGCGCGCTTCTTGCTCCGCTAGAGCGCGGGGTCGGCCTTGAGCGCGGCGGGCGCCAGGTCGGCGTCGGTCAGCACGCGGCGGAAGTGCTGCGCGGGCGGCAGCGGCGCGTCGGGCGGCGCGTGGTCGCGGCGGAAGTGGCGCGTGAGGTGGCTGGGCTGCGCGAAGCGGCGCTCGCACAGCTTGCACTGGTAGCGCTTGAGGCCGCTGTGCACGACGCGGTGCTGCTTGAGCGCGGACGACGTGTAGAAGGTCTTGCCGCAGTCGCAGCGGTAGTCGCGCTGGCCGCGGTGGCGCTTCACGTGCACGGTGTACGAGCTGTACGTCACGAAGCCGCGCTGGCACTCGGGGCAGTTGTACCTGTGCGTTAGACCTAAGTGACCTAGTGCGCTAGATCTCCTCCAACGACTGTAGGCCACTTACACGGTCACGTCTCTCGTGCCGGCACACTGACTTTTGAGAGCAGAGGAGAGCAATAAAAGGTATAAATCAATGATGGTAATATAACCGATGAGTCGGCAGGGTCCACCCCCAGACGGGTTGGCACGGAGTTAGAGTAATCCTCTTTTATATATTATGCAGGTCGACTAGTAAGGTAGTCGCTCACTCACTTGACTTCCTTGTTGTGTATCCGCACGTGAATGGAGAGGTTGCCGGAGGTCGCGAAGGTCTTCTCGCAGAGGTGGCAGGCGTAGGGCTTCTCCCCGTTATGTGTACGTTGGTGGACCGTCAAATCGGACTTTACAGAGAACCCTGGTGGTTTAAGATTACGTTTATTCAAATATTGTAATGTTATGTTGATGTGAAAATAAATATATTTACAATTGGTTTGTAGTATTGCATAATATCAAAAATCGTCCTAGATACCTTTCCCGCACTCCTGGCAGAGGTAGCTCTTGTCCCCCTTGTGTCGCTTCATATGCGTCGACAGCTGCGCCTTCTGCACGAAGTTTTTGAAGCAGATGGTGCAGCTGTGCAACTTCTCACCTAGCAAAATATTACAAAAATATTTGTAAAGATGTTAAAATTATCCAAGAAGCCTAAAATTGTTTTAATCATATTTCATATAGTAACACTTTACACACTTTGTCTATAGTTAAGCTCAATAACAAAAGTCGACCTGGACCAGAAGAGACTGGGCAAGGGTGCATGTGTGTGTGTGTAAGTGTTGGTCGATATAACGTGGAGTGAGGAACCTGTGTGTGCTCGGATGTGGTTGATGAGTCCGGTGCGACGTCGGAAGGGCTTGGAGCAGTACTCGCAGTGGTAGGACTGCGCGCCGGAGTGGACCTTGCGGTGCTGGAACAGCGCACTGTAGCCTCTGCAAAGGGACACTGATGTCTCAATAATCGATATCAGTTCAAGACTAAATTACCATTAATAAAGCCAAGGCACTGAGGGTTTAGACCGTAGTCGTGTCCATCTGATCAGATTGGCACTCCGAACGATCTTGTCTCGTTTGCCTCGGACAGACACTGCAGTTGGATAAAAACAACGTCGGAAATAAAGGAGCATACGGACCTAAACGTGGCGGGACAGTCGTCGCAGCGGAAGGGCCTGAGGTTGGTGTGGCAGATCTTGTGCGCCTTCAGGTTGCTCTTCGTGCTGAGACACTTGCCGCACACGTCACACTGGTGCACCACGGGCTCTGCCGACACAGAGCCACTGGTACATTCACTATTTCCTTTGTTTATATTCAAGTTAAATTAAAGCATCAACAATTATATATATTTATTACCTATTTTTTCTCTGATTTTGCTTTTGCCCAATTTTTTTCTTTCAACCAATAAATCTGAAAACGGCATTAACTATATAAAATAAAATTTATGTATTGAATTAAATATAATTTGCACTTATATTTACCGTCTCCAATTTTTTTTGGTTTCTGTTGAATCCTGTTTTCTAGTTCTAGACCCCACGTCCTTGATTCAATATTATTATCATTGTGATGTGATTCTGCAATATTATAAGGAGTACCAAATATTTCTCTAGTTAAATTAAAGTAATTGCATTCATGAAATTTTAAATTGTAAATATTTATTACCTGATAAACTTTTTTTCTGTTTAATCTGACCAAGTATAATATTGTCGTCATCAGCATCCCAACCACTATCATCTCCATCGTCATTTATTTTTTCTGTAAACAATAATCTCATATTTTACTGCTGTATAAACTCATACTACACACTACTCTTGTAAAATTATTTATCTAGAACATGTTAAAAAAATAGGCGGCCAATCTCAGAGAGATTAGCCAACTACGCAGGAGATATTATACTGCACAAGTGTGTGCGCAAGCACAGGTGCACTCTCAATTCCCTTACTCTTATAATCTGATGGGACGGCAATTCGACATGACTGTAAAGAGTTCAAGCGCAGGACGAATGGCTTTACGTGCTTTCCGAGGCACGGGAGTGTACAAACTTACAGATTCCGGACATTTTCTTTTTACTGGTCCGACCTGGGAATTGAACCTAGGACCTCTGGATCTGCGGCCTTATATCAAGCCAATAGAGCATTGAGGCAGTCCAATATTATGTATAATGACAGCATTAATTATTATATTATTATATTTATGACATTGGGCATGTTGCAATAACTGTCAATATTAACAACACTAACAGTTGCGTGCATAAAGAATTTTAGTTTGTAAGACAACATAATATATTTAAACTTTTGTGTAATCATATTTCGATTTTGTATACAAATAATATAAAATGTAATAATAAGTTTTGTTTGTAAGATGTAAGATGCAAATAAATGTACCACAGCATGTTAAAATTAAATTAAAATTCAAGTACAGATCGTTTTCTAATATACAGAGGTAAATATGTATAAATTTGTAATATTAAAAATCTTAGAACATAAGAACATTTTGCAAGCAATTAAAAATAATAAGAATATATACTTCACCTTCCTTAACATCAAATGTTGCTTGATTTTGTTTGAGTGTTAAATCTGTATTTTCCTCTTTGACATCAAAATTTTCGGTCTTAATATCTTCAATATTAATTTCAATAAGACTTTCATTGACTGATTCATGCAACAATGGATTTTTTAAATAAGATCTTAATGTTTTCTCACTGTTTTCACATTGTTTATTAAAGGCATATGTTCGCTTTAATTGGCGACTACAATCTTTGCATATAAGGCGCGGAAGACCGTCTTTTTCTATAGGCTGAAAAATATATAACTTGCCAATAAAAAGTGATGATTTTATTAAAACAATGATATATTATAATATTAATTGAACTACATACTTTTAGTTTAGTGCAATTCGATAACATCTCGCAGTACAAAACTTTTTTCTTAGCATAATAACTATTATAAATATCAAACGTTTGTTTATTTGATTCCAGACAAATACGGCATATATTTTTAAAATCCATTGACTTCATCGGAAACGGCTCTATTATCAAGTTACACTTACATTTGTAAACTAAAAATTTATTTATTTAATTTTTATGTTTTAATAATTTTTTCTGATTTATCATTGATACTTGATAGCTAATAACGATACAGTATGCACCGAAGCCGATTTTAGTTTGTCGTTGACTTGTAAATGTTTTTGTGTCAAATTGACAGCCAACACTCACTTTGGAGTTGCTAGGTAGCAATGCCACTTCAAAGAAAACAGCAAGGCCGAGTAGCGATTTAATTCACATAATAGGATTATTCGATTGATTTTACAGTTTATAAATAACTGGCAATACATTTTGTAAAATGATGACATTGACAATTAAAAGTAAAATGTCGGCACGTTGATGTTATTGTTTGCTTTGCGAATATAAATTTATAACGCTTTAACTAATATCAAGAAGAGTTGTAACTTAAAAAATCAAAATGTCAGCATTACAGAAGACTATTATGAAAAATAAACTACCACCAAAGATGCCTAGAACGTCGGGTACCTCAAAGTAAGGAAATAATAATTTTATTATGCAAATAATTATGTTATAATAATGAATTTGAGTTTATATTTAACATTTGTATAAATAGACTAAAATGTTTATAATGATAAAAACTTACAGGCTGGCGCCCTTCAGCGGTGGACGGCGCAAAGATTACACACCGGTTTCTTGGAAAAATTACTTCGAGAAATTTGTTGACTTAGAAACTGAAGGCGGCGTGTTCAGGGTGTACTTATCTCCAGAGCCCGACATGAATCAGCGACCGAGGATTGTGACTTTGCACGGAGGAGGCTACTCAGCTTTAAGCTGGGCGTTATTTACAGTAGGTACAGCATTTTGCCTAATACTGTTTTGTGGACATATATTTTAACCAATTAATATTACCAATAATATATAATTCATCATGCTTCATTTAGCTAAAAGTAATTTATAAGTAAATGATGAATATTAATATAGTTTACTGATTTCAGCAAGAAATAACTAATATGATACACTGCCAAGTGGTGTCATTGGATGTGCGAGCTCACGGAGAGACCCAAGCTAAGGATCCAGATGACCTGAGTATAGACACTTTAGTCAAGTGAGTTTTAAACTTTAGTTATATGGTACTTGGTAGATATAGATTTGTACCAAACATTCTCATGCAGTCTTAACTAAAATTCAGTCCCAAGAATGTTTATTGGATGGATTCGCCTTTAATTTCAAATTATTGCATGAAAGGCATCACCTTTTAAGCACCTCTCACCTTTCAATCACTCTTAGTATTCAATATCACATTATATTTAATAAAAATCAGTATTTCTATTATAATTTGGTCCTTACTGTATATCTGATTATAGTTAAATTATTTATTTGTGTTTCTTCTATACAAGATTAGTATCAGTTGATTTTTATCTGATTTTGTGAATTGAATTGTAAATAATTACTTTATCTATTATCTTTGTTAAAGAGTAGCTAATTTTTTAAGTTGTGTAATTGCGATTGTTAATTTTACATTTTACTTTGTAGAATTATGATTTAATGAATTGTATTTTTCTATATGTATTTTTTATGATATATATATATATCTATTGTAATTATTAGTAATTCTATATATATTATAAACTCTGCCGATTTTCAAAACACAATTTTTCACAAATTTATAGTGAATACTTATAAAGAATATGATGGTTTTCTCTATGAGATAAACGAACTGCATCAAAACTAGTATTATGCTAATTATATATATTATAACACATAAATATAAAATTAAAAAAGAAAAACTTGACAAATTACAGAGATGTGGAACAAGTCCTTCACAAGCTGTATGGACAGGAGATGCCGCCAATAATTTTATTGGGGCATTCAATGGGCGGGGCTATAGCTGTGCGCGCGGCGCATGTACCATCTCTTGAGCCCTATGTGCAGGGAGTGGCAGTTATTGATGTGGTGGAAGGTAAGTTCCAAACAATGGTAAAGGGTCTTTGGAAATTGTAAAGTAGCATCTAGAATAAGTTTTACTTTTGGCTTGGATTTTATTCCCTTCCACTGCTACAATGCAGATTCATTAATTTCATAAAATTATCATTGTTCTACATTTTGCTTTTTATAAACATTGTATAAATTACATAACTTTTTTATTTTTTCAAAAGTTAACAAACTCTGTTGGTGTCTGCTGTATTTTTATACATTTATAAGCAATTACAGGAAAACTTATAATAAACTAGTTTTCCCGCGCGGCTTTGCTCGCCAGTTCATCCGCGTGTTGAAGGGGGGGGGGGGGGGAAGTTAGGTACCCTATGTCCTTTTCTTCATCCCTGACATTGTTTATTCTGAATTTGATGATTATCCGTTGAGTAGTTAAGGCGAGACAGCATAACAAACAAATTTACTTTCACATATCTTTCAGGCACGGCAATGGAAGCTCTGGCCAGTATGCAAAGCTTCCTACGCAGTCGACCAACACATTTCAGAAGTATAGAGCACGCCATAGAGTGGTGGTGAGTTTCTTCACGTGTTTAATTACACAGTACTGCTTGTCATTTGTTACTTCATCATTTGTATTATTAAAAACGAAAAGAAAACATTATGGGATCTATTTGATGCTTTTCTGCATGTTCATCATCAGAGATTTCTGTATGACAACTGTTATATATAATATGAATATACCTGGCTTGGTTAGTGGCTAGCCATGAGGCTGAAGAATCCAAGGACCTGATTTCAAATCCCGTCTCGAGCCTTTAAAAAGTTATTAGATGAGTATGGCTGCCATGCCTGAAAATGGTCAGGATGACAAATGATTCCTCTTTTATTGATACCGGTTTCATACCGGGTCTAGTGTACAGTATTGTTGATTATTTTGGTGTTTTTGCCTATTATTTGCGTGTCGTGCTTGCTTAATGAATTTGTTTTCCAGTGTGAGGAGCGGACAGGTGCGAAATGTTGACTCGGCTCGAGTATCCATGCCCAGTCAAATCATAAAGTGAGTTATTTTAAACAAACATAAACAAACAAACGGTGCTCTGAAACTTTACTAAGCTTTGTGCGAGGCCGTCTGCAGAGGTACGTATTTTACCGCCGACCAGCAATATTCAGCATTTTTGTGTTTCGGTTTCAAGGCCGAGTGAGCCGGTGTAAGTACAGGCGGAGGAGACATAACACCCCAGCACGCACGCCGCCAGTGCAGCTGAAAGTTTTATAAATAACGTGCAATGTACATCTTTTGAAGTGAAATAATACTCGGACGAAACTGTACCGATTATATATTTACACTTCGGATAGAGCTTCGGTGTCATACGGGCCGCGCCCTAATTCTATTACACCTTATTTAGCTGCTCGACGGGCCGGCTGGCCACCAACGAGGTGGAGGACTACCAGAGCGACGCCACCCCCACGGAGCCGCTGCCCCCCCCGCCGCGCGGTGACGTCATCGCCGAGGAGGGCGAGGACGGCGACGGCGAGGGGGACGCCGCGCACTTCGCCAAGCCGCCGCCCGGCGACGACCAGGGGATGAGGTGAGCGTCGCCGGCGCGGCCGGGCCCGGTCGCCGGCGCTCGCAGGCTGACGCGCAGTGCCCGCAGGTACGGCTGGCGCGTGCGGCTGGCGGGCTCGGAGCGCCACTGGGCGGGCTGGTTCGGCGGGCTGTCGGCCGCCTTCCTGTCCGCGCGGGCGCCCCGCCTGCTGCTGCTCGCCTCGCTGGACGGGCTGGACCGCGACCTCACCGTGGGGCAGATGCAAGGTAGGCCCGCCGCCCGCCGCCCGCCCCCCCCCGCTCACCTCCCCCCCGCTCACCGCCCCGTGTGCTTGCAGGCCGCTTCCAGATGCAGGTGCTGACGCGCTGCGGACACGCCGTGCACGAGGACTCGCCCGCCGAGGTGACGTCAGCTCACTCGCACACACCGACACGTCATTTCATAAACACTAAAATACATTAATTACACACATGTCCCGCTTGTCGTCGACGTTGACCCGGCCGGGGTTGGTCGAGGGTCACCACGGGTCAGATAAACATGTATAGTACTTCTGTAGTTCCATACTTACTATACGAACACGTTTAAAGTATCGTCTACACGGGCTAGACCTGTTACGATTGAAGAAGAAAAAGGTAAACGAATCTTTGATGTAAATATCTTGTAAAAATATACGAGTACGCGGTAGAGGTGTACCCGTTTATGAAGTAACCGAGGAATTGTTCCCTCTCTGTCAGACGCTTTCAAATAATCTATGTATATAATATCAATCGGTTGATATTTGTCGTAATTGGATTATTTTTATGTCGAACGAATAATTGAGTAATACAGCGTGTCCTTATAGTTACAGAAATAAAAAATCAATACCAATTAAATCATAATGTCGTGTACCATAACCTGTGTGTCTGCGTGTGCGTGTGCAGGTGGCGCGCGTGTTGTCGTCGTTCGCGTTACGTCACCGCCTCACCGAGAGCACGCAGAGCGACGAGCACTTCCTGTAACCGCCGCGCCCCCCCCCCCCCCCGGACACCCGGGGATCTGACGCGTGGCCAAAAGATCTCTTCGAATATAACATAATCGTGTAATGATTGCTTTTTAGCACCCTTTTGGGTCACCTGATGAAATCTGCTCCTTCGACTTGACTGTATTCCAGTGGTAGAAGTAGTAAAAATAAACATTTCATTTTAATAATAATCCATTCTATTTACATTGGCAACACAGCGAAGCTGTTATATATATCTCTATTTATAACACAACTCCACTTCACTGCTCGTATACACTTTATTTTGCTTCTAATATTTACCTACGTCCTGCCAATTCAAGGTCACAGGTACTTATTTAGACGGGCCGGTTGGCGGGGTTGGTAGATACTTGCCTTTCACGCCAAAGGTTGTGGGTTCGATTCCCACCCAGGATAGACATTTGTGTGCATGAACATGTCTATTTGTCCTGAGTCTGGGTGTAATATCTATATAAGTATGTATTTACAAAAGAAAAGTAGTATATGTAGTGTATCAGTGTCTGGTTTCCATAGACGAGCTCTGTAAAAGCTTAGTTTGGGATCAGATGGCCATGTGTGAATAATATCCCAGGATATTATTATTATATTGACTCCTACCTACCGCTGGACTCTGCTCGTCATATATTTTTTCATTTGTAATAATACTTTGGTCTCATTATCGCTGTAATCTAAACTTTCGTAGTTAAATTGAATTTTAGGTAACCTATACATGAAATGAACAATGAAATCGGAGGCTAGCAAACTTGGTTGTGTTAATTTTATTCCCCTGTGACGTCATTAAGTCGTATTTATTTGTTCATTGTAAAAATATATATTAGTATAAAGTAACGGATTGAATAATTTACGTAAAAGTTTCTTAAATATTATAGACGGAGTGAAATTATTTATTCTGTGTAGTGTGGGGGCGTTAGATGTTACGTAAGCAAGCTTCCTGGAGGTTTAATATTGTACTTATAAGATTTAGATTATTGTTTTAGAAATAATTGTTTTTTTTTATTGTTTGTATCGATTTGTCTTTCTTATAACATTATCATTTTGGGAGTGAAAACGATTTTCTTTTATGCAGTGGTGGTGGGGGGGAGTGGGGGAATATAAAACCCAAAAATATTGCTTACGTAAAACTCAAGTACGCCTTCCCTATTCGCTTATGAGTAAGTATTGTATAGAATAGGAAATGTCTGTGTGTATATTAAGATTACTTCTAAATTAAAGTTCTTTATTTATAAAACTTTAAAGAAACCTCAAACAGACGGAAAACATTTGGAAGTATATAACGCGGTACATAAAAAATAATTAACTTAAAGTTCAAATAAATCACTCCGAGACGTGTCGGGCCGCGCTGTCGAGTTACGCCAATGTTCAGAGTTTAAATATATTGTACATTATGTACTGAATTCATTAATCAAGATGTAATCTATTTATCGCCTTCCTGAGGCTTACAAAAGTGTAACGAGACCGACACGCACACAGCGACGCACGCGCACGCGCGTCCCGTGGTCACGTTATGCGATTTCATAATTAAATATTTAAATTCAACTATATTCAATATTTTTTATATCTTCTCGAACTTTTATAAACGTAAATACAATTAGAACGTTTTAAGAAAGATTTTATATACATTACAAATAAAGTGTCGTCGCGGAGGGGGGACCAGGTCGTCTGTCGCCGAGTTTTTCATTAGTGTTTGAAATAATGTATTACTAGCAATAGTGGTCACTTTCTTGTTGTGTATTTCAATACGATACTGACACGACTCGTGCTGTCCTGTTTAATCGCACACATAAAACAGAGATAGCTATATTATTAGATAGATTGTGTACTAAAGACTCGGCTCAACTGTCTCACTGTTGTATTCTTGTAAGGATAATTCGTCGTCGGGTCTCGCCTGGTGGTTCGGACAACGACTCTAGATGTTAAATACTTAAATGATATAAACAATTACATAATTTTCTGTAAGTAAATAAACAGTTTACATTTTTACGTTTTCCGTCCTCTTTGTTTGAATTACATTTAGAACAAAGTTAATTTAATCAGAAATTAAAATGTATTTTTAAGTTTATTTTTGTAAAATTTAACAACGATTAATTTAAGAGGTTTCTTGCAAATGTTATAGAACATTATGTAGTAAGTGCATGTAACGTGTTCCCTGTGTCGAGTAGTCGCATCATGTCACGAGGTGACGTCACTCGCGAGGAGCAGTGTTGACTGCCGACTGCCGAAGTGTACAACTGTCTGTCTGCAGTCGCTAGAGTGGACCGTCTCTTCAAATGTTGTTACTATAATGTATGAAATGATTGTTTATTTATTAAGATCTTATGAATAAAAATCTATGAACAATTGTGTATTTTATTCAAAATATGGGACACTTTGTTATAGTAGATGGTAACATTACAACATCTCCCGACGTCGAGGGCGGACGGCGGCCTCACAAACTGCACCCTGAATACATTTTACATGAGGCTCGGGCTTAATTTTAATCGACAATAGTAGTTGATTTCTAGATTCCATTAGAAATAATTGATGAAATATTTTTATTTTTTTATTAAAAGCTTATCTGTAAACGAGATCATCACATTAATTTTCATTCAACTTGCAGGTAAAAAAAAACATTTCTGTTGTTAACATTTTATTACATTAAAAAGCATAATTAACAACCTTTATATAATTGTATTACAATAGAATAATTCACAATAAATAATTATTTTAGAAGTGCGCTTACTTGCGTATGACTAGCAAATGAAATCACTCATTATTGTGTGCGTGGTAAGGTTTCTTTTTCACAAATACTGTTTAGAAACGAGCCATTATAGCAAGTGTTCATATCTTAAGCACTTGGTATAATAAGTTTCATAAGAACAACTTTCTGTAACTTGAGTTCTATAAAATAAAACCGAATCTAAGAGTTGTTTTTACACGGAAGAGGATTAAAAACATAAGCTAAGGGTCTTAGTTCAAAGGTAACATTTTTATTTACAACTACCTGAACAAAAAGCAAAAGAATTAGTGAGACTATCGTATTTGATTGCTAGCGTTTACATTCAATAAATAATTTTGAATTATATAAAACAAAGTACAACCATATTTAAACAACAAAACATCACAACATATTTGAAAAAAAAAGTATATCGATACTGGCAACATATTTAAATATCACAAGCAATTAAGTACCTACGAGATATTTTAATACTTTAATTAGATGAGCTGAACGTTAGTAATCTCAAGCAAAGCAACAATAAAAATATATTACAAATTATTTTTATGACAGTTTGTTCTTAAAGTCAATTATTAATTTTGATTTTAAAACAATGATGAGTATGAATTAATTAATAATGCACGAAGGGTGTCGGTTTGTACATAATCATTCTAATTCAAACACATTGGTTCGTTCTAAAAACTATTTCTGTTACCTAAAATTTAAGAATTAAGTATTTTAATTATAAAAATGTTATAATAGTATATTTAAATTTAATAGTTTTCTTTTATATGGTAACATTTTTTATTTAGTAAATACTGTTATTCATATATTTGTTAATTTTGTTTTCTTTAAATTTCTAAAAATAATTTAACGAGTGTTGTATTTGATCTTTATCTAATTGAAATAGAAATATCTGTAAGTGCGGTTATGTAAACAAGTATGAGATCGATAATGAGTTTGGCGAGACGTCACCAGCCGGCGCGTGTGCGCGTGTGCGCGCGTGCGTGTGCGCGCGTGCGCGTGTGCGCGTGTGTGCGTGCGTCGCTCACACGGCGCTCTTCATCTCTTGTTTGACGCAAGACTTGAACGCGTCCCAGCCCTCGTTCTTCGCGTACGACTGGCGACCGAAATATAAAGTTGTTCAACATAACGTTTGGTGAATAGATTACATTACAAACGGTTGTAACTCACCTTGAACCCGCGGTGCAGGCGGTCCTTCATGATGGCGATGAACTCCTTGTAGCTGAGGCGGCCGTCGCCGTCGGCGTCGAAGATGGCGAAAACGGTGGCCACCAGGCGCGGCGAGTGTTCCTGGCCGGTGCACACGCGGACGGCGCGCTGGAACTCCTCCTTGGAGATGGGGTGGTCGGCCAGCGTGTACATGCGCATGGCGATGGTGAAGTCCTCCAGGTTGTTGAGGAACTGGCAGAATGTCTTGAACTCCTCGAAGGTGATGCCGCGCTCGTCCTTGACGCGGTCGAGCAGTCGGTCCAGGTACATGTCGTACTCGTCCGTGTCCAGGTACGTGTAGCGCAGCAGGATCTTCGCGAAGTCCACTTCAGATATCGTTTCGTGTCCTGGAAATGTTATTGTTACCTACTGATATTGGGATTCGAACCGGCCGCTACCGACAGGCCTTTCTGGATAAGTATCTCTCACTTAGCGGATGTTCTACTGCTAAGCAGTAATACTTTCCGTTAGTTACTCAAACAATTATTAATTATTAACAGTTAAAGCAGTGATTACCCTTCGCGAATTCGTGGAACTCCAGCTCTAACACCTCGGTCTGCAAGTTCTCCATAAACTGCCTGAACCCCTCAAATTTCAAGTCGTTTGTGCCCTTCTTGCCGAAGAAATGGACCTTCAAACACATTTACAGTTTTCCATATAATAAAATTCCATATATACTGTTATACATCAACATAAATCATAAAACCGAAAATGAACATCGAATTGTGTTCACAGAAATAAAGTCCTTTGTTTACGCCGAACTAATTTCGTTCGGGGAATCAAACGGGTAAATGAAACTAAGGAAAAGCTTTCCTCTATTCACACAACAATTAATCACTTTACAATTATTGTTCCGCATTATACATAACCAACAGCGAATATTTAGCAGCGCGATTAAGAAAATTGAGATATTGAATAAGCGCCATCTATCGGTATCGGGTTGTAACACATGTTATTTTACATCCTTCCTCCGCCTGCGTATGTCGCAGTCGTAACAGATTGTATTAAATAAATTAAAACCAAATGAGAGACTTTGGGATTTTTTCACTTAACCCTATCTCCACTGACGTGTCGCCCGAGCTTGTGGTGTAATTTTTCTATTATATGGATTCCTTTATGTATGTGCTTGCATGTACTTCCGGGCAGCATCGGAATCTTAATTTTATGTTGTATACAGTGGGCTCACCTGTAGGAGGGTGTCAACGTTGTGCCGCCTCTGCAGCCCCTGGTCGTCGTTGATGTAGTTCTCCTGCGGCCCCTGGCCCTCCTCCTCCTCCACGGCCATGCCGCGCTTGCCTTTCCACGCGTAACTAAAGATCTTCTCCATCTGAAACGTTACATCAGTTTACGTTAACTAAATGTTCTATTTGTTGGAATTGTCAAGTGGGTCTCTGCTTTATATCAAGTATTTAAGGTGAAGTATGAAAACTAAATTATAAAAAAACTACCAACTGATTTTCAATGTGGTCATGACATCACACATTAAATTTAAAATAATAATAAAAATATTCCGTACGAGTAGCAAACAGTAAAGAAGTAGGTATACAAGTTAGAATTCAAATATTTATTATTATCACTCATTATTATCAATCAAATAATATAATTTAAAAATAATAATAATAATAATATCCTCGGACATTTTTCACACACGGCCATCTGATCCCAAATTAAGCTTATACAAAGCTTGTGCTATGGAAACCAGACAACTGATATACTACATATACTACTTTTTTTTTTGGAAATACATACTTATATAGATAATTACACCCAGACTCAGGACAAACAGACATGTTCATGCACACAAATGTCTGTCCTGGGTGGGAATCGAACCCACATACTTCGGCGTGAAAGGTAAGTATCTACCAACCACACCAACCGGCTCGTCAAAAATCAAAAACAAGAATTCAAACAATCATAAAAACAAATATCATTTTTCATAATTAATTCTCTTTTGTTTTTCAACTTTTCAACAAACGCGTCTGGCACTTGTTAATTACTTTTTGGTAATTGTGATTTAACAAATTAACATAGGAAAAAAATGTTAAATCATTGGTAAAATACTGATTCAGATTCAATAGAAGATTTATTTACGACACGCGTAATCTAAGTGTGCCGGTCAGAAATTAGTCGCGAGTAGCTGTACAGACATCGTACAGGCATAGTATTAAAAAGGACGGTAATTTATGTTAGAGATTCGAATATGTATATTAAGTAAGGTTTTTTTTTCTGTTTAACCTTCTTGAACGTCTCGGAGAGTTTAATTTCAGGACGGTCGACATAGATTGCGCGTCCCGTAAGTATTCACCAGTTACAAATTGTCAGAACACGGATCAGTCAGGACTTCGTGCGCCGCGGCGCGGACAAACACTGCGAAACGTTAAACACCAGCTGTATTATGTCACAATTTCCAAAAATATTTTCTTTCTTAAACACAAGTGTATGCGTATGTGTAAGTGTACCACAATGGAATAAATCCTTAAAAAGCAAAAGCGAGCAACAATCGTACATAAAACGCCAACACACTCGACATTGAACTTACTACAGTCAGCTTCGGCCTAGGGTTTCTTTCAACCTGCTCCACCTTCTGCTTGAGCTCGCTGGACGACACTAGAGTAAGCAGCTACAATACACGCATATAATGCATATCATATATAACAGTAACAGCCTGTAAATGTCCCACTGCTGGGCTAAGGCCTCCTCTCCCTTTTTGCGGAGAAGGTTTGGAGCTTATTCCACCACGCTGGTCCAGTGCGGGTTGGTGGAATACACATGTGGCAGAATTTCGATGAAATTAGACACATGCAGGTTTCCTCACGATGTTTTCCTTCACCGAAAAGCACGAGATGAATTATAAACAGAAATTAAGCACATGTAAATTCAGAGGTGCTTGCCCGGGTTTGAACCCACGATCATCGGTTAAGATTCACGCGTTCTTACCACTGGGCCATCTCGACTTATCATATATAAGTGATATATATATATTATTTTATTTTTTCTCAAAAGATCCTTTAGGTACAATTTAACACAACGGAAGTTATTTAAAATGAAATATGAACTCTATTTGCTTTTGAGAGGCATTTTTTAAATGTTGACGATAAATATTTACGATAATGTTTTTTTAACATATGTTATTGAAATAAAAAAAACTATTGTCGCGATGACGTTTTTTTATAACATTAAATTAACGTTTTTGTTAATGGCTTATTAATCTGTGTTAAGTTTATTGTTTCATATAATATGAAGCTTTCGTATAATATTTCATGTTTAGACACATTGATTTAAGCGAAGAACAAAGATTCGACCTCATAATAGCTTGAATTTTACAGAAAAATCATAGATTAATATGATACGATACACTCACTAAAAATTAAATATTTACGATGAAATTTATTTTTAATTAAAACTTCTTAACTTTTATTTATTAAAAAGTTTTTTATCATAATATTATTACTAAATAATATTTTTTTATCCAATCCAAGTTCGATTGATTGGGATATATTTATGGAATTGTAATGTAGTATGTTTTAATTTTACATTATTGATGAATTTTTTTATATAAACTAATCGATTTGTGAATACCCGTCAGATTAAATCGACTTAACTGTTCCATTCATATTATATATGATACACACAATGCTACCGGACACTAGTAATAAGTGATTATTGATATTTCACTTGTTATGTAAATAGTGTAGTGTATATCATATTATTCGGTGAAATTCCTTCCCATATGTGACAGCAACTGAACACAGAACTTACTGCCTTCTCGGTGTGGACGTCCAAATCCTTTCGCTCCTTCAGCGTGCCGCCGAGCAGGCGCTGTATCTAATAGTGGCGGTGCAAATCGAATACGAGTTGTAAAAAGAAAAATAATAAAATATATATGACATATATATATATACAAAACGAAATAAAAATAAAATAAAACTACATATAAATATGAAATAAATCTAGGTATATAATATTTATGTGAATACTGTGCGTGCTATAATGGTGTGCAAAAATATTGCTATACCTAAAAAAATAAGATAAACACAACATAGCCGATCCGGTTTTGTCCGGTTATGAAATCTTAGTTAATAAGTGTTCAGGCAAGAGCTAATTGCGCAACGCTTTATAACAACCGAATTAATAAATCTATTATCTGCTAATTTATATTGCAACGCTTAGTAATTATCTACATAAATATTAATTATAGAGTGCAAATTATATTTTTCCTTTTCGTTACCAATATCTTTCGCAATTAATTTTATACATTATTTTGCGCTCATGTCGCCCGATATCGATCCGCCTTGGCCACAAAGTGTTCACCAAATGCGAGCTCCGTGCGCATCACTTCGACACATCTGCACGAGTTTTCTTCCTCTACCTCCATTACTTTTTACCATTTTCTTCTTATTGCTATTATAAAGCTGCGGACACACTACACTATGTATTTTCCCGATTAATGTTCCCGAGCCTAAATATTAGTACCTAATAATCTATAATATCCAGGATGACGGACGTGAGCGAAACTACCGTTTAGTACGCGATGCGATTAAAATTTACTAACATAAATAATAGTAGTTACGACGTTGGCTTTGATTTGTTAATATTGTATAAGTATAACCTGTAATGCATTCAAGTAAATGTCGAACAATGTGCGCGCGAATCGATTGTGTTAGTAAACTGTGTTCGCAACCTTACAGTAGAAATACGAAAAAAAGTTTATCAGACGAAGAAAACTTGTGCAGTCGGCTATTGAACTCACAGTCGGGATCGCGATAAGTGGAACTTCTGTGAAGATATTACTGCCGCGGGTGAAAATCCCAATATATAATATAATATGAACAATGAAATGAAAAATACTTTGATTAGCTTATTTATAATCTATATTACCTTCGTTTATAAGGAGCACAGATTATATTGGTTGTATTCGGTTTCATACTTACGACTAGAAACTCGTTTTTATCGACTCTCTGGTTGCCGTCCGTGTCGAACATGTTGAACGCTATCTCGAACCCTGAAGCTGGCTCTGGAAAACGTTACAGGATATTAAAAATTATTAAAAATTGGGAGGACATGGTCCGGTCGAATGTAATATAAATAATAAGGTTCCCATAATGTGTTCACATATAATTTTCTTGAATCCTTAGGTTTATTATATATCAAATTATAATGAATTATATGAAAACATCACGCTAGTCCAAGTCCGACTTTATTCAGTATTAAACATTTTTGAACTATTATTATATTATAAGCCGAGATGGCCTAGTGGTAAGAACGCGTGAATCTTAACCGATGATCGCGGGTTCAAACCCGGGCAAGCACCACTGAATTTTCATGTGCTTAATTTGTGTTTATAATTCATCTCGTGCTTAACGGTGAAGGAAAACATCGTGAGGAAACCTGCATGTGTCTAATTTCATTGAAATTCTGCCACATGTGTATTCTACCAAGCCGCATTGGAGCAGCGTGGTGGAATAAGCTCCAAACCTTCTCCTCAAAAGGGAGAGGAGGCCTTAGCCCAGCAGTGGGACATTAACAGGCTGTTACTGCACTGTACTGTTTACTGAACTATTACAAAAAATATTTTAAGAATGTCAATTATAAGGAAAGTAACCTAATAGCTTGTATACGTCCCACAGCAGCAAGAAGGTTTAGTTTAGATTAAGCTTTACGTGTTTAAGCCACTGAGCTATCTCGACTCTCTTAAAAGTAATGTCCGTTCATTTACTTACTCGTGAGGATGGATAGAAGAAATAGGTACTCGGTGTACGAGATGATCCCTGAAAATAATAGAAAATGAAAATATCATAGAGATGTCTCGTTATGTCCTGAACTGAACAAACATTATCAGATATTTACAGGGTTTCGCGTCATTCTGTTATTTTTTTAGAAAACAAGACAAGCATTAAACTATTGATGATAATTAATTAATAACCTACACTCAACGACCTTGGAAACTTGAAAATATATACCCATAATTATACTGGCACACCAACCCTTAAAGCATGAACACACACCACAAAAAGTATTGATGATTGTCGGTATAATGATTATGTGTGGGGTAGTACCTACCGTGACACACTAGATGTAAAATTAAACATATAAGTCTAAAGATATATTTATGTCATTAAACAAATATAACTCACCTCTATCCCTCATGCTGCGGAACATCTGCGAGGAGCCTTTCTTCAGAGGCGGTACCTGGTCTCGCAGTTGCTCAATCTCTTTAGTCGTGAGGATGCGCCGTTTCAAACGTGCTGGAAGGAGTTTATACGTTCATGGCACAATTGAAAATGTTAATGATGACGATGGCCTCGTAAACGAGATCTACCACGATGGCTATTTCGAGAGGGTAGGCTGAAGCTTGACGGCAGGCAGATATCTACCAAATAATGTTACACGATGGATTTAATAAATGGTGTTGAAAGCTCACGTCTCGGCTCCTGCTCCACGACGGACTCCAGGAAATCCTGCGGCGTCATGTACAGCTGGCCCCCGTACTCCACGCTCGCAAATTTGATGAAGCGACGCTCGCGTGACGTCAGCTTCACGGACTTCATCAGTTCTTCCGGTTGCTGAAACGGTTTTAATAAAACGAATTTAGTTTCGAAAAAAATATTTTTAATAAATAAACAGTAAAATAATAATGTCGTCAATGAATAATGCTAATAAATATAAATTTATCTTGAAATTAAACGTTAAACCTGCGGCAGGATTGGAAACGACCATAAAACAGAGGATCAGATTAGACACACGACTTACACCGAGCCAGCTCCAGCAACTTGACTCATTGACGAAGATACTTAACATCTACCGCCAATGAGGAACACAATATACTATGCGTATCACGAAATATTTGACCTCATATAGAAACAAAAGCATTAACATCGTTATAACACTTTATAAACTAAACAGTCAATGTAATCAACTAGCGTTCGCGAACACCTCTCGTGTAATAACTTAGCTCTTAATTGGAAATTCAAATTGAATATTCGCGACCATTTGCCGTGGAGTACCGGCTTAGAACAGTACTCCCCCAATCTCATCCCGTGGATGTCGTAAGAGGCGACTGAGGGACGGGGAAAAGGGGGAATGGGCAGCAGCGTCCTCCCCCCATAAACATATTACCCCCCTACTTCGCTCGCCAACACGCCTGCCCAGCGCGGCGACTATGGGCAAACCCTCCTTAATGGCAGATGCGCCCAAAAAAAAGACCCCCAGTTACCGCAAGCCCGCTAGGCCCGACCAAGGTAGCGGTCGCGGTATCGGCAGGGCAGGGGGTGCTAAGAATCACCGGTTCACGGCAGGCTACCGTATAAAACGACTGCACATGGCAATGTACAATGGACGCTCGATGAGGCTGGACCATCACCTCGCCGAATTAGAAGTAGAGTTAAGTCATGTAAACTGGCATATACTGGGGTTATCTGAAGTCCGAAGATAGGGGGAGGACACGATAACTTTAGAGTCCGGTAACTTACTCTACTTCCGTGAAGGTGATAACCTCTCCCAGGGTGGTGTCGGTTTTCTAGTCAAAAAGGATCTCATTAGCAGCATTGTGGAAATCAGTAGTGTGTCGAACCGGGTAGCGTACCTTGTCCTAAAACTTTCCGACAGGTACTCCCTGAAGGTCGTACAGGTATATGCGAATAAAAGGCATATATTTAGAGATGTTTCAGTGATCAACAGATTTAATACCGGAAGTGATCACCGCTTGGTTCGAGGCACTCTAAATATCGACTTAAAAGCCGAAAGATCGAGAGTGATGAGGTCTACTCTCCGACCTACCATGCTACAAGCTGCTCAAGGCTCCGAAAAGTTCCAAATGGAACTTCAAAATTAATTCACCGCGTTGGAAACCGTAAGCAGCATTGACGAGAAAACCGACACGATGGTCAAAATACTGCAAAACACATCCCGCAAGTGTTTTCCGCCACAGAGAAGAGACAACGCACCAAAACTCTCTGCTGAGACACTCGAGCTCATGAGAAAACGACGAGAACTACCATCGTTTTTGTCAGATAAGGCCTTAAATCGAACAATAAAAACGCTGACGCGACGCGATCTCCTACGCTCCAATACCCGTGCCATCAAGGCTGCGATTGAGCAAAATCGGGGATCGAAAGTGTTCGCTTGCAAGTTTGGGAGGCCGCGTCTGACAAAACTTAAAACTGAAAATGGTGGGGTCGTTTCCTCTAGGCCTGAGATTGTCGAAGAAGTAGAGAGGTTTTATGGGCAGTTGTTCTCTTCAAGATCGGATAAACCCGTGGGAATCAGTATTGATGACCAGCGCGCCCCTCTAACACGCCATTACTCCGAGGAGCTCCCGGTCACCAAGGCGAGATTAGGGCGGCTCTAGAACAGCTTAAAAACAACAAAGCTCCGGAAGATGACGGAATCATAACAGAGTTGCTTAAGGCAGGCGGGACTCCGGTCCTGAAAGAGCTAGCAAGCCTCTTTAATTCCGTCATCCAACATGGCAAGACCCAGGAAACGTGGAGCGGGAGTGAGGTGGTACTGTTTTTCAAGAAAGGACCCTCTTGAAAAACTACAGACCAATCTCTCTCCTGAGTCACTTGTATAAGCTGTTCTGAAGAGTCGTCACGAACCGTCTCGCCAGACGACTTGACGAGTTCCAGCCCCCAGAGCAAGCCGGCTTTCGATCAGGCTACAGCACCATGGACCATATCCATACTGTTCGGCAGATTGTGCAGAAGACCGAAGAGTACAATCAGCCTCTGTGTATGGCATTTGTGGACTACGAGAAAGCCTTCGATTCCATCGAAACCTGGGCAGTGCTCGACTCATTGCAGAGATGTCATATCGACTGGAGATATATCGAGGTACTGAGATGTCTGTACAACGCCGCTACAATGACTGTCCACATCCAGGACTGTAAGACGAAGGCGATCCAACTGCGCAGAGGGGTGAGACAGGGGGATGTAATATCCCCGAAACTGTTCACCAACGCGTTGGAACACGTTTTCAAGACGCTGGATTGGACTGGGTATGGAGTCAATGTAAACGACGAGTACATCTCACACCTTCGATTTGCCGACGATATCGTCATCATAGTAGAGTCGCTGGAACAACTCACCGAAATGCTGCGTAGCGGTCTTAGAGTCTTCCCGGTGTGTCGGTCTCGGTATAAATTTGGACAAGACCAAGGTCATGTTCAATAGGCATGTCGTGCCGGGACCGATATACGTCGAGGGGAAACCACTCGAAGTTGTTAGTAAGTATACCTACCTAGGACATATAATACAAGTCGGTTGGAACAACTTCGAGAAGGAAGCCGATCGAAGAATTCGCTTGGGCAGCATTTGGCAACCTTCGTCAAGTCCTCAAGTCGTCTATACCGCAATGTTTGAAGACGAAAGTCTTCAACCAATGCGTCTTACCTGCCATGACATACGGTGCCGAAACGTGGACACTAACTGCGGGACTAGTCCACAAATTCAAAGTCGCTCAGCGTGCTATGAAGCGAGCTATGCTCGGAGTATCTTTGAAGGATAAGATCAGAAATGAGATTATCCGGAAAAGAACCGGAGTCACCGACATAGCTTGCAAAATTAGCAGGCTGAAGTGGCAGTGGGCTGGTCACGTATGTCGTAGGACCGATGGCCGTTGGAGCAGACGAGTACTAGAGTGGAGACCGCGAATCGGCAAGCGCAGCGTAGGGCGCTCTCCAGCCAGGTGGACCGACGACCTTAAGAAGGTGGCGGGCACCAAATGGATGCGGAAGGCGGAGGACAGGAAGCTTTGGCGCACCTTGGGAGAGGCCTATGTTCAGCAGTGGACAACGATTGGCTGTTGATTGATTCACGACCAGATCAGGTAAAGGTACCAAAAATATTTGATATTTAATTTCACAAATTGTTGTATCAACATTAACAAATAGATAGTGAGTAGAATTGTTACCAGTAAGCAAAATAAACAAAAATATTAAATTTTAATTTTAGTATAATCAATATTGTAGCGATCCGCCTGTGGCTTTGCACGGGTAGCACTGAGTAGGTAGACATAATATAGCAAAGCGGATTAGAAATAAATAAAAAAACGAGCTTTAAAAAGATGTAATGTCCCTTGTATTTGTACCAAACTAGCTCACTCTACGCACTGGTCCTACTCCTAAAGTATATCTATGTAGTAAAAAACTGTATATAACAGTACAAAACGGTAATAATAATAACATTATAGATGGGTAGGGCTTTCTACAGCGCCTATCACCCGTATAAATAAATTCTTGTCTCCAATCCTCCAAAAATAAAAATCTAGACCCACGTGCACGCTAGCGAGTTGCCGGAATTATTCTTAGCTTAAACAAAACGATATAATTAGATCGCTCGAACTGTCACCGGTTCTTCCTTCCGGATAATTTGAACGCGGAAGAGTTTTCGTCTCACGTTGCATGCCAAGGTTTTTGTTCCAATTTGGGACTGTTTTTAAAAACAGTCGGTGGGAGGTCTGCGGAGTATTTCTGGTGTATTGTTCCATTTTTGCAAACCGTGTGATTATTTGAGAGAAGTATCATTAATATTTTGGTGTCTCTTCGCGTCATGAAAACATCGACATAAAAGCATTAAATGTTTAATCAAATTATTTTTGATATAAAACAATATTATATGTCAAATATAAATACTAATTCTTAATATATAATACTAATTCTTTTTGAAAGTCCTCATTATTTTCACTGGAATTCACGAGCTTTTAAAAAAATCAGAAGAAAAACATTGATTGCATCAGTCTACGTGATCAGCTCGTCATTTTAAAAAACATTAACGATTATCAATTTCTCATTTCCATAACGATATCGCCGTTTCATACCTCAATCGCGAATCTGTGTCAGGCGGCGTGTTCAACACGAGCACATGATAATGACGTCACAATTATCGCAAATTTACAGGCATTAAGATCGAAACGTGAATAATCCCATTGTCCGTACGTACTACGTACGGGTCGTGTGGCCGCACCTCAAACGGGCCGGCACCTCGGGCTGCTCGTGAACTTACTTTTATTTAGATTTACAGCCGGGGGTGGCGGCCGGTTGATTTATCACTATATTTGTGACAAAACGGCTATTAAACAGACAATGTCGGTGCGATTTTATTAGTCTAATTTATTGACACGATAAGGGATTCGGCTAAATAGCCAAGGGGTTGCTTTATGGTGTGATGTATGTTTTTTGTATTTATCGCTTTACCTGTCTGTAGGTGCTCCGCCATATCAGAAGACGTCACAGACGATTCGGACAGACTAATGACTTTGTGGACGCGGAGCGGGGACGCTGAGTGGTAGACTTTCTGATTAATGTTTTATTTAGGGTGTCACATTCGCTGAAGATTTTATTCTAATTTGTTTAGAAAGGGAAACAAGCAAATAGGCCTCAAAGTAAATAGGGATGGCAAGTAGTCAGCTTCACCCATAGACGATATCGTTGTATAAATACACAGTATTGAGCTTTTGAAAAAGAATATGCGTACCGTTTCGTACGTTCGGGATACCATACAAAAAAACCCTACCATAGGTATAAGGTATGTATATTCTTATAAAATATGTGTAGATTTCTAAACTATCGGACTATATTTACGAACTTTAGACCGACTTACCGCAATTTAGTGGAACTGAAGGCAAGTAAATAAGCTGTTATCCTTTTGATCTCAACTAAAGTTGAAACTCGGATTGATTTTTTTCATCTACATAATTTTTCCATTAATATATACAAAACATATAACTCATGGGTCTCATATAAATATGATAGCGTTAAAATAACAAACGGATATAGCTTTTATATAATAAATATATCTAACACAATTTAATGTCTTAAATATATCACATTATTAAACATATATATTACCGTTCATTAAAATTTAATCGATAAATACTTGCATCGTAACAGACACCAGCGTTCATTTATTTATTAATGTCCACATCATTATATTTAGAAATAATAAATATTAAGAAGCGAAAAATTATTTAATTTAAAACGTAATAGGTCGTTAAGACATCGGAATTCAATGTAACTTATATTTATGAGTTTACTTCGTGTTAAGTTATGTTTTGGAATAGCGCTCGCCTCGTTGCTCTTGGGTTCCGTACATTTGGCGTTTCGATTTTAGGGACCGGATCGTGAAAAATGTCGACAAATTAAATCAAAGCCTCCAAACGTCCCATAGAGACATTTTGAATTAGTCGAATTGTTATATTTGTATTAAAATTCAAGGATAGTCGAGTTTTCATCTACTTAATTTGTGTTTATACTTCATCTCATGCTCAGTGGTGAAGGAAAACATTGTGAGGAAACCTGCACGTGACGTATAAATATCTACAACGTGTGTAACACGCATTGGAGCGTGGTGCTATAAGCTCCAAAACCTTCCTATAAAGTGGAAAGGAGACGATTATTTAAATCAAAGATAGATTAAAAAGGAATTAAAGCACATAAACGAATTGAATATAAGCTTTACTTCACATGTCGGTTGTATCAACTTATTAATTCTTTTACCGCCATAGAATGCTTTGTACTTCTGAAGTTTCGGTTACGTATGTCAATAACAATGGTGACTTTATATATACCATTTTCGAGCTCCCAGTGGAAACGAAACGTAAACCAAAACAATCAACGTTCGACGGATCTCTAAACGGTTCCCGTATTTATAATAACTTTTATAAAAGTAAAAACATTTCACATGACTAGCTCGTAAGTCGTAGTTCATACATTTATGAGTAGTGGCTGTCGTTTACAACCGGTAGCGGTTGAGCCACGGTTACAGGCGAGCTTAATAACTATAATAGATGAGGCAGAGGCCTTTGATGAACGACGGTGTCGTCGTAATAATATTGTACGCGGTAAACTTGTACTTACGTCTCATGGCGCCTCACTCGGAGGATACAAACTCAATTCTAACACTCCAGGCTCTGGTACCAGTGATATGCTTTTTGCGACGGAAAAATACATAAGCCGATATTTCTTACGATCTCTACCGATACTTTTCATGCAGTATTCGTGCTGTATATTCATTTAAATTTCAACTGAGTTGTCAATATATGAACGTTGAGAACAATTGGTTTTGTTTTAGTTTTAGACGGTCTTTATGTATATATTATTATGTATGTATTTATCTGCCTCGTTGGCTGTTTATAAGTTTGAGGGAATATTCTGCTAAATTCCTAAAATGTAATGTGGGCGTAGATCAGGAGAACATTGTTATCAATGAAAGGGGTAACTTGATGGTAATCATGGTGACCAATTCCCACACCCACAATGTTCAATCTGTAAGCAAACATAGTCGGAGCTAAAACTAGTTTAAAAATGTTAATGTTATTCCTAATGCCAATTCCTACCCGTTTTCATTACAAGATAATTCTCGACCTAAACACGTCTGATTGATAATCGTTTATAACCCTTTAGTGCGCAGCATCGTGGTCCATATTTCATCTGAGACAACCCGTTAGGTAGGATGCAATCTGTTTCGATGCGTTTATCAATTGAACTTACAATCAATGAAATAGATGTTGCTTTATAGAAATGCTTGTTGAATATATAAACATAACTTATGTGTCTAACGGTACTTTGGTATTATTAAATATTTAAGAGAACTTTAAATCGTATATAAATGGTAAGTATACGAGCAAGTAAACGAATCATCCGTCTAACTGTTATGACCAACGTTGGTAACATTAGCAGTAAATGAAGATGTGTCTCCCGCGTAAAGGAAAAAACAAATTTTATTTTCTATGCATGTCCAATCTTAAAATCATTTGTTTATTCGTTTGCATTGGGCTAAAAGTATAGACACGATTAGATAAAAAAAACAGAGTGTGCAGTGTCCCTCTTTAAATCGAAATTTCCGTAATCATTTATTAGACTCCATTATTAAATTCTTTTCTAACTTTCAAATCCCTATTTCTTATAGTTTAGGTCACGCGTTAATAATTAGTGGGACTGGAAATTACAATTTACATAATAACCACGAATTATCTCTTGTGTCTGAAATATATCGTTTTAATTCTTTATATCGAAGCAAATTGAAATAAATCATTTTTCTTTAACATTCGAAAATTTGATAATTTTTATCCAGTTTTAATACGAGTGCAACTTCAAGGGATACAATGACATAACAACATTGTATCATAACATACCTAATATCTAACAAATAGTGACATACATTTGTAGGTGTCTTAAATATATGATTGATACAAATATATTTTTTTAAACTAAGAACTAGACGCAATAGCGCCCTGCAAAAGAACATATACACGAATTCATCAGCCATTAAACCATACAACCCGGATCGTCCCACAAACACGTCAAAGGTAGCGCCCGATGGCTCAGTAAATCACCGCGGCCGCCATTAACCATATCGCGACATGTTCAACTAATACGTTACAAATATTTGTACAAAGGGCACTGTTCAACCGTCGGTTAGATTTATTGGTGCGGCGGCCATTACAAATGAGAGTAAAATAATAGTATTTATAATACTGCCTAAGCGCAAGATGTGATCAGGTAACAAGATTGTACGTCTTTAAATAGCATCGGATAAGTCGTATAGGGCTAAGTATATTTGCTTACGTGTTTTATTAATGAAATTCAATCAATTTTTATCAAACCAATCAATTACATTTAGATATTGGTTCCTTAAAATAATCTATTAAGAGAGCTTTGTTCCGTTTTCTTAAAAAGATTTTTTTTACTTTTAGAAATAGCAAAAAGTGGCTTACAGTAATGAGAATACATAATAATTAATCGATTCTGAGACTAAATAAACACGTTCCATGATTTTGAAAGCTAATATTTTTGTATATAAAGCGAAAAAATAGTCTGTTATTTGATATATTCGTAAATATATACAAAATAAGTTTTAGTAATAATTCTATGTTTATGTATATAGGTTCAGTATATAATGGTTTAAATTAATTCATACAAAGTTTATTTGATCAGCACCAGAGATCTCCATTACCTCGTCGAGAAGAAACGAATAATAATTACAACGTTACTACATTTCCTGAGAGCGGACAGAGGGTTTATGACCATCGAGGCGCAGTACACACATGCGTCAGTACAGTGTTACACACGCGTCGAGTGCTGTATGCCTTGTACGGTGAGCCTAATTTAATATAAGTGGAAGCAAAAATCTGCCTTAACCAACGAGTAACAAAGATCATTAATACATGCTAGTATTATAATTAGTTTTTTTTAGTAAGAACATCTCAAAGTACAAAATATCTCCACTTACTATGAAACTTATTGTATTGGTTTCACAAACATCTGATCTTTCTCGCTTGACCACTATCTGTTAAAAGTACTTCCTACACTTAATCTTAATCTTTGTTCAGAAATATGCTTAATACTTGCAAATTGTCTGAGTATTTGCTGCATATGTTTAAGTACTCGACCGATCCTTCTTTAGAAAGATTTTAATACAGTAACATATTGCGATTTTATTATCTTCCTGGAACACTAGTTTTATATTATAATAATAAGAATCGTTAGCGAACCCAATGTTCAAAAACATCGTAGGAGATCAGAGCTGCACAGAAAAGACAAAATATACAAAGATTACAAGCTTTTAATTTACAAATGGTTTCTATAATCAAACAATACAGTACAGTAACAGCCTGTGAATGTCTCACTGCTGGGCTAAGGCCTACTCTTCTTTTTTTTGCGGAGAAGGTTTGGAGCTTATTCCATCACGCTGCCCCAATGCGGGTTGGTGGAATACACATGTGGCAGAATTTCAGTGAAATTTGTCACATGCAGGTTTCCTCGCGATGTTTTCCTTTACCTTCAAGCACGAGACAAATTATAAACAAAAATTAAGCACATGAAGATTCAGTTGTGCTTGCCCGGGTTCGAGCCCACGATCATCGGTTAAGATTCACGCGTTCTAACCACTGGGCTATCTCGGCTATATACTCAAACCCGATTTGTTAATTCCACTGTCGATGGGCTATGGTCTTGTTAAATTGTTCTCACTTGTCAAAAATTACCTATTAAGACTAACCCTGTACTTATATTTCCGTCTTTTTCTCGTGAAAGTCAACTCGTTAGGAGTGACCCACAAAGCTGATCAATTATCGCACTTCGTTACAGTAATTACGGATACTTCGTGTTCTAATGCCGTTATCGTGACAAATCAGACGCAATCAGAGACCTCCGCTCCTAGTGCGAACGAGACCTTGTAAATGTTCGTATTAGTCGACAGACGGTAACCACTATGTTGGTGAGGATGCTATTAATCAATTCCACTGGAGGAAGGCTTAGGGCATGGCACATGAGCTTAGCGGACGGAATCAAATGAATAAGCTGCTACGATGCAAATTCAATATTACGCTAGCTTTGCAGTTCGGGTTTTATTTCAGTTAATATGATTTAGTTTATTTTGTTGCTGTATTGATTTGCCACCTAGGCAGGTAGCCTAGGCTCGGAATTCTAGTGGTAGTAGTACAGTAGGTTCATTACACCTTGATTCTTGACTCTATAAATCAAACTCTCTCTTTGAATCACTAACTGCATAACGCATACTTTTGTGTAAATACTTGACGCCGTAAAGTTATTATCCTATCCGCCTTTCCACCAACCACGGGCACTCAGTTCACACTCTATTATTTGCACATTATTTGCGACTCGTAAGCAGGTATCACAATCAATCACGTAACTCCATTCAGCACGCTTACTCCACCACCTAGCATTTATCGGCACCACTACCGCTGTCCTCTAACTCACGGCGTTGTTTATATTTTCTGGTGCAATAGTTCCAGATCTTTGAATGCTGTTTTTAAATATAAATATTGCGTGACTATTATCTATCACTGTATGCTTATTTATTTATTTATTATAACATCAATACCAACAAGAAGCACACTAATAAATACAATTGAGTCTTTAAATTCCGTAACAGCCTGTGAATGTCCCACTGCTGGGCTAAAGGCCTCCTCTCCTCTATTTGAGGAGAAGGTTTGGAGCTTATTCCACCACGCTGCTCCAATGCGGGTCGGTGGAGTCTTTAAACATGACGTTATATAAATCAAGTGTCTCCTAAATTATAGGTGTTCAAAATTCAAAAAACATTTCGAGTTAACAAAAATAATAATTTTAAAAATTAAAATATTTATAACAAACAGAAAAGATATTAACAATTAAATTATTATAAAATTATCACCTGATTGGTATAAAATGAATAAAATATAAATATCTGAAAACATTTAAAAATTTTAATACGATTAAAAGCAAAACAAAGTAAGAGGTACATTTATATGAAATAGAAGTTAAAAACAAAAATTTATACATTATTATTGTGGAAAAAAAATAGATAACTTTTTACGAAACTGATTCAATTTGTCATTAAAAATATCAATTATAAGAGCTTCGTTTGACACTCTCTTATTGTTAATCATATTATTGAGCATTTTGTAGATATTATTATAACCGATGATTAGCCTTATGAGTCTTATCTTCGCCTTTACAAGTTACGTTACAAAAAAAAACAATCCCCCGAGGAAAGCTCCGCAGAGTCGAGTGGAGCACAGCACGGGATGGGTAATATCGACACGATCCCGCAGCCTCACCGATCAGTTACAAGGACGGCCTTCGCAGTAATTTTAGTGGATAAGAATCCCACAAAGCCCTAGTTCCCCAAGGGGGCGAAGTACCTTTAAATCTACCTAAAACAATTTGTGTCAATTATAACATTTAATCAACAACAAACAATCTGTTAAGCTTTAGGTCAACTGCAACTAGTAACTTCGTAAGAATATTATATTTTATTATATAGTCCACACGCGAGTTCAATGATGTTTATAATTAACATTAGGTTACTTAAAGCAAAACATTTCTTCCTAATTTAGATAAATATTATTAAGAAAATCTTAAATCTTAATTAAGCACTTAAATGGCAAGTTAAAAAGTAACAAGATCACGAGAGACAGCAGTATTAAGTTGAAATCTGAATCCGACTTACGAAGTTATCTTAAGTACGAGTCTAATTACTTTACGTAAGCTTAACTGTGTGCCGTAACTGGTATGTCCAATGTTACCCAACTGACTACTGTACAATGAACATTCTGGGACAGGATCGAGTCGGACATTGGCCTAGCGCCAGTCGACTTGGTATTTTTACCACTCGCACCTGACTGGTTTCTAGGCCAATGAGCACTGTAGTCTAGATTAATATCACGCTAATACCCAACGTTGACAAGTGAATGATGAAATAAAAATAATTTTAGACAAGCAACTGTTAAATATTTGCATTTTTCCTGTAATGTTAATATGTCCCATGTGATTGAGTATGACGTCGTTTACAATCTCACTATATAAATAAAACGCATTTTATTGTATTTACTTCATCCCGCTTCCGTTTACGCAGCAACAAATTTTAAAATAAAGCCAACTCATTATAGACCAAAAAAAAATACTAATATTTCAGGATTATTACAGCTTTATATTGTATTTTCATTTCATACTATTCATTTTCTACATATAGGGAAATCATACATGCATATAAGAGACAAAACATCTAATTGATGTCGGTTGGTGATGTAGGCACGCCTCGACACTTTAGATATCACTTTATGCAGTTAGTTATTACTTTTATAATACTTATCCATTCATAATTATGTTTTTATCAAACAATAAATAATTAATTATTAAATGCAAACGCTTAATTATATTTCTTTTTATTCTGTAATGTGCTATTTAATTCATACGTTAAGCATTAAATATTGTTGAATATTATATGTTGTTAGAAATCATGATATGAAATAAATTAGTAGTCTTCGATCCATTATAATTTTTTACTCAAAATCTTAAACAAAACATCTGTTATTTAAATTTAAGTTTCTCGTTGTATTTAAGAAACAAATACAAAACCAACAAATATTTAAAAGTGTAAATCGATCGAGTTACAAGAGTAATATCCAACCAATGGCCATAATCACCATTCAGATAACAGTTGTCATTAGGATATCTTGGTCAGGAGTAACAGTTTAACGAGCAGTAATATATGGGGGCCAGCTAGACCCTGAGTGTGTGAACGTACATACAACTGACATTTGTATGTGTGTGCACCGTTTAGGTGATCTTATCAAAGTATGTGACATTAATTTGTAATATGAATAATTAAAAAGATCATATAAAAATTAATAATTTTATAATGATTTTGATTTAAAGTATGAAACACGAGCAATACGCTATTGTTATTGTGAACAAAATGCAAAAACTTGGCGTAAAACTGTGCAGCTTAAAGCTCTACTGCGTCGTAATTGATGTTTTTACGATTCAATAATTTAATTTGACATCTACAAATGCGATAAAAGTAGCGGTGTACCTTTAAATTAAATATTTTGAACTGATGGAATCTCGGACAAAAAATCATAATATTTCAAGTTAGTATTCACGAATTCAGAGAAAATTATTCGAAGATCCATGCGGATGAAGTTAAGCTCAGCGCTTCGCTGTCACTTGTTACACATTGTCTTGTAAAATTATTTAACGAATTAAGGATAAATGGCATGGATAATGGCAATGGCACTTATTTCAAATAGGACTTGAGCAAGTTTGAAGAAATTAATATTAAAGTTAAGTGACATAAATGACAGTTTATAAAACACTTCAAAATGATTGACTGGTCATCATGAAACAAGTATATAATCTGCCCTCTTTTCTCAGCTATCCAAAAATACTTAGTATAGGAAAATTTCATGATGAGCGGTCCCGTTAACGAACACATTAATTCCATAGGGTCAAGGCACTCATTGAACTAGAACGACAATCATATGAATCTGGTGCCTGTGATAAGAACCAGCTCCGATAGTTGTTTGTTTTGCATCTCATTACGATCGGTGATGGCTTCTTCGGTTTCTCGCCGGACGAGTCAGCATTCGAATTTCAGTGTTCCAACTGTGCACGGCGCGTTTAATTTTTATCTAATTATAACAACGTGTAATTAACTTCGAACAATAAATTACATATTATATAGCGCCCCTATCACTGTTAATTAAGTAATCTTATATATAAAAATGTAAATATGTACGAATATGTCTGTTTGAGATTAATATGGACCGATTACCGTGTAATTTACATGTGCATATATGTATTTTTTCATGTAGATGTTTTTTTTGCAACTAGCCACTAGATGACGCTGCGGCACTTCAATATCTATACAATCGTGATCGATTATTTGATTACTTGTACTGTAGACATTCAACAATAAGTTTGTCAAAAAGTTACAATATCTTACCACAATTTGCACCTGCAAATATAACGACATTTGTTAATAATGACATAGTTGTGAAAAAACATTTCAAAGTCTTATTTAGGGGTAATTTTGGACAAATACCGATTAGACAGTAAAATTTAACTTCATCTTATTACGTGGAACTTCAGTTGAAAAAATCGACCCAAAGGTACTAGCAGATAAAGTTAAATAAAAGCTTGTAAATTAACAGTCAATCGGATAATACTTGAGCGTCGGTAAGCTCAGTCGATGCCGTCGTAACGCGATATCGCGATCCGTACTGTTTGTAACTGGGGTCAGTCACTGTGTCTGTGTGTCACGGCGGACACTCGATACGAGATTTAGATCCCACTCACGTTATAATTATGAAAGTGTGCAATCAACTTAAAAGCTAAGAGCATTTACATGTTATTTACTGCATAATTATAGCGTTTAATGCCCTGGATTATGAGCTGTGAGCGCGTCAATATGTTTCATCTTGAACGCGTGCGTGTTTACTTACTGGCATTTACGTGTCTTTAAACAAGTAATTAGAAGTAGACTCTCGATACCTCCTAGTGGTTGTAGTGTTTGTTTGTTCGTTCGGACCAGACGCGGTGTCTATTGGGAACTGACAATGTAAAGCCTTTATTATATATACTAAGCCTGATTAATATATTACTACATTTCATTTGAAACATGAATATTATACGACTTTTTACTTCAATGCCGAGCAAAGACATGAAAACTCATTAAGACTAGCTCGAATTTAAAACAAAAAATGGAGTTTATTAAAGCGGGTTAGACCATTCGTAACAAATATTTGTAGATCAAACATAAGTGTTCCAATCTCGATGTTAACACTTAAATGCGCGTTGTAATGTGAATATTGCGGCCGAGTGTACTGTGTGATCAGACTTTCTCTGTAACTCAAGTAGCCTTAGTTACAAGTTTACTGTCACAGTGAGTTACTCCGCGGACTGTAAACAGTCGGAGATTTATCTTTCTGCGAGCCGTGTTTTGTTATTAAATACACAATCGCAAAAATAATTATTTATGTTAGTTTTTTTATAAAATAGGTAGGCTGACCGGCAAAGGAAACTGCCCATAGGAATCGACACCGTGATAAATATCAACATTGAAAAATATTCGTCTCCGGATATCGACCCAGACACTATCCATGCCGCGATAGACGAATAAACCGGTCACCTGATGGTAACTGGTCACCTTCGCTCATTGGGAATGGCATAGCAAGAAATGTAACTCATTTATTCGACCGTAAATGCGCCACCGTGGGATCTAATATCTCATCTGTCATCTCTTATGGCTTGTTATAGTTTGGCGGTACAATGAATGGCGATTGGATGGTACCCGCCGAGATTGGCACGAAGCTACCACCGATTTGCCACCGACTAATACACAAGTCATCTATAAACACAGCCTCACTCACACTAGAATCACGATTCTATACTAAATGGCATATCTATTAGCGATTTCTCCCTCTCATTAAGTAGTAATAGCTATTAACGAGTTTTCGTGGAGCGTTACTGTTAGTGAACTCCTAACCGCTAAACCGCTGATCCCGTGGGATTCCAGGGAGTCTATAAATAACCCGGACACAGCCGTAATGGCTCTTACTGTATTTCAAGTAATCTAGTTCACCTTTGAACTTCGGGGTAATAAGTTTAGATGGATGTTTTAAAGTAACTGCGTCTGTCGCGTCCCGTACAAAATAACGTGTTGCGTTATTTAATTCTGTTGTAATAAATGTATACATCATAATGCGCTTATTTATTTGTCTGTCTTTATTAATGCGTATACAAATGTAAATTTTTGTTCTTTGTACATTGATCATTACTTTTTTGAATAAATATCTGTAAGTACTGCCAGGTATATTAATTTGAGAATTGTTTTTGGTATACATATGTATATTTAAAAGGTGTCTGCCACAATTTCTATAATTAACAAGACAAAAGTGTTACAGCTGTGCCGGTGCGTTCTTGAACCTACCGTTGTAAACCAACATCGAGAACCAAAAGTACGTGTATTAATGATCATGATCGTTTCCACATAAAAAGAGGATACGAGTCCAAAGGCCACCATTAGGGCATTTATAGGCTGTTACCTTTTCATATATCGCGAATTACATAAAACGTCATACAAAATATATAAACAACATAAGCGGGATATAGTATACCGAATAACTCTTATTAAAAAGTCATGTATTTGGTATTACGTAAGTACATTAAAAATGTAGCTAAAACGAAATTAACAAGTTTAACGAGATTACGCATCATAAAACATACACACACGAAGCCATTAGCCTCGCAGATATAACTCCTGACTCAAGTGTTTGTGATCCTTTTAAGTACAATTAGCGAATATATCATAACGAATAAGCAACAAGTTTTTTATATGTTTGAAACAATGACTTACTGTGGTCACTACGAAATAGCCTCTCCGTCACGTGGGTACCTACTCAAGGTCACGTGATGCGACAACTGTACAACGGTCCATCATATTTTATACGTAATTCTCCTCTTACTTGGTGGTAGGGATTTGTGAAAGCCCGTCTGGTTAGGTACCAGCCATTCATCACATTCTACCGCCAAACAGCAATACTTAGTTTTGTTGTGTTCCGGTTTGAAGGGTGAGTGAGCCAGTGTAACTACAGGCACGAGGGAGAGAATATCTTAGTTATTACGGATAAATGCCTTTGTACATTTTCTTGTGTCGTTAAATTTAATTGTAAATTTTTATACAATAAAGAGATTAACATAATCAAAAACAACAATTGGACGGTGTTAGTTACAGGAGACAAATGTATAGAGACACTCTTCAGCCGCTGTGCCAGTTATACAAAACACAGGTACGGTCTTGCGTTGAATATTGCTCGCACCTTTGGGATGGCTCTGCTAAGTACCTAATGGAGGCCTTGGACCGGTTGCAGCGACGTGCAGTACGCATTATTGGCGACGTAAAGGTCACAAACACCCTTGAACCTTTACAATTGCGTCGCGAGATAGCAGCACTGAGCACTTTCTATCGTCTGTATCACGGCGAGTGCTCTGAGGAATTATTCTTTCTAATTCCTGCTTCCCCCTTACTTCTTAAGTCCACGCGAGCTGATTCTCGATGTCACCGCCTAACTGTGACATCAATTCCATCGCGCACAAAGAAATTTGGCAACTGCTTTCTTTGTCGCACTACCAAAGAATGGAATTCCTTACCAGCTCACGTGTTCCCCTCCTCTTACAACCCGGGTTCCTTCAAACGAGGCGTGAAGAGGCATCTTGCGGGCCGGCAAGGCGGGGACGGCTAGTACAGAACATTCTTCCCGACTGTACTGGCCGTTGTCGCGTTTGGACTCTACTACCACTTACCATCAGGTGGAGTAGAGTCATTTGCCATCCCGGGGCATATAAAAAAAAAAAAGCTCTAACATCTTTTCATTGACGAGTTGTGATTTGAAGGTTAAGTGAGCCAGTGTAACACAGGGTAATTTACAACCCATGGTGGCAGCGCAATGACGGTTGCAACACTGGCTTATATTTCTTAAAGATCCAATGTGTATAAGCGATGGTGATCAGGTGGTCAATTAGTCTAACTTCCTGCTGTAAATAAAAAAGTTTCGTTTTTGATTTATCTATTCGTACTTAACTAGGTCATAGTAGTATTGATTACCCCCTGGGTACGTATTATACTAATATTATAAATATGAAAGTGTTTGTTTGTTACGCTTTCAAGTCTTAACTACTCACCCGACCGTCATGAAATTAAACGTTGTTAGGGGTAGTGAATAAGTCGAGATGGCCCAGTGTTTCACTACCCCTGCTGGGCTACAGCAAACACATATAAATACCACACAAGCGAATTTGACAATAATATATTACACGCGTGTAAAACCTGGACGAATGTTTAGTTGCTAGGATAATAATAAGAGACATAGAAGCATCATATGCAGTATATATACGTCATCGTACATAATCCGGTCCTATCGCTTCCTAGCGGTCTCTTGCAGACAACCTCTGAGTTAAGATAATCGAAAATTGTCATTAGGGAGGGCGCTGCAGTTATTTACACAAACCTACACATACTTATCAATAGCACATTAAATTTCCCTCTGCGGGTAGAGCTAGTAACTACATTTGTTATTTAATCTCAACAGACTAAGCGCGTGTCTTTGATTAAATTTATATTTAGGTATTTAATAAGTTTTTTTATTTTCTTCTGATTACTGTAAACAATATATAATATTGTACAAAGATAACAGATGTCCATGCTGCACTGACGCTTGGAGAGTTTAACTTGGTGGTTGGGCTTTGTTTGAGACCGTCTGGGTCGCCCTTCACCCACTTGTTACTTATGCTACAAAACTAATCAACACTACTTGGTATATTCGCGTTCAGGTTTGGAGAATGAGCGAAGAGATAAATTCTTCGTTCCCAAAGTTGGCAGTGGATTAGTTATGTAAGGAATAGTCAATATTTCTTACTAATGATAATTTACCAACTAAAATAAAGGTTTACTGTTCAATTTCGCTTCCCCCATCTCCAGCAAACGCTCCCATCACGGTCCAGTTTCCGCTACTTATTGCCCTTTTTGATGGAGTAACTTGTTGCGGCTGACTCCGCTCTTTAGATGAGCAGAGCGGTAGAGTCCACCATCGTCCGTGTAGTTATAATTTTGACGGTCAGTTTTGTGACTAGAGTAATTTAATTTCATCTGAATTGAATTTTGCTAATTTGTGTAATTCATTTTGAGTTCAGATTTTGGGAGAGATATATCATAACATGTTAACTATTTCTTTTGTATCGTTGTAACATCTGAAAGCGAGACCGACGTCAAAACAACTTCCCGGCAGACGAACGAGTTTAATTCGTTTCTGACATATCCGAAACAGATGAAAAATAACGGCTTCGATACTCATGCGAGCTTTTGTGCTATTATTAAATTATATTATTAAAGAAACAATTTGTTTTGCTTGCGGGTATTCGTATTACGAGGAACTATTCGGAAAACAGTTGTTTCATACAAAACCACGAGCTAGATAAAGTGCGTACGACAATTGCAGATTCGATTTCCAATTTCACTTTCGTCAGATTCAAAACGTCATCGTTCGTCGTCGTTGTGATAAAGCGAATGCCTTTGCCTTGTCTAGAAACGCAATCTATACTGTGACTTGTCAAGGCCCGTTGATATTGAATCTAAAATCCGTCATCCCTAGATATTATCTTATTAAGAAAATTGTTACGTAAATCCGATTATCATAATATAGATAATGTTTATCGTCAAACTTCATCAGAATCGATTTGAAATCTAAATATTCTAGATTAAATTCATTAATTATTGATTAATTTTAAACGCATGCGAACATAGTCACGGACAGCGAGCTGTATTAACTGAGGCCTGCGGGTTACACAATTCCCAGCGGTTACGCAGAGTTACGTCACATCGTAGGAACGATAAATCTTCGCGTGTCGTTTGTTACGAACTCAATCAAAATTCTTCCACCCGCCGCCGCCGCCCACCGGCTCAACTATTATGGCACCTCGGGTGTTACCATTAAACGCTATTAATACACCTTCCCTTCAAGCCCGTTTCACGCTCGTCCGCTCTCGAACATTCTTTATTAAAACAGACTAAGATCGAAAATTTATATAAAGCTTGTGTTAGTATTCGTTGATCAATTATTATTAATTATTATTAATTGAATTATATATGATTATTACATGTATATGATTGATGAAAATGAGTAACGATTAAGTTTCATGCCTGTTCATCCCGGTAATCTACATTCCAAGTCGGGAGCTTTACAATATAATTAATCTTAAAAATGTCAATTCAAAAGTACTTCCAGGTGCCGATATTGTATATTTTATAATGGAAAGGACGGCTTGATGGTAATTGTAATTATCTACAAGAAATAATTATTTTTGCAATTCTATTTATCTTGGAGAAACACTATTGAATAACTGAATACTCAAGTGTACACGCCGCCTTATTATTGCACATATGTCATATTTGTGTTTTTGATAGTTTACACTAATGGCGAAACGAATTATTCAATTCGATGGCTGAACTTGAATACCTATTTGTTATCGGTTCTGATTAGAAACATGCGGACAAGTGCGAAGACCAACATATACATATGTACGTACATATTGCATACTTAAAGAGGAATAGTATTTATCTTATTTGTATGTACTTAATACTAGCTTCCTCTCGCAACTTCGCCCACGTATGGGGGTGTCAGGTGTTAGCTACCCTACCGTGTTTGCTGTACTAATGAAATTTGTATGTACATGTGTGTGCCAAATTTCATTTTCATCAGTTGAGTAGTTAAGTGAAACAAACAAACAAATAAATTCACTTCCGTAAGTTTTTGACACTTTTTTGATATTAGTCAACTCAGTAGTTAGTAGCAGCTTCAGTCAATTTTATAAAACAAACGGTTTTTAATCAATAAACATAAATATATTTTAAAATTAACGACACGTAGGGATTTACTAAACTAGATTTTCGACAACGAAATCATGATAACAAAAAAAGAAGAATGGCCGAGAAAATGGCCGCACTCCTTGGTTTTATAAAAATATAATCGTTTGTAATTAAGTGTTAAAAGATCTCTACTCCTTTAGAGGCGAAGGTTTAAGCTTTATTCCAGCACACTATTCCATTGCGCGTTGGTGGGTACACAATACACATGTGGCGTATTTTTAAGCAAGTTTCCTCACGATGACGAGAAGAATTAAGCACGTGAAAATTCAGTGACTCTTGCCCGGGTTTAAACCGTGTTAGCATACACGTCGCCAACCACTGGACCACGTCGGCTTTTAACGTTTATGTACGAATTTTAAAGGTATCATTAGTTTATCTCGCACGCAGGCGTGTCGTCGTCGGACGTGTGAGTGATTTAGGCGAGCAAACACCGCCATTCGTAACTGTCCGATCGTAATTAAACAATACTTTGTGAATTTCATCTCGCGCTCAATCGGACGTCGGCTGACACTGCCCGTGTTACTTGTGGGAGGCACTTGTGAGATCCGTTTCAATTTTGTATTTTTATAAAGCTTTGTGTACATGGATAATAATAAATAGGAAAGTAATATAAAGTCTCTCTGTTTTGACGATGAAACTCCACCAATTTTTTTTAATTATATAATAATTTTTATATAATAAGGAATTAAGTGCCTTTACGTGAATTTAAAAACTATAACATAACGATTCAAAAGCGCTTTTATTTACTCGAATAAAGAATATTTTGGTTTCGACTTAAATATACGTTGTATATTTATTTATTTTTTAAGAGAACGCCAACATAGTATTAAATAAATCACAAGTATAAAAATAAGAACAGTTATTATGATACCCACTAAGTGCTATCTTAATTATAGATGATAACTTTTAGCAAAACAATGTCTTAAGATTAAATATAACGGTAAAAAAAAATAAACAAAAAAAATATTGAAATACATTTGTAATAGATTATTAATAAAGGAACTACAATTCAATATTAGTAAAGTTATAATATATTATACTATTTAAAAGCCATGTTTGTTTAGATTATATTTAACGATAATCTCAAAAACTGACCTAAACTATTTTTAGCACTTGATTCAAGTAAGTATAACAACGCACGAACAGGCAACTTGACTGACGAATGACAAACAGACAAACTCAAGAGCAATAGAATGAATTAATATACTGTATCTCTTTAATGTTTATTATAAGTGTTAAAATTTTACATATAATAGATGAATTTATTATCAAATAATCATGATCATTACATAGGATTTGATTTAAATTTACATTTTTAATTTTTATTATTTTAGTCAAATTTTAAAATAGTCCGTCCCGATTCCCACCCGACGCAAAGCTGCCCATAATGCAGGCCGCATTTCCGCGTTGTATGGCAATGGACAACCTTTGTGCCAAGTGTGACCCGGAGCGACTGTCAAATCCCCTCTCTCTAAGGCGACAGCCAATTTCCCTTATTAAACTGAGGGCATCCGACCCCCAACATCCCGACGTCTCAACCGCTAGTGGCACAAATAAATAATTTTTAAATAAGGGGATGCCCCCTTATTTAAAAATCTCCCGTTTCCTCGCTGCTGCATTCTCAGCAGCCGCCCCAGCCGTCCGTGTTGTGTGGGCCAAGTGAGAGGCCGCGAAGGTATTGACACAGGTAGCATCCCATATCAAACTTCTTCCCCTTTGCCATGGGACCAGTGTCAAGCCATCCGGTCTCTTGCCATCGGAGCGACTGAGACCTGGTGGTTCCAGGACGCATGGGACATTCGCCGAAACCAAGGCCCTCTGGACAATGTCGTTTAGAGCGTGGTGTCGATGTGCGGACGATGCTTCGTCCGCAAATCAATGCGTGATGACCGTTGGCACCCATCATGGATCCGCAGATGCATCGGTGTGGTTGACAAACATTGCAGCCAAGGCGGAGAGCCACAGCCACACGCAAAGAGCTCCGCTCCAAATCCGCTCCCCCAGCCGCACTGACAAGTCGGTCGAGCTCAGACTTGTACCCCACATCGTCCCAAGAACGCTGCCTTTCTGGAAATCTAGGAAGGAGTGCATTCGGGAAGAGCGTCTCCCATTTCGCTACTCCCTCAGCAGCAAAAGGTATGATAGTCCTGCCTCCATCGGACGATAAAATTTTAGAGACCAGACTAACAACCCCATGCGCCGATGCGAGAAAGGCAGGCAGACACACATCCCTCACTCGTCGCACACCTAGACCCCCAGACCGTACAGGCAAAGAGGCTTGGCTCCACTGGGTTTCATTCAATAACAAAAACTAACTGTTAAAATTGTTAAACTCTGCAGATGCTTAGGGTCCGGGTTGAATTTCCAGGACTTTCCAGTCAAAGAATTCTCAACAAACAGTTTTTTCCAGTAATCACATATTTTTACCGTTTTAAGCAAGCGAGAAACAAATTGTAGGTACCTAAAGTTTTCTGTAAATACAACTGAATCTCTTACTAGATCACTCTCGTGTCTGTTATGGAAGTCTAGTTTTTTAATTTCAATTAGAAAAAAGCATGCACGTTTGTCATATCAAATGGGCTCGCGCTTGACCGTTTCTGTATGTTTTATCGAAACACTCGACTAACTGATTGTACTTAATATCATGCGCATATTTGATAATCAAACGATTAACATACTCCGGAATTCGAAACAAGTGAAAGCTGTACACGAGGTAACAAAAGTACGAACATCACAGATTCGAAACGCACAGACTGCTGCCAAACCTATTATACCGGCTGTATGAGTTATTTACAAAGTGACTCAATTGAATGTTTGTGTGGTGACACAGAAGAGGTAAATCTTTTATTAGTGGGTTTATCATTTTGTCGGTTCTCTTTTTTATTTATAGATAACGAATGAACATTGAACGGTTCTGTTAAATATATTAAATTGTTACCGGTGGTGGCTTTTGTGCAGACTTATCTGGGTAGTTACAACTCACTCAACATTTACTGTACCGCCCAATAGTAAAAGTTTGATATTACTCTGCTCTCTGCCCAGCGCAACTACAGGCGTATGGGTCATAGCATGTTAAATCCCATGGGTGCCTTTTTATCAGTGTAAGGTGTGGGTTTACACTTTACACGTTAAGGGACTATATGGGGGGCGGGGGGGTATCTTTCTTATAAAAACTCTACATAAGCTAATACTCACGTGTGAAGAGTTAGATAAACATACATGAACAATGTAACTCGACTAACGGTCCGCGTATCTCAGCACCGCATTATCTAAGTTCTTCCGCTGAAGGGTGAGGCCTGCTGAGAGCTCCCCGGCGCCGGACGGCCGCTATCGAGATAACGACGACTGATAACGATGCAGTGATGCTGTAATCACGATTTGCACTCACTACGTTTCCAATTTATCCAAGAAAACACTATGCAACCTAACGTCCTTCCACATCGATTTATTTTATAACATGTCGTGTGAAACTATCGAATTAATAAATCTTTATTGAGAAAATAAGCCACATAGGTTTTAAAAGCCTTAGAATCCGTTTTAGCGCTTGAAGTTATAATTATCGAATAACGGCTACGGCGGCAAATATCAAAGGGAAGCTAAATACGCAAAATATTGATCAGACAACAATACGCTAAGCGCAGACAATACGATACAACCGGTATAGATTACGTTCAATGCCAGGTGTTATCCGAGGCACATCACAGACTCTTTGCGATCTGCTACTAATAATTAATTGTCAGAAAACTTATACATATTTTTTTATATTTATACATATTTTTCTACTTTTCTACACAAATGCGACAGTAGCAGAGCTTCTTAAAACACCACATCTGAAAGTAGAACTTATACACTATTTATATTTCAAATATACATCAATTTTATTATTATATTATTCATTTAAAAGTTACCTTTTGATATGACAAATGATGACATGCGAAAATCTTTACGGGATAGTCTTTTCTTTTCGCCCGCGGCTACGCTCCTTTTTTTTTCTTAGTATTAGGTATAAATTCATTGGTTAAACCGTAAAAGCGTAAAAGACCGACAGAGTTACTTTCGCATTTATAATATTAGTATAGTCTAAATAAAACACACACAAAACCATCCGTAAATTTAAATTTGTTTAATTTGTAAATCCATATCCCCATATGAGTTACATTGAAATCGAATACATTAAGGATCTATCACGACTAAAGCAAGTTTATTATGTTTTATGGACTCCTATATTATTGTTCATTAATATTTATAACTCTATAAATATTTAACAAACGGCCCTTCAATCTCGACGCTGTAAAACTTGCAGGAAAGTGAGGACAGGAATTATCGCGTCATAAACAGATTAACAAATTAAAATAGCTGCGGCTATACAGAATATTATTGTAACAGAGTGTTGTTTGTTTTTTTTTTTGTTATTATAAAAAATATAAGATAAAAATTATAAATAATTAGTAACTTTTTAACCAACGTCGTGCCGACGGTTTCAGAGTGCATGTAACGTCACAATGTTAAATCTGCCTCTGCGACGATGTTTGAAATCGCATATAATCGAGTGTATGCCGACGACATTCCTTGAGCGCTTAAAACTTAATATATAAATAATCAACAGTTGTATTCCCGTGCATTTTTGGGACATAAATTATAATGTTGGATACATTGTTACCAATTCCAATACAACCGCAAACTCAGTTTCGCATATATAATATTATGATCAAGTATTGAATTTTTTTAAATATATTTTTTATTCAAATACCAAATGCCCTTAAAATCAATATATTTTTAACACCCGGTAATATTCAAACTGTATAAATAATTAAAAATTATTTATCAACGATTCAACGAAATAACCATAACTAGTGTTCGGTTAAGCGCTTTACAATTAACTATAATTTCATATGAATATTCAAAAGACATTAAGTTATTGGTTAACCAACTCGTGTGACAGAAATATTAGCTTAATTATTTGATAAACTGACATAATGTAATACAAGTCAATTTTGTTTAATTATAATTATTATACATATTTGGATAAATACTTTTGTATGCTTTATTTTATTTTGTTGACTTTAAACATACTGAATGCGTTTAGTAGAAATATCATTGCACATTTTAGCCAAACAGACTCTTGTTAATTTTGATAATGTCCGAAATTGATTTGATGTTGGTATTACTCAGTATTCCACTAACACGCGTGGTGGAATAAGCTCCATACCTTCCCCCTAAAAAAAAAAGGGAGAGGAGGCCTTAGGCCAGTAGTGAGATATTCACATGCTGTTACTACGTATTGCTCAGTATTGTTATTTTTTATTAATATACAACGCCATACTTAAATGCCATAACATATATATATACGTAGATACTTGTAAGTAAAAAACAATCAGTTATGGAAACTGTTATATAAGTATCATATAGGTGGTAAGCCTTTTTTAATAAATATATAAATATATTTTTTTTATATATTATATAAATATATAAAGTTTAACTTCTTATCAATATCTGGCCCTAATTAAGGTAATAATAGGATTTTTACTTATTAAATAACTATTAAAGTGCAAATGAACTAGAGCGAATAATACGAAACATGGAAATAATAAAATATATCCGTTTAAAGCAAATATTAAAGGAATTCGTAGAATCACAGACAAAGACACGGGACAGACACGATCTGAGTAAACATCTCACGATTAACTAAATAAAGAGGTTCAGCTCGCACGGAACTCGCACTTACAGATTTTAACTGAGACAAGAATTTACGGAGAAGGCATCTTATAACATAAGCTTTCTTTTGTTTTGACAATTATTTAATTGGGAAATGTAATTGAAGAATTATTTTTTTAAGCATCTGGCAGCTATCAGGTAAGCTAGTATGGTACATAAGCTGGTATGGTACAAAAGTACTATGAAATATAAATAAGTAATGTTATGATGTCGAATACTTTTTTTAATAAGCTGTTTATATTAAAGATGGTGAAATCAGACGAGAAGCGAGAAATACTTTAATTATATAACATATGCTAAGGAAAATATATATATGTCACAAGTCAATAGCAATTATTTCAATCGCAAAAAAGTTCCATAGACATATCATATTGATACAAATTTTAATGTAAATATAGACAGATATACAAAGACAATAGCGTATCCACGTTTGAACGTAACTCCACACGGAGCACACGCAGTCGACACGACGAACACTGGAGCCGAACTCGTAAGTCAGATAACGGACGTGGGCGCGCGTCCACCGGATTGAGCCGTGAACATTGACGGCGCGAGAACAGGCGATGTCGTATAATAGTCCTGAGATATTGAAACGATAACACGTCAAATTGTTCACTCGGCTGCCATGTTCTCGGATGGCGAGAGTGGTATAAAGTAGCCAGATTTAGGTCAACCCTTCGTATGAAAACAATTCATACCGGTTCATTTCCGCTTTCAAAATATTGCGATCAATATTTCGACTAGGTTTCATTCAAAGGGAAAACTAAACGATATTTAATGTATATCTGGAATATAATAAAAGTTTTATTAATCCCGAGTATACAGAAGTAGCAGAAAAAGTAATATTAAATAAACAATTTCATGGAGATAAAAGTTATTAGACGAAACGCGATTTCGATTATGAACTAGAATGTTTGCTATAATAATTCACTCCCAACGAAAGGCCCTTATTGACCTTGATAAAACGTAATCAGCTTGAAGCGTCGCACCACACGGAACTTCGCTAAATTTACATTCATGGAAACGATACGGGAGGTTATCTCCCTCCTTCGGACTTAAAGAATGGCGTCTATTCCAACGGCGCTGCAGATAGCCCGCAGTGTCCGAGCTAAGCTATTTAATATTAAAATTACTCCAGCATTATGTGTTCCTTATCATTTTTGTTTCCGCATCGGCTCCTCACTGATCCTGGAATGTTCACTTTATTCGTCGGACAAAAGGATCGGGCTGTCCGATTGTGTGACTTTAGCAAATTATTTAGAATTTTGATGCAAATTTAGACTACATTGTACGAAAACCTTTGTACTATGAGGATGCGGTATCAATTCCGTGTTCGGTGTTGTACAAGTTGGTACGACAACTATTCATATGTAATAGTGTACTTTCTCACGTGTTTTATCACGTGAATCTTAACCGAGTAAGTATTGCATGGGTCAAATGAAAGCCCCATGTGTAGCCAGTAACCACATTACTCCCGTAAGCCCAGCAGCAGCTAATATGTTCGCTAGCATCACGATGACATGGTTACAGTTTATAATCTAGGTTCAGGAAGTAAAACGATAGTTAGGAAGAAATATCTAACAGAGAGCCATATTTTAACTATGCCAACCAAGTCGATAGTTTTCAGAAGGGAACATTAAATCTAAAATTAAAGTAGAATTTATAGTCTTATACGTGACGTCTCAAACACGAATAAAAAAAGCAGTGCGCTACGCGCCATGTTGCATATTCATATCAAGTTCATAGTTCACATACACACAGTCATCAGACTAAGCCTCGCGTCGCGACGAGATCTTCGTCTCACGTGACAGTAAAAATGCGATTCAATTTGAATTTTAAATCTCACAGATGTAATGTTTCTTACGATTGTTTTATTTTTTCCATACACATTAACCGAAGTGTTCGTGTTCCGTAAAGTTTTAACACTTTTACGACCGATGAAAATATCTCGAAGAAATACGAGCATCAGATGTTTTGCATGAATTATTCCATAGAAATGTTATCGCCCTGAAACGAAGCGATCTATTTGTTTCACGCCAGTTCAGTTTTATAGTGTCGTAAAACGGTCACCACGCCTAAGAGACAATATAGAGAACAACTCGCTGGACGTTCGGCATGAAGTAGTTCAATACACTTGACATATTATTGCGTTTGGTCTTAGCGACGAGATGAAGCTTGAAAGTAAACGTCGTGGCCGGATTAAATTCATCTATACAAAAATAATAAGAGAAAATACGAATAACTAAGTGATTTAGTGTTCGTGATTTGATGTATTTAATTAATATACCTGGTGGTAGGGCTTTGTGCAAGCTCGTTTGGGTAGGTACCACCCACTCATTAGATATTCTACCACAAAACAGGAGTACTTGGTGTTGTTGTGTTCCGGTTTGAAGGGTGACTGAGCCATTACAGGCACAAGGGACATAACACCTTAGTTCCCAAGGTTGGTGGTGCATTGGCGATGTAAGCGATGCGACATTTCTTACAATATTAATGTCTATGGGCGTTGGACCACTTACCATTAGGTGACCCATATGCTCGTCCGCCTACCTATGCTATAATTTTTCATTTTTTTATAAAAATGTAAAAAAGAGTAATTATAGAGTTCCTAGGCGGATGTTCTCCGTATAACCTGTATTCCTACCCGGTGGTATCTTTACACTTAATTAAACACGACGATTCTAAAGCGCTCCTTAGATAAAGAATATTTAGGTCTGAGATATTTTGTTCCATGTAGAAGAAAGTATATTTGACGTCCATTTGATCACACAAACATCGTCCATGTAACAGCTATTGGCATAACCTTACCTTGCCCTTCAATGGTATAATCAACAATATGATGGACCTGAATAATCAGAAAAAGCCTGTTGGAAACTATCACTATTACGTTCAAGAAGTCAATCATAATCATCGATAATATTAAACATTTCAACACACCATTGAAATTGCTCAAACTTGCATACCAGAGATAATAAGGACGAACCCAGAGACGAGTTTTTCGTCTGCGAACTTTCGAGTGCGGAATAACGTGTCTTCTTCAATAACTCTTTGTATAAGTAAGGACATGAGGACGCGTGGTCTTTGTATATCACATTCTACTAACATCTAGATATAACACGAAATGCACGTGCAGCTGCACGCTATGACTCTGTTCGTTACGCCTCTCTCTGCACATTCACTGAGTGCATTTATAACTTTAATTGTTCGCTAGCCTTCGCTCTATATGTTAATTTATATATCTACTTTGCCACAGTGACCCGATTACGAAGCAAGTGATAAGAGTTTTATGTATTTACCGTTCATACGTATATATCTATACGTCCGGTGATTAAGAAACGATCCGTTTTGTGTAACAAATCTATCTAGACTACCTAATTTACAATTAGTCATGAAGGAGGTTGATAAGTATTTCATATTAATGGTGTATTTAATTTATGTTAATTTGTTTTCCCATAATTCATTAATTTTGTTATAATTTATAAATAAGTATGACGTAATATTTTTTTTGGTAAGTGGTAACTGTCTTTTTATTATTTTTAAGGTGGCAAAATGTTCTTTTTAAAAGGCGGCAAGGAGGGTTCAAATATAACAAAAATGGCTGCCGAGTTGGATATTTGTTTGTTTTTTGTTTATAAACAGCATCGACTACGCGCCGATCACATCTACCATAACAGTTGCTTACGGATTGTAGAATAGTCTACAAGGCATATAATTTCAATAAAAAAATGCTTAGTGAGTTTCGAAGCCACTCATAATTCAAACACAATCTGTTACTAATGTGCAAATATGAGAAAACGGTTCCTCCGTTATACATTGTGATTATTACGGAATAACTGACTGACCACCATTCGATAATCACCATTACAAACAATAACAGTAGCTTTACAATAACATGCAATAAGTAATGATCTCCTGACCGAATTTTGGCAATTGTTTAAATGGTTACTGTCCAACTACGCCGGTGCACTCTTTATTGTTATCGCAGTGGAACTATGGTTAAATTAACGGGATCTGAGAGAGTTGGCGCGAACTGCTAATATAAAAACCTTACTTATATAAAACCTAATGACTTTCAGGTCTGACTCGGTATTCGACCACGGTATCATTTGAGTTAATATGATTATAACTATCAATACTAAAAATGAGGAGACGTTTTTTTGAATTGCCTTACTGCAATAACTACTAAACCAACATACACAATACTTATATCAGAAAATATAGTGCGTTTCGGACGTTTTAGTATATAACATTAGTATATAATTAGCTGCGCGTCGGTATTGACGTGAAAAGCGTGAATTTCATGTTTTTGTTTAAAATAAGCCAACATTATTGAAATGAAGTTAAATGACATGAAACTTGTAGTGTTTAAGAGAATATGTGGTCTGTTAAATTCCCTCCCACAGTTCCGGCTGGTTCTGTGTGTTTTATAGAATTGACCGAAGGAACAAGTGTTACGCTTTATTTCGGCAAATTATTATTTAAGCCATTATGTATGTACATTGTACATATTTAGTTTATATTTAGAACATATAGTATATTGATAATATTTTTATAGCGTAGATAGTTGGACGGGCAAATGGCAAGATGGCAAGTGGTGACCACACCCATAGGCATTGGCGTTGTAACACAATAATACCAAATACAAGGTAAATTATAGCAGTGATGCTCGGCCAGACTTCTTACTATTATCAGTAACGATCAACGTGTACCGGGCCACCTCAGCTCTTTTCATTTCAAAACTTCCCCACAATTCGGATATGTGGCCAGTTATACTCCTCCTCACCGTAAATAGAATAAACGCGACGAGAAATTATACCGAAGTGGCATTACCAACGCCTCGTGACCAATTAATGGGGTTTTTATACCCTTTATGGTAATGACGTCTCAATACGAGGTAGTTTGTTATAGCAAATTACATGGTTCCGTGATGTACGGGGTAAGTGCTGTAATTTTTTAAAGTAATTTCATGTTGAATGGGATTGTGTCGAATTATCTTTGCTTGGTTTCATATATAAAGATTTATGGATACTTAGTGAAGTAAATAGTTCGCTATCGTATCGTACTAAACATTAGGTGGAATTATTAATCAAAGTTTTTATGGAGTCGCTTGTGGCATGTCAGTTTAGGAACAACATACTTTATGATATAGTTTTACCGTATTTGTAGAAGTCAAATTAGGCTGAACAAGTTTTTATTTAAGCCTATGATAATGACTTATTTAAGTACATAATAAAAATAGTTTAGGTAAATTTTAGACGTTATAAAATAGCGTGGGGTTCGTATTTATTGGTTTTTATGTAATTTATATAAGTGGATTATATATAATATAATGTAAACTATAGTTTATAGAAAGTTCGTGTGTTTGTACGTGCGGGGACTTTTGCGATCATGCGCAAACGTGCTGCGTCTATGATGATTGGGCTCGTGAGCCACGTTGGTGCACGCAGGACCAGACCGCACTTTACACCACCCACCTAAAGAGCGAGGTGTGTGGTGTAAAGTAATACGAAAGTAACACCAATTAACAACACCTGCGTTGATTTAAGATATTTTTTATATTGCTGCATGTTTATAATTTCAAATAGGGAATTATTACTCAATTAAAATGCCCTAGGTGGCCGTGTTTAATTGTTACTAACATTTTTTAAATTAAAAATCGATAGGACTCGATAGTCTGATATAAAGAAATATATTATTGTTATTATAAATTATATTTTACTGGTATAAATTCGTGGATTTTACTAATCGACGCCTATATGTATCAGATCACCTCAATGTAATGGATTCTTGTACTGAGATCCAAATTAATCAGACTTGTAAAGTTTCAAAAACAATTGGAAGTAGGTTAAATTCAACTGACTGACATAAGAAGCTAACATAACCCCCGTGAAAATAGGCTGAGACTAAGTTTTGCTTACATCCCAGAAATAAAGACGCCAGATTATAAGCATCTTAAACCACAATATGTCATAACAAGTCGATTCCGAGTCGTATCAAAATCGATCAGGCTTTGATAAAACCCGCTATTTAAATATAACAAGTACCTAAATCGCTCATAAGCGTCATCTCTCGTTCGTGTTACATAACATCAGGACAGGCAAGGCGACGCCCACATTTGTTATTATCGGTGAAACAATTTATGTCGGCTCGATAGTTTTACTATAATTGGTAATGGAATCTAAATTAATGTTGCATAATCTGTGATACAGAGTCGGACTGATTTAAATAATCTTTATATTTAGATATTGTATATTGGTCGTCGATCGGTTGGACGGGTTTGGGGTGAGAACGTCTGAGGATGAGGACGTAAGTCATTTCTAGTTGTAAGTGATGTTTGCCTGTAACGAGAAGGAGGATGAGCAAATCTGACTTAAATATAATTTGTCACCTATTGCTTGACATTGGGGTCAAAACGCATTGCCCAGGACAACTGGATTTTAGCCAATACTTGTAGGTCTAATCCTGGAAAGTAATCTTCTAACCGATACCCGGGCCCTAACTAGGTCACTGTTCATAGCCAGGGATTATTGCTAACCCCCTCAGTTCGTCGATACGGATCGGAGAGGCTGTGGGATCGTATCCACTTACGCATCTACTGCCTCTTACGTGCCGTACTCTGCTTGTGGCTCGAAGCTTACCTCGACCGTCATGTAGCTTGTCGGAATAAGCTTCAACATTTTTCTTAAGAGGAGAGAAGGCTGTTAACCAGCTGTAGAATTGCAGAATATATTCTGTCGAAGTGTTGTTTACCCTGTTAGATCTATCTTCACCCTTTTTAACTGATCTTATTTATTTCTTATAAGCATGTAATAAGTAAGATTACATGTATAATAGTAATAGCTTCGAGCCCAGTAACACGACACGATTGTATATCATTGGTAAATAAATGTTGATATAATTAAAACGATCAAGTCGATTATCACGCTTAGCCACAGGGTTAATCGATTCTCTGAAACGATTTTATAACTCGATGTCTATGATACAGTCGAGTATGTGTTAATCAAATGTTTATATGTAATTCAATTTAATATTAAATGTGAGTCGATAATATAGCTTGTGGGAGAAAGAGAGATACAATAAATAGTAAAACCAATTTATAAGTAAACTTAGTATTTGAAATAATAGTAAGTAATTATTTTAATGTCAAACTAACGTAATTATTTCGATATAAAATAATTAACATAACGCATATAATTGACATGGTAAATACAGATCACTCGGCTGGTTACCAAATAAACAGTTAAGAGCACCGACAGTGAGTGTTCAACGCTGAACCCCTTCTGACCTCATACAAAGACTTGCGATTCGAATAAATAACACTGTACTTAAACTGTAAACTGTAAATATTATCTCCCACAAGCTTAAATTTATTTCTTATAATATAAATTCATATTTGCCACCATATTATATTACTACACGTGCTAATATCATGTATAAGTTCCTTACATATGATATTAGCGTTTTGTCGTAGTGACCACTTTGATCTGAAATATCTCCTCTTTGGTTAAGAACTCCAAATTCAAATTTATAAATTCATTTAGCTAGTACATTTGAGTTTTGAAAACATTCATTCATTTGTTTTTCCCCATTAATTTTTTCTTCTGCGTCGCTTATTACCGCACAATGGAAAACATTAAATATCGGTATATTTACGAGTACGAGTTCTACCGAGGCACCAGTGCTGCAGAAACAGCTCGAAGGATTAATGATGTATACGGCGCTGGTGTCGCAAAAGAAAGCACGGTACGTTTTTGGTTTCAACGTTTTCGAAAATTGACACAGAAAAAGTTACTTGTGGTGGACTAGCGCCGGTGTCGTTCACTATAGCTTTCTGAAATATGGCCAAACGATTACGGCAGATTTCTATGGTCAGCAACTGCAAACCATGAAGGAAGAACTAGCTGCTAAACAACCGATATTGGTACTAGGCCACTGCTGCTTCACGACAACACAAGACCACACACTGCACAACAAACAACCACTAAGTTAGATGAGCTACAATTGGAATGTCTGCAATATCCACCATAATCCCCGGACCTTGTCCCAACAGATTACCATTTTTTCCGGAATTTGGACAACTTCTTACAAGCAGTCCAAACCGCCTTCAAAGAGTTTATTGATTCTCGCCCCCATGGTTTTTTTAGTAAAGGGATCAATGAACTACCTATGAGATGGCAAAAATGCATAGATAATAACGGTGAATACTTTGATTAATTAAATATATTTTACAAAAAAAAAAAGACTATATTCCGTCCGTACAAAACGCCAATTTCATATGTAAGGACCTAATAGTCACCACACAGTTAGTTATTCTTTAGCAGAACATCAATACAAAGTATTAGACATATACATAATACTTTGTATTGATGTGGTCGTTCGTTTGACGGCGTAGTATGCTTATGTATTTACAGGTATATAAAGGACGGTGTAACGAGTGGTCTCCAACTTTTGATTTAACATCTAAAATATAATCATTATATATTTAGTTCGTGTCGCAGCACTAAGTGAAGTTATTTGCGCAATCTTTACTGAGTGTTTAGTGTGGGTGAAACCAGCTACCACCTAACCAAGTCACCGTATATTTGAAAGATATCTACTGAAATCTGTAGAAGTATTTATCTAAATGTAATGCGTACAATTGTCTGTATTTTTAGATAATATAATTAGACTAATAGTTTAAATGCGAAAGTAACTCAGTCTGTTTTTTATTACTTCATCGCAACTACACAACATAACCGAAATTAAAATGGCAGTTCCGGTAAAAATCTATTCGACGCGGACGGACTCGCGGGGAACAGTTAGATTAAACACAAGCCACATTCAACACTACTCTAAAAAATGTTAAAAAAAACCTCAAGATAATTTAAAGATAAACTAAAGACCACTAGAAGTTATTACACATCGTACCCCAAACGAGAGACATACAAATATGACGTTTATGGAGCTCTGAATGCGCTTGTATTGTGTTAATAAATGATTGAGACATCACCTTTTATATTTTTTGTTTCATCTTTGTATGCAGCGTGTCAAATCATCCCCCGGGGCGTAATTACAGCTCGTTGATATCGAAGAACACACGTGAAACCATTACATTACTATGTTAATTTTAAATAAACTTGTATCTAATAAATGATTTTATAACTCTATGGGAGTTTTACTTTCCGTTGGAACACGCTGAGTTCGATCACTTTAATATTGTGTTAAATTTATTTTATCTCATTAATGGCGAGATGGCCCAGTGGTAAGAACGCGTGAATCTTAACCGATGATCGTGGGTTCAAACCCGGGCAAGCACCACTGAATTTTCATGTGCTTAATTTGTGATTATAATTCATCTTGTGCTTTACGGTGAAGGAAAACATCGTGAGGAAACCTGCATGTGTCTAATTTCACTGAAATTCTGCCACATGTGAATTCTACCAATCCGCATTGGAGCAGCGTGGTGGAATAAGCTCCAAACCTTCTCCTCAAAAAGAGGAGAGGAGGCCTTTAGCCCAGCAGTGGGACATTCACAGGCTGTTACGGAATTGCTCTCGAAGATTATATTCCATTGATAGGTCAGAGTAGATTGTTCACGAGTCTATTTCGATGACAAATTGGAAAAAGACAAACAAATAACTTGGACATTGAATTGACATGATATTTGAGTTTAACTAGTGAATTTATAAATTACCGAATGAATCGTTAAATGAATGAATAATAATATGTTATTATAACTAAATCGAGTTTTTCTATGTTAAAAGTAAGTTTTTTTTTTGGTTAAATTAACATAGATAATAATAACCATCACTAGTTATCGGATGTTTATGTTATCTATTATATATTATTTACAAATTAATAAACAAATATGTATTAAAAATATCAAAAACATGTTACAAAACTAAAATAATATATTTTTAAATATCGAAGTTAATTCGTTCTCCATTCGTTTTTTGAACTTTTGTGGTCGTGATCTTAATAATCTGATATTCATTGTTGGTTCATCCAAAAACGGCGTTTTGAATGAAATCACTATCGTCACTTTGGAAGTAGAATTAAAGGAAGTTCTATTAATCAAAAACTCTTTGTATTATATAAATATTAACATATAAATATAACTCTTTGTATAATATATATATATATCTAGTCTAGCTTAAAGAATCAGTCCTTCGCCTCTCAGTACGACTCTCGTGCTTTATTTCCGTGTTGTTCTTACAATGAGTGCGAGCCAAGGTGACCTTTACACCAGCTGACTCGTCACGGGATTCCTTCCTGCTTTCTAAACACGATCAATGTTGTGCACATACAAGACTAATACAGAAAACGTACAATGTTATTGGACGTAACTAAATAAATATTAATATAATAAAGTATTGCGAGTTGTAGTGTAATTATTATTAGGCTCAATATTCAAATTTGTCCAAATACTTTCTCCAAACTCCTCAATAAATAACATCAAGATAATCTACGTTATTGGCAACACATAATCCGTTTTACAATCGAGAAACGAAATCAGTTATTTTATCTGTTGCTAATGAGCCGTCCACGCGAACCGCTAATTAAGGATCCTGGTGCTCTATATATCATCTGTGACGGCTGTGGGCGGGAGACCACACAGTTCCAACAAGCAACACGAATAACGGTTACCAGGCTCGATAGTTTCTGGAAACGCCTTGGTCGCCATTCGTCTTACGATTATTAGCGTGGATTTTCGGATCGCTCGCCGTGTGTCCGTTTTAGATTTATGCGACACCTGATAGACCTCACAGTGTGATTTATAAATAGCCTGAATCGCATTGTCTATGCAAAAAATATTTGCCGAATCGAACGATCAAATCTTAACAATTTTTTTGGAGATTTTCCTTATTTATGTATTTTGCATTTAAATCTGAATAGTAAACACCGTCATTATATTTTTATCATATAAACTAGCTGCCCAGCCCGACTTCTGAAACAGGTTTATTGTTTATAAAAGATCACAGCATTATATATATATATAAAACGATAATATTTCAGTATTTACTATATTTGAAATTGTTAGTTTAACTCAGCCCAGACTGGTTAGAGGAGTTTCAAGCTGGAATCTATTGCTTTATTTTGATAAATTAACAAGTCATCCCTCACAGGCGATCACGGCCATCATCTGTCACGATAATGCTTTTAGGAAGGCACCCCCGTAAGACTGACGACGACGACTTGGTGGAAATGAGGAGATCGCTTTAGTATCTTATATAAAGCTTACATAGTATATCAAATAAACGCTACGAGTACGCTTGATGGTTAATTAAATTTTATTGGACAATTAAAATGTATCACAAGATTTGAAAAGATTCAAAATTTACTGTATATATATAACTTTAAATAAAAATAAGTGTTATTTATTTATTTATTTGTTATATATCACAATATAATTTTGCATACACACTGTATAGAAACAAAGTCAAATCAAAGTTAAGTAATATGGTGATCTCATTTCTAGACTAGATAAGTAAGAAGCTGTTGAAGCTGACCTCAAGTACTTGGGCAGATCTTATCTTCATGACTTGTAAAAGTGGTTTTAACAAAACGAAGTCCTATTGTTACTTCTAGGTTCACCTTAGGTATTATGATGTGGCGTCTATCATATCCTGATTAATAAATCCACGCCTCGTTATCTTAATGCCTCAGCCGTGTTCGGGCATTCTAGTTTCTGGCTCCGTACAAGAACATGGGTTTTGTCATTTGATAAATTCTATGCGGTAGTCATAATTATATCTCGGCAACAGTTTACAAAACAACGAAGGAGATCGCTAAATGTTAGTTGCATAAGACTAAGCGACGAGTACTCATTGTAATCGAACCAATAAAGTTATCTTACTTACATTGTTCAAGCTTTTAAGTAGTTCTTAGTGATAAGGTTATCGTAATAGATCAATGTTGGTTTTCACTATAACAATATCGTTTATTAGGATTAATCACAGTCACTTTTCGCGTTTGTACGTTTGCTAGGTTACATCTTTCAAATTACACAATTAATTTTAAAGCTGTTTTCATCGTAATTGAAGTGAGTAGTAGTAGTTCAGTGAAATATACTATAAATTATTATTGGTACGGTGTAATGCGATGATCCAATGAAAATATTAGGAGCAAGTGTCGCTGAATTAAAAGGATTGAAAAGTTGAGAGTTTAGATCAGGCGTCTCCAGATGTCACGCGGGCGACCACCGCACAGAACGATCAGGGGTCACAAAATGTTAATAGTAGTAGTTATTAATTTTACATTAACTAAGATAACAAAATAGTTAAGATAAACTAAAGCATTGCTTGAAATTTAAATTCCTTGTGGTTGCTCTTGTTAAACTCTTTATTATAAAGACAATATATAATATGCAACAAAATAAATGGTATATACATAAAAAAAAAATCAAAATGATAAATTGTTATTTATTAGTTTAAGAAGAGTGTGTAATAAAAAAAAATACATGAGTAAAGTATTCGGTGTTAAAACTAATACATAAGTCAACATTTTAATGGTTATTTTAGTAATAGAATAATTCAAACAAACACACATACCGACACTTCAGTTTAGATTCCGAGACATAAATCTCAATCAGCGCCCATCACCGAATAGTTGTTATTGGCGCTGTCAATGCGAATTTAACGCTGATCGTAAAACATTCCAAACGAGCCATTGTCGGCCAGTGTCGGCCAGTGCCTCATTAGATCCTCCTAAATTTATTAATTTTATGGTATTAATGGTCATTGAAATATTTTCCATCGCACATAATAAAGATTCGCTTCTTTTCTGAATAAAGTATATGATATTATCTCGAACTTGTTTTATATATTGATATATATATCAATATTATATATATAGGCCTCTACATCTTTGACAGATCATTTAAGCAGCATCGCGAAGACACTTGCGAATTTAATAATAGATTTCACTTTGTATTATATATACATATATATATGGGCAGGTTTTTTTTTTACATTTGCGCCACGGTAGCATGCGAAAGCGATCCCGTGGCGCTCCTCGTTAAGACGGAAAGGGTACCGCTGGTTTTTATTGGGTATTCCGATGTTCGGGGTGCACTCGGCGCCTTGGACACCGGCGAGCCCGCTGTTCCCGTACCCCCCCCCCCCCCTGTTCCCGTGGGGGAAACGCGTAATGCGTTTTTCCAGCGTTAAAAAAAGGGTTTTTTTTACATTTACGTTTTGTAATTGATGTGAATATACTTTGTTGCTATATTTTATTATTATAATAATAAAATTTTCCAATCTGCCGATTCAGTCGTCTCGAGTCCCTATCTCTTTTTCTAATTTTGAAAACTTGCATCCTAAAGTTATCTCGTAATTGTCTCTATCATGGGCGCGAAAAGTTATTTCAAGATGTCAAACTCAGGAAAAATGTAAATCAATCAATAATTGATAAATGCACAAATAGGTTGCGACAGTCACTCCGAGAAATGGCAGCAGCGATAGATTATACGACGGAGGAAAACTAAACGCACTCTCAAAGGAGGGTATCTAATATAATTTTGACACTTAGCTGAGATCGAATCACCCACCAGCCCATTACTCCTCTCCATTTATCATTTATCAAGTTACTGTGACACACGATTTGTTTGCAATGTATTAACTATCAGCCTCTAGGGAAAACTGGAGCAAAAACTCACATAATTGGAAATTACGAAGACGTATACTCACTGGAAGTATCGCAAGCATCGTTTTTTCTGATTTAAGTATCTAATAATTAATATGATAGGTATTTTATGCGTTCGTTGATTTTCATAGGATTCATAATAATTTAATCGTATTTAATTTACTTACCTATGTAGGAATTATCGAATTAATCGTCCGGTTATTTTCGGTAGAATCTAACCTGGCAACTTTAAATATAATTAATAGTTATAAAATAACAATTCAAAATATCTTGCATATATAAGACTATTAAATGAAAATAAATTGGCAAACACATAATAAAAATAATTACAATATTATATTAGAAGTTATACTAAAAGTGTATAATTATCGAACAGATTGAAAATTTTCATAAATCATAATTCTAGTAAAATTTAACAAATCGCCGTAACTCATGATAGAATTCATCTTACCGTCAAGGACCCATCTATTAAAAATCAAATTTATATTCATAAAGATTTACGACCTCGTAAAAATGGAGTTCACGGACAAATTGATTTAAATCCATGAAACGTAAAGCAAGAATTCAAACTACGCACGCCATTCGGAGACTCGTAACGCCCCGAGCGAAACAGCTAATTGGAATATTCTTCCAAATTAAGTTTTACGTATTATTTTTTTGCTTTACGAGATTAACCATTGTTAACTATATTAGCGCGTCGGTTATTCCAATTTTTTGCTTCTTTGATAGTTATGCCTACTCCATTACTAATAAGTTTTGTAAAAAACGCTAATAGCATAATTAATGAGGATGGATGAGTCGGTTACCGGACACGTCAACACTAGCGGTTGTTCGCAACTCGTGTCACTGTTGTCATTTTAATTTATTTTCTTTAAACAAATTTCGACTTCGTTCTTGAGTCTCGATTCATACCGACGTGTGTTAAAAACATATAATAAAGTAAAATATCATTCAAGTAACAACCCATAAATAGTTCCCAACCAAATATGTTTTAGGTTTTTATTTATATAAGGTTTTTTATTTAATATAGTCATTTATTTTCTATCTCTATAACCCCGGGAGGGTTAAGCTCTGGACCGGGTCATTAAGAGTTATTGAGTTTTTCTATGGAGAAAAGATTGTCACCGTGCACTATGCACCTGTCTCAAGCGTGTGTCCAACACGCTTAAGACGTGAAATATTTAACATTGTTAAAAAATATATATTTACAAATTTTAAATACAAAAACATTTAGATCTAGTGGAATGGCAAAAAAATATAGATTAATCGAACCGCCAAACCACCCAACGAGAACATATTTATTTAGCAAAAGAATGATGAAGATTATTATTTATTTAAACCGACGCATGAATAAAAGATGTAAATGAGCTACAATTAGGCAACGTACCAATTTAGGCGATAGAGCCATCAACAGACCAAACTCGGTCTACATAATCGGTGCAATAAATAAAAAAAACTTCGGTGGAATATTTTCCGACTGGCAAGGATCGTATTAGCTTTCATCATGTAAATGAAGCCACTCTATTTGTATTTGAACAAATTTATTTTTTCTTGTAAGCGTTTAGTAATCAATGTATTTTTGTTTATTATCAGTTTTCCCGTAAAGAATATCATTCGGTAGTTTCTCAACAATTAAATGTAGAAGCCTGTTGAGTTATTTCCAGTTTCCGGTTACTGAAAATACTTTTGACAGCAATTGAGGAAGTGTGTTTATGTTTTATGTTCAATTGTTCCGGTGGAAATTTATAAAGATATAATTTATAGGAATACAGAGAAGAAGAAATGTCATATACATTGTCTCACAATTGAGTCGAGTTTAGCTTAGCTTTTAGCTAAAGCAACAGTTTTTTTAATTACTAACTAATATTATTATACAGTTACTCAAATATTTATAATCTAGAAATAGCTTACCCGGTTTAACCTGGTTAAGGCTAGCGCAGGACCGTGAGAGACGGCGGAGACAAGACAAATATTGATGAGTAGGCAAAGTTATGGGAAACGCTAGTGCACTTATAAATTTCGTTTAAAATTTGAGGATCTCTAATATTACTCAAAACAAACACACCGTGATGGGGCGCGCAAAAAATACTAATCGCACGTTAGGGATAATTCTATGGAATCCTATAGACTTGATGGCTAAATTAACATAAATTTCGACCTATTTGGGTACCTCTTATTTACGCAGTTTGTTTTTTTTATGAATTTGATTAATAGGATTATAGCAGTTACCTTTTGTACGGAGACCATCTTTGGGACATTTAATTATTTGTAAAAAAAATCTTTTTGTAATTTTTTTTTACAAAAAATTAATATATATATGTGTGGTTAATATGTACCAGTGTTGTATGTTTGTCATGAATCCCCAATAAAGAACAAGCTGTGGTCTGCGATTTCTTGAATCTTGGGTTCACTTGCGTTAAAATTCGACTTACCTTATGTCAATCGAAGACGAAGTAGAAATAAACAAACCTTAGATTACGTATTTCATGCGATTTGCTATTATTAGCTCTGCTAAATTATGCACTACAATAACTTCTTGATTTATATATGTATCTTTATTTATAAAACAACACTATTCCATTTAACTTATTATTACTTATATTCTTTTTAATTTTACTTTCAAAGTTCCGATAATAATTTCGATGACATTAAAAAGAAATTTTTTCGCGAATCCATAATAAATGTGATAGATAGATTCAAAATCTCGACATAGGTATCGCATCGATTTAATCTTAAATGTGATTTGTCCTTACTCCTCTTGTGGTATGAACATACTTGTGGCACCCGTTTCATATGCATTCAGATTGGTCGATATTTATGGTTGCTGCTCCACTGTTTAATCTTTAAAATTATACAGCGTTCCTCTATCTACACATTTTTTTACCAATCTTTCTAGATCTAGTATATTTATGTGGTTTGCCTCTCAAACGTATAAGAAAAGCAGATCCGATTTTTATATGAGAAGACAACGCGTCTCTTTGAACGTATAAGATAAGAAGCAATAGTATTGAGGCTCAGTGAGGAATAGAAAGGTTAAAGACGAGTATTGAGTTAAGAGCGAGACCCTCGAATGGTTTCTCATATTACCGACAATCAATAGCCGAGCGATATAAATCCAATTACAGCAAGACACAGGACCTGTCGGATGACCTAGAGTCTAGACAAACAGCGCGAGCGTAAATCCTAACGAATCGATGCACTAAATTGTACTCTCATGCAACTTTAATGGCAGATTATTCAAATTTGTATCGCAATGCTAAATTACCGACAGCATTGAAATAGGCGTGGGTATATTTAGATTAGGCGACGACGGCACGGCGACGATACGACATGACATATGACAGGAATAGCATTTGATTAATGTTACTTTTTGTCATGGCGATATGGAAATACAGGTTGTTCACAGCGCTACGTACCGAATTAGTACAGATGCCATGTTACACAATAAAACGTTTCAGGAGTAACATAGCGAGTGATACTGGAACATAGCATTTTGGGTCGCAGGGCTTCTAGTAGCCGGGGTTGCCAATTAACTAATTATTATATATTATGTTCCAATTTGAAGGGTAGGTAAGCTAGTGTAATAACTTGTTATTAGGATATAATGTTTGCTCGTGGGCCGCACATTGACGGTGTAAGTCTATTATACTTTTTACAGTGCCAGAGTCTATGGGCCTGATTGGCTCTTTGCTCGTCTTCCTAAATACAAATCAACTTAATATTTTTATTTCAAAAACAGTATAGGTAGAATAAGCTAAGGCAATATTGCCCTGTCGTTAATTGTTTTAAAAATGTATATTACACTAAATCACTTCCATGTACCAAAATATCGGATATCCACCTCGAGTGAAGCCAATTGGCAAGCTGGTCTAATAGTTCAGTCAGTTTAATCTCAATAGCTTTTCTTAGAAAAATAACATTACTAAAAATACATAATACATTTTGCAATATCTTAATAAAAAAGAAAAACAAATATTAAGCTAAAAATCATGATATTGAATATTTTAAATTTAATAAATAATAGTTTAATAGCTAGTATGTTTGTTTTGTAATTGAATAAAGAAATAAAACGAGTAATATTGATGTTATGTATATTGGTAAAGTATCGTTCGACTTAATACTCTCCGACCGCACAGGAATTTCGAAGTGATGAATATTAAAGAGCACATCTTCGTCTCGATGCTAATTCATCTCATGAGTCTAGTCGCACACGCGCACACGCGGGTTATAATTACGTGATAATTCGTAATCTATTTACTCATACGATTATGAGAGAAATTAATGATATTACAAATATTAATGTTGGGTTATTTCTTAGTTATCATCGGATGTATCTGGTATATCCTTAATGTCCTAGGACATTATTCACACATGGCCATCTGATCCCAAACTAAGAAGAGCTTGTACGATGGAAACCAGACAACTGATATACTGCACATACTACTTTTCTTTTGTAAATACAAAATTATATAGATAATTACACCCAGAATCAGGACAAACAGAAATGTTCATGCACACAAATGTCTGTTCTGGGTGGGAATCGAACCCACAACCTTCGGCGTGAAAGGCAAGTATTTACCAACCACGCCAATGGCCCGTCCTCCTTGAATTACTACATTCTTAAATTGAAAGAAAATGTGAGATAAGAAGTGTTTGTTTACGACTATTTTAGAGGAATAGTAAACAATACTCATGGCTACCTTAGACGGTTGCTGATCTCGAGGTTCTAGTTTCAAATCTCGGACATTAAGATTAGTGATCCGTTCACTCTTGACTCTGAAAAGTCAATCGCATTCTGTGATTGGCTGCAACAACTGTAACGAATATCATCAAACCGAATGTCATGGTACGAAACGGGGAACGGAAACAGTTACCATTATACATTAATATCAAAACATATGTATTTATGTGTATTTTCTTGTTTGTATTTTATGATTGTTTACAGCTAATATATTTTTTTCCCATTTCCAAGGTTTTCGTTTGCAAGGTTGTCATGTAATAAGTTACGAATAATATCTATATTGAAGTAAGCTTCTCATTTTAAGCCTTATAACTTATAAATCGTTATGTTACAGGATCAAATTAAATATATCTGCTATCGGCTCGAAATGAGAGAAACTGCCAAGAAACTCACTAGATACGCTCTTTTTCTCGCGTGAAATATCTAGTCAACTATAAACTATTATATTTATATATGCTGTATGGAATAGGAAGTATATATTAATATACTATTTAATTTATAAACATAAAAGTATAAAATACTTTCTTGTTTTTATTTAGTATAAGTCAGTTTTTTTCGTTTATTGGAATCGATTGCATTCCTCCATAAAACAGTTACTACAAGTGTGCAGGCGATTTCTCCAATAGTTCTGTAGTTAACATTAATGGGATTAAGCGTGTCGTGTCTTGTTCAGTTATCGTATCGGCTGTTCGTTCGTTGCAGGTTCTTGTTAAAATTTAATAGTTAATTAAATAAATGCCAATAACTTTCACTTTAAATGCGCGAGTGTTATTCGTATTATAATCAGCCATCATTTAACTGCTGTGAATATTTCCTCTTTAGTAACCTGCTTACCTGAAACAAAAGAAAACATTCTTCAATTGGTTTAATAAGCAGGAATGTTAACACTAGTTAATATGTTACACCTTTGAACATTGCTTATCATTACAATATATATTTGTGACAATTATTATTAATTTTTATATAAAGTTTTTAAGTTCCTAGAAGCCTAAAAAAACTCTGTTTGTTATTAATATTCGTACTGTTTTTTTTGCCTTTTAAATTACTGTTCTTGTTAGGTTCACTCCATGTTTCAATGTAAAAGTGGAAACTTTGTTGGCCTATGTGTGACTTATTTTGTTATCAAATGTATGTGTATTATATTATGCTGTATGTTTAACAAAAATAAATAAATATTATAATAATAAAACTAATGGTGATCTGTTTGTTACTGATTTCAAATCTCTGGGAACATATTAAAACTCACTAAGTAGATACTTTTGAAACTCATCTCGATAGCAGTTTTCATTATAAAATGTGAAAGTTCAATACGCACAATTATTGCCACTAGCAAGGAGTTCCTAATTTATTTATAACCAAAGACAATGCAAACGCAGTCTCTTCGTTACTGATGTCCTACACGATGACAAAATAATTTAAAAAAAACTGTTAAAATTACACAGAGAACTATATCCCTTATAGTAAATACTTAATTATGATAGTCGCATGGCATCTTAATTGATGAAGTACCATTTTTATCGGTATCGGTAATCCCTGAGTGACAAGTTGATCGATTACCGTAATGAATTAACGCTGAAGTTATGGTAAGAGACATATTTGTTCGCAAATCTCCGCACTTAAACGGAGACTACACACGCACTGGTGCGTAATGCGACCATAGTTCGTGTAACGATTCGTTTCGCCATATATCGAACAATGTAATCGTTAATAACTATTTGGAAGTGACAATTCGTTCGTAACGGGCTGTCATTTTCGCGGACTTGACAGGTTGGTTTAGGAAATACGGTTTATTACTTTCGTTTTTCATATAACGCAATATGTCACTGCGTCGAGTTTAACTAAAATTCTAATTAAAATTAACATATGTGTTTGTTATCTTTTATAGTCTTATTTTCTCTATGGATATTAATATCCATATCGATATACCTTATCGCACTTTTAAATAGAAACTTTTTAACTTAAATGTAATATTTATATCTTTTATCAAATTGTATATAAAAATATTTCACGATAGCGCTTAGATTGAATCTTTGATGATTATGTAAATTATATAAAAAAAAGCGATTCTAATATTCACAACACACACAACTTTTTCGTATATATGATACGAGTGTTATTATTATTATTCTATTAATTAAAGAAAATGGATATACTGAGTTATTGTAATGACTCCTTAATTAAATTGAAATATATATGTTGTTTACATATAAGATGACAAATAATTATGTACTATATTTAAGTGCTTAATTGAAATATATAAGTTATATTATATATTTCAATTAGGCATTTACTTATTAGATGAAAAATAATAATTTGTAATTTTAGCCGTTTTAAAGATTACTCCGCACACTTATTTGTATAGAAGAAACATAGAACTTACAATAAATATAAATGCTACTAAAATCGTATCAATTTGTTATCAATAATGATCGTTGATTAATGTTGTAGTTTAAAGCTTCGGAATGACGCCTCGTTACCAATTCTACTTACTAGACGTAAGCAAAACTATTTTATCTTGAATAAAGTAACCGAGTTCAGAGTTGAGACAACGACTATTAAAAGTGTAAATGTACAGTACATTTACTTATCTATTAAAAATATAAAAATTATGCAGTAAACGCCAATGAAGTCATACTAAAAACCTTATAGATCCATAGAGTGGGGTACAAAAGCTATTATTACATTTATTGGTCGAAAAATATTCATGTAAGTGTAGTGAGTCCCTCTCACGTTAGCACCGTCCGCTCGTGTGTGAACTGTAAACATGTTCCGTTTAATGACTCTACGAGACCTTCGGCCAACGGACGATCAAGTAAATATGAACCAATTTTCCGTCTGACTATATTGATATTTGCATTGACTGACTGATTGACTGCCTCGTTGGTCTAGTGGCTTGATGTAAGGCCGCAGACCCGGAGATCCTGGGTTCAATTCCCAGGTCGGGCCAATAAAAGGTTATTGGGTTTTTCTATCAGTAAATTCTTAGTAGCAGCCCGGAGTCTGGAAGTTGAAAGCGTGTTCACTCCCGTGCCTCGGAAAGCAGGTAAAGCCGTTGGTCCTGCGCCTGAACTGAACTCTTTCCGGTCGTGTCAGATTGCCGTTTCATCGGATTATGAGAGTTAGGGAATAGAAAGTGCACACACTTGTGCACTATAATATCTCCTGCGTAGTTGGCTAATCTCTCGAGATTGGCCGCCGTGGCCGAAATCTGTCTGGAGAACATTATTATTATTATTTGCATTGATTTTAAATATCGTTGATAGAAGGAAATGTTTATGTTTTGTGGGACGGCATCGCAGAATGGATCACGTGACGATAAGTGTTCAAAAATTATTTTTTTCAAGTAAACTTTTAAGTTATTTTGAATCGTCGAGCGTTACCGCCGGTTGGGCATTGGATTCTACCGAGAAGAGCTGGCAAGGAACTCAGTAGTAAGAAAACACAATTTGCATAAGTTACATATAATTAGTTGTTATTCAATCTATGTATTTTTGTCAGATATATATTCAGAATCAGAGTAAACGCTTTACTAATAATATTATATTTAATAATTAATTGAAGCCTGCTTAATGGCAACTCAAGTACAGACTGCGGAATTTTTAAAAAATGTGTTTACCTAAGCCTAGCCCTAAAGACTTATCCAATTCATTGAAACGGAAGCTTGGAGCGATTATTTTATTTTTCGTACCTCATCCCTATCGCGTCTCTTGATACACACGTCACAACCCTAAGTAACACACTAAATATCATGTACTTAAGTTGTGGTAGTTGCACCGGGTAATGTATCATTATATATTATATATACCGCCCTGTACCGCCAAACATCAATACTCTGTATTGTGAGGGTGAGTGACCCAGTGTTATTACAGTCACAAGATATCATAGATTCCATGGTTGGCGGAATATTTATGATTTCGATATAAGGATTGGTTCTTACTTCTAACATTGTCAGTGTTATGAACGTCGTCTACTTTGAAAAAAAAAAACTAAATATAAGATTGTCGGTCCGTTCGTAACAACAATTCTAGTATTCTTAGTTTTGCACTTCTAGCATTACGAAATAGAAATAAAAATGAAATTAAACATTTATGTGTATTGTATTGTGCAGTACAAATAAATTGATTAACAATCTGTTCATAATCATACAGATAGTAAACTTAACTATAAATAGAATAGGAGTTTACAAAAATGGATTTATTACAATAAGTCCAGCCATCCAGTCCATCTCTTCCAGCCAACCTTTGATATACTAAGAGGAAAATGAATCAAGTTATTAATACAAATAAATATAATAAGGAAATATATAGACTAAATGAGAACATGGCGCGCTCGTAAATCTTACTAGAGATAAAAACGGACACACTTAAAACTTTCTAAAACATATAATAAATTTGCCAAGGTTGTCTTAAAACATTTCATTAATATTAAATAGACTACAATTTGATCATCTCGGGTTAGTCTAGTGGTTAGCTCGTAAGGCCCGCGGCCCTTAGTTTAAGCCTCGAGTTAAGAAAATAAAAAGTTATAGGATTTTACTTATAAAAAATCTCAGTAGCAGCCCGGTGTTCGGCGTTAACTACATATCCACAAATAGCACGTAATGTCTATATATAATTTATTACGAATAAAAACGTGATAAATTGACAAATGATAATACCTATTAAACTGTAGAGCTTATCTTTAAGAGCAAACACGAAATTCGCCGCAGAAATCTGTTGTGAAATGTCAGGACAATACACGCATAAAAAATGTTATTAATTTTAATCGGTTTTTAACATTTCACGAGTGAGATACGACATGAGGTCTAACACAATAGCACTGCCCTTATGGAATATGGAAGGCCCTTGTGATCGAGGTTAGTTTCGAATTCTTTATCGTATGTCACCAAAATATTTTCAAAACAATTATTAAATTGAATAGTGTGAGTAAAGCAATAATCTCTAGAGGGCGTTAGGCGTTATCGGAGTCTGTTTGGACAGCATCTCCAAGCATTGTTGCGTCCCGATTCTCATAAATAAATTAGACATTGTCGCTCTTTTTATCCGGGACATCGGGCGGGACGTCGGGAATGTCAACGCCGATTTACTAATTCATTTCGGCAACATAAAAGCTATTTAGATCACACGACACGATTTTAAAATATAGTCAGATACCATTATAATATTTACTATGCAAGCATATCAATTTATTTTAATAAACAAATATAGTATTAGGTTAATATGAATATTTATATGTACAAAAGTATATTATAATAAATATGTAGAGATGCAGATATGGTCTTTGGCGCAAGCAGGAAACTTCTAGGTAGGTACCAACGAGAATCACTTTATATAAATCTAAAATATTGATATTTCCTCAACTCGTTTTCCTCTGCACGTAACGTGACATAAATTAAACGAATGAAGTACTTAGGAAAACCCGTGTTCTAATGGGTTTGCGTCATGTATAAGTATTACAGCTAGGTTTATGGAAAAATATTTCTAGAAAAAATAGAGCAGCATAGAAGATGTTTTGAAAAGAACTATAAAAAGTGGCCATCTAAGTTGACAATTGGAGACCCATTTTTTCGTCTACATTATCTAAATAAACAAAAAAATGTAATGGGCTCTGATGTGGGCCAATTGGATTGTTCTATGTTCTAAGCATCATTCGAAATATCTTTATGTTTTCATTGGTCAAAAGGTCAAAAGGAACATTCGTCAGTAAGGTTAGATAGACTATAAATGCTGTACATCATTACCTATTGGCATTTTGAATACCATAGATTTAATGTCGTGAGGTGTAAAGGGCCCCATGAAGTTAAACGTAACGGTATTAGAGTCACTTTGTTGACATTTAAGTACTGTTCGAAGGGTCGCTCGCGATATTTTTTATCGTCTCGACCAAACGACGTATCGTATTGATCTCGGCACCTCCCAATTAAAACGTAATTTTATTTATTTATACCGTATGAAGAAATCTCAAACTCTTTGTTGGTTCAGTTCGAATTGCGCATTTGATAAAGTTGTGCGGGTTTGTGATCTGTATATTAAGATTTGACAATCGAGGAATACTTTGGGGAGATCAGACGATTTTTTTGTTTTAAGACTTGAAAATCGAATTGAGTATCTATCCACCTGGGTAAGTACCACCCACGCATCAAATATTCTACCGCCAAGCAGCAACACTTAGTTAGTGTTAATTACAGGCACAAGGGTGTAACATCAAGTTCCAAGATTGGTGGCACATTGGCCTTGTAAATGAACAGTAAAGGAATAAATATTTTAGCCTTTTTATTAAATAATGTCGTGATAGAAGGAAATGTCACACAACAAGAGGCAGTTAGATTCAATACAATATAAAGAGCAATAGTCAAATTTAGAGGAGGGTCATGAGAGGATAATTGGAGAACAAAGTGCATTCGCTTTGTTGTTGCCGACTCGAAGAGTGTTTTCATCGTGCGTTTGATATATAAATTGCTGTCAATGACCGTATGTCTAAACAATGAATGATTGAAAACACCGGCGGGGTCAAGCGAAGCGAGAGCGAAGACTTCGTAGTGCCTTAATTATGGACTAGGGTGTGGCTCCAGCTTTGCTGCTAATCTAATTAGGATACACATTTTGTATCATTTCTTTTCAATCGGGCAAGGGGCCATCGGCGTGTATTTCTGTATGTTCTTCTATCGGCGGCAGGATGAGCTCCATTCAAGAGTTCAACCTTCATGACATGGTTTTATGTTATATATATACTGGGCTCTATCACTTCTAATAAAATTTTAATAGTGACTTTTCGTTTACAATACACACATATATATATATATATATATATATATATGATAAGCGATGTAAATGTCGCTTATTTAGTTTTGCCAAGCAAAAGTCAGTTATATAATTTTTTGAAGTATATTTACTCTGATGACACATAAGCCTAGATATAAACGATGCGCTTCGCATCGTTAGCTACGTACACTTTGGTAGACGAATATTTCTGACTTGGACTCAAATTCATGTTCAACTATATAAAGTTATAATATCTTTATCATCACTTCCCCGTATACCGTTGATATGGTGGTAGAGGGGCAGTGCGTTCAGTTAATAGAAATGATTTTTCCACTGTTAAAGCCGGCCCTTTGCTTACGCCGACCCATAATATAATGCTTTTCAATGGATTGCCTTTTTTCCACCAATGAGGTATTTACGATGATTGACATGTTCAGTTGATGGATGCTCTTAGTCAATGCCTGCGGGTTGAGATATACAATATCGGAACCATACCGCAAAAAGTTATGTAAACCTTGAAAATTACGGCAACCACAACTGAATAATTATCAATAGCTCGCCGATCGATCTTCCCTCCGCAAACTAACATATAACTACGATTCAAATACAACATTAACACTTATCGATATCAATATCTAACGCTTTTAGATCTTTTGTTGTCCGAAAGATTGATCGCCATTTATTTTGACAGGTTTAAACGATCCTTTTCCGTCAAAAATATCAAGAATTTCGTAACATCTTTAACAAGATGGCGCCTCTTTTACGTATGTTTGTATCATATAATGCCTTTGTCGTTAATGATAACATAGTTTTGCTACAACGCCACTTTAGATTTAGAGCTTGCGCATATGGAATAATAAATCTATTTGACTAACACCAATGAGATCAATGCTTACGCTTATATACGCTTATAACTTATATAATTATTTGTATAGCAAATTATTACAAGAAATTAACAATAATTGTTTTTCTCTCGTAAAGCTAAAGGGTAGCAGTGTCCTGAGGAGAAGGGAGAGAGTTCAAGCTGATTCTACCGCGATTCTCCAAAGCGGATTGTTGGATATTTTTTCTGCTGTATTTTAAATCATTACGAAAAGCAGCAATATCAGTATCACAATTTATATAATTGATACAACTCATGATCAACGATAAACACTCTTAATTAAATTAAAAATAATTAATATAAGATAACAATAATTCAACGGAACGGACATTTTGTACGTTAACCAATTTATAGAATACAAAAGGTCTTGATTGTCGGTAAACATCCGAAAAGAACTCGTTTGTCCTCGACAGGTACAACACTATCGATCACAGATGTCGATCTGTCATACCTTGATGCGGTCTGATGCATCTGCTAAATTTGGCAGGACCTCGGCAGGATCGCTCGCCTTAGATCGTCTTTCCCGGTTGTATCGAGTGTAACGAGATGAGTGAGAAAAACTCCGAACTTCATACGGATGTTACTCGTTATTTTGAAATTTATACCGTTTCGAAAAGTAAATGATATTTATGATGGATAACAAGTTGTCTCTGGTCAATCAAACATGAGACGTGTGTCTTCTTATTATTTTATATTTAATTTTGTTATTCAATTTACTATAATTAAGTTAATGAAAACTTAGGTAATGTATTATATTCTTAAAAGTTAACTGTGTTAGCGAAACTTAGACATTTATTTGCTATATACATATGTATATAGCAAATAAAAAACCGTTTTTTATTTTACAACTAATCACTGATTTCACTATTTCTGTCATTATTCGTTTCACGTGGAAAAGAAAAGTAGAGACAGCATTTTTTAACTAAACAAACGTTGTTTAGTTAAGAATTGTGCCTTCCAATTCCTTCATGTTATTTTAATATTAAAACAATTTACTCTTGCCTTTTTTTCATAACAGCGGCAGGTTTCAAAATTATTTTATACTATTATTTAATTAATTCGTAGTTTTTTTTTTGCAATGTCATCTTCTAAAGCGGATAGTATTTCTTATACGTAGTAAATACAATTCAGCTCATATCAACAGAGACTTCGTTTTTTTTTCCATTTGTCTTTGCGTATAATTTTCAATCACTCGCATTACCAGGCGGTCTGGTCAGCGGAGACGACATGACAGATCGCCGTGACCAGCCGGGGGTATTGTTTCTACCGCACGACCTCGGTGGTACTAATTCATGTTGGTACCATCTTTAATATTAATTTTATATGACTATACATACATAGTAATACATATCGATGGTTATTTTTGTATAACTTAAGTTAATATTAACTTTACTTTTGTATGTATGATATTTAATGTTCCAGTGAGCCGAGAGGGCCCAGTTGTTAGAACACGTGAATATTAACCGACGCTTGTGGGTTCAAACCCAAAATAGAAGCGCTAATTTTGTATGTACTCTTTGCTATGATAAGTTGTCACATGTGTATTTGCGAACACGCACAGGAGCATCGCAAAACTTTCAAACCTTCTCATTAGGAGAGGTCTTAGTCCAGCAGTGGGACTTTACTAATAAAGATAAGTATTTCGTATGAAATACGGAAAGAATAGTTTCCCGAAACGATACACTCAAATCAAACACAACCAACCGTCAGTAGTGTTGTATAGATAAAGCCGAAAGTCAAAGATCATAAACAACGCAACGAACTGTTTCTGATATATTTTCATGTAATACGAAGGTTCTTTCATCCAGAGCTCGTAAAGTTCACATCAAAGTACGAACGAGAAGGATAAATAATAAAACTACTCCAATTCTTTACAAGAAGTCACGTTTATTGTAAATCAAAGGAGGAATGCATCAGGCATTCATATAAAAGAGAAAGCTGAAAAATAAAGATCGGGAGCGATGTCTGTGACGCCATTACGGGATTCCTACTAAATCTTAAACTTGTAAAAATATTTGAATTCTTAAAAAGGTTACTAACTGGGATAACATAAATTATTATTTCAATACTAATAATATAACGAAAGTTTAATATTTAACTAGTCAAATGTTTATAAATAAATAAAAAATATTTATAACAGAATGATTTTTATGATAGTTCAGATAACAAATTCAAATTGTTCTATTTACCTACATTCGAAAATCTTATAATACATATATCATAAATAATTAAGACGAAGTCAAAATTAAAATACACAACCATACTGCCAAATCCCATCGTGTAAAAATGCGTCGGTATACTACATATTTTGACTGATCACTTTACAAGTCTTATGTTTAAATAGTTTTTTATTGAGAATGTTTTCATATAATCAACTTAGTTGTAACTCACATTAGATGGCTCTGCAAATAACTTAAATACTGTTAAACCGATCGCCATCACAATTGGTATAACAATGAGTGCGCAGAATATTTCATCGCAAGTCGTTTTGGATAATGATTCACAAAATAATTTAAAGATGCATTGCAAAATACAGCGAGCGTTAGATAATCTTATATAGAAAGCATAAAGCTTAATCGAACGCAAAAAAAAATTCATGGATTGGAACTTAATGTAAGTATTTTGTAATAAATAAATAAATGTATTTTATGTAATAAAAACAAATTCTTCACCCCGATCTATAACTATACATAATTAACGAACGATTAATTTATAATTTATATAATAACATAGTTTTTTTAAACATTCAAAATCATCGCAGAGGGATATGTACATAATAACAAAGGTTGAAACAAACTTCGCGCAACGAACGTATTTCCTGCAGGCGTCCGGGTGATCGGTTCAAATCAAAGAATTCATCAACACTTGCTCAGTTTTTGCTGATTTACGTCGAAATCGTATTGATTGATGAATTGACGGCGAAGTAGACGTTGTAAAACTAAATTATAATTTTTAATAGGATTTTAGGGACCGTGTACGAGAATAATTTTTTTAAAAGATAGATAGGGGGTGGGGGGTTTAACCGGGGGATGTTGAAAGAGACCAAAAACGGGTGTCTTTTATGAGTTGCGACATATTTGTTTCTGTACTTCCGTCCGTATCCGTAACAGCCTGTGAATGTCCTACTGCTGGGCTAAAGGCCTCCTCTCCCTTTTTTGAGGAGAAGGTTCTGCACTGTACTTTAAAATAAATTTCGTTTATATTGTAAACGAAATTTATTTTTTGTCTCGAAGATCTTCCATATCTAATTATTACAAACAGATCGATCGATATATAATAAATATTTACTGGATATAATTATGGATTAAAACGAGTGTAGAATTGAATTTCTTGTTAAAGGAGACAGCTTAATAACATATGACGGATCAATTATGACGTAAAGTACCGGCAAACATATTAGTTTTGCATTGCAATTACGACCGCTGGTGAAATTTTTTTCAAAATAAAAAAAACATAAAAAAATCTTTTTCCTGCAATGGTTTGTAGCCTTTATTTTACAGTTGAAAAATAAACAGCACCTCTTCTCTTTATCTTTTTAAAAATAAGCACAACTTGTACTTTTAATAGCAGTAAACGATTATAAATACTTAAGGACTTATAAATGCGCCAAAATCCGACATATTGTCATATTATTGACAAACACACTTAACTATTCTTCTATAAATATCGTGTCAGTTGTAAATATTTAATGACGATAATATTGTACCGATCAAAACAGTTTTACTTTTAAACGATTATTTATCGTTCAGAAATTTAGGAGATTTATCGTTAAAAATAGTTCATCCCATTGTCCTATAAATTATGAACTGGCGTCACGCGTATGTTGGATGGATAAAGCACCGATATCTCCAAAACACATTACTGAAACGTGATTTATTCCAAAACTATCGATTCCATCGCCTAATACATCATTGTTGTGATATACTCATTGTATTGTTAGCCTCACCCTTCTTTTCAATCTTATCTCCGTCTTAAAAAATCTATTGCTCCTTTTTCGTCTAAGGAAATTCCTTTAAAATATTTATTTATAGGATTTTCCCCTTTTGGAAAACTGCTCGTGAATTCTCGTTTCGTTTAATCTATTTTACTTTGGAATTTAATTTTCACATACGTTTTGTCGCCGTATCTACATGGAAGATTAAGACTGCGGGAAACGCATCAATTTAAAAAAAACCTATCAATATCATTTGTCACGGTTCCGCGGATATGGTAAAGGACGTTGCAGCAAAGCTTAAGGCGGTCCAAATAAAAAATAATCGGTTCATTACCACGCAAATCTAGTTATGTAACGCGACTATCTTTGGCATCTCCCCGGCGCGCGGCGCCGACAGACGACCAATCATATCGTATCTCGGATCTTGATTGAGATTTATTAGACACATCGGTGGAGTCGGCTCGCTCTATATAAATCAGTCTTCTGTGCTTTTACAACAATAATTTTACCGCTCAGCAATTCCAAAAAAGTTTTCGTCTGCCCTTATGGTCTTGACGCATGGTACAAAATGGTGCCATGCTATTTACGTTAATGAGAATCGTCTGACTGGAAATTGGTTACGGAGGCGATCTTTCCGGTTACAAAGCGAAACGTCTGATGATTTGTTTTGACCATTCGTTAGCGCTCCTTGACGCTCGCCTGATTTGGGAATCAGGAGTTGGGAGTTAAGAGGAACAAGGATGGCAGATTTGTTTTTATGAAGAGTAATTATGTGACTATTGATTATTTATTGCTTATATCGAGTTCTGTGAGTAATAAGTTCTTGCTATTTAAATTATAGGCGTACCTAAAAAAACATTTAAACGAAAACATTGTATGCTTTAAGAATAAATTTAATAAATTAGTATCGTATTTTTTATATAATTTCAATGATATTTGAATTAACGTATTACTGTAAGTTATTTACATAATATAATAATAAATATCTATAAAATAACATATTTTTAAAGTACAATAAATAACAACGATACATATAGGGATCAATTTGACGACCTCAAAGACAACGCCTTACCAATTTATAAATGGTATTTAAACAAAACGTCACCTGACGTTTATTTTTGGAACGCAAAAAAATACCTTAATAATAAAGTATAAGGTTTAAAATGGATCGTATCCTTAGAGGTCTTTTATAAGGGTAGTTCCTGGTAGTGATTGACGAACAAGATTCTTATCAGTAACAATGCGTGTGGCTTCGCGGTCACATGACTCTTCGAACTATCAAAGTATGAGATGGACTGACAAGTAATACCTATGTCGGATAACTTCGAGTATATTTACTAGGAAAAAAAATTTCATAAAAAACAATATAATAAAACGTGAGCAATTTATCTCAAAGCTAATTAAACTTAAAATGTAGCACATATTTAAATAGAAATAGTTTTTTTCAACAACGATTCCGCAACTACATATATTTCAAATATTGCCTTTAACCAATATTTAAAGAAAATACCCTTGTCTAATGTCTGTATAAAATTTAATTATACGTATAGATTAAACATCAGCTTAAGCCTTTAACTAAAATTGATTTGATGACAAAAGCGATTATTTAATCTCAGATCAAATGCTCAAACGAGTTCAAGACAAGTTAAGGATGTTTGCCCTTCGCCCTAAACAGATTTGTTTCAATGGCCGACCTATCCTATTGTACGCGCCATTTCACTTTTTTTAGTACTTCATGAATCGATCGAATCTAAACCCAATCTTGATGTCACTACGGTGTGTGTTGCTTTGTAGTGATCTTTATCATCAGGGTTCTCATGCTCAACTGTGAAGGAATTATGAAGTGTATGTGGTTGATTGAAAAATTCCTCTGAGATTAAGTTGAACGTTTTGTTTGTGACATTTGTGGGGTTGACACCCTCATCGACTATTTCCGGTGAAAGAAATTCTTTGAAATCTCCATTTGGGAATTCAGTACGGTTTTAACTTGAAGTAATTGTGAAGTACAATTCATTTGTATTATGGCTCTTAATGTATAGGGCTGTTATTAGTTCGAATTTTTTTCCTATTAAATTTGTGTTAGCTAAACTTAAAGTTGCACCTAAGTTGTTTTGCTGAAATTAATTTACAACATTTTATTTTATTCGTGCTACTAGTATGTCTGTCATAATTAATTTCGTCTACCTCAGATCTCTATTGAGGATGACTGTACTGCATTTATTATTATGACGTCAATATATATTCTCTTTTCAATTAAATTTAAAGAAGTTATAAGATTGTGCAATAATAATACTCTAATAAGTCTCTAATTTATTTAGACATAAGCTTTAGTTATATATGCAAATAAATATTAAGAAAAATTTTAATATAAACAAACTTTACGCACAAATAGATTATCCCCAGCGTCCATTGCAGTAATTTACTTAGAACCCTAAACGGCAGATCCCATGGAATCATCAATTATAGCCACAACATTGCACCCCAATGGAGTGTGTGACGCAGTCGGATTAGCAGTCACGCATGACAATAATTGATTGGGCTGCAGGGATCTTAATATGTCTGAGGATTGACCAAATTCGGTTAGCAAATAATTAAGAAAATTGATCAAGACCATTTGTTATTTGAATTAACTATATTATACATTGTTTTTAACGTACTGTAACTCCATAATATTTTTCTATTGCTTTACAATTGTCGGCCAGTTGACAATATCGCACAATATTAAATGAGCAATTCTTGTATTATAAATTTATTTCAACGGCAAACAATTTTTGTAACTAAGTATTAAGCCGATCGCCGCGATACTTATTTTGAATATTCGTAAACCATATCAATGAAAGTCATACAATATAATTATATACCTTAGATTAGGCAAATATAAACTTAATTTGCTTATTACTAACGTAAAACATAATTCGTAATTCAAAATGTCTACGTCGATCCATTACGACCCATATTGACGAATAAAAATACCTATATATGCGTAAGATATCTCGAACAACTTTCTACTGAAAACAAATTGTACATTACTTCTACATAAAGTCGGAATCATTCGTTTAAGCGTATGTGACTGATGATCTCTAGCGGACCTATTCGACTTCGTTTCTCTTTTATTGTCATTACTGTATTAGTATAGAACTTCTTAGAATAGTAGAAAACTTATTTTACGCAACCGAAACCGCAAGAAATAGCTAATATAGTCGTACACGCGCACGCGCAACTAACGAATATGTACGTTGTTTCAGAACGACAGATTTATCGGAAGCGTTCGACACCCGCCGTTAGGAAACAATAGAAAGGCAATCGTAAAGGGAAATTCAATTTGCGGATTTAACTAAATCCTACGTAGTACGTACTAAAAGACCTTATTTGTCCACAAAAGCCATCCAGGACACCGACGATAACCTAGAAAGTAGCAAGTATGATCGTACAGTAATAGACACTATTAACGGAACCCAGGAAGCCGACGCGACTTAATCTTCCACACGGAAATATAACTTGTTGAAAACATGTTTACTCTGTACAATATTTCAATAATAATTGCCAAGGAGATGAATCAGTGCTAAAATATTCAGAATCGTCCGTGTTCCTCTATGGTTTCGTGTTTGATGCATTGCGGTCATTGAGAGCTGTGGAAAAGTTGTTATTTTTAATTTTATATATTTCCAGTATATAAATGATTAACCGTAATTTATATTGAAAGCATCTTAAGCAGGATATTCAGCTAGTTTTCTTAAAACACACTCATATAACAAACTATATAAACAAAGTGAAAATATTTCAGTTCCCTTTTCTCCTGTGTGTGTCAAACGATTTTCTTTTATTAATTTTATGCTTGGTTAGAAATATGCAAATTCGTATGTTTGCTTTAATTTTTTAATAATGGTTATGTTCGAAATTCGACTCTTGAGCGAACATTAATACATATAAATAATTGCGATTTTTTGATCAAAAATTTAAATATATTTTATTTATTATCAATACAAGATACTTTTGTCTGGTGTTTGTTATCAGTTCTAAAGTGAAATGTGATTATATTACAATGACATTAACCCTTTGTTATTGTGACAAAGCTATTTCGCTGTCCAAACAAGAATTGACAACAAATTATAACATTATATCGTCGAACAATGAACATAAAACTTTAAGGTGGACAAAAAACGTCGCACGCTGACCGTTAAAGAATTGGTTCAATGGGCGACGTTGGTGGCCTATTCTTCGAATCACCCTTTGCTTAATATCTGTTGGAGTATTATGGGCATTTATTAGGGGTTGTATGCAATTTAGGGTCACCGTTGAATAGCATCGACTGATTTACTTTTAATCGTGAGTGTGATATTATCAGCCATTCAGTGTTTTGTTACGAACGCGCGGCGACGTACCATTGGATTTTTTCTGAATTGTTAAGTTGAAAGGTATTTTGTATTTAAAGTCATTCCGGTCAAATGTATTTAAAGTAGTTAACATTTGTATTTTAAGTCCGTTTTTGAAATATACTGCAAATAAATATAATTAAGAAATAATAATTCGTGTACACAAAAAGCCGTTGGTCTTGCTCCTAATCCATCGACGGTCGTGTCGGACATGAGTTTGCCGAAATCGGTCATTTATGATTTACTAGGAACCAAACAAGTATTTGAGACTCTGTCTGCATTGTAACCTTAACGACACGACCTTTACAAATATATAAAAACCAACATCATAATAAAGATTTAAACAAAAAAATGGTTAAGTTAGTATGTAAATAGCTTTCACATAATACTCGCCCACATTTAAAAATCCTTCGAAAACTTATAGTAGGACCAAGGAGGCTTCATACAGGATTATGTTTCTCGGACAAGAAAAAAGTAGTCAACAAAGGAACACGTTACTCGGACGATGAAGAAAAAAACACACAAGTTTGACGCAACACTTTCTCGTTTAAATTAACTCGATGATAGTTTTGCAAACGTATGTATATATCGTATCAGGTTAAATATATCTTGTAACTCGTTCGGTTAAATTTAGATTTCAAAATGTTTTGTTTTTTTTTTTACCGTAACAGCCTGTGAATGTCCCACTGCTGGGCTAAAGGTCTCCTCTCCTCTTTTTGAGAAGGTTTGGAGCTTATTCCACCACGCTGCTCCAATGCGGTTTGGTGGAATACACATGTGGCAGAATTTCAGTGAAATTAGACACATGTAGGTTTTCTCACGATGTTTTCCTTCGCCGTAAAGCACGAGATGAATTATAATCGTTAATTAAGCACAAAAAAAAAAACCGAGATGGCCCTGTGGTAAGAACGCGTGAATCTTAACCGATGATCATGGGTTCAAACCCGGGCAAGCACCACTGAATTTTCATGTGCTTAATTTGTGATTATAATTCATCTCGTGCTTTACGGTTAAAGAAATCATCGTGAGGAAACCTGCATGTGTATTAGACACATGCAGGTTTCACTTTTTTCACTTCAATTCACTGAAATTGTGCCACATGTGAATTCTACTAACCCGCATTGGAGCAGCGTGGTGGAATAAGCTCCAAACCTTCTCCTCAAAAAGAGGAGAGGAGGCCTTTAGCCCAGCAGTGGGACATTCACAGGCTATTACGGAATTAAGCACATGAAAATTCAGTGGTGCTTGCCCGGGTTTAAACCCACGATCATCGGTTAAGATTCACGCGTTTTTACCACTGGGCCATCTCGGATCATCTGGATTTTTTTTAAATCAATATTTAATTGGAAAAATCTCAGTCCGTTACCCGTCTTAGATTTATATTGATCTCTAATCCTAACTAATATTATAAACGCGTATGCGAATTTGTTTGTTTGTTACGCTTTCAAGCCTAAACCACTAAACCTTATCAGCGAGTAGTCTTTATCCCCGTCTTCCCACGGGAATAGGAACTACGCGGTTGAAACCGCGAAGAAAAGCTAGTTGTATCTTCTATCGCTATCACGTAGTCTTTCCAGGATTCCTTTTTATATAGAAGAGGACACTTAAAGAATGGTAGTAAACCTGTTTAAAGGGGTGTGCAATTAACACTGAATATATGAATTCATCATACAGTATTTATAAATAAAATACTTATCAAAAATAATAACTTAATATTAACAAACTCATTTTGAGCTTATAAGTATACAAATTATATTCACGTATAAAGAGACAATAATGCAAGCAGCATTGCTCCATTGAAACGCAATTCAACTTGTCAGAGCGTAAAACGAACCAGTTCCTGTTACTAGAGATAATGCAGTTGTATTTGAAGTTTGAACATTTGTTTTCATATCTTTCGGCTATCGTGCCAAAAATGTTCATAAAATGTACTATGTAAAACTAATGTCTTGAAAATCATAATCAAGAATCTTAAAAGCACTTTTGAATCGTCATCTTACAGGATCAAATTGAAACTAAAGCAATCACCGGTTCGGAATGTAGATTTTACTTAAAATAACCGAAGCCAAAAAACAGAGTAACGACACTTTTTTCCCAAATTAAATACACAGAGAACCATATATATTTATGTATCTTGTACGAAAGCAACGAATACGAACTCCACATATTTCTATCATCTACATATATTGGACTTTGTAATAACCGCTATCTATTTGATTTATGTTTTTGAAACATAAGATTTAAATATATTCATAAGCAATATTTAATTATATATAACTTAGTATAATTTGCGACAGAATACGAAATTATGCTATCAATATCCATTTACAAGCTACCGTTCCAAACAATACGATGTTAAAGAGATAAGACGCGATATAACGTTATTTATTATAAGGATAACGCGGACTTATTTACATTAAAACTGGACACCAGGAAACCGCAAGTGTTGGCACGGGACAAGCCAAATGCGTTGCACATCCTCATAATAAAAATTGATGATTAACATTGCTCAATTGAAATGAGACCACAGGCTTCGGATGACGGCATCCTTGTAGGGCTGCCATTGTCACGTCAATTAGTTACCGTGTTCACTCTATGCTGGTTAATTTGTAGTCTCTTAATAGCTATTTAAATCTGGAAGTCTCTGTTAATTAATAAACTTTGAAATTATAAATTCGATTTATTCATTGTGTTAAACTGCAATAAATGTTATTTAAAAAAAAACAAGCAATGCACTAGTTGATTTCTACTCCTTACGACCGCCAATTAACATTAGGAATGTAAGAAATATTAACTATATAATATAATACATCAGGAAATTATAGCATAGACAAAAAATCACTAACGATAAGTCACATATCACTACAGCTCACCCAGCGAACGTGAGGCACTAATAAATGTTTTTTCTAATTTTATCGAAATATAAAAAAAACTTCGTTCTATATTTGTTATAACTTTGTTACATTGTAACAACATTGTATAAATAAGTTTATCAGTAAAAAAAAAGGAAAGTGATTTAGTTTTGACGTCTGCCTATCTGTTTTCCTCTTTATATATCTCTGAAAATTCTAGGATGTAATGATCGGTAACAGCCCTGGATCTAACTATCAGATGTTCGTAGAAATGTCGACGTGACTCCGGTCACACACTGTGATCTGGTATGACGCCAAATGCGTGATAGAATATCCAGTATTCTCAGCTTGATTCACATGACCAATAGAAATACTCGCTTGATTCGAGAATAGAAACAGTTTAAGATGTTTTTAATAATTTATTAGTAAGGTATCGCTGTTTGATCAGCAAATGTAGCCAGATATAAACTTACAATATGTACTGTAAGACATTTTGTTATAGAATTGTATTTGGGACTGATTTTATTGTCATTAATATTAATAATTTCTGTTATAATTAATATCGAAAATTAATTATGTACGTTCACATTTAAATATTCGATTAACACGATTGTATTAAATGTAAAGTTATCACCTGAAGCCATCACTGAAGCACCACTAAATTTTCATGCGCTTAATTTGTGATTACAATTCATCTCGTGCTTGACGGTGAAAACATCGTGAGGAAACCTGCATGTGTCTAATTTCATTGAAATTATGTCACGTATGTATTCTACCAACCTGCATTGGAGCAGCGTGGAATAAGCTCCAAACCTTCTCCTCAAAAGGGAGAGGAGGCGTTAGCCCAGCAGCGGGACATTAACAGGCTGTTACTGTACTATCACCTAATTCGAATGTCAATTCTACCAAGAAAAACCGGCAATAAGCTGTGTTAGAATGTTTCGCCAATGAAATTATGATATGACCTAACGGTCGTAATGATTATTAAATCAAAATATATATTATGAATAAAAAATAACATTATTCCAATCCCCAATGGTCCAGCTTTTAGAGATCACATCACGTTGAACATTAATTCTAATTTACTCCAATAGTTTAGCATTTAGATTAGAAGTTCGAGGGCACAAATTATCTTCTTAATTCAGACACACTAGCCCTAAATAGTTAAGAAATACAAGTTTCAAAGTTAGGAGCACTTTATCGTCCTACACTCAGGGCTGTCACATTCAATTATCGAAAAGTGAATGCTATGTTTCCATATACGATTTAATATAGATTTTGACTTTGATTGCCACATTGCCCTGCGCATTATTCTTCTATTGTTGACAGAGCTTTGACGATTTGAAAACATTGTCAAGTTAGGGTAGTGGCGATGAATTATGTGGACGGGTAGATACTCTAATCACTTGCAAGTATTCAATTTATAAAAAAATATGTCATATGATGATGATGATGTCCTATATCAGAAGGCCTTATATCCAGGCACTAGACCAACGAGCCAGTCATATAATAGAATAGTTTTATATAAACCCGCTCGAAACCCGCAGAAGCTGTGCAACGATTATTTTATCACAAAATCACATATATTGTTTATTCATAGATATATTCAGAATTAGTTTCGCTTAGTTTGCTGAACCACCAGGCCTGTTCTCTTCAGGTTATTGGAGTCCAGCTGTTGGTAGCCCTAGCTGTACCTAATTGAATGTCATGTCGTTGTGAGATGGCCGAAGATCTGGGTTAGATGACCTTAGATCACGGCGACTAACGTTCGTCCGAATATAAATTAGATCATTTCGTGTCGCAGTCCTGGTGATGGAGATAATATGGAAACTGGACGGAATGACATTCATTAAGCAGGTAAATTATTTATTGAATGGTAAAGTAATATTAAGAGATCCATTTACCTACGCAAATTAACTGTTCTTTTACATAGAGAGTATTAAATGATCAGTTTTTTTTAAGTAATCGCATTTTACGTAAATTACTTTTCTTGCAATCTTCAGTTAAGATTCATGTGTTCTATTTACATCTTGCCTATTTACATAAAATAAATAAATATTTAAAGCATGGTATATTCATAATATATTCTCGTGATTAAAAGTAGTCATTATCGGTTCGTTTAAAAATGTTCTCCAAATAAACTGAAAAGAAAATAAAATATATTGTATGTTATTATAAGAATATATCGGCACCATCACTATTCATGGCGTTAAAACAATTAAAAACCTTAACAGAACAATCCATGACCAATATTATTGTTTGACACTTATTTTGATTTCTACCCTAAATAAGCTAACAGGACCGGAGAGGCTATCTTAATAGACTAATAATATTCCAAAATGCTATATATAAAATATGCTATAAAAATTACGAAAAACTGTCAAAAATATTGGAACTACTATTCTACTATTTATTACCTCCTATTAAGTATTACTTTAAAATTTAAATAAAAACAGTATACAATAAACGTAAAAATAGTTTCGCGATCCGTCATACATCATCGTCATTTAAGGAAATTGCTTAAATGGTGGACTTAGTCACGCAATGGCCCCATTGTTCCGCCTGTTTGTATATCTTCTACTAGACCAAAACCCGCAGCGATATGAATGAATTATTTATCAGCTCCTAACAGAAAAGGTGTGAACCGTTCCGTGATTCACACAGGATGCGGTTTCGTGTGATACTATGTGTTCTTTCTTTACGAGCTGCTGCCCACGGCTTTGTTAGCTGACGCAGGAAAATATGGAAAGAGGTTTTTCACGATTGCTACATAATTTTTATAAGTGCTCTGTGTTAAAAACACTAATTATCTTATTTTTTCTTCCAATTCAGGATCAGTCTCGTCCAAAATATAGTGCAAATAACGTCCAATGACTAAGAATCGAACCTGCTATTTCCACATAATTGGTGAGGCGCTACTGAGCTATTAAAGATTGTTTTGATTTAATACTAGCTTCCGACCGCAGCTGCGCTCGCGTGTGAGGGCCCCCTCAGGTATTAGACACCCTTGTATACCTTATGAGTAAGAAACAAACAAATCAGATCGCATTTACAATGCGATAAAAATCTTTTAACAAGTTCATACGAAAGCACTAACCACTGTATGAACTTGCGCGTGGGTAGAAATAAAGTCTAATTATAAATATGCTTTGTACCGATTAAATATCTTTACAAAGCATATTTATAAAGTGACTATTTTTTTATTAAATAGATGGCAGACGAAAAAATGGGCCATCTGACGGTAAGTGGTCACCGCCGCTCACAAACATTGACAGTGTAAAAAATATTAACCATTCGTTATCGTCAAAGCGCCACTAACATTGGGAACTAAGTAAGATGTATGCCCCTCGTGCCTGTGGTTACACTGGTTCACTCACCCTTCAAACCACAACAATACGAAGTATTGTTGTTTGGCGGTAGAATAATTGATGAGTGGGTGGTACCTACCCAGATAGGCTAGCATAAAGCCCTACCTCGCCTCTATATAGAGATTGATATTAATAATAAATAATTCCACATAACAGTATCATGTATTAACAATATGTACAAGATGCAAGTTTGTGACATATTTTAAGGAAACTGTGAAAGCTATTTGTCTCACGGGATGATAAAAGATAGAGAATTTATAAAGTACAGCTTAAGACATCGATTTGGACACTAAGACGCTTACACGAGCCTCAGAGATTTCTGCGAAGAGCTGACAAGATAACAATAATTGTATCGGTATATAATTATATGTGTTGATTTTAGATCGATATTATCATAATGATAAAAACTCAGAAACAAATAAAAGTATTATAAGATTATTTCAACGTTAAAAGCTAAGTCTGCGATATCTTTGGATACAATAAAGCATTAGTCAACACCGGTTTAAACGCATATTGGTAAAACGTACAATAAAATTCACAATGAAACACTATACTTCATTATCGCATCATCATCGCGATCTATCGATAAAAAATACTGAGCGATAACATCACTATCGGAGCTACCTAAGGCGTAAGGAGTAATGATGGGATTTGCGTAGCGACGCGCGGGCGCCGCTAGCCGGCAAAACGAACAAATTGACAGCCGATCGAGATTAATATGGACATTATCGATAAATAACAGCCGGAGAAATGCACCGCACTAAGCGAATTTAGTCATAGATCGATGTCGCAACCGCGATGTCTGTTAACATTTAATAAAACCTTTAAGGTCTAAAATTATCATAATGTTGTTAACATTTACTAATTTATATTCATGTATCATAATTAATGTATTTTTTTGCACCAACTATGTTACATTCGCAAAAAAGGCATTGGCGAAACTACGCCCATAAGCGTAATAAAAATGATGTTCAGACAGCAAGGACCTTTTGGCTTCACGAAGGCATTGTCTAGTCCCCGCGGTATATGCATAAAAATATCCGGATTCGTAGCAAATCGTTCAATCAAAAACACGACGTCTCATAGATAGTGTCACTCGAAACGAGTCAAGTGTAAAAACTGAGATGCGATCGACAGATAACTTGATCTCGTTTAATTAAAAAAAAACTATTAAAGGTTAAACAATTGGATTGCAGTCACGTTATCGAAAAGAAAATCAAATCATTATTGACATCGTAATATTTTAACAAAACTTAAACATTTTAAAACGGCGTATTTACTACCTAAAAAAATATAAATCACTAAAGAGGAATTATTATTTTTGTAAGCAATAACTCAATGGTTTTCGGGCTGCCTATTGTTGTTAAATCGCAAGTTCGTTCCTGACACCTTGGCTATTATTTATCCACTCCTAAGACATGCTCTAAATAAATGTCCCACAGCTGGGCTAAGGCTCTCTTAATGAGATTTCCAGGAGCTTATTCCACCAATACGCTCAAATGCGGATTGGAAACACACGTGGCAGATTTTCACCCGACACATGCAGGTTTCCTTATTTTCCTTCACAGCCGAGCACGAGATGAACTATAAACACAAATTAAGTACATGAAAAGTCAACGTTGCTTGTCTTGTCAACGGGTTTGAACCCGCAATCTTCGATTAAGATTAACGTGTTCTGTAAAGGCTCTCATATAAAAAAGGTAAGATACTATATTTTATCACATATGTAAATAATTATTTTTAAGTTTGTTAATGTTTCTAAAACCTTTTCCGTATTATCAATATCTTAAAATCGTTACTAAATATTTGAACACCCGAAATCTGATTCAATGTCATTAAACGATCACGATTTAACACTTAGACACTCAACCAGTCAATTCAGTCCCGAATTAATTACCAACATTAACAGCGGCGGGAATTACTGAGCGCCTGGGTGGTTTGTGACTTGTGACATTTACATTCTAACATAATCATTTACGAAGGTTTATTTACGTTATTCAATAATTTTGATATTTATTTTATAGAGAAACTCAAAAAGCATTGAAAGGATTTAATTTATACTTTAGTTTTAATTTACAATATTTGTTTATTTTCGCTCTGAGTATACGCTATTCTATAATAATAACAGTCGGCGACCAACCTTAAGAGAGATTAGCCAACTGCGCAGGACATATTATTGTGCACAAGTGTGCACAAACACAGGTGCATTCTCTATTCCTTAACTCTCAGGGAGGGCAATCCGACACAACCGGAAAGAGTTCAGGCGCAGAACCAACGGCTTTAAATGCTTTTCGAGGCACGGGAGTCTACACACTTCCAACTTCCAGACTCCGGGCTGCCATTAAGAATTTTCGACAGAAAAACTCAATAACTTTTTATTACAGGACCTCAGGGTCTGCAGCCTTACACCTAGCCACAAGCCGAGGCAGGTAGTCGGTATTATTATTACACTATACTATATAACTTAGTTATAAAAGATATTCTAATACGCGCTACAACCTAAAGTCTTTGGCATCTTTGCGCAGATCCAAATGGTGTTTCAATTAATTATTAAAGCATAGCATAAATTGAAAAAGTTGTAAGTTCATGAAAATTCTGTAGCAGTAGTCACTGTGTTATTGTGACACTTAAATATTTATTATAACATCTTATAAAAATACAATTATGTTATTGGAAATTAATTGTCTAACAACAAAATATAGGTAAATTGAAATAACCTTTCAGACAACAATACTGTAAAAGATAATGAAATGGTAAAAATCTATTAAAGTTTAGATTTTTTGTACAACAACAAGTTTTAATTCGCTTTCTTGTCTGTTTGTTTATTTGTTAGTCAAATCGACATACATTGGCGTTCGACGAAAAATCGATTACATTGGCGTTTTGTACGGGAGGAATATAAAGTCAATTTTTTTTGTAAAATATATTTAATTAATCAAAGTATGCACCGTTGTTATCTATGCACTTTTGGCATCTCATAGGTCGTTCATTGATCCCTTTACTAAAAAAACCATGGGAGCGAGAATCAATACTCTTTGAAGGCGGTTTGGACTGTTGCATCGGAGTTGAATTTTTTTCCTTGTAAGAAGTTGTCCAAATTCCGGAAAAAATCTGTTGGAGCAAGGTCCGGGGAGTGCGGTGGATGTCGCAGACATTCCAATTGTAGCTCATCTAACTTAGTGGTTGTTTGTTGTACAGTGTGTGGTCTTGCATTGTCGTGAAGCAGCAGTGGCCTAGAGCGATTGATCAATCTCGGTTGTTTAGCAGCTAGTTCTTCCTTCATGGTTTGCAGTTTCTGACAATAGATATCTGCCGTAATCGTTTGGGCAGATTTTAGAAAACTAAAGTGAACGACACCGGCGCTAGTCCACCGAACACTCACAACTTCTTCTGAGTCAATTTTCGTTTAGGGCAGGATTTGGCTGGGTCTCCAGGGTTCAGCCTTTGCGACGAGCGCTTCCAATTATCGTACAGTATCCACTTTTCAACACAAGTAATGATTCGATTTAAAATCCTTTCATTATTGTGTCGGTAGAGCAAAGTAACTCAGAAGTCGACGCGTGTTTGCAAGTTTGATTCATTCAATTCATGAGGTATTTTTTTTTTTATATTCGCCGGGATGGCAAATGACTCTACTCCACCTGATGGTAAGTGGTAGTAGAGTCCAAACGCGACGACGGCCAGTACAGGCGGGAAAAACGTTCTGCACTAGCCGCCTTCGCCTTGCCGGCCCGCAAGATGCCTCTTCACGCCTCGTTTGAAGGAACCCGGGTTGTAAGAGGAGGGGAACATGTGAGCTGGTAAGGAATTCCATTTTTTGGAAGTTTTATTACCCATTATTCAAGTTTTTTTACTTTCCCGATTTGCTTCAAGTAGATTAATACAGTTTTATCACTTATCCCGAAGACTACAGCTATCTCTGAAGTGCTTCGTGATGGATCCGCTTCCACAATAGTCTTTAATTCTTCATTTTCCACTTTGGTCTCCGGCCGTCCACGGGGTTGATTTTGAAAGTCGAAATTTCCAGAACGAAAACGTTGATACCATAAACGTACCGTGTTTTCTTTTGCGACACTAGCGCCGTACACATCATTAATCCGAGCTGTTTCTGCAGCACTGGTGCCACGGTAGAACTCGTACTCGTACATATACCGATATTTCATGTTTTCTATTGTTCGGTAATAAGCGACGCCAAAGAAAAAAATAATGAGGAAAAAACAAATGAATGACTGTTTTCAAAACTCAAATGTAACAGCTAAATGAATTTATAAATTTGAGTTTGGAATTCTTAACCAAAGAGGAGATATTTCAGATCAAAGTGGTTAGAACGACAAAACGTTAATTTCATATAACGTAACAGCCTTTGAATATCCCACTGCTGGGCTAAAGGCCTCCTCTCCTCTTTTTGAAAATTTCACATGTAAGGACCTAATAAAAAAATATTTACTTGTATCCTATGTTGATATTGTTGGAGAAATTATTATTAATATTTAACTAATTATAATTTACTATTTTTGCTGGGCTAAAGATACTTTGGTAACATTTATACATTTTTTTTTAATAATTATTATTGGTAAGAATCATAAACTAATATAAGGTAATTACTGATTTCTTCAGACGTTTCTAACTATTATTTTTTGATTAACTGAAAATAACTTTTTTCATCAAACTTAAGTTTACCTTTGCAAATAACATTTTAGAGCAATAACAATAATTATAATTAATAAAAACATGTCACCCGTTTCATTCCATGTAATGAACATATTCTTTCAAATATGTAAGATTTTATTAAATACTTAATAATTGCGTTCTTTCTTTGGACTATTTATAAATCAAGGAGTTACATTAAATAGATAATATGTGGTATAGAATGTAGTATAGTATGTAGTACATTTTATTTTACTCAACGTCTGCATCAACAAGCTAATAGGTCATGTTAGGGATAGTAGTCATATCATTGCTTACAGACAGTAGCACTGTATGAAATATAAGTAATTTCTTACCCAATGTGAAGCCACCCATAAAGTCAATAATGTCCTATTTGTATGTAATTATACTTATTACCTCTTCAAATAGGAACAGAGCCTTGGTTTGATCTACCTTTAACATAGCATATTACAAATTAAATCTTATCTTATAAACAATTAAAACACTTGGACCATGAAATAATAGTGAAAACAAATTATCAACCCGTCATTCCACCTCCAAACATTCAATGTGGTTTCACAGTAGTTTTTAAAATAACATTTTATAGTTTTATTGCACTCTAAATTAGAATAATATATATTTAATTAAGTCGAAACTTTACATGTATTTCTGTCGGTTATTATGATTGTAAAAAAAATGGATAAGATTTATAAAGTATTTTTATTTTGTTATGTTTTAGAAGTAAGCATTATTCTAAATCAGAAAATTAAAATATAAATAAATAAATATATTATTTTACAAGTATTTTTAGTCTATGGCAACACAATTCAATTACTTCAATTATTTATAAAAATTACAGGTACCATTTTTTTTTATATTATTATTTAATTTTGCGTAAGTCCAAAGATTTAATATTGTACAAAAAAAAACTAATGTTTATTTGGTATTTGTCTCGTTAACTTATTTATCTTTCATTTGGAGAGTTTCAATTTGTATTAGAAATGATTTAATTACTAAGGTTTGTTTACGTTTGTAATCAATACCAACATGATAGTGACACTAACCTCTATCTTATGAATTAAATGTATCAGATTCATTAGTAGCTTTTTTACTCCTCCGCGTAATTATGTCTTAAAATATTTATAAATAGCAATCAGCGCGTTTCTAAATATAAAATACCTTTGCTTTGAGAGCGTAGACGATTCCTCTATTCTTGACATTAGTGGTGTATAACAAAATACCACCTCCGATAACACAGGCACAGGTGTTCCACACATATTTATTAAATTTGTTACACTTCACTGAACTGAAATTACGCGAGAAAATTGGTAAAAACTGTACTTTTCGTAATAATTTTCCTGATGTACGGCTTAACGTGGCCATGTTGGTAGAACAGCTGATTGACATGTTAGAAAGGGATAGCTAGTTATGAACTGTCAGAGTCAGACACGCAGTGTACGCTATACATTTTTTTTTATACATACGGAGTTTAGAACTTAATTTCTATACATAATATGTACACAGCTGGTAGTAATAATTGTTTGGAAAAACTTTCTTTATATTACAAATTAAAGACTATTTGAAGAGTAATAGACAAAGGATTTTAAAGAGAATCGATTTTTTTCACTACAATTATAAGCATTTGATTATATTAATATATATATAAAAACTATACAAATTTGTGTATGTTTTTTATGTTGTAGATTTTTTTTTAACATTAACATAAATAGTAATACATACACAAATTGTCATATACATAGCCGAGATGGCCTAGTGGTTAGAACGCGTGAATCTTAACCGATGATTGTGGGTTCAAGCCCAGGCAAGCACCACTGAATGTTTATGTGCTTAATTTGTGTTATAATTCATCTCATGCTTGACGGTGAAGGAAAACATAGTAAGGAAACCTGTGTCTAATTTCATTGAAATTCTGCCACATGTGTATTCTACCAACTTGCCAACGCAAGTTGCTCCAATGAGCAGCATGGTGGAATAAGCTCCAAACCTTGTCCTAAAAAGGGAGAGGAGGCCTTAGCCCAGCAGTGAGACATTAACAGGCTGTTACTGTACTGTATACAAATTGTTATTAACAATAATAAAGTACTTCATTTTTATTTTTTAAAATGTTGTTATGAATTATGTACTATTTTTGTATATTAAGGTTTAATAAAATGATTTAGTCAATTCAAAAATGTTTATTAGAATAAACAATTCATTGGAAATAATAATTTTTACATGATAATTATGATATATTCAAATGTTTTCTTTGGTTTAATTTGTCACATCCTTATTGGGTGACTCTATGTCATGATCTTGTACAATAATCTGTTCCACGCTGTTGTGGACAACCTCCATTTCTTGAACGGAATGTAAAAGAACTCTTTTAACGGTATCCATGTTGTCATACAATCCATACTCTGACTGCCACAATATTGTTGTGATTAATTGTTGAACATTTCCCCGAGCCTGGCTATTTTTTAATTTCCTTAACTTATTTGCAACATACTCTCCAAAAACACTGTACTCGTCCTTTCTCTGACTTCCATCAATGATAATTCGCTCTGGTTTTTTATAGGTGTTTGTGTTTCGCACAACATACTTTGGTACATTTGGAGGTGGTGTCTGAACTTCTCTTTTGATAGTTCTATATTTCGTCCGTTTACGCTTTGGTTCATATGATTCAATTGTTTCATAAAGCTCATCATTAAGCCATTCTTCATCAGAGTTCCGACTGCCATGCATCTGACGAACTATATTGATTGGTTCCTCATTGGCATCGTGATGAATCTCATTATCTGTTTCTGAATTTTCAAGTACATCCACCTATAAAAAAGGTAAATTTGTTATTTATATTAGTTAATATAATTTATTGCAAATTTTCATTAAATATAGTAAATATAAGTGCAAAGTATTTAATAAGATGTTAATATAGTTCAAAATTTTAAATGATTGTTACAAGTAAAATAAATAAGATCCTAAGATATTTTGATAGATTTACATCGATTTTGCATTATGTAATTAATCAAAATCGATTATCATCACAGTCTTGATCTTAAAATTCGTTTATATCGATTCATTTAACTGAAGCAACTAATTTGAAATGCAACTCGATACCGCATATTTCGATAGAGCATAAATATTGATAAGGAATAACCTAATAACCTATGCATTTAAGAATATAAATACCCGTTGTATTTCGATAATTGGCATTGAATCTTCTGCGAGGACATTTGGGCTATCTCGTCTGTTTTTAAGATCAACGGATACAGAATAACGTACGTTTTCATCTTTGTAGCTCTTTACGTATTTCTTCCTTTTCGGTGCGATTGTAGATTGTGTTGTGTTATCATCGTCATCAAATGCACGGAATGTCGACTCTTCTAACGTTCCATTTTGTACTAAATCCCACTGTATTGGATGTTTATTCACTAAATGTGTTCGTAGATTAGTTGTATTCCCAAAGTACTTATATTGTGTATCACATAATTTGCACAACACTGCTACACATCTTTTATTCTCTTCCAGGCGATCAAAAAATCGCCAAACCAAGGACGATGTTTTCTTCATATCGATTTTCGATTAGTGATCAATTTACCGCTTTAAGTTTTATGATTGTAGAATCGAAACCGAATAAAAAACACATCGATTCTCTGCTGGTATCAAGGACTGGATAACAAGATGGCGATCGATGAGCGAAGCATCGAGCAAAGGCGTTTCGACCTTCATTCGATAATGGCGTCGGCACGAGTATGCGACAATCGACATATTTTTATCTGTGGTTTATATGTCAGTCAGTTAAAACTTATTTTTAATATATTGAAAAATTGCTGTTTTTTATATAAAAATGTGAAATGAGAAATTAAGGTATATGATATAATCGTATTTAATATGGACTGGATAAAGGACGTAAACATAATTTGTTATTCTTCGTTTATATACGTAGTAAAGTAGTGCCATCTGTATATTGTTTTTATTTTGTGTACAGTTAATGTTGGCTGGGAAATGATAATTATTATTAATAATTATTATCAGAAATATTTTTATGAATAAAGTGAAATAAAAAATTTACCGTTTCGATTGGTAAAAAGGGGTTTATGAGTTCAACACAACAACAATCATACGTTTATGAATTTTCAATAGTTTTAACGTTTCAGTAGCTCGAGCTAATTAAGTCAATATAGTTTTTTTACGTCATGAAGTTTTACTGTTGTAATTTACTTATATTTAGCATAAAGCAAAAACTCAGTCGTTTTTTTAAGTGGTGATAACTGAATGCGAAATTCAATGTTATTAAGTTTTCAGATATTGTAATAAAGATACTATGTGCCACAAATAATAAAAATTAGTTTAACTAAAAAAATTAAACGAAACTATCTGAACTGAACTGAACCCAAAAATCATGTGATTATTTCTACCTAACATTAGTAATAGTAATGAGATACCGACAGTTCTAACAGCGATGCTTATCATTTTTATATTTTAGAAAAAATAAAAGAACCTTAAAGCATGATCAGATTTTGAGTTTATAATTATATTCGCTCATGCGTGTGTGTCTGTGTCGTAGACAGAGAAACAAAGTTAGTTTCTCTGTCTACGGTCTGTGTGTACTGTGATGCGTTTCGAAACACGCATGGATTGATGTTTATTTTATTAGCCTATTGACAGTTATTAGGATCGTGAGTATGCCTACAGTACCTTGTGCCCAGTGTCCACAGGTTAGATCCGTGCTTTCTATTGGCAATATTTTCGTTTATTTATCGTTCTAAACACTGCTTCTTAAAATTAAGTTATATAGGTTTATTTTTATAATCATTATTAGATTTGGGTAATGATAACAAATTGAACTAGTTTAATTTTGTCACTAGTTACAAAACGTAAGAAAGTTGATATTTTAGTTTCACGTTTCATTTCGATAACGTTTTTCTATTGAGTTTGAAAATTAAAGTTTCAAGTGACTTGACTATATATTGTTAACTGTTCTAAATTATAATATTATTTATACGAATTATCTTCCCTCTAACTTTCAACGTCTAGTAAATTATAATGTATGTATCTATGCAATTTCTCCTTAAATTGTTTTATTTTCCATACAATATATATAAGTTAAAATTACTACAATAATTAATGATTATATGTATTCCCTATGTTACACATAATATATGTGTTATATATTATCTAGTTTAGCTAATGTTGTGTGTAGCATCGATTTAAACCACAAATTCTTTTATCATACTAGTCATTAGTAGAATCGAAAAAGTTTTTTTTTTTAATTATAATACTTTTACCCATAGCTTCGATAAATTTTAAACGTGTTGGGTTCTAAAATTCTATGTTGCTTAATAAATTACAAGATTTATTTTATTCCTATTCTATTTTATTCTGTCAAGAAGTTTTTAGTAGTAGCCTGGAGTTGGGCAGTGTACACACTTCCTTGGGAACCGTGTAAAACCAGAACTCTATCCAGTCGTGCCGCATTGCCGTCCCATTACACACACACATTACACACACTTGTGCACTTTAATATCGACTGCGTTTGCTAGTCGCCTTTGAAAATCCCATAATGACCGAAATATTTCTGAAGGATATCTACATCACATCAGGTCACAACATGTTCATAGTATTCTTTCCACCCAGCTAGAGATTGTACGTGTCTTGTGTGTGTATCGTGTGTTCGTGTGTGTAGGTGGTCCTATATAAAATGAAACAACAACATATTTTAAGAATCATTTTATTTATCTTTCGGTATAAGAGGCTGTAAAAAGTTATTGTCTAAAAGTTTCGATCAATCTTTATTTTGGTAAAACTACATAAAAGGGTGAATTTATTTAAAGTCTGAATTATTGATAGTAATTAATTTAAAGGCAGTATTCGACTTTGTACATTAACTGCATTAACACGAATACATAATAATTATTGTAAAAATGTAAAGGTATCGAAATTAATTAAGTAATACTGTTAAACCCCCATTTGACGTTCCCGTTTCGGTTATAGGGGAAAAATTGGGGCGCTAGGAGCCGTACATTGGTGGGAACAGATAAAAAAGCATTCCTCTAGCACTCTGCAATTATAAATTCATTACATTCATTATCTAAATTTTCTTTAGAATCTTATTGCTCGATAACTTTATTTCAAAACGAATTTTTCGTATTTATTAAAAAAAAAAAATTACATAGTATTTTTGTATATAATGAACTGATTATATAATCTTATTACGAACGAGTATTTAAGATAATGTTTGTTTAAAGACTCCTGTTTGGCCGTCCCTTTCCCTCGTGTTAAAGTTGTGCGAAACAAAAAAAGTGGACAATTAAATCTTCTGAGTCGGTAGGTACAACTATTACGAGTAGGTATTTATGGCACATGCGTATAAATAACATAAAATTAACTCATATTTTACAAAACGACAAGTAGGTACTGTTTACCGATTAACACTGTACTCGAAACAATAGCAGTGACATGGAAGCGAGTTTTAATCGAGTATAGTGAAATCGATTACGTGCATAATTAATAGCATGTAAAATGATTAGGAATCGATTAACCAGGTTAAAGATAGATTTAAATTATACAATTTTCTTACAACGTCTATACAATAAAAAACTATAAAACTAGGTACTGCTATGGAGTAATTTCACAATACCGAAATACTGCTGCTACTTCTAAATATCGATTGGTTTTAATTTATCTACAATACAATAACGCGTGATAACAAACTCGAATTATTTATTACGAATGAAAATGACAAAATCGACGCGCGATAAGTTGTTAATGATTTGAGTAAATGCTTTTTTTATTCTGTACGGATTTGTCGTTTTCACGTGACATTATACAATAAAACATATCATAAATTAATTCGAAATATTCGCTCACCATGCACACGTAGGTACAATTATAAAGCTTGTTGCACATTCACATTTTTTTCTTGACTTACTGAAATCAGCGAACTATAATCGAGAGCTATTTAAAATTTAGGGAAGATTTTTAGTAAAATCGAGATATTACATTATATAGTAAAGTACATTAATATATATATATATATATTATAATATGTATATATATATATATATATATATATATGTATATATATATATATATGTATATATATGTATATATATATATGTATGTATATATATATATATATATATATATATATATATATATATATACATATTTAGCAACAAATATTGTTATGGTAACCCTGTAAATGATTGGCAGTGAATTATATTAAAAAAGTTATAGAAACTTCTAGTTTATACATTTTTTGAATTGAAAGTCCGCTGACTCAGTTAAATACACAATAGATACAAACATATGCACATAACAAGTTTGCGAGGGAAATCACTAAAGAGAATGTAACCGCGTAATTATAGTCCATTCGAAGAGCACCTGTGCACCCTCCGCCTCCACAGGCACACGGACTGCACATGTCGTCACCGAAGGGAGGTTTAAATATAATACACATTATAGGCTCACTAAAAGTACAAGCGTATGACATCCTACACATCTACATCGGATAGAACTTAGGGACAAGAAATTTAAAAAAAATCAACTAAAACGTTAACAAAATACGACTTTCTCTATGGAAAATAAAATAAATAATTTACAAATTAGATACACGTTTTTATATCTACCTACTAATAGTCACTTGATCGTCATTAATGATTATCACTAATTCAATTTTGTCCGGCCGAGGCGAGCGGTGTCGCGGTGTCGCGGTGTCGCGGCGTCGCGGTATCGCGGCCCACGTGACACGCAACTTTATGCCCATGGTCAATGGTTCGATCTAGCCGAAACCAGTTCGATGCAGTTGATACGGGATTATTAAAATTTCCTAGTGAAAGATCGAAGTCGCAAGCCCGCTCGCCTCGGGTCGTTACCTAATAATACAGAAGCATGCCGTCCGCCGCACATTACCCTATCATAGCCTACTCCAAAACCGACAGTGCCTACATTACTCAGTCATATTTTTCAGTCAATTTCTTATGAAATTACACCAACACACCCCTCTAAGTACAAAAGCTTACTACGATTCCTGCTCGTGTCAAATCGATTAAATGAGAACTTTCTTTGCGAATCGAGATATCTCAAAATGGAAGTAGTGTTGCACTGTCATTCACATCAGCGACAAAAAGTGATCTCACAAATTGATAACAATTTGAATAGACAACGACGAAGCGTTCTCGAAACGTGGAAAGTTACGGCTGCTTAAGATTTTCGGTCGCGATAGATGTCTTCACTCGGCTAACGGCACCCGACGGCCGCGTCGCATCCATTAACGGAACTATTAGACGTAATTATATAAAATTTTAAGGTCGGCGAGGAAATCGAGTCGGTCGATATACAAATAACAAACACACTGACACGATCGAAATAGATCGCGCGGCGTGCTTGTGGCGCGGAACTTTTCGACTTGGATCAGATTTTGTTCGGGCGAGACGCGAGCCGACGCGAGCAGGAACGCCATCCCTCCTCTAACACGGTTCCACCTTACCAAACGTTTATCTCCTCTCGTTTTAAGTGAATTCGATCATTTCTCTTATTAAGTTATAGATAACATCTAACTTTATAATTTCATGATAACTAAGACAATTGGAATCTTGCCGATAAACCTACGTTTTAAAGCGAACTAGGAATACAAATTGAGATAGATAATTTCAGCTTTGGTAGAATAATATCATTCGTTATTGTTAATCGTCGAATCGAATGGTTTAGTTCGTTGCTACGATTGAGTATTTAAAGTACATTATTTATAAGAAGGATAAAGTACTAATCGCGTCATAGCGGGTCGAGTCGAAAGCGACGCTAAATTACAATTGGCATTGCGTGTCGAATGGCGTCGAAGTCGAAGGGAATGATAGAGATTCTTGCACGAGTAAGGGTGGAACGGTGCTAGTGTGCGAGCGCCACGGCAGCCCCGAGCGCGAGGAGGCTCACGCGCGTGCGACCGCCTCCTGCGCGGTCGCCGACCGAAAAAACTCTGCGTCGGTCGTGGACATCGTCGACATCGTGGACTCGTCCCAGCTCACCTCCGTCGTCGTCGTCGTGCCATTCTCATGTTTTCTGCGCGCCTTCGGATGTCGCTGCTTCTTCTTCGGATCGTTCGCCTTTTTGTGCTTCCGTTTCCTCAGGTTCTGCTTCTGCACGCGTCGCTGGCAGTTCCTGTGGAAGGGTGGCGGCCGCTTGAGCTTGCCGCGGTGCCGGCGAGGTGGGCACTGAGTCTGCCGCGACCCGTCCCACCGCGTGGTGAGCGTGAGCGCGTAACCGGACAGGTTGCCCAGCGGCCGGCTCACCGGGATCTGGGTGCGTCGCGCCCTTCCCCTGTTATCGAGGGCCAGGAACGTTTTCTTCCCGCCCCGGATTCGAGAGTATGTGTTGTAGTTATTCTCCTCTATATGCTCTTCGAACACGCAGTCGTCCGAGAGATCCTTCTGAAACAAACAAGATACGATTAAGTTAGGTTAGACGACGTTGACCTATCAAATGAATAAGTAAGTTTTTACTAAAAATGAGATCCAAATCGTTAGATGATACAAAACGAGATGAGAAAGCGTGTCAGGGGACTATTAGTACAGCACTGGGGCCTATTATCCGTCTGCAACCGAGCATGGCTGTCGATAAAACTGTCAAACAGTCGGCAGCCAGTCTTTAAGCACACATCAGGCTGTACAAGGCGTGCCCGACAATTTCAGAGCTAAATTGGTACCACCCTTATAGGAGCACCTCCATACTATTACTGTGCCTCAACAAATTGGCTATTTTATTCATAAATATGTATAAGTGAATAGCCGCAAGGCATAAAGGCTCTTAAATTGTCCCGTGACATTGGCTTTCGTATATTCTAACTGGCATTATTCGAAATTAAACTGGTCGTTCACTGGTTCATAGTAAATTTTATTGCTGTATTATTTTAATATATGCGACCACTTATTGGCGAGCTATCAATTCATATTTTGTGTATAATATTTATTTAGCGCTCAGCTTAATAATTTATTTGTTGGTTATTATAGATTTAGTGTCTAACGGAAAGAAAAAGTACAAATATTATTATATAAAAACCAAACCCGGGAAATATAAAACTGAGGTGGCCTAGCGATATTCATATTCGTGTGTGCATGTATATATGTATGTGTTATGAATTACTTGTATTTTGTAAAAGCACGATGGAAATCAATTGGTTTGCTTATAAGACAACTGACTATTATAAAAAAGATTAATTAGCCATTAGATTTTTTTTAAATCCATATAAAAATGAGCACATAGCAATACAGTATCAGGGAAAAAGTGAACGTATATTTAATTGAAATGAGGGGGTGAATAGTAAGTACCTGAATATAGCATTGTTTGTCGCTATATATCCCATATATATTGTGAAGAATCAGCCCACGCGTCGTTTGAAATAATATACAGTTGGTCTGATTTACTCGACTCGTAATTTGCAACATCGGAAGTCCTCAACTTGTGAAATATCGGTTAAGGGTATGCAGACGGTGCGGTTGGAGTCGCTTTCGTTCTATATATAGAGTTCATATTTTATTCATTACGCTTCATATTATATTAAGATAAATATTCTAGAGTATTCGTGTTTAATCGGTGTAAACACTTACTTAAATGGTTTGAATGCGATGATTATTGTATTGTTTTCGCAAAAAACATTACTTTTGGGAGTGAAATTTGAAGATCGAATTTTTATGCTGTATTTCTTTATAAGAAATAACGTTATATACAACAGATCGACACTGGTTCCTTTGAAACTCACTTGTTGATAGGGCTTCGTGCAAGACCATCTAGGTAGGTTGTCATCACATATTCTACCGGTTAACAGCAGTAGTGGTGTTCCGGTTTGTAAGGTGAGTGAGCATTAGATGAGTGAGTGACATAACATCTTAGGTTGGTGGCGCTTTGGTATAACTAATATGGCGTAATAAAATATATAAAAATAAATAAAAAATGGCGTAAATATTGGACTCAACTTCCATATTATATTTATGTTTAACCGTTAACTTGATACTTGAGTTATACTTACTGTACAACTTAGAGTTTAAAAGTTTAAAGATTTTTATATTTTCGTATTGCCTCTACTGGTGACAAGAGGAATAGAATTGAAATTACGAATTAACGGGGAAATGCTACTTGTAGTATTACCACCATTCCACGCCGTCAAATTCTGTATCTATTTCTAGTTTTTAAAGCTGCAATTTAATTTATTATATTTTAAATTCAAAAAGTTGTCAACAATTATCTTGGCAAACTGCTTACGCTTCTGGACCGTGCAGTTATTAACTTATAAATGTGAAAGTCAATGTTTGTTTCTTCTGCCTCCGCGTGTCAATACCCCGAGTGATCGGCGTGATATTTGACACGCAAATATTTTTCAACCCGGAGATCAACTAAGAGTTAGTGTTCCATGTAATAAAACGGCGCACTTTATCATCTATTTTGTATTAAAACTACTCTTAAGCTGCGACTTCACCCGTTGAATGTTATAGTATGAAAAGCGGTCTAAATAAACTATCTCTAAGTGAAAAATCCTTATGACCAGTTTCGATGTGAAAGTAAAACAAACAAACACACTTTCGCATTTATCATATTAATAAGGAAAAACGTACATTATCGTGTAATGTATTTTTCTAAATTTGTATAAATTTTGCAATAAACTACAATTTCTAACAATATGTTGTGAACTGGGCAAACATAGTAAGCACTCATCCTCGCCTCCCATGGCGAAGCCCGGGGGGTACATCAAGGATTTCATTGAAGCTAGCCGGAGCCCTGAGGCAACTATGAAATTAATTCCAAGTTTAAATCAAGGAAATGTATGTCCCTACTGTTAACAGTCGGAGAAATGTCAGTACGGACGTACAGTCGTTACTTGTAAGGTTTTGTAGCTCATCTCGCAGTAAATACTTGAACTGGAGACGAGATATACTTTCTGATATGAAAATTATAATAATGCAATTTAAAATACTTTGAAAATTATTTTTAACAAATACATTAATGTGTAATGTACACAGTGTTTTTTTTTAATAAATTTAATGTATAAGAATTCGAATACATTTTTATTTGGAAAATTTAAACTATAATTTAATGTATTTTTATAGCAAATGTATTAAATAAATTTAATCATAATGGGCGCACTAAGAGAGAAAAAGGACAACTGTGAGTTATATTTTTATATGTTATACAGGACACAATTTTTTTAAATTTTTAGCGAGCGGAGTCGCGGGTAGTCGTTGCGTAGTACTAGTAGGTAACTGAGTACACAATAAACAGCGCAGACCTTCAAGTGTATAAATATATTTGTCTCGCTTGTTCTCCCTACTAATCGTCCGAGATCGTGATCGTCAGCAAAATGTAATTTCTGAGCCAAAACGACTACAAATTTACGATTAAAATCAAATACATCACCGTTTTCTACTCGACGCAAGCGATTGACCTTTTTAACACAATGGAATAGAGTCTATAATGCTATGAGTTATAAACAGTCAGTTTCAATATTTCTATGATAACGCGGGATATATGCTAATGCGGCTGTCTATTTGTCTGTTTGTCTGTTTGTTTGTTGGTCACGTTTACAAAGGTAGCTGCGGATGGTTTATTAGACCCTTTGAAACTGCTGACTATTTATGGTGGTATATTTTAAAACAGTACAATAGCGCTATACACGAACATCTCCAACGAGCACCGCGGACCCCATTCTCTAATGGTTCATTTATGTTTGCTCTAACATTGCATTTAATTTGAATTTTACATATTTAATGATTTACAAAATCTATCATAATATCGAACAATATGCAAGGAGACGCGATTACTTTAAAAATTTAAACCGAAACAAATACATAAAAGAAAACCCGCCGAGATACTCAGTAGCTGAATCATTTTTTCATAAATCATGCATGTACTTAATATGTTATATGTATGTACATGTAATAATTATTTTTAGTAACAGCCTGTGAATGTCCCACTGTTGGGCTAAGGCCTCCTCTCCTGTTTTGAGGAGAAGGTTGGAGCTTATTCCACCACGCTGCTCCAATGCGGGTTGGCGGAATAAACATGTGGCAGAATTGCAGTGAAATTAGACACATGCAGGTTTCCTCACGATGTTTTCCTTCACCGTCAAGCCGACCGAGATGAACTATAAACACAAATTAAGCAAATGAAAATTCAGTGGTGTGTGCCCGGGTTTGAACCCACGATCATCGGTTAAAATTCACGCGCTCTTCCCACTGGGCCATCTCGGCTTGTAATAATCATAGATTATATCATATATTTGCTTATACTTTACAATATTTAAGTCTTAGATTTGTGTTACTAACAAATTCGTACATTACTTTGTTTAATATATATTTAAAAAAACCATTATGTTAATTTGATTGTTATTCCAAGGAGGCGCCACAAAAAGAGTTTTAACAGATCAATACGTCTCCGACAGTACTCAATCAAGATCCCGCTGATCCAAATATTGTTCAGAATTTATCTTATCACGAGACCCCATTTCCAATAATAGCCAAGATACTGTTTAGGGAAATTAGATCATAAAGCGACGGTGTGAATGAAGCTAGAGATTGATTGTCATGATATCGACAGTCGATAGAATATTCAAATGACTCACCCATGTTCCCTCGTTTAACTATCGTAATCCTAATAGCTTTATTTAATTAGAAAATTTCGTAAGATTTGACAATTAAATAATTATGACTATTTTATGACTACTGTAAAAAGCGTAACGCGTTCAATACCTTAGTTACGTCATTAATAGAGAGATTTTAATCAATTAATTTGTTTATTTTATCGATTATTTATGTCGTTATTAGCATTGAAATACAATAAATACATAACGAGTTTATAAAGTATTCTTACGATTTAAGTAAGGTATTAATGTAAAAATTCAAACAAAATGACATGATAGGTCAGGATGCCTTAATAACCTAAATCTAACTTTAAAAAAATTACAAAACTATTGTATAATATGATATAAGAGCCGATGAATAAGGATTTAATCTTCATCAAAAGTAATAGGCAATATATTTCTAAGAGCTTATAAATATTTGAACATGAATGAAAGCGCGCGATAAATGTCAGAGTATGAAATGTAAATGAATATAACCGTTAACTGTATTTTCTAACGATATTCTAATTCCACATGCAAATGGTTATTCCCATACTGTTTACATTTATTTTCCATAGATAAATCGCGCCAACCTCCCGGGTCAAGCGCATCATCGTGAAATATCGATGAGATTGTATCGATAAAGGACAATAGGGCATCACTAGTGCAAGGGTTATCGTTGCCGATCTTTATGTTAAAAACAATCTATGTCCGTTTGACGGCTGCAGTCCTTGTAAAGAGGTACAGGTTCGAATCCAATTCCCGAGTCCATTTCGACAACATACGATCTTGTCACGTGTCAATAGCGGAGCGATCGTAAAAGTAATTTATTCCTTGAGAAAACGTGTTCGATGTTGTATGTTGTTTGCGATCTGTATCCTTTGGTCGTTCGTGCTGTACGGGGAGGCGTGTGGCAGCCGCGCATGAGTTCATTTAACTATTCGTTGAGCCGAGATGGTCCACTGACCAGAATACGTCATTTAATAATGAAGATAGCGCTATTTGTGTTTTCATCAACCCACATTGAAGCAGAATTATCGAATAACTTCCAAGCGGTTACTTTCGAAACATGTTTTATTATTTTCAAATGTATTATATTACGGTACAAAAATCAACTTGTATGGTACTTTTGTTTCCCACCAGTTATATTAAATAACAAAGTGTATAAACACTATAACGGTGTTGGAAATGAAGAACACCTTCGATTTTTCTCCTTTTTTATCCTAACATTGTATTACTATTTTAACGTTTCATATAAAACGCCTTGTCCACGAGACAAGTGTCGAATAGATCCCGAGAGAGAACAATAAATCCTCTGACCGCGGCCATTAAAATTATATCGATATAAAAAACCGGATTCTACCACTTTGGAGTCATCATCAAGGGAATAAATTAACACTAGATTCGCAGACGACAGGTCAATGCTAGGATATTCTAAAACCCCCGAAATCCATCAAAATACTGAGAAGATGTCGCTGCAGACCTTTGAATGGCGTCGCCGACACGAGTTCTCGGAAATCTATGGAATCAGGACGCTCTCTTTATTTTTAAGCAGGTCTGATCTCACATCCTGTTTTGTGAGTTGACCTGCCTTTTATTCGTCAGCAAAAACTAATTCAGAATTTGGAGGGGCCATTAAAATATAACCAATGATAACGTGTTCGATCTTATTTGGTTTTTAACCGACTGCACAGGAATGGTTATTATGTTCGTTCGTATGTTTGCAATATAGTCATTCGTATCTATCAAACGGCTCGGAAACGATGAATTACAACAGTTAAGATATCCTTAGAGTTATTCCTCATATGATCGAAGGTGTTTTTTTTCTACCGCTTTCAATGAGCGAGGACCGTTAATTATTACTTTGTTAGTGCGAACGTTTTGTAATTAAAATTGTGTGTAGTCATAAGAGCATAAAAGCTTATTATTGCCTAATATTTTATTTGTATAATCGACCAGCCTTAAGTCTGAAGGTCGGCGGTGTTTACGCTCTTGTGAGATTATGACTGGCCGCCGAGACCGAGATCGGTTAGAAGACCATCACCATGTTCACTTGCGTAATATACTCACTTATCTCTCACTGCCTCCATGGTAACTTATGTTCACAAAATAACCATTTCAAAGTCATACATTATATAAAAAAATACATAAATCTGTTGGCAGTCTTAAACGAAGACAAAATATTTACATACGACTTTAGCAGTTACAGTAGCGATACATGTACGTCTTAACATATTAAAATCTGTTGATGAGTAATAGCACGAACGCGTACTAATCCCAAGTCTTTAGGACAAGCACTTTACTAATTACATACTATGGGTAATATATAACGGGAACACAACAAAAACGACAAAAATGTCGTGTACAAACACGCAGTCGGATGCGTCTCACTAAATCTGTCGGGAGTCGTCTAGCGTAATTGACGTATTTATTACGGAATAAATAACTCTCGAAGGGAGTAAATTAGAAAGATGGCTAATTTACCGGCCCCTTACCAATATCTGTATGACGGTTAGTTGAAGTTCAACGTCTGTCTACCTACAGTGTCTGTACGTGTGGTAGAGTACCACGGTGTACGAGAAGTATATTTATATATCAGCTCGTCTTTAAAGGTTAATATTTCGTATAAACTTTCCATAACTTAAGAACATTTCTCCCAAGAGGAAGCCATTGCCCTGCAGTTGGACATACGCAGGTTTTTAATTGTTATATATAAATAGTTTCTAGTTACCTTGTTGCGCTTAATCAAGAGAATGATTTATTTATTACATACAATACTTGTATTCCTGTCTGGGTGTCGTAATTGTAGAGGTCTAGGCATTCAGGCATTTCCTGATTGGTAAATAAGTTAATAACAATAATTTGCTAAACCAATAATAATACGGCTTGCTAATAATGATAGGTTTAGTTTTTGCACGCCGTCTCATGCTCTTGAATAATTCATCCGAACTTTTTAGTTGCCGAAATATACTTTGTTTGTTTAATCATCTTGATCTAGGGTTCCGCCTTTACGATAAGAAGACGGTCGTCAAAGATGTGCCGTGAAAAGTTTTTAAAATTACTTCGCGATTAAATAGAAATAAATAAATAATATAAACTCCTTTTTATTTTATTATACTTTAACTAAATTAAAATTAAAAGGAGTGTAATTGATATATGTGTATTTTATTTTTATATAGACATTTATTAATAAGTTTTTTTTTTGTTATAGATTTATATTTTTTATTTATTATTACAGTACCACCTATTATATATCTTAAGAGTTATTCCTTACAGCGCTGGTTGCCTGGAAGAGATCACTATGTAGCGATAAGGTCGCCAAAGTTGTATGCTACTTATATTTAGGTTGTATCCGTGTTTTATATATTTTTTTCTATGCGGTGTACAATAAAGTATAAAGTAAAAGTAAAATATACTTAATAAGCTATTTTTTTCTGTTATTATATTATGTGAGTCGATGATTTTTTAATGCATGTAAATTTATATACTATTTCGTTCCTTAGTTTAATTAATTACAAACAGAAAAAAAGAATATCAACGATGACATTAATATCGTATTACAATATAAAATGTCATAACTCATTTATGTAAAAGTCGCAAATCATTTCCGTCAGACGAGCACCTGTCAAACTGAAAAAAAAACACGATCGCACTTGACGTATATTTAACAAATACTAATTTAAGTCTAGACCTATCTCAATTCGAGATAAGACAAATTCACGCCCATTTAATTACTAGATACGCTAGTTAATAATGGTTCTAGACAACCTTTGTGATGTTCAGAATATTTTTTTGTCTAATATTAATAATGGTGTGAACTTTTGCACCCCATAATCGAGTTCCTTTGATTATATCTAACCTTTAAAATATTTAGTAAATAACTTAATATAACCGGAGATTATTATGATTATATATTTTAGATACGGCTTAAAAATATATGTAATGATTTCATGTTTTTCTTATAATTAAAAGAGCGCATACTATTATGGCAACATTATGATTTGAATTCATATTATTCATATTATCCGCGTATGTGAGAGTAAGATTTTTTAATGGCGACAAATTCAAATTGTTTATGTTGAAGCAAAATGAATCCTGTGTTCCACTTTTTGTCGCACAGATAACGAAGAAGTTTATAGCCACTTTATTTTTTTATAATTTCAGGTTGCGGTTGTGACATTTTAGTGTTAGCGTGTCAAGAATCGGGAGAGTTTTTATATGTTTACTAATGTGTAGAACAAAAGGTGTAAAAAAAGGAAATAAAGCGATAAAATTTTACGATCGGATACGAAGGTATTGTCGCTAACGCGTCGGGTTATGGGAATTTAAACCGTGAATATTACGATGGTTATGATAAAGCGATGGAGTACAACGCGGCCTGTTCCGTCCGTTAAAATTGATATTTTCCTATTGGCTCTATTTTAAATATGCTTATAATTAACTTTAATAGGTGTTTATTCTGGAGTTATTCTATAATGCTAACCCAAAGTGCTGATGTGGAAATAAATTATATGAAATATTACAAGAAATATTTTATGTTTAGTTTCAACATCTTACTAAGTTTGATCGTAGTGTCAATTGTTTGTTTCAGAATATATTTTTTTTGCCTGAGCACGTTAATATTGTACCAAGCGATCATCAAATATATATCGACTAGAATAAATAAACATAAATTTATATTTACAATGTAAAAAAAATATAACAATGGTACTAGAATACTAAACAATTACATTTTACCAATTATTATTGTAATTAGCTATTGAAGAGATTTTAAAATTGACGGATATATTTAAAATAACAGAACGGGACGAACAATAGGCGATTATCTTCTGTCTCCCTCTTAATACAAGTCATCACATTGAGATGTCGCAGACCATTTTACATTAAATTTTAATTTAGAAGGGGATGCGAGGCTGTAATCTATGAAATGGTCATGATTCTCGTAAATACAGTCATTTCTAATTCTATTACTTTACTCTAATCTCTATTTCTTCTTTCATTTTATTATATAATCTGTATTAGATTTCCTTCGCGGTTTAACCCGCGTGAGTTGATTACAGCTATTTGCATTTAGAGTAACTTTCGTCAGTATTTGTATTCAATAACAAGAATACTGTTGGAATTGTCAGGAATGTTATACATCGTTTCCTATGGCATCTGTGTTGCTATGTATGTATTGTACTTTTATATAATAAGTTCTCATGCTGTGTGGTGTGAATGACTCTCGAGTTACAATAACAAAATCTGTTGATTGCTGTCGTAATATCGAGTGGCTGGCACCGGACCAGCTGGGGCTGCGCAAGGACTGCACATTAATTAAGATTATACATTGAATAGATATTAAAACAAACATTTATCTCGTTTATCTCTTTGTTAAAGACGCTGAAAACCAGCTTCAATAAACACGATACACTATTAAGCTAGCTAAAATATTATGCTGAATTGCTAAGTATTGCACACATACACACAAACATATAAACAGAAGCGACCATTGATTTTCATTTTATATTTAATTATTCTTTAATATCACATACCGGCTTACTATGTAGGAACGGTACAAAAACCTAAGAAACGGTATTCCGTTTCTTAGGTTTTTGTACGAGTTTGTCTATAATGCAGTATGTTGTTTGTAATATTGTGTATCTATTTATCTATAAATCGGTAATTGTTGTGAAAGTTATCTTAATTTAGACGAAAGCATTCAGGCAATGCCTAGCTTGAGGCGGAGAGAAAATAGTTAACCCGGCGTCAAGAGGTCTAGTCAAAGAATATGCAAATCAAATAATTTTCACCTCGGTCTCGCTGCGTTCATCATAATAAACGTCAACAGATCGATAAATTAATATTACAGGGGTTTCGCTAAAGTTGAAACGGTTGCGTAATCAACTATAGATTGTGCGCGCAGGTGCAGCTCGCACTGTGAAGAAAGCGTGGGCCCCGCACTGCATTACGTGCGCACAGAGTCTGACACGTAACAAGTGGAGGTTTCCCGACGGATCTACTTGTTCGTTAACTCGGACTTTTAAGATCTAGTGCGTGTCACAGCAGACGACCCCATTGGTCTGCTGTGACACGTCACGTCAAAGAGAGCGAGAATGGATTTCGATTGAAAAGTCACAATATGGAAACGCCATGTATATTGGATTAAATGATTTAAAAGAAAGCGAAACCATGGGAACAAAGATGTTAAGACCCTTGTGCTTGTAGTTACACCGGCTTACTCACCGTTAACATCGGAACACAATTATAATAAAAAGAAAAAAAAAAAGAGAAAGAGGGAATTCCAGCTACCTTCCTCCTTCCGAAATGTATCTGTACCTATAACTAACCATCTTGACCTTCTTGGCATTACTCTCACGTCGACTCTAAATTTCGGCTCGTTTATTAAGTCCAAAGCTCAAATAGCCGCTCGAAAACTTGGTATCCTCTCCAAAGTGAGACGTTACTTTACTCCAGAACAACTGCTCAATTTATATAAAGCACAAGTGAGGTCATGTATGGAGTACTGCTCTCACCTTTGGGATGGCTCTGCCAAGAACCACCTTCAGGCTCTAGAGTTGATTGAGAGGCGTGCCAGAAGATTGATAGGAGACAACGCATTGGTCGAGTCTAGGCTCCAAAGTCTTGAACATCGACGTGTGGTTGCATCACTCTCAGTCTTCTGTCGGATACATTTCGGAGAATGTGCTCAGGAATTACATGAACTGATTCCTCCAGCCCCTTTTTACTATCGAACGGCCAGGCAAACAGCGTGAACAGTATGTAAATATCGGAATATTTTATTTCTCCCGACGACACTTAACTCTCTCCGATCTGAGATAAAAAAAATTCGATATCATTATTAATCACTAATAAATTTATTAGGAATTACAATCCCCTAATCTCTCGCTCGTAGTCGCGGTGCCTTTAGTCCTTCAGATGAAATTCTTTCGACAATAATAAAAAATCCATAAAATATGAGATTGTCGATATTTATACAAAAAGTTTGAAATAAAGACAACTGTGGAGCTATTTTGTAAGAACAAACTCCAAACTTGACTAAGAACTCGTTCATGAAATGTCATGCGATATTGAATACAAATCTAATAATAATTAAAGGACACGAGGTTCAAAATAGCGTATCACAGCAAGTCGTCTTACAACATTTTACGACCGAAGCGAGCATCGATTGTCGAATTTGTGTCCTACGGGATAACTTCGCTGACTCGGATTTTTATTCAAGTAAAATGATATTTTCGGTGGAGTTTACGACGCACCAATAAAAGTAGCTCCGTAAGTGTCTATTAAATGATTTCATTTTGTGAGAACGTTGTAAATGTGCCTGGAATTAGTTCCGTTGACAACTTGTAGTATTTCGAAGGTAATGGCCATTAATAACTCTCTTTGTGGGATATCGTGTTATCAAATGAGAAATATTAGTAGTTCTAACTTGCGCGTAGGTGGAAGGTATTGCTAAAACACGTTAAAACAACATACATTATATCATTAAAAGTTATATGTTTGAGTCTGTTTTTTCTAGAATAAAATAGAATTTTACTTTAATGTTATATAATAACTAAGTTATCAGTTCAGACGTTATATTTAATGGTGGTAGGGCTTTGTGCAAGCTTGTCTGGGTAGGTACCACCCACTCTTCAGATATTCTACCGCAAAACAGCAGTACTTGGTATTATTGTGTTCTGGTTTGAAGGGTGAGTGAGCTGTATCGAAATAATTCTCATTTTTAAATACTATTTTAGTATATATATTTCAAATCAAAATTCATGTACAGTTACGATAAAGTCACTAAATCAAAGGGCGCGATGGTTGAAAACCATTTTTGTCATTTAACAAAACATATTTCCTTTGCATAATCAAAACGTCGATTAAATAGTTCTATAAATTAACCCACCCCCATTGAAATTCCGAAGGACTAAAATCAAACGGCCATAAATATAGTCATATTAAAACATAAAATACACTAAACAATCGTAAATAAAAATTACAATGAAAACACACAATGCGATCGTTAATTCTTTTATAAATTATGTCACCTGGTGGGACTTTTACACTTTTTCTGGCGTTTTTTTCGATGAACCCTAGCGCCTGGGGCGCGGCAAGCCCTTTAGCCAGAAATAAAAATTCTTCGGTATACGAAGTATATTAATACCGAGGAGCACAAACAAAATTAAAAGATCAGTGGAAATGTTTAAATATTATAGTTTGCAATAAACGTGAACGTATAGAGATTTGAGGACCCCTATTACTAGCTATTCTATTTGAATAAAGTCTATAAATTACTTGAAAATACCAAAACGTGAAAATAGAGTGTGTATGCAACTTCACGTTGTTGGTGTGTATGTGATTATTTTTAAATTTAAGTGAATATGGAGATAACTGGTAGTTAAATTACATGTTTCTTGTGCCTCCTTTTCTTATGTGATGAATTTAATTTATTGTGGAATGACATTTTACTTAAAGATAATTATAAAATATGACGTTTGTATGACTGATTTTTTTTTACACGTGTTTTATGTTTTTTTTATTTTCCTGTTGAGTGACCACGTCATGTTCATCGTTGATATTTAAAGTGATTCAGTGTTATCATTAAACGGAGGGTTATTAATCCCTTTCCCGCCCTTATCTGGAAGCGATTTTTTTAGAATAATAGTTTCTTTGTAATAATTTGATAGCGACGGTTTTAAAGGACAAAGATTTGAGTTAACTATTTATACAGACTACTATAAAAGGGTCAGATTACTATAAATGTTGACAATACGTATATATGTATATATATATATATACGTATTGTCAACATAAAAATATCAAATTTCTTGTTTTTAAGAAAACCTAAATTTAACATAAGTCATTCCTGAGAAGTGAGAGACGTAGATTATCGTCCTCGAAGAGTCTTGTTGTCAGTAGCGATGTTCTACTGTAAAGGAGATATTTGACATACTTGGTGTCTTCTCGTGGAAGGCATATTCTCTACAAAAAACAAAAACTATTATTTAACCTTTAAATCGTTCTATTAAAAAAATTGATAAGCGTATCAATTCCAACCGGTGACAATTTATAAAATGCTGAGTCTTGAATATTATGATTCATTGATACGGAGGTATCACTTGTGCAATAAAGAGATAACTAATACGATACATTATTACAATTATGCCATTGTTTTATCGAATCGACTTTTGTAAGTTTTAGGATATGTTCGTGCAATGATTATACTCTCAAGTATTGACGGCACCAAGTCGGCTACGGATGCTGTAACCGTAAGTTAATAGATATGAATGATCGATCGGCTCTGTTACTAGCTCGTCTATTGTTAGCTAATCCCGTCGCTCCAGAGACACGTCCGACGGGCACAGTGAAAGTATTCGACAAGAGAATGACATTTACGAGTAATTAATAAGTAATAACTTGATCGTCGATGTGGTTCTGTGCATGTCGCTAATATTAAAAAAACTTATGTATATAAGGGTTTCATATTTGTAATAAGGCTCAGTTGGTAATAAAGCGTCGTGCACCCCTGTGTAGGTACTAACCACTAATCACGTTTTTTTTTTGGCAAATGACTCTACTCCACCTGATGGTAAGTGGTAGTAGAGTCCAAACGCGACGACGGCCAGTACAGTCGGGAAGAATGTTCTGTACTAGCCGTCCCCGCCTTGCCGGCCCGCAAAACTGCTAAGCAGCAATACTCGGACACTCGTACTTATGTTGTGTCCCTGTTTGATGTGTGAAAAGTATGTGACAGCGTATCTACATGTACAGGCACCAGGGTTATAATCTTAGTTCCCACGGTTGGTGGCGCATTGGCGAAGGCATTTGTCGGTCTGCCTATCTATGTTGATTAAAAAAGCTTACTGTCACGTCAGTTTATCTTTGTAAGTGTGCTACTGTTAATGAATAAAATATATTTTTTTTTTACATATAATCATTTTGTATGAAACACTTAAGCGCCATTGATTTGATAGTTTAGAAGTGTAACACTCTGTGTGAGCAATAAATTACAATATCTAATGGTTAATATCGTCGTGAATGTACGTCGGTTCGTTCCACCTGACAGCTTATTATTTATAATGGCTACCGGTGACCATATAGGGTGATGGTAATGATCGTTACTATTTCTTTTTAATTGGCTCGATCTTCGATATGAAATGAATCTTAGGATCTTGATTAAGTTGGATAGTACCACCCAGCAATGGTACTGTCGTAAGTTGTCGTTAACAAATTAGATTTTAATAAAAGCTCTTAAAGTATAATCTTATCATTTCTTTTTATATCTTTAAAAGAAAAAACATATAAGAAATTTTGTATTAATAAGTGTAGACTAGAAAAAAATAATTCCAAGTGATAGAATAAGGTCCATAAACCGCCAGGTCTTAGTCCAGCAAGGCGCTTACTTCACGAGTTGCTTCAACTAAAATCAATTCATAATAAGTTTGTTTTATCACAAGATAATCATATTCTCACGTCACTCGGCTTTAACGGAACAGAAAATAAAAGACATTAAAAGCATAACAATCTCCGTTAGGTTTTCGTTACGGAGATACGAACACAAACAGACGGACAGGAATCGAAAACAGATAACTGTTCCTTGTGAGATGAGACGTCGTTAAATCCCATTGTGATGAAGCTATAGGGTTTTTTTTTCTATACAATAGCATATTTGATTAAGAATATTCACGAGTTTTTTTTTCTATAATTAAATTCGTACTGTATTTAACTCGAAGACTGCAAATCTCGCTATCTACACAACCTTAAACTAATAGGATGGATCTATGGAATAAAAAAAATTATATTAGCGACGCATTTAGCATAATTTATGTGAATAAATGTAATATTTATCAACTATTTCTATTGAATTTCACTGTGGCGATCTCAAAAAGTTACTTATCCCGTAGTGTATACAGGACGGGTAATATCGGATTATCGATTCATACAGAAAAATCTCCACGAAAACAATTGCGATACGTCAAAATTAATATCATTGCTATTAGTTGCAAAAGGTCTTATATAATCTTCTTTAGTAATAATAATAATGTCCTCCAGACCGATTCCGGCCACGGCGGCCAATCTCAAGAGAGATTAGCTAACTGAGCAGGAGATATTACAGTGCACAAGTGTGTGCGCAAACACAGATACACTCTCAATTCCCTAACTCTCATAATCCGGTGGGACGGCAATGCGATACGACCGGAAAGAGTTCAGGCACAGGACTAACGGTTTTACGTGCTTTCCGAGGCACGGGAGTGAACACACTTCCTACTTCCAGACTCCGGGCTGCTACTGAGAATTTATTGATAGAAAAACCCAATAACTTTTTATTGGCCCGACCAGTGAATTGAACCCAGGACCTCGGGGTCTGCGGCCTTATATCAAGCCACTAGACCAACGAGGCAGTTAATAGTATAATCTTCTTTAGTATAGTGTACACTAGGTTTATTATTTATAAATCGTCTCTTTTTTAAAAGCAGTAAGAAGAGTTCGGGGTCGGACTGTACATAACACCTGTATCCTGTGACTGCTACCTAACACTAGGTTCTCTAGATTGGATACATATACAGGAGCGACACTCTCGTTACTGTCGGAGAATGTGAACAACATACTCAAGAAAAATAATTAAAAAGTTTATTGTTATTAAACATGTATTATAATTATTGTTAACTACCTACACACACAATGTGCATTATTGGCTATAAGTCTACGCATCGATTAACATAAAACAGTTATTCTAGTAAGCAACATCAAACAATTGAAGTATACGCCTGTCGCGACACGAACGATACCTTAAAACAGAAATGCATTAATGATAAGCCGACAATATTTCAACAGTTAAAACCCGGTCAATTGCGAGGACGAGACAAAAGGATGGAGCGATTTGGTCTCTCGGGGCACATCCTTTTATTGTGCCAGTGAACAGTTTGGCCTATCTCCGTATTGCCTATGACAAATCGTCGAGCGTCGCCGGGTAATGAATCGGCTACCTGATTAATGGTGTCACTTCGCTTATCTGGGGTTAGTGTAGCGCCTCCTTAATGGGATTACCTCGATATGTGGGGGACAGTTAGGGTGCAGTGTAAGATGCGAAGCGAAGGACAAGCTTTACGTCATTGGTTTTATTATAATATTAAAATATAACACTATAAAAAACTGTTTTCGATATGAATATATAACTAGATATATAATTAGTTGCAACTATTTGTTATATGTTTAAGTTAAAATAAATAGGACCGATAGTATTATAAATGGAATTTAAAAAAACACTATAAATCAAAAATAATTAATACCAAACGGTATTTAAGTATAAAGTTAAATAGCCTAAGCCTTATTTATTTATTTTGCATTGTCAACGGCAAATTGTACGGTATATATCAATAGTGTAACATTATGTATTATATTATAGAAGGACAAATATTTACCCTGATAAGCTTTTGCAAATTAGTTTAATTACATATATGCAATAACATTGATAAATTATAAATTATATGTAAATCTCTTGTAATAACTAGTGGCGCATTAGCTATGTAAGCGATGGTTAACATTTCTTACAATGCCAATGTCTATGGGTGTTGGTAACCACTTACCATCAGGTGGCCTATATGCTCGTCCTCCTTCCTATTCTATATTAAAAAAATGTTGTTTAATTTTTATATATAGCGGTGCACACTGGTCAGTGTCGTTCGTCGAGTGCGTAAATATAATGTTTTAATTCATGAATTTCCCCTTTTCCCTATTGAAGTGTAAGCCTTTCGATTTTCGTAAATTTAATAATATTTGTACAAAAAGTTTATTTTGTTTGTGTACTAACACAGATAATACTATATTTGAATATGACTTTGTTTGATTAATTTAACGAATTATATTATCATTGATAGTAAATGTCATTCCCACAGGACCGAGCATGAAAATTCTTTATATTACGTATAAAGAAACACCAAGGATTTGTTTACACCAGACCGTTCAATTAATGATTTAATGCTGATTGGTCTGAACCTGACGCGGCAACATTTAAAGGGTTTCACATTTGACTACGGATCCTTAAACATATTTCTTCAGTCATAAAATCAAAGTATACCAACATCCTTTTACAGCACTACCCACACACCGCGGTATCGTGAGAATACTTAGACTTTTATCAATAGGGGCCGAGTATTGTTGTCAGCGCGTTATATATAGACCACATAACATGTAACGACGGGTAATCGATGCTAGCTACATGACAGAATACATTATTGTTTGCTGTTAACTTGATTCGCCCACAAGTCCCTCCCCTCTACTCAATAAGGACAAACGCGAAGCTCGACGTAGAACTCGCTCGTGTTTAAAGTTATGTCATAGTTGTATAAAACTAAGTGAATACTGTCATAAGTGTATCAAATATCACATTTGTTATTTTCATTGTTATCTTCTCTTTTCTATATTCATTAATACTCTCTCTTCACTTATTTCCTCCTCTTATCATCTATATGCTGATGATCTACAAATTTACGTTACCGCTCCTTTAGACAGTATCGATGAGGCAGCTGCAACCTTGAATCATGATTTGGCAAAGATATCCGAATGGTGTAAATCTTACGGTCTCAAAGTGAACCCGAGCAAGTCGCAAGTGGCTATATTTGGCAGTCATAAGCTTCTGACGAGGGTCCAAGTTAAACATCTACCTCCAATCTTATTTGAGGGCCAAATATTACACATGCAAGAGACTGTTAGAAATCTTGGACTACTTCTTGATGCTTCCTTTTCCTGGGTACCTCAAATCACTGAAATGAGTCGTAAGATTTTCGCTATCATTGGTTTCTTAAGGCGATGGAAAAACCTATTGCCTATCAAGGCAAAGATCAGTTTAGCTAATACGTTCCTGTTACCAATATTGGACTATGCTGATGTCTGCTACATGGATTTAACTGAAGACCTCCTAAATAAATTAGAACGGCTGCAAAATATAGCCATAAGATTTATTTTTGGCCTGCGAAAGTTTGATCATGTCTCTGAGTATCGGTCTCAGTTAAAGTGGCTGCCAATCAGACTACGAAGAAATCTACACGCCTTATCTCTTCTCTACTCTATTATTTATATCGATCACACACCATCTTACCTTAAAGAACGCTTTAAATTTCTTGGTTGCGACAGCGCACACAACCTGCGTTCTTCGGATGATAATAAGCTAGTTACTCCCTGCAGCCGGACACAAACCTACAGTAACTCTTTTACTGCAAAAACCATCAAACTTTGGAATGCACTGCCTACAGATATTCGACAGTCGAATTCATTGAGTATTTTTAAATACCGCTTGAAAAGCTATTATTTGTCCATTTCCAAGTAAGGTATGTATGTATGTATGTATGAAATAGTATGTGGTTTATAATTTATCTATATATAATTTTATACTCTATAATTATATATAATATATATATGCTAAGTAATAATTATATATGTGTATGTATATATATATATATATTTGTATGAATGTATATGTGTATGTGTGTGTATGTATGTATGTATATGTGGTTAGTGGGATGTAGATATGTGTAGTCTATTAAATATTTAGTATCTCCTTTTTATATGTAAATGCACTTACCTGTTCTCTTACAAAATTCTTTCACCAAAGGTTGTCTGTTAGAGATCGCTATAAGCGATAAGACCGCCTTTGCGCACCATTTTTTATTTTCTTTTTCTTTGATTGTTTCCTACTTCTCTCATTTTATGTATATGTTGTGCAAAAAGTGTTAAATAAATAAATAAATAAATTTGTTCAATTAATCTTTCCTAATTAACAAGTGGACTCCACGATTGCCTTGTCGTAACAACAGTTTTGTTACTGAAACTATTTTGATAAGCCTCACCACTTGAACATAAAATAATGTATGAAGAAAAATTAAATTTTAAGGTGAACACTAATTAATTAAATATGCTAATTCATAATGTGGCAGAAACATCAAAGATATTAAAAATACGTTCACATATTTCTATTCGTATGTATGAGGACGTTTAACACACAATTAATCTCTGTGCCGTCTGTCCGCGTGTCGGCCACACCCTCGGAATAGATATCATTAATAACGACACTGTTTTCTGATCTACTGTGTACTATGTATGGTATTCACCCATTTCGACCATACAATAATCTTTTTTAATAAATACGAAAATGTTTTGTTTATACTTACAAATGATTGAAATTTATTTTTAAATTCTAAATTTTTCTTTTATAAGGTTTTTTTTATTGATAATGCCTCAGTAACAGTTAGTCCTCAGCACTTCCGGTCGCTTCGCTACAATCCCGTCGGAGTATGAAAATTAGAGAACGGAGATTGCACCCACATAAATTAACAATTAACAATTTATTATTGGCAGCGGGGGCATTATTATAATATTCTTATTTATCTAAGTATTAAAAAAAACCTTCTTAGTAGATAAATATGTAGAGAGTAGAGTAACAGCCTGTTAATGTCCCACTGCTGGGCTAAGGCCTCCTCTTCCTTTTAAGGAGAAGGTTTGAAGCTTATTCCACCACGCTGCTCCAATGCGGGTTAGTAGAATACACATGTGGCAGAATTTCAATGAAATTAGACACATGCAGGTTTCCTCACGATGTTTTCCTTCACCGTCAAGCACGAGATGAATTATAAGCACAAATTAAGCACTTGAAAATTCAGTGGTGCTTGCCCGGGTTTGAACCCACGATCATCAGTAAGGATTCACGTGTTCTAACCACTAGGCCATCTCGGCTTTTTAAAAATAAATATGTAAATGTTTGCTATTTCTTATTAGAAGGTAAGTAATTAAATTAAATTATTTGCACTTGAAAGTTATTCCATTATAGGTCGAGTGCGAAACATACGGTACCACGCTTCAAATGAGTCGTCGTGTTCAAAGGGGAGAGTGTCAGTATTACCAGTTTACCTTTTATGTTCGTTGATTTGTTTTCTTTATACTTATAACGAGACCGTTTGCGTCGTAACGAAAATTAGCAGCCGGTGAATGTCCCACAGCTAGACAAAAGCTTGTTCTTCTATTGTTTTATAATTATTAATTAACATCCGATTTCTGCTGATCAAGATTTTAATTAAAGATTGCAGGTATAAATTGAGTAAAGCTCCAAGTGACTAGGTTAACAATTAACTTCGTGCTGGGCGGTCACGTCGTGAGGACACCTGAACAAATTTCAAGATAATACAATGTTCTTGCGTCAGTAGTGCCTCATTGGCCTAGTGGCTAGCTTATAAAGCCCCGGTTCTCTTTAATTAAAAAACTTGATTTTTCCGTCGAGAAATTCAGGTCAGTTCAGATCATCATCAACGTAACGTGGTTAAACACACTATAAAACATACTTATTAATGATCACTGCCCGGAAATGGTAATTTACCACTTATTTTGATATACCAGTAGCGTATAAAACGCGACACAAGCCGGTATTGTTATTTTAATTTCCCAAATCCCCCATTAAGTGTTCAATGCTTATTAAAATGATTTACGGCCAATATTTTACACAAACAACGTTATAAGCTAGAGCGTAAAGTTAACGGCGGTCTCCATTCTTATAAGGCGATGCAATTTGTTCAGAGTAACATTAATATTATTAACGGCACGGATTTATGTCTCAATGTTTAGTTTTTTGCTTAGCCGGGACCAGATGAGATGAAATCACTGATTTACCTGAAGCGCACCTGAGCCCACGTTGTAAGATAACGTTGTTCATTGATTTTCCTTGTTTTGTTGGATTTTAAAGTATTTTTTAATAATTATTGTAATACACTTTTATGGACAAGGAATTTTAATTAAAAAAAATGACAAATTATGTTAGCTTTTTAATATTTAAAACATCGTGTTTAATATAAATAAAAGCTTAATGCATCATATAGCCTGGAGGTAATATTTGTTGTTTTTATGAATAATAATTTAATTGTATTAGTTTAACGTTACCTAAGTATATAATTTAGAAAAGAGTTCTATTGGTTATCTCGCCGGTTCCTCTCGGTAGAATCTATATTCCGAACCGGTGGTAACTACTCATTTGATATTATATAACGATTCTTCATGAATAAAGTGTATTTTGTTTTGATTTTTATGTAAACTGTCGTTTAGCTGACTTTTATTTTATGTAATGCAGGGCTATTGCATATCCACCCACCAGTTATCCTAACAAACGTCCTGTGTTCAGGTTTGAACGGCGAGTGAGTCAGTGTAATGACATGTACCTGTGTCAAATCTTAGACCCTATGTTTCATGGCGCATTGGCATGGTCAGGACTGGTCATATTCCAATTTTCAGTGTCTATAGGGGTGACCGAATCTATTAAGAAAATATTGAATTCACAGACGGCGTTACAATGATTATGTGTGTAGAGATGAACGAATGTAATGGAGCGAAGTATTCACACTTCGATGTTTGTCGATCGATCTTCTTGTGGTCGAACGAGGTCTTTTGTGAATTGACGTGAATACTTCTATTGTTAATTGAATTGTTTGACACTATCTATATCAATTCGCTCTGTCGGGGGGTCGCCGTCGAATGTGACAAATTGTGTTGATGGAAACATAAATAATACTCAAATGTGGGCCACACATCAAAAACTCCACGGTGAAGCTGGTGGAATATGAGATAGATCGATGTTTTTGAGGCGAAATTATATTATTAGATGAAATGGTTAAAAATCATATAAAAAATTACCACTTGTGATGACTGGTGTACTTCATCTCTAGCACGATATCGACACATAAGCAGCAGTCACTGTGACTGTAGATAAGTTTATTATAATAATAACAAGAACTTCTTTCACCATCAAGAGTACATTGAATTTTAAGAACCGAAAGAAGGTTAAAGGATTGACTATCGACTAACTGTGTCTTTATGTGAAATGTTCACGAGAGCGATGTCGCTCGCACATCAGCTTTATCTTTACATAATTTCTAAATACTCAAAGAGTTCTCAATTAATTCCTCGACAAGAAACGACATCTTTGACATATTTAATGAGCGGATATCCGCGAGATAATACTGCGTCTATACAACGGTGAGTGTATCGGCCGGTACACACGAGCACGTTTGAGAAAGATTGGTTACAAGTCTGTATCCACTGTCCTTGTTGAATAATATCAAACTTTGCTAATTAAATGACATGAATATGAATTTATTTTTTCAATTCTCTAAAAAAAATAGAAAATATGACGTATAGGTTTTGCACGAGTACTCAGGAATTATACTAAGTACTATGTTTGTGTGTGATCCAAGTGATTTAGTTATTTGTTAAGTAATCTCATAACGTTTGGAAGATAAATACCACGTTGATGGATGTTTTGTTCAAACACACGAGGCGAGACAAACTTTGTTTTCTACTTGTATAGGGCACAGTATCATCCAAATGCTTCACGTCTTAAACGCAGATAGCTTAGACCAGTGAACACTACAGACTTTTCTAATACTAAATTAAATTAAATTAATTAACTTTAAGTAGACTGATCCGAAACCTAGTTATACCTAAGAACACGTGAAAAAACCAAAGGTAGCGGGTTTAGACTCGGATGAGCGCTTCTGAATATTCATTATCTCATAATGAGAATTTGTATAAACCAACCTGCTTTCATTCTACCAAAGCTTCTCCTCAAAAGGAAGAAATAGGCCTTAGCGCAGCAGTGGGACATTTAAACGCTGTTACTTTTTTTATTACTATTTTTTTCAAAGTTTCTTAAGAGGCGATTTGTTAATTTGTTCAATTAGACAACACTAAACTAAGATTATAGTTAACAGTAATGATTATTAAATACGCTATAAATATAAAAGAAAGTATATTAAGCGTTATATTTAAAGTCATGACATGGAGTAAGAAGATTAAAGTCACACAAGGTGTTTACAGTGATTATATCTGTTGTTTATTACACTTTATCGATGTACCAGTGATTTATCAGTCTATCGATGATCGATGGTCGTGTGGGAGAAAGTTACTTCGAGACTTCGACGATTACTTTGAATGCGTTGAAATAGAGCTATCGTATATGTATCATGCGTTATGCCGTCACGACAACGTGTAAACCATAACCAGAGGTAGCGGGTTCATATGCGGGTAACAGTGAAATGACGTGTTATTGATTTTTGTTTTTAATTCATATCTCGGGGCAACAACAACAAGAAAGGCGCAACATTTTCCAAAAGAGAGGAGACCTTTGTAAAGCACTGGGGGATTTACAATAAATTGAACGCGTGTAGAGTTGCGGGATAGCTAGTATTAGATAAACACCGCAGTTTTTTGTCTCTGTGTGTACGCTATCATTGAATACACGTCAACCGTCTTATATGTGATTACATAACTTTAATGGCGACCTAAGATCTAAACGTCACCATTACACGTCATCAATTAGACGTAAGTTAAATAATTACATATACATTAATCCGATCTAAGCTTAAGACACAAACCTTCGTGTTCTCGACTTCGGTTTTACGACTACGATGTTGCCGATAAACGCTTACGAATATTTTAATTTCTCACTAAGATGCGTTAATTAGATTTAGAGTGAGGTTCGTACGTGAGAACGAGCGGGAATATCAATTACAAAAATTACACGCATTTAAATTAATTACTTTTTATTTCTCACTAAAAGATGGCGCTGATGTTTTGTATGATTATGATGAACATTCGGCTGTTTGCAGACTGGCGATTTATAACCGTCAGAAGAAAAGTCAACATGTCGTCGGTGCTGACTTTGTTTATTATATTGCTTGTTTACATAAAGCCGAGATGGCCAAGTCGTTAGAACGCGTGAATCTTAACCGATGATCGTGGGTTCAAACCCGGGCAAGCACCACTGAATTTTCATGTGCTTAATTTGTATTTATAATGCTTGACGGTGAAGGAAAACATCGTGAAGAAACCTGCATGTGTCTGATTTTTGATTGATTGAATCATTGAAATTCAGCCACATGTGTATTCTACTAAACCGCATTGGAGTAGCGTGGTGAAATAAGCTCCAAACCTTCTCCTCAAAGGGGAGAGGAAGCCCAGCAGTGGGACATTTACAGGCTGTTACTTTTGTTGTACTGTTGTGTTTACATAGTAATACTTTGTATATTTAATTACCAACTATTAAAAATGAAATGTATGTAAATCAATCAACCGTATGTGTCAACCGGTAATTTATATAATAATTAACTATACTACGAAAGGACAGACTACACAGATTAATACAATTTTAGTCATCTTCATGTTTGATATTTTAGTAATATTTGAGTTTATATATGTTTATGTATGTAATGTGACTGTAATGGACAATTCTAATTTCAATAATAACTCAAACAACGTCGATGTATATCAAATTATATAAATTATATACATATATATAACTAAACGCACGTTATAGCGCTTCAAACCGCTCGTTTGCATTCGTCTTTCGTATGTAAAAGTTAACGAGTTCGCTTCCTTGTAAAGTTGCGTCACCGATGATGGTTAGGGAGCAGGCCAGGTGTTCTGGTACAAGTCGCTCGTCAGTTCTCAGGAGCAATGCACGCTCCCGCATTCCGAGATTGAATTGGGATTTGTCTTCCTGAACATTTTATTTGCAAGGAACTTAACATAACTTGATCATTACGCTTTGAAGCTTAATCTGTCATTATATGGACAAGAAAATACATTCTAACTAAAGACGCGCAATATTCTAAAGTTATCTGTAACTAAAAGCACTCCGATTTATCAGGTGACGTCTTTAGCTGCAGAGTTAATACTCAAAAAGGCTTAATATTCAAAAAATATGTTTCAATATTCAGTAGACAGGTTCTGTAAGGTCAATTAGAAAAAGTAATGAATCGTTAAATAATCTCATTTTCTTAATATATTTCATTAAATATAATCGATCTAATATTAAGTTATATTTAGTTAATATCATTATGGTCACTTAATATTGAATGGCAAAATTGTTGAGATATGTATGTTTCATATAAACATATAAAATGTTGGGCTAATTAAATGTACAATGATAAGTTATCACTAAATTTGAGGAATGGCACTTGGATTGCTTAAATAAATTATTAGAAGTTTTTAATTTAGTAAAATACTAGTATATAATAAGCATATAATAACTACACATTGTTATAAAATAACGCTCAATGATTTAACGAAACACATCGCAACATGTCGCGTGTTCATTCTGTTTACGAGGAGTTTTTACGATGCAATTTTGTAGAACGATGCACTCAGTTTCATTTGTGATTCGTTCGGTAAATAAACCGCGCTATGTAGACCAAGGACTATATATATAACTAAGCTGAAGAGTTGTCTGTGAATCATATATTTTTTTTTCATAAGGATACTAGTTGTAGGTAAAACGATACAGAGGCAAAGTGGCGGACTGAGAGTACAATGTTTATTTAAAATATTATTATATATTTTTCTGTTTATTGTATAGTCGTTGGACATACTAACCTTGCCAGCGTCAGTGGTTGGAGTCGCCGGACCAAGTACTGAGAGTCAGCCGAGAAAAAAAATATTGTGTACTATATATATACAATATCTATGTAATAACTTGTTAACGCTATTTAAAAATCATGATCAAATACTAGTAGTATCTGATTAAGGTTGTGCTTCCATTATATACACCTGTATAATGGAGGCACGCACGCATTTCGGGATTAATATGTGTTAAAGCAAATTTGTACAACTGACTAAGGTCCAGGAACACAGTCGCGGTCCCGACTTGTTTGCCAGTAAAGCGATTGTGATAACATTGTGCGATGTTAACATTACTTAATTGCCATTGCAATCGGTCCGATAAACGACCCGCCCAGGTTTTAACTTGACGTAATCCTATAAGTAGATATTACCCATGTGCGGTGTCATCTGGCTTATTTATTAACTGTATTTTAAGGTGCCGTTTCATTTTTCTATAATAATGAATACGATTTTGTAATTGTATTGAAGTGGTTGTCGGCGTAGTTAGAACGACTACAATGACTTACTTAGCGTGAGGTTCCGTAATATCTGAAACTGATTTTATCTCACTACGCAATCAACCTGTAGCGCTACACAACCCACACGGGCGCGTACAACCAATACTGCAGTAAGAGCATTCCCAAAGAGCGATGCGGTTGAAGAGTTGATCTGCTTTAAACTCTAATGCCATGTCATATATGCGTGTTTGTCAGTATGTATTTGTGTAATTGATTTTTCGGATATTGAAGGCTTCATAAGATATGTCTAAGGCCCTTATTAGCTTATAAATTTTAAATATCATTTTAACTTACATTAGCGTAGTGGAACCCGCAGGCATCCATGCAGAGGTAGAGGCAGGTCGACACCCCCTGGATCGTCAGGAGGCCGACCTTGTACGTCGCACGCTGAAGTATCGCTGTAACAATACCACTATTATTAGTTACGTCATTAAATTCCATACCGCCGGATTTGCCAGTCGAAACTAAAAAGTAAATTATATATTTAAAACCAACTTTTAAAACTTTATTAAACTTATACTATAGCTTTTGTCTCGATCCTGTCGCTGCTACTCATACTCGTCGCTATACGTCGCTGCTGCTCATTACATTCGAAACTAAGAGCATGAAACAGCTACATCGTAATTATTCTTACTTAAAGCACAAAGCTGGAAAGTTATAACTCATATTAGTTTAAAATTTAAATTCCAAGATATTGTAAGAAACCTTTTCATCATCGTTAGCAAGTGTCTCCGAATTCTCAAGTCCTTTCGCGGACGGTCTAAGAGAACTCTTCCACATCAAAAAGGGCATGCAATACTATAGCGGGTCCAGCGCCGTCTCAGTCTAGACATTTTACTATTTCTGGCTAATGCCCATAGAAACATTAATGGTGTGATGTTTACATAACAATACCATTGGCTGTGGAATGTTCGGGAAATTTTACGCCATTTCAAAATAAATAAAACCGGGTTTAACCATTACATGAGGTAATCGTGGTCGTTGAGTGATATACAAAAGGAGTACCTATGTGTGTAGTTTGCCATTTATTGACTTGAGTTGTGCCGTTTTCGCTAATCGTGAATGGAATATGTTCGTATGTTATCGGATATTTAATTAATGACTGAAAATTGAAATATCATATTATTTTTAACATTTTTTTTCATGAATCGATTTTTATAATAATTCATTTGTATTTGAAACTGTTCTGTTGTGATTAGAAGCGTAAATTAAGAAAAATATATAAATACATTATTATTTTTTCGGAATAATACATTTTAAATTCTTCTCTTTTTTGTCACAACGTAAATAAAAAACTAATAAGTAAAATGTTAATTAAGTAATAGAATCAATTAACACGAGTGAACTGAATGTGTGTGAACTGTGAGTGAATTATCATTGTCAATAAATTTACATAGTCCTTCGAATAAAACATAAGCCCACCTAAGCTTCGTACCAATATATACAAAGTAAGTGAAGGTCCATCCAGGAATCCCAACTTTAAAATCGAATGTAACCACTAAAGTCGTTTTAACAATAACAAAGTAAGAAACTCCAGCTATTTTAAAGCTAACGACACTTTATTGTGGTAACAAAGTCATTTACAGTCCATAGATGGCGCTACGGTCCACGCGGTGGTGTACTGAACCACTAATGTGGACTTAAATAGAACCAGTGGTTACGTTAACGGCCTTAAGTTATGTTTAAACAGTTTAAGACGGGTTGCATACAAGTAAGTTTAACAAAAACTTATCTAATTACAGATTTCTAATAATAGTTGCGATGCTTTTACACTGCTTTTGTTATTTATGACGTTGTAGGTCGTGAGTTCGATTCCCGATAATGACAAATATATTGAACATTCACTATTATATACCGGTGTGTTTTGTATATTAGAGTCACCCCATTTGACTTACACAAAATTAAAATATCCTTTATCCAATTAGGTTAATCACTTTTAAATCGTTTTTCTGTAATGATATTATTTTGTTATTTTTTATAGGAAAATGTCGTCATCACTTTGTTAAACACGAGGTTGTCCTCATAAATATGAAAACTCGTCGCGCGGAACATCAAAAAAAGTGTTAAATTCAGATCGCAAAATGTCCAATCTGAAATTGATCTTAATTGCAAATCGTTATCTTAACCGCGAACTCTTCCGCGAAAGAAGATAATCTATATTACTTAATTAAAAGTAATAAAATTAACACCCCTGTAATAAAGACGTGAGATTTATCTTGCATCAGAGCGGAATTTCGTGAGGCGTCTCGCTTTAAAGTGGACACGATCTTCCGAATACAATTTTAACGATATTTATGTATTCAGGTGTAAATTGTGAATTACACGGCCCGTGGGAACCGCGTCGACGTTCACGGTGTCTGTACGTTGTTTATAAGGGATTAATTTTAGGTGGTACCGACGTGTGTACGTATACTGTAAATATAATTTATAACAGAAAATAATATATACATAAAACAACAAATAATTAAAATATTAGATTGAAATCAACCTCGGTAAAGATGTTTCTTGGATAAAAATTTAGCATATAATATTATGATATAAAAAAATATAGTTAAAGATACGTAAACCTCGATATTACCATATTTTTTTAAAATATTTCACTAAATTATGCTTTCATTTAATATCATAATCATAATTAAAAAACCGTTTGTTTAAAAACCCTAAAGAAAGTAGCCGATTTTTATAATTAAAAGTTGTTTTAGCAATCTAAAATAAACTACAACTAACTTCCGCGATATATCAAATCGCTGTTTGATGTTAAAGATTGTTCATTTACATAACAAAGTTAGTGTAGTCGATATATGTATGTATATATGTATGTAAGTCGATACAATTACTAGTTGGAGTCCTGTCGTCGTGAGCGCGGCGAGCGGCGCCGCGGGCTAGGGAGACCTCACTGTAGTCGACTCGAATGTTTGAGAAATTACGACAAAATTATTAACATATTAGATACATAATCGAATACAACCACTAAATAAAATACATTTGATTTGTGAATAGAAAAAGATACGTATTTATAAACAAGCACAATTAAAGGATTTTTCAAATGTAAATGTAATGTAATCACGATTAATTTTAGTTTAAAGAACTCAAAGTCATAGTCTACCGTCTGCGTTAATTGTTGAAAGTAACTATAGACAGACAAAATCTATAATTTATAACATTTTGAAGATATCGATACTTAGCATGGTTAACGCGCTGGAAGATGATTAACATGGATTATGTTATATGTGATAATAAACAAGACTTAAAAAGCAATACAAATAATATTCATCCGTCCGTCGCACGCGCACCATTAGTCGCAAAGTGTAAGTACTTGTTTCGGAAGAAATGCTTCGGGACAATAAAGTATCATTTTTAAATACATATTTGCCATGTGACGAGTTGGTTGGCGTAGTTGGTAGATACTTGCCTTTTACGCCGAAGGTTGTGGGTTCGATTCCCACCCAGGACAGACATTTGTGTGCATGAACATGTCTGTTTGTCCTGAGTCTGGGTGTAATTATCTATATAAGTATGTATTTACAAAAGAAAAGTAGTATATGTAGTATATCAGTTGTCTGGTTTCCATAGCACAAGCTTTGTATAAGCTTAATTTGGGATCAGATGGCCGTGTGTGAAAAATGTCCCAGGATATTATCCCAGGATATTATGTGTTCTGGTTTTACCAGTGAACAATATCGACTGGTCTAGGAAGCTGACTTTTAACGTTCCAGGTCGGATCTGTAACAGTTACAGTTTCTTGAACCCTGATGATGCAACTTATGTTATGTTTATTATATTAAAGTTAAATAAATATTATAATTTGTATACATTATAATAAGAATATCTGCAGCTTGAATTTCGACCATGGCGGCAAATTACAAAGATGAACACTATTCCTTTACTCTCATACTGAGATGGGCCAGCAATCCGACACGACTGCAGAGAACAGTTGCAGGTCCAACGACTTTACGTCCAGACACGACACAATATATAACGTATATACATTAAATACGCTTTTGTATAAAATAAATTTATTTATAAGTAGCAAAACACCGTTTGAGATTATTCGCTCAAATGAATTCAATTACTATTATTGTTAGCGTAATGCTTATTCGCTCGAGGGCCCGACTTAATGGCAACGTAGGCTAAGTAATCGGCAGTCGACTCCAGCTGACCTGGTAGCTACGAGCAAGCAAGTCGCTTTAATGCTAGCTTAAAGAGCGACTACTAATAATTGATTGGAATCGTTTAGTATTATCGAGCAATTGTTAAGAGTTCTTGGCAATGTAATATTGCATGTTATATGTTTGTAAAATGATTTTTTTATTTTTATATTTAAAAGTACATTACGGTGATGTTTATTGATCGCGTTAAAGCGACGTTTTGTCTTAACGATTTTATAATTTACATGTAAATACACAAAAGTAATCACACTTAATCATCAACCCATTATTACCTTGTTATATTTGATTAAAAACAATTATAATGCGATCCAATAAATAACAGTCTGCACTGTTTTTCAGATGGCGTTAGTTACGCAATTCGTAATAAACTCATAATTGTCCTCAGTCACGCGAAGACCACACACACGGATGGACGTGTTAGCTGCTAATTGTTGTTATTAATCTAATAGACACTAGAATCTCTGTCGGCTAGCATTTAAACTTGACGTGGGACTTCCCTTCTTTGAGTACTAACGTCTATCCTGTTTAATATTCTGTTTTGTATACACTATCGTTGAACGATAGAAATTATCTAACAAACGGAACCTCACATGCCGTCTAGGGTTGTCCTGTTTAAAACTGAAGTATCGAATGTCAATTATGAATATGAAAGTCGATACTTTAAGAGCGTCCTATAAAAATTCAATAAATTCGAGCGTACATACACAGCGATTACCGTTTTATAATTCAATCGGCCTTGCACTTTATTACACTAAAGTCGATACAGCCAGCCAGTACGGGTTTCCAATTACGTATCGGAAGCGATCATTTGTCATAAGATATTTAAATATTTAATTGAATAGAATCGGGCGAGACTTAAACCTTTAGATTAAAGAATTCACGGAAGGCACGCGCAATCTACCGATGATAAAAGTAATACGGCCAGAAATGTATCCGTAATGAAAATTATGAAGTCCGAGATAAGGGCCGGGACGCGGGCCAGTGTATAAGTAATAATTATGGTGAAAGTTGGTAGCTGTCAAAATTGGGTCCGGTTTAGGCCACCGTCAAGCACGATTAGATGTCTGGAAATATTTGGTCAGCCGTGTCTCCTTGCTGTCAATGGGGATTTAATTTATTATCACCTTCACGGTAGATTAGATGATTAAGTGGAAGGTGGCTGTTTTAGTGACGTAATGCCGACGGATTCGATGCACTTCCTCGAATTGTTTGAAGATGATCCCCTCGTGTGATCACGAGGGGATCATCTTTAACGAGTGTATCAACACTCGTTACTACTAGCACTACTCACACTACGGTAGCGATAATTAACGAGTCATTGATAAGATACAGATAGTATAACTTTGCAATTAAATTACACTTATTCGTTAGCTTAGAAAAACAATTAAGATAAAACACCTGTAATGAAAGTATTTGATGAAAATGTTGAAACAACACTTTAGAGTTGTCTTGCGTGACTAGGGATGTTTGAACATGTGGTTTGTAAAAATATACATTCTTAAATAGCAGGAAACATTAGATGCAGGTCCGAATCGATATCATCACAGTTAAGTACCAGCAGGCGTCCGAGCGTACGGAGCCGATGTTGCGGAAGAAATTGTCTTGTCAGGAACGAGATAAAACGAACTCACTGTCCCAAAGATATTTACAAACAAACAAATTGTAGAATTGATTAATATTAGCCATTGCTGACGCAACATCAATATAGATGATCATTTGAACAAAGCCGTTTCCAATATTTATCAGCTAAAGGTTTATTATCTGTTATGTTAAAAAGCTTTTAGCATAGACATATTTTTCCGTTCAAACTTATCAAATATAATCGCCGGATGTTGCTTAATTTTATATGCTTATAAAATTTTGATTATTATTAGGAGATTATACGAAGGCTACTTAATTTTCATTATGGCAGCCGGATGGACGACTTCTTCTAATAGGAATTTGAATATTATTTGAACGTTTCGAATCGAAATGATAGTTTATGATTGAAAATGAATGATGGATATGTATTTCAGTATCAAATATAAGATGATTTTGTTTTCTCGTTGATAAATATATGTAAGTGTAATGTATATTTACACACGCGATGAATATATCAAACATCTGTAACGATCAGTTTACATCATCTCTTCAACGCTTCGCTTCCGGAAACGTGAAACAACAATCACCCGTTCGCTGTCTAATTTAAACCTAATACGATAAAACATGTAGCTTATCTGACAACTTGTCGACGAACTCTGAATTCTGTAATGAATCAGGAACTGCACGTGATCGCTGTAACGTCTAAGTAAGGCGAGGTCATCGTTCGACCTTGTTCGGAGATTTTCGCGCGGATCCACGCGTGACGCCACTCGTCGCCGATAGACGTGCGCCCGCGCACGTATCGCACGCCACTAGTGACGTACGCGTTACGTTAATGTATCGATAAACATAGCATATACATATTCAACGACAGCGTGTCAAGAGATGTTCTAATCATTACGCAATGCACATCCGAAACATTACTCAGAGTCCAATAACATTCGTACACATAATTACGTTTAAGATCTTTAGTGCAATTAAAATGCCGTCTGCTAAGTTCAATGCTCGAATATAAAGTGACGATTTATTAGAACTAACAGCCATTAGATAACGTCCTGCGTCAATCAACTTGTTTTCACACAAGGTCGGTTATGTATCGGCGATACAATAAACTGGTGTCATAATGACTTATTAATTTAATTATTAACATTATTGATGACATTCATTACACGAACGATACGAACTTCAAAGATTAATTGTTTATAATGTTATCCGTAATTTAATCACCTGTTTGTTGGCATCGTATCAAGATATAATGAAATATCATTTTAAATAATATTTCAAAAATGTAATATAAATAACCCAATATATAATATTATTTCATTTTCAACAGTATTATTATTTCATAGATATCGATAGATCGATAGGCCGTTACTATTGCAGTAATTTACTGGACTATTAAACGGTGACCTTTCGCTTTATAATTAAACTGTAAGTTTATGCGTTGTAATAGTTTGTTAATATTAGATTTGTATGCGAACGAACACGGAAGTGGTAGTGTCGTCGTGAAGTGATGCTGCAGGCGAGCTGAGTGTGATGCGACTCACAAACACAAACTCTTTATCTACGTTATGTAATTATAATCAATTATGTACATAGACATAACTAACTAATGAGTTATTATTATATGAATATATTGTTCGAATTAATTATTAACTTCCATGTATAACAACGTTTAGGTTAGGTTGGTTTGCTCAAACGGTTTAATTTAACATAAATAGTATTTAAAAGTAAGGGAACATCACGAGCTCAAATATTGATATGTACACAGTTGACTACTTCTTCGTTTGAGATACTAATACTGAGTTTGTTGCACTGAGCGCGGCGCCTGTTCTTCTCGGTTGGATCTACATTGTACATGACACATAGAGTGAAGCTTTATTAGTAGTAGCTTTATATAACACGATGATTTCTGACGTTTTAATAATAGTTCACTTGAGTATTAATTTTGATTCTTCGTTAACTTAATGACGGATATCGGTCGACATTAGAAATACCAATGTAATGTTTTAGGAAGATACAAGCTGTTTACCAAAAGAGTACTAATGACGTAATTACTTCAAGTGTCAGCAATGTGTGGCAGCCTTCCTTAGCTATTAGCAATAATTCTAACCGACGTAACTATAATTAAGTTCTGTTATTTGACGTTAAAACAACAATTGAATTTCAAGAAAAACAGTTACAGTTAAAGTACCATATTATAATGTATATATGTTAATTAATAACGAAATTAACAATTATGCGTATATTATTCTCCTTGTTATTTTATTCAGTATTGTATCAAATAAATATTTGATTGTTCGAGTGCATTCAACTTTTGTTTTGTTAGTATCTATAACTGACATGCGGTTACCATTAATACAAGCGTTTTGGGAGCAGTAAACACCTTAACAGAGCGGCCTATAAAAATGTAGCCGTAAAAAATATACGACCAATAAGTGTAATAGACGAAAATTGTGAATATCACTTCCGAGAACACGAAAACTTGCTATAAAACGACTATGAAAGACACTGAAATTCAAAGGTCGTTCGCTACCACTGATCGTAAATTAAAATTATTATCAACAATTAATTTAATAGTCAATACAGAGAGTTTTGACACTCAAGTCGAACTGAAAATACTTTCATAGCGAACACTTGCGAGTTAAATAAAGCATATAGGAAATTTTATTTTTATTGTTTTTTTTCTGTTCGGAAGACCATCTTTTAATGTTTAAACACTTAAATATATAACAATAAATATTTGCAATGATCACGTGAACAGTAAAACAAACCAGGACAAAACGTCACGTGTTTTCAAAACAGTTCAAATCTATTTTAGATAAATCTCTAATATGTGGAACTCAGCCAAAATAGTTTAGAGACACATAACTAGCAACAAATTTTAAATACCATCCTATTATAAGCTTTGGTTTTAGTTTTGTTGTAATTATAACCTAAAGCAGCGTTATTGTATTTCTGTGTCACATTTTGTGTGTATATAACGTTGTTAATACAGACACCAATGACACGTATGTGTATGGTGTTAGAAGATTTCTTAGAGCCAATGTCTATGACCGGCTGGTCCATGAGCTAATCTACGTTTCTACATTAAATTAAAAGAAAATCTAGTCTAGTCTTGTCGAGTCTAGACTAAACCTGATTTATTAATGATTGAATTTGAGGTAGAAAATCGTGTTAAAGCCTTTTCTAATAATATAAAACAATTCACAGTGAGAGTTAATGTCCGGCTGGTAACGACTTCGTTACCGTTCAACAAAAACTTCTCAGGCAAGGCGAATCACGTCACTAATCGCGATTTCCTGGGAAAATGTTATCACATTTTATTCAATTGATACTAAAATTAGCGTTCCGGGCCGTTCAGGTGAGCCGTAGAACAGATCCGCTAAGCACAGCTGGGCGGTCGGTGGCGATTACAAATATCGATAAAATTACTTAATGTATTTCTCAACACTACTTTTCGTTAATAATTTCAAAGAAATAATTGAAATTGATTGATACGAGTGTTACGTGAGTGATTACTTAAGCGAGATACTCGGGTCAGTGGAGATTGCAAGGTCAACCGTATGAAAACATTTGCAGAGGAATTATCTTGACAACCAATACTGAGTAACACTATAAATATAATGTGAAAAAGTTAGGAATAAAGTATATAAGTTATAATCAAGTTAATAAAACTTTTCTGGGACAAGGAATTTCTATAATAAAAATCTGTTTTTTTTTTATTTAAATACTAATTAATAGTTTTAAATTGTTTGATAACAAACATTGAAAATAAATAAGGTATTACTCAACACAAAATAATACATAGACGATGAAAATGCGTGGAGTTAGTACTTGTCGACTTTCAGGCAGGATATATATATGTATTTGATTGACGTAACTTTGTATTTGTTTAATAATAGCTGAAATAGCTACTGAATGTCTTGCCGGTTCTTCTCGGTAGTATCTACACTCCGAACCGGCGGTAGCTTCACATTTAATATAATTCTGTAAATTGACGAATCAGAAGTGCTAAAAGCCTACTTGAATAAATTGTATTTCATTCGATTTGATGATAGCAAAGCATAAGGTCAGGAATATTAACTGAATATTTCGGGTTCAAGCCAGGGCAAGCATCGCTCAATTATTATGAGCTTAAATTGTCTTTATAATTTAAACCTGCACATTAGCATGCAGTACCTTGTTGAAAATATTGGATTATAACATGAATATGTTCCTAAGAATCATAAAACACGATTCTATAAAAAAATCATATTATTTATCTGAATTTGACGTGGAGCCCGATGATTCACATTTATAGTAAAACTTAAATCGTAACAGCTTACCCAACAGGCGGAAACAATTGTAAAAACGCAAACTAGCAACGAAGAGATCCTCTAAATTAATGATAACAGTTATCATTTCTCGGTCGTTCACCTCCCGACACTGACCATAGAGTATAAAGCATCGTAGAAATATCATGACGTTGAATTAAGGATAACGAATAAATTGAACCGAAGTTGCAGAACATTTATATAAACTAACAACTCTTCTTCAGTTGATGTCATCAGAAGTCCGAGGAATTACTTCGTAGTGCTATTACTAATGCTCTGAAAGTCTATGTGTTTAACTGAGAACCCTTATTTATTATATTTTATTTATATGACGTCGTTCTCAACACGACACGACCACAAAATTCAAGCGCCGGTGCAACACCTTTACGTGCTTTCCGAGGCACGGGAGTGTTTGTTTAGATTGCTTCTCTTGACACCAATATTTTTGTATTGGTTCCACCCGGGGTCGGAAGTAGGTTCTCGTTTTTTATTAAAAGTCCTGGATGCCACTTTTAATATCCTCATTATTCCGTGATAGCTCTTCCATTCATTTTATCTATAAAGCGGTGAAATTAGTTTTTTATTCATTTACAAAACGCTCAATTAATGCGCCGTTACATTTTTATATCCCTTCAGAAGTTTTAATGGCATTATTAAATAAAAGTTTTTTAGGATTAATAATCAGTTAAGGTTGTTAATTTAATGTATTAAGAAAATATGTTTATTTTTTATACAATAGACCGACTTATTTGTTGCATAATTTTTAAATATTAATAAGACTATGATGTACTTGTTTTTAAATATTCGTTATTTTTTATTTAAAATTATGAATAATAGGGGGAATATTTAATCTGTTCGTAATCTTTTTTTTCCAGAGAACCTTTGTTATAAAAACTCAATTAACAGAAATGAATTGGGGTTACATTACTTGATAAACATAATTGAGTACATATAAAATGTCAGTACAATTAAGTTTGTTATAACTTAGTTAACTCAGTAATAAAACTTTTTAACGACATTTTCTCTCCGGTTTCTGTTCTGGTGATCTTGTTGATAAGGCAATTTGTGTATGCGTCTCCTGTGCTGAGGTCTTTGGGTATGAATTTCGGTTGTGTGGTTATAGTAGTATAGTCTTTGTAATACAGATGATGATGACATTCGTCTTTATAACATGTACAGAGAGGCCAGTAGTAAACAAAACTGTCCATAGATATTAGCTCTGTAATTTTTTATTTTCTATTTTTGACCAAAACTATTCCTGATGGTAAGCAGCATGCAGTTTGAGATGGGATGAACTTGCCCACAAGATATCCAAATTATTGAGCGCAGAAAACGCCCTGTGCGTTTTCTGCGTTCAATAATTTAGTTTAGTTTTAGTTCTCATCCTCCTGTGCAAACTTTCCTAAAAACGGATCCATAAAATGTATGTGGGAAGAAGGAACGAGTGGAGGAAAACTAGCATCAGATCAGAACAGCCATCGACGACTCAGGTAATCCGATATCCAGTCACAAAAGCCGGACGGCAACCAAATTGAGGCTTGCTAAGAAGGCTAGCGTGCCGACTTGGTCTTAAACTATTCCTTATACAATAAACATGCCGCGGAGCTGCGGATCTAAGATATAACGTCGCTTGCCTGTAGCTACAGAGGATAGCTGCAACTGCATTGAAGTTCCGCTGTACGTAAAAATTATATGGCTATTCACTTAACACTGTTCGAGGTAATTTATTATACCTGAAATATATTTGCATATGCCCTTTTTCTGGATGACGACCCTTGGACGAGATCCCGGCTAGTAGTAGTTAATTTTATAATTTTTTGCTGATTTACTTTTTATAACATCAACAAGACACGTGTTTAAAGTTTATTTACGTTTGTTCAAAAAAGAAAGTACGGTATATGATCAAGATAACAGCCAAATATATATAATTATATTAAAAATAAATGAGTCGAAACGAAATTATAATTCCCGAACACAGGAGAGCGGGTGGAGTCGTCACTCGTCATCGTCATGTATCAATCAAATCTTAAGGGCGCCTCCAGTTATTGTTTGACGGATTATTATTAATGTCGACAGTGATGACAGACGCTTGACAGCCGACGGATTAATTTGACACGCGACCCCCCACAGGACTGTCAAGTGTCAACCATTCGTGACAGTCGCTAATTTGATCGTTACGATTTTATTTTTCCTTTATTTGACAGCCGTTTTGACTTTTCAGAAAATAACATGACAAAATATGTAATTAATTGTTTTGGTTTCTATTAACTTTAAGACTGTACAGATAAAAAGTTTAAAGCCGGTAAATATCCTAGTGCTGGAAAATTGTAATTATAACATAAGAATTATTAAAGGAATAGATTATTACAAATTAGAATTCCCCGTTGTATCGCAATTCCGATTTTCGATTCCGACTCCGATTTGTGCGAATAATGGACTAGTAAGGTAATCAGTCGTAAATTGTCAGAAAATGTTTTGCGACATTGACTAATAATCATAGCATTTTAAGAATACACGTATCAAAATAGTATATTACCATAAGTCGGTTGTCAGCATTTCATGGGTGAGTAATTAATTGAGTTCATACAGAATAGTACTGCAGCTTTCTGCCACCAGTGCGGACAACAAGACAAGGTGTTTTACACAATTCCTCTTTTATTTGTCGCTATTGCGCACTCTGTTACACTTCAAGTGACGTTACGCATTTGTACTAATAACATTTTTATTTATTTACAATTAAAATATAATAATTTATCATGTACATGAATACTATGATATAACACAAATAAACACATCCATATGTTGTGTGTATTGTATTCTGGAATCGCAATTATTGCCAGTCGTAAATATATTAGTAAATGTCGATCACAGTTATGACTGTTCGTTTTGCGAATTACTTTACGAGATATTGATTGATGTCACATGTCCGTCTGTGTGTTGATTGGTTACTTGTTTCCGCCCTATCTTTAATTGTGTTCATACTAAATGTGTATGAAATCAAATACTTAAACACGGTACAGTATTAAAATTTTAATATAGGAATGTATCAGAATATTTTTATTAAAGTAATTTGCACACTACATCTATTTTATATTGAATTTTCCCGGTAGCGGCGATTTAGCTCCGCAACAGATCCTCATAATGTTATATTTATATATTATTAAGCTATGTATTCGTATATGTGTATAATTCAATGATTTCAATCTAGTTTCTACCGAAGAATGTTGTACTATTTAGTACGAAGATATAATAATCGTACAAAGTCATGGCGTGTTGCTATTGTCGAAGAAAATGACTGATTTCATCTGCGAATTAAGGAAGTTCTGCCATATATAGCGCGGCCGCAGCGATAGCGTTTCTATTAGGCAGTGGACCGTCCAGACCCGTTCCAGTCGTTTCTAGTATCTGTGTCGTGAACTTCAAATCTATAATCAGTTATGAGATCGTCCTCCGCCACCAGCGGCTGCGAGTTGTACTCGTATCGCACTGATATAACTACATTTTAAATTGTTTTCATTTAAATAAATAAATCAATGCGCATTGTTTATCAAAATTATTAACATTATGTATTGTAAAATATTACACATTGTAGTTAATTTTGGATTTAATAACTTCTTAAATTATATTTTGTACTTAAACTGAGCTATTTTTAAGGTAGGAAGTTATTAGTATGCACTTTATTAACTTATAGCTTTTATTGTAAAATGAAAAATGGATTTATTTAACATTTGAAAGTAGTTTTATAGAATCAGATACGCCATTTTGTTTCCGTGTTACTAATTCTGAGGAGTGAGGAGGTCTTTGAAACATATTTACAGTACAATATTTGAAAATTAAATTAAATTAATGATTTACCTGGAAACGAACAAACGGCGCAAACATCGGTCTCTAACTCCAAATTATATTGTTATACCGTTTGCAGTTGAAACGCTTGAAACTTAGATCACCATCCGCCTAATTGCCGCCGCTGATGATGGGCTGAATCATTTTAAAAAATGCTGACAGCATTCACTCATTTTTCCACGCGGTCATAATTTAGGATTTTCATTGCTACTTTTATTTTGCTACTTTTGTATATAGTTATGAAGTCTTCAATGTAAGTACATTCTTATGTAAATTAAACTTATTTCGTTCGAACATATTTGTTAATAATAATAACAAATACAATCCGTTTCGACTTACACGCGCCATTCCTTGTAGTTAATAGAGAACTTGTTTTAATCAAATTAACGTCGTGTATACAAATGACTCCAACAATTATACAAGATCAAAGCAGTAAAAACGCATCAAGTTACTACAACACGATACGCTAGTGTTGTCACAGGATCATATCGATAGAATTTTATCGACACGCATTATCTTTCTAATGGCGGCCGGTCCGTTTCATAAATCCTCTGTATCGCTCGAGACATCTTAATAAATTAAGATCTCTATGGATACATATAATTTTTCCGTTATTTATATTCAGTCGCAGTTCTCTTTGTGGTCGCTCTGACTCGAGGTTATCAGATGTTTTGGGAGTATAATTTAAAACTGTGAACTTGTCATCCATTTTACATCTCTTTCGTGTAGGGCTGTGATGCTGCGTGGATCGACAATATTATGATAATTCAATAACAAGAGTTATACTTTAATTTCTATTTTTGGAATACTTTTTAAGTTTTTGTATTTTGAAAAATCTTTAGTATATTAGTTTTTTTGTCACTTAAACTTAGTACATTATTATTGATATTGAAGTTCTTATTTTTAATCAATGTGTATGCATAATAACAACAATAGATTTTGATGATAGCAATAAAAAACAAATAGATTTAATGTATTAATTAAAAAAATCATATATTAACCACAGCCCTTATCACACGCGATCCTGTAATGACACGACAAGTGTTTAATAAATAATATTGTTTGTAAGACAGACGGACAGAGAAAGGAGATCTTTGTAATTTTATAATAGTTCAAGGTAAATTATACATCAGATGAGTGAACTCGTAACAGGTTTGTGAATTGATAAATTTGGAAAATTCAATAGACTTAAAATTTAATATATATATATACATACTATATACTACAATATATATATATATATATATATATATATATATATATATATATATATATTGTAGTTAGAAGCGTAGAAGTTCCTTTTGTTATTTGCCTTTATTTGATTACCTAAAACCTAAAACCTTCTCCTCAAAAAGAGGTGCGGAGGCCTTTAGCCCAGCAGTGGGACATTCACAGGCTGTTACGGTTACGGGTACGGTACGGATTACCTAAACCAATATTTTGTTAAATAATAAATGAAACATTTCTCAAATACTTCAACGTTTGAATCTAAGAAAATCGATGTATTTTTCCGTGGGTTTATAAAAAGCAAGTGCCATGTTTCAAACCCACCTAAACTATTTTGATTAAAAAGTTTAATACAGATAGTAATTCAACGGCTAGATATTATTTGTATTTAAAATGTACATGACACTGTAATGAATGAAAAAAAAAACTTTTTTTATTTGACATTTATTTGTATATCACATATAATTTCTTACAATAAAACGAGGACGCATTTGAGTTATACACGCGGTGCATTTCACCAGCAGTGAACTCAGAGTAAACAAAACGAAGTCAAAATAACCTTTCTTATAGAAATAAACTCACGTCGATAGTTTGTTTTAGTTATACATCAATTAATGTAATGTTTTAATCGAATTAATATTTTTAAAATTGTTTTTCATGTGACACGATTTCATGTCGATACGTGTCTTAACTCATAATTATCACACATTGTATGTGTATATGAAAACAGTGTTTTTATTTTTTTTGCACACCTACCGTCGTTTTTGCTAAACTTCACTAAATAATGCGGTTAGCATGCGCATAGTCCGTCTTTTTTACAATACTTGTTATTTTGAAGTATGTAGTAAATAAATCGTATACAATAAAATTGCGAATATTAGTAAAACTAGCGATTTCAATAAATATTATTAATAGCCAGTTCCATCATGACCTGCGTAAGAATTTATGTTACAAAGTGTGTGTTTACAATTTACTCTTATGCAAATAATAACATTAGCTTAAGTATCGAATGAAGAACCTTACCGGGAATTGATTTAAAATAAATACTCGATTTGCGAAACGCACTCCGTAAACAAATAGTGATCGACCGGCCGATATCGATATATCTATTCGAAAACTTTTTTTTTATATATGGGAAGGCGGGTGAGCGTATGGGCTTTAACCTGATCGTAAGTGGTCACCAACGCCCCTAGACATTGGCATTGTAAGAAATTTTAACCATCGCTTACATCGCCAATGCGCCACCAACCTTGGGAACTAAGATGTTATGTCCCTCGTGCCTATAATTACACTGGCTCACTCACCCTACAAACCGGAACACAACAATACCATGTACTGCTGTACGTACGCACGAGCTCGCACAAAGCCCTACCACCAGTCAAACTCTATCTAAAGCGTTTGCGTCATAATTAGTTTTTTAATCAATATAAACATTTGTGAATATTTTAAATACGTCAAAAGGTAATAGTAACAAGTAATTATATAACAAATTAACGAAAAACCCGATTACAGATTATTATATTTCGTTAATTAAAAGAATTTGTAACTGCCTATACGTTTTGAAATATCGCCATATTACATTTCTGTTTAATGATATAATACAGCGATGACATTCAGACGATATAGTGATCTAATGACGCCAGTTCCGTATTTGTTACTCAACATACGAATTGTATACGCGCGGAGAGTAAAATCAAAAGTTAGCCCGGAAATGTCCCATCGATCATTATATTTTATCGTCATAGCTATTCTATTGATCTGTCTCAAATTATGTACAAATACAAATAAGTTATATCATTTATAAGTTTATATATATTAAATGGTTAAAACAAAAATTGTCAAATGCAGGCAATATTCTTGGCATATTACCGTGGAAATATCAGACTTCAGAATACAAACTATAATCACAAACTAAGCACAGTATCGAGAGCCGTTGAAGTGAAATGTTATAACTTACGCTGAGGGCGAGCGATACGAAATGGTTTATTACAAAATGACCGTGAAAAGCTTGTTAATAATAATCGTAAAATATATTCGAATAAAATCGTACGGTTTTATCGACATCTATCGTTTCGCGACACTATTGTTTCCACTTATCGCTAGCGGGAAAGTGTTATTTCACCATGGCAAGCGGCGCTGGCGGCCTGTTATTGTTGGTCTAATTGTAAATAGCTCTGCGCCGATTGGTATATATTTAACGGAAATTGCATGTGAGTGTTGTGGGTTAAGTTCGAGCTAACGTCATGTCGTCGTCGAAATAACTTTGTATGTTTAATGCGATCGCTATACGATTACGTTCATTTTAAGCCTAAATAGCTAAACGATATTCTGGATGTCTAGCCAGGTAACCCTTCACTTGCACAAGTGGCATACAGTTGCACTCTCTATTACCCACTTGCATAACCCAATAGGATCGTAGCCTGAGTTCTAGCTCGACCAATGAGATTACAGATTTAGGACCAACAGCTTTACGAGCTCTCCGAGCACGTGTATATAAGAATGTGAGCTTTTAAGACCAAGGCTGTACTGACAATTTCTTGACAGAAAAAAACAATTTGTTTTTTTATTGCCTTGAATTTAACTCCAGGACCCCAGGATTGGAAGCCTTATAAGCCAACCGTCAGACCGTCGAGGTGGTTCGGAGAATACGTAGCGATACACAAATATTGGTATGAATTAAGCAATACAATAAACACGGTCTTCATGTTCCCAATAATCCCCTTTAGGTTATCACGCAGATAAGATGCACTTAAACAACTTCAAATCCATAGAAGGCGCTCTATCTCCTTTAGATTTATTTCACGGCGTTTTCCTGAAATGTCATGAATATTTATAATATCGAGAACTGATACAGATAGTTCGGTCCGCGACTCTGTCTGCGCCTTACATACCTATACATATTTAAATACCTTTTAGCTCGTGTGAGTTGTTTGCGATCTCAAAAATTAATAAATAGATTTTGCTCTCGTTTTATACAAGTCGCTTAGTGTCTCATTTCAGCGCTGAAGTTAAATATAAACTTTATTTTATTTATGTTGAAAATGATTTTTAATTAAGTTCTTATCAACTGATTGAGACGAAATGATTACGCACACTTGTGCTACTCGAGTTTTATAGTCTAGTATCATAATTTTCATCTGATTTACTGCACTAAGTCAAATATTAAAAATATTTAAATAATTTAGTTTATTCTGACTTACCCACAATCTTGGTGACATAGTCTTTTGTTACACAGACACGACCTGGTTCATTTTGATCACGGATATCGAGTAGTGGTATTCGAAGGCAATTGATTTAAATTGACGCGGTGAGGTGGTAATCGTTTACTGACGGTCACTTGTGTAACAGTAAAACGATAGATATCTCGACTCGACCGTTTAACTTTGATACCTACCGTGTTATTATAAATATGTATCAGCGTCCACTGGATGCGTAACGATAACTAGTAATCACCTCATTATAACATTTAATTTAAATATTTTGTTAAATTTACTAATACATACTAACGTCACGATTTTGATATGTAAATACCTATATTCATTATGAATATTTTGATTTAATATTGTCATATATAAATACTATTATAGATTATATATAAAGAAGTTATTTGAAAAATAAAAAGTCACGTCCGTTTGAAGTTTCAAAAGATGGCGGCAAAACAAAAACGGCGTCAATAGGTGGCACAGATAATTAACGATGAAAAGCGAAATGTGTTAAAAATCCAACACGACGTAATGGCTGTTTAAAGGATTATTAATGAATCGTTTAATGAAGTGGGTGAGCACGGATCTGGTAATTAATTATGATTTATTTAATTTTTAGTGTTTATGGTTTGAACACGTGCGAGGGTGTGTGTAGAGGGAATAGCTGCTTTGATCCTTTATAATATAGAAATTTCACGAATAATATATTAACAATATAATAAAATACAAATCGTAATTGTAAAAAAATAACGATTACTGCAAATATTTGAAAAACATAGAAAGATATTTTTTTAGTTGGTGTTTTCTTGTTTTTATCGTATGATTTCAAGTGCACTCGATCGGGTCATCTTCATAAAGCACTTCACACGTGTTGAGATGTCATTACGTTGTAGAGGCGGCCACTACAGATGTATTTAGATACTTATCGTCCTCTTACCAACACGATACAGATCAATTCCATCATATAGTACGGATTATTAATTAATATTGGTAATCTTTATTTAAGGTAAAACGCTGAAACGAATAGCGCTTGTATAGTTGCTCTTCTTTCTCATGTCAAAATTCTGGTGAGAGAAAGAGATAAATTAATGCGTCACTATTCATCAGCTATGCAATGTTTTGTCAAAATGGGTTCACGCGGGCTGTTCAAAGCTGTTTTCTAAGTTAAAGGACTTGTATGATGGCTTTGGAATAGCTCAATATTAAATAAGCTTTTCACGATGTGTATTGTATTTACTTTTATGAAATCTTTAGTGTTTTTTTTTTATACATGAATATAAAAATAATGCGAGGCGACACAACAATATACATATTGTTGTATTTACACTTAAATTTTTATTCTCATTTCCAAGTATCAATATTAACGATCCCGGTACTCGAGATTGCATAAGTGGCGCTACTAAAAATAATATAACAGCCGGAGCCTATAACCGTCACTCAAAACAAATTACTTTGCTATGAAGAGAAATAGTTACTAATACACAATAAACACTCATTTTGTATTTATATATATATATATATATATATATTTAGGATAGGAAGGAGGCAGAGGAAAGAATTCTTGGCCTGGTAAGGTATTTGGGGCAGCGCTGACAACTATGGGCTCTACGGCTGTAATGGTATTTAGAATCTATGTTCGTTATTATCATATTTGAGCGGGATTCGGTATTTGAATCGCATCAATTTATAACGTTTGCAATAACTAATTATTTATTACTAAAAATGATTTTAATTGGTTCTAATTTTATCTTATATATACAGACAATATACAATCGTAATATTTTTATTGTTTTTTTTTTTCTATTTCATTACATATGAAATCTGTATAGGAATACTTTAGAAATAATAATACTAATATCCTGGGACATTTTTCATACACGGCCATCTGATCCCAAATTAAGCTTGTACAAAGCTTGTGCTATGGAAACGAGACAACTGATATACTACATATACTACTTTTCTTTTGTAAATACATACTTATACAGATAATTACAGACTCATGACAAACAGACATGTTCATACACACAAATGTCTGTCCTGGGTGGGAATCGAACCCACAACGTTAAAGACAAGTAAGTTAGTTTAGAAATATAGCGTTATGAGCAACAGATTTTAGTTTAGTCAACCTATTACTATACTGGATCAAATCATCGCTCGGACTCAAATAATTGACCATAAGCTATAAGTCATTGCATTACGGACAAGGTTTACTATGGAAATATTATCATATACGAAATACAATTCAGACAATTAATATGAAAATTAAGAATTTTGTTTAAAAAAAACAATCAATCATTTGAAATTGATTTATAATTATTATAGTAATATCGATGTTATACGAAAAATAATCGTTCACGTTAGATAATAATAATCATTTGGTTCCCAGACGGATTGAATAATGTAAATAGTGATACATTACACGGAGTAGGTGATTTTATTTCCAAGATGTTCAGCGAGTAAATCTAACAAACAGCGGGGCGCGGCGACGTTTTCATATTTCATGATAAAAATATTGTAAATTTAAATATATATGTAAGTTAAAATTATATTGATACTTTTTAATGTTAATAAAATTTTAATATTTTATGTGACATAAAACGGCAAAATGGCGGATATATTTACGGGCACATTCAAACAATATGATTTCTAGTTATATACAAAACGCATTTAGCTATTGAATAAATTGATATAACTAAATTTTAAATAATTAAGCCAATTTAAAACAGTTTTATCTTTATTTAAATTAATATGAAATTCAAAGAACAGTATAAACAAACATGGCGAGTTGAAAGGTTTTAATTACAAGTTAGCAGTTAATGGCGGCTTATCTTCAAACGCGATCTATTAAAGACCGGGATTGCACCATTACCGGACCTTCCTTCCATTAGCATAATGCCCCGATAGGCCCTTATCAAGGACAATTAGGTTTTCGACCAATTAAATTATTAATTGCTGCAATACATGACGGTAATTTTAATGAATTCGCTTAGTTTTAATAAAACATAAGTGTTTAGTACGTTTACGTGTACTGATTGATCTCTAAAACTAATACATGTATTCCATTCCTATAATAATTATTATAACTTGTTGCTATATTTTTAATGGTCCCTTTTTTATCGCTTAATTCCGAAATACTAACCAATATTGACAAATTACGTCATTTTTATGACATCACTCTCAGCGTTTAAACGTGACATAAGATAAAAGGGACCAAATAATTCTACACGAGACAGGAGTTGGTGAGTTTGCCACGAGGTGTTTATGAGTTATGATGGTAGGAGTGTCAATAAGGAAGGGTGCGGTGTCGTGGGTGTTAACTGCAGCAATCACCCCGCTTCGCCAATTGTAATTGAAAGGAAATTGTACGCACATTACGCGTGTGCCATTAAGATATATGGCGGACAAAGTATCTCTTTTGTGTATATAACCAGTGTTACATGACCCGTGATTCTTATTAGATAATATGTGTCTACAAGCCAAGTGACCACTTACATCGACTTGTATTATTATTTTTGAAATATTAGGAACTTATTTAGACGTTGTCCAGTTGTCGAAGACTATGATTCTATAGTTTTCACGCAATAACACGCCCGAATGTATTTAATGAGCTATGTACGTCGAGTAATGAAATCCAAATTCTTTTTTTTATGTAAAGGGTACACTTGTTGATAATTAAATCAAAAATTCGACAAGAACTCTTATTGACTAATTTTGTATTTGTTTACAATTTTCAACATAAAAAAGCTGAAAGCCAATAACACATTCGTATTATATTTTATAACTTCAATTCGATATCATACTCGATATAAAATATTCCTAGACAATAATTAAAAAGTAAAACAACGATAGATTTTTTGCAAAGTGCTACGTCAAATATAGTATTACGAAATTACTGCACTTCAAAAGCTTCATTCCCACTAAACTTCACTGTCTATGATCTATGACAAAAACTATCTATGTTCGACGCGTCATTATATTATAAGAATAATGTGAATATTGCTTGCATTTGTATTGCAGAGGAGGAGTTATTATTCAAATAAGACTATCCTTGGTGTACATAACTATTGGATATACTCCAATAAAAATATTGATAACTGGCTCACAATTTAAAAGATATTTCGTATTATATATAACAACACAAACGTACTGAGAAACTCGTTTCGATTTGATTAAAAATGAATGTAATCGCTATATTAATACTAGTTTGGTATCACGCTGTATAAGAGATGACGTCGGTACACAGCACGCTCGGTAATTATTTCGCTAGACCCGAGCCTAGCCCGACCTTCGTGTTTGCGTGTGATAAATTTAACAGCCGAGTACCTTATTATGGGATTCAATATAAACTTAATATTTTAATTTAAAGCCCTGGCCTGTTGATTGTAAATATATTTCGACTCTGGAACTCTATTATTAAAATAATATAAAATGTTGAAATATTTAAGCTGTGACATATCTGGTGCCTTTAATTACTCTAGCTCACTCAACGTTCACTTCTTATTGCTTAATGGATTCTTTTGATTACAGACGTCGCAAGATGAACTTCATATATATCTGATGTAAATATGACTACCTATCTGTTCAAAATATAGATAAAAAGAATCTTGTTGTAATTCAGCCAGACAATAGACTAGTCAACAGCGCAGGTGTACGCGCGAACATACAGCGAATTCAATTCTACTGTCGGACAACGATTGAAAGAAAAACTCTGAAGATACAGTTTATTCATTTCATTATATTTTTATGAAGGTTCTTATATGATAGATTACCTAATTTTTTAAATTGGTGGTACTGAGATACTACGTCTGTGTGTGTGGTTTCAAGTCTCGCCCACGACGACATTGTAGTATGAGCAGGTATATTTTACTTTAAAGCTGTCTTCGTTGTTCTACCCTGAAAGGCTCGTATAACCAATCTTGTTAACACACGATTAATGCCTATTTGGGCATGTAAACACCCCACCGACACAGTTGTATAATACGGCCGATGCTATCCCCGACTTAAATAATCACTTCCTGTCAAAGTGAAGATGGCGTTTCGTTTGAAACTTGTTAATTTGTATGAAAATAAATAAAACAGGTAATTGAATTGTATTTCCCGTTAAATACTCGTAACGTAACATTTAATACGACGTCTACTGTATGTATATTTTGTTGAGATATCGCAATAAACAACAAGAGAACGCATAAAAGTTAACAACATATAATTAAGATGGCTCAAAGTAGATACAATTTGTATAAAACTGTTATGTTCGTACAAATCGCACGTGTAACTGTCGACACTATATTTATACGGAACTCGGAACGTTTGAATAAATATGACATCATCACCTTTAGGATTCTAATGATGTCCAATCTCAAGAGACACTAGCAGTGTGTTCGCAAACACAGATGTACTCATTATCCGCTCTCTCATAATCCAATGGAAGGGCACTTCGATACGACGCAGAGTTCCAGGTGCAGGACAGATGACTTTACGTGCTTTCCAAAGTATAAGAATAATGTTACGGAAAAATATACCAGGGGTTTTATGATCCTCAGCCGCATGAGCTAACTACTAATATAAGTGATACCTAGTAGTAGGTACCTAATAAAACAATTTATACGTGTTTATGTATAACGTTTTCTATGTTTTCGTCACGATTATTGCCTTCCACGGAGTGGCGATTGTAACGATTCGAAGAAGCTATATGAAACATTTATTATTTCATTGTTATTTGTTTTTAAAATAACTTCTTCATAAATATGTCGACGATACGGTTCCGAATGTAATTTCTAACGCATTCCCAGTTCCTTGTCCGATTCCAAGGGCTCGTACGTCGTCTATCATTAGCAGCTGTAATAAGCGTGCAAGAGATAGCGCGCAGATAAAGTTCCTAGATGATATCGCACGGGCGTCGTCTTTACTTCGAACTCCGTTTACATACAATCGTTACGAAGCCCATTGAGTATTAAGATCTCATTACCAGATGACTGCTTTGCTGGATTTGTAAAATCTTACAATCTCAAGTTTCACTTTGCAAGTATCAAGATCTTTTAATATAGCGATGTGCTCTAAGTCTGCCGTGATACATTGATAATATTTCCGTTCAGTATAACCTCGTCGTGGAATTAGTTTAATGGTATAGCACTTTGGGCACAATGCCCGAGATATATTTAAATGTTTCAGATAGTGTAGCTGAAAATAAAAGTATCTAAATCAATAAAGTAATCACCCAAAGGTAAAGGATTGCGGGGCAAGATCAGAAAAATCATCCACCATATGCAGATTTCCTCATAATTATAAGATTATTATTTTTCTTGATATTTTGAAAATAAAATATAAATTAAACACATGCAAGCCTTTAAACCCGCTGACTCGGTTATGATCCACTTTTTCTATTAGTAAGAACTCGGCTTAATTTAATCCAACAATCATTATCTAAATTAAAATAATCTGAACACGATTAACCTCCTCCTACAGCTTTAATATAAACGGTCATTGGTCGGATATCGCTGCAATCGCCAATGGCAGTCAGACAGAATAACGCCAAGCTATTTACTTTAACTTTAAAGTTTACTTTCGTAAAAGTAAACTCTAAGATCGGTAGTCTGTCGTCTCGAGACGCTGTAAACGTATTACAAAGTAATTAAGCGTTATCTCTCAATTACAATAGATTGTTTTGATCGCTGGTTGCCGATTTCCCATTACTTGTTGATTAGGATATTCATTGAGTCTAATTTCACTCGCTCGTATCTCCTAAACGATCTTAACGCTTAAGCAATGTCCTTTAGGATAGATGGTGTTAAGATTAAATGTTGAAACATGTTTGAGTTAGTTTTATGGACACCCTTCCCGACCTGACTCCACATGAGTTAGTCTTGACTATTCAGCTCCTGATTGTTTAACCGCATAATTAACCGCCTATTTTAATATACGGCGAGATCGGTACGTTTGTGTTGTTGACGCAGATAAACATAACACAATTAATAATGTTACTATATTTTAAAACACAGTGGTTAAAACGCGTTAATATTAAACGGTGATCACGGGTTCAAATCCAGACTAGCACAAATTAAATTTTACAATATGTAATTTATAACCTCGTGCTCGGCTCGTAAAGGATAACTTCGTGAGGTAACCTGCACGTCTCTAATTTAACTGAAATACTGCCACACGTGTATCCACCAAAGCACACTGGAGCAGCGTTGTGGAATAAGCTTCAAATCTTCTCCTCGAAGGCAGAGGCGGTCTTAGCCCAGCCGTAAAATATAAATGAATGTATGAGTATTTTTAGTTATATTGAAATAAAATTTATTGTACAAATAAGAAAAATACACGATATATTAGTATAGTAGATAATAGGCAGGCGGACTTCATTATGCCTATTATATTAGGTAAAGTTATTTACTGGGCTCTAAATGACAAATTGCATTGTCGTTTAATGTTTCCAGTCCACTAAGAGCAGCATACACTTGCCAATAAAATAAACCTAGCGTATGAGCTAATTTATAGCTGTAGTAATACTGCGCTTTGATTATATTACGCTGCTGCTGGGTTGCCTACATTACAACACTCCGGTATATTTACTAAAATAAAAGATACAGACATTAAAAAAGACTAAGTTGAAAAAAAAATTATGGAATAAGCTACAAACAGCAGTGGGACATTTACAGGCTCTTACTATATTTAAAGATCGTAAGAACGGCCGACGTGGTCGAAGCCAGTCAGCCAGTCCTGTATTGTTCGAGAATATCTTCTTCAAAATATTTCCATTACATTATTTTGAGGTTAGTGTTAACACAGTAACAAACAACTATCGCTCCGTTGTTGATGCCGTTGTCGCCTGTACCCAGCCGATTAATATTGACCGCGAGTACAAAAGCCGGCCGTGCGCAATGGATAAAAGAGCATTATATTGGTTTGAAAGCGCGTTTAATTGTAACGTGGAATTATTTTTCGACTTTCCCCTGAATTAATCTGTATAATTCAGTTAGATTGGAAAGGAAAGCATACCTCATTTAATAGCGCCTAATGAACGCCCTAGATTATCTATGGAATTTAATTTACAACGACCATTCGAAGGGTACCAGCAACGAGATTTATTGGAGTTTCATTTACACGTACCGTTAGTTAGGCGTATAATTATGCCACTAACACACACACACATACACACACACACACACATATCAAAGTACCTTCGGATACATCGCATGAATCTGAGAGATTCATAACTTATCACAACGCTTAGTTTAAACTTGGAAACTTTAAAAAAGTGTACATTTTTTATTGATAAATAATCATTAATTACTTGGATAATTTATGAAGAGCTTATGTGAGTAATTACGACACATGAAGTCTTAGAAACCGCCTCTGTCGTATATTGAGATGGAAGCAAACAACAAAGTTACGTTTTAGCGTTTTTCCACTTGTCAGAAAAATATTGTTTTGTTGTTGTAGGTATATTACCATGGAGGCGCACTGTTCACCTTGTATAGGATGAGTATGTAAAATAAATGAAATTATTTCAACTAAATTGTTTTAAATCTTATTAAGACTTTAAATTACTATATTATATCTTCGAAAAGTCGAGATGGCCTAGTGGTTATAAAACGTGAATCTTAACCGACGATCGCGAAGTCAAACCCGGGCAAGCACCACTGAATTTTCATGTGCTTAATTTGTGTTTATAATTCATCTCGTGCTTGACGGTAAAGGAAAACATCGTGAGGAAACCTGCATGTGTCTAATTTCATTGAAATTCTGCCACATGTGTATTCTACCAACCCGCATTGGAGCAGCGTGGTGGAATAATAAGCTCCAAAGCTTCTCCTCAAAAGGAGAGGAGGCCTTAGCCCAGCAGTGGGACATTAACAGGCTGTTACTGTACTGTACTGTACTCTACCTTCGAAAAGTAAATCAATCAAAATTATAACAAATACATGGAAATTAAAAACAAAGATTATCTTGTGTTAGTTAAATATCTAATTATATTTATTTAAAGTAGATAAACTCGGTCTAGGAGTATCCCGTGATAACAGTGAAGGACAAAAATTACGAAAAATATTTCAAAATGCTAAATTTCTGTATATAATTTCACCCCATTTAAACAATTAGCCCTCAGAAAAATAAAAATAAAAATCGTAAGTGTTCAATTACGCTACACAAGTATTTCTTGTGGACAATTTCATGTCAATCAGTCCATAAATGTTAGAGGTTTATCAAAAACTTAAACTTTAGTGTGAGTATGGTCTGTGAGCCTGTGTGATATATAAAGATGTCTGTTAATGTTATATTTATATGTACTAAAGTGGTCGCCCCGCAAGACTCCGAGGTCCGCTTTCTTGGGCAAGTAAAATGCTTGATAGTTTTATAAATGATTAATAATCAATTATTTGATACGATCCCGCCTGTTAATACATAATAAAACATGCATTGCGGTACTTATCACTTTGTAATTAATTACAAACGGTTCCCGGTCGCTCTGCACGCGACAAATTACATGATTACTATCACGTAATGAGTTGCATATCACAGCTGGACTGATTAAGGGACTCGGATCTCGGAGCAAGGACTGGCATGGAGGAGACGTCGGTTAAGGGTCAGTTCTTGACGTTGCTACAAGTGTTTGACAATTAGAATTACTTATGTGGTATATTTAACTTACGAGTAATGTCACACAGTTTTCACATTATTGCAATCAGTACAATACAAAAATACTGACTCACTTCTTAACATATATTTGATAGTGGGGCGTAGGGACGTTACGCCTTGAAATAATTTTCGAGAAACTGTGACGTATATATATAGATTAGTGATACAAGAAAAAAGTAAATGAGTACCTCTGTTACCCGACTACACAGGTCCATTAATTGTTTTGGCAATTTGCAAAAGAAAACGTTCAAAATGGTCATTTCGAAGTTAAAAAAAATAAACGATATTATGTTTGTGTCTACAGCGACTTTTTGTACAGTGATACACTTTGGATATTAAACAATCCGACAATGAAATATAATTTATATTAATTGTAAAAACAAAATCACTCAATATCAATCCTATATTTAATAAAAGATTTTATTTTAATTGTATACTTAACAATGAAAAGTCGCTTCTTGTGATTATAACTATAAACTATACTCATATTATTCTGTCAATTCGGATATTTGGGATAAATATCATCACTTAAGTCAAGATAATCGATGACAGTTCTATTATATTCACTATTCTGTATTCGCAATCTGTGGGCTGTAATTGAATATCGTTAATATTAGCATCGGAGCATAAATATTGATAATAGAATTGATTTCATTATTTTTGTTAAGTTTCTAACGTGGAACGATTGAAAAGTTTTATCAAGAACAGATTTAAAACTAATAATATAGCGTCGAGGTGTCCGCCATATTGTGACGTCACATAGATAGTTTATGAACAATGATCATTTTGCGAATACAACGGTAAGTTCAAAAAATTCATTACACATACGAATAGAATTGGTCAGTATAACTGGATACAACAAGCAAAGCCAGGTCGATTTATATACTCCATTCGCATATTCATAAATGGAAGTTCGGTTTTTTTGTTGATTTTCCATAAAACAACAGTAATTTTCTCCGCCCGACGTATTTGGGATAAAGATAAAGATGTCCGCATCGGAATTACGTCATCGTGACATTGACCTCTGTTGTTAACACCTCGTCAGTTTTCTCAGAACCGCATGGCTAATAATACAGTAATTCGGACATCGGACCAGAGAATTGCCATGTACTTTTTCCAAGCATTCGCATCTGGTACCGCTAGGATTAATTAAATGTTCAAAGTATAATCTAAGGACATAAGCCGTACATAATGATGCGGTTAATATTTTAAAAAAACCTTTGAAAGTTTAATGACATTAATTGCATTTAAAACTTAAATAATGTAGTTTAAGTTATTAAAATAAGTTTAGTTTTAACGTTATTTATTTAATTATGTTGACTTCATGTTGTTAATCTTTTATGAAACGACTTATTTTTAATATAAACACTAACATAACTACATACTTATATTCAGCTCACGACATACATAAATTTATGTTGACAGACAGACGACACTACTAACATTGCTCCACTTATGTAGATGAGGATGTATCCTGGAGATATTGTAAAGTAAATACTTGCAAACCTATACTAATAGTTTATAAGAATCGACAATTGTTACTTTTAATTAATATTAAACGCATCATATTAAGTGGCATTAAGGGAAAACCAAACACTGCATTTTAAAATTTCATAAGAATTTTTTGTCCGATAACCTCATTGTCACCACAGATGCAATTATAATATCGTTATATTACCAACAAATAGATAAAAAACAGTTTTGTAAGGCGCCATTGTTGATGATTATAATTAATATAGATTTATTATAAATTGATTTATTAGAATCGATCTTTTTTTCTATCAAAAAAATGTGATATTTGTTTGGCAACTAGCAGCGACCACGACTTTTTCGAATGCCACCACGAAACCTTTTTAATATAAAGCGAAAAATCAATCATTTTTTCTCCCAAAGAAAATTGTGGTTTTTGCTTTATCCGTACTAATCTGTGATATGATTATATTTTTTTCGTATTTTATATTTATATCAGGAGAAATAAAAGCGTATAATAATCTCATTTGATTATAATAACCGTGCATTCAATCCCGCATTTCATGTGGTATGGATGAGTTTATATGAGAGTTTATATGTGAACAAATAGAAATAAATATTACACCGAATGCTATGTAAAGCGTATCTACGATTCCGAGAAGTACAAATCCAATCAGACTTCGATCGGGTGTTACATTCCCGCCCGTTGTCGGACATGTGTGTCCGTCTGCACTCTTCCTTAGTAATAAATCAGCTCGCATGTTAGGCAGGCATAAATCCTAGCAAGTCTACTAGAGCTGGATCTAAGCTAGATCTAACATTGTTATCCGCGCTAGATCGATAAATTTGTATTCAAATAGCTACCTTGAAATGTGGGAACCTGACGCGCGCACGTAATCCTTTTTCAGGTGCATACTTACGAGTGTATAATGTATATAGTCGTACATTATATATCAGACGATTGTAAGTTATGGCTTATCTAAAAATAAATTGTCCGTTTGCGATGAAATTCCTTTATGTATTTGTTATTTAAGCAGGAATGGACCTGATATTAAATGATTATCATTCTTTATGCCGTCAGACGCAACCATGGTGACTGTCCCTCGTGTCCATCACACTGGGTCACTCAACATTTAGACTAGAACAAAACAACCAAGCGTTTGTATTTGGTATAAGAATTAGGAAGCTTTGAATTCAGGCGAACAGGAGATTGATATAAATATTTGATTAAGGAAGGATTAAATAAATAAATCGCTACTCATGTTAACGAGATATAAATCTGATCTAATAACGATCTCTTGTAAACAATTTACAATTCCCGAGCCGACATTCCTACATAATACTTGGCGCCATTTTGCTTATGTTTTTTTGAGTTAATCATAATAATACATGATCTTGACAAACGGCTAAATGATATTTTACATTATTCAGATAAATGGCGCCGGTATGTATTTGAATTTTAAATAAAATACAATGTGCGTTTTACTATGCATAGCTATCATTTTATGGCGGCAAAAACAATTACTATTTTTCAGGGTAATAAAACAAACGTTGAGAGACACCGTTTCGGAACATATGTATGCAAATAAATCAATGAATACTACGTTTATTATCATCTATATATTACTGTATTGTGAAATAAGCCTTATATATCAATTATATTTCAACAGAAGATTTAAATTTATTAATAGGCAAAGTAAAATAATATACAGTTTTTTTTGTTTGATTATTCATTAATCAGCACATATTATTTAAAAAGTGGAAAATCGGTACAGGGACAACGCTCTGAATGAATTAATCAAACATAAGTTCAAGAGCTTCAAACGAGTCGTGTTATGTTAATTAAAGATATGCTTTTTTGTTATTATTAGATGCGCTTACACGTCGAACTGTTTTATATAATTTTATATCTAATAATAAACTTTAGGTATAATGTGTTGCGTGTGCATCGGACGGGACGTCGTCACCGGACGGAGACGAAGGAGTCTGCCTCTAATTGCGATTGATTGACAGGTTCAGGCAGATGTCCTCACAAAAAGCTAAGACACTGATTACGTGTTGTTTATTTGTTTTCTTCATTAAGCTATCTATTAAACCTTTCAACGTGTGATTTAAGGTGAGTATTGAATATATGTTAAAAGTTAAAGGTGTACGTTATTATATGTTTTCCCACGACTTGTAACCGCTAAGGTATTGCGGATTTTTTTCCTAGGAGTCGTATTTCATTAAAAATAACTTGCTGAGGAAGCTTCACACGGTTGTATTCCGATATGAAGTGTAAGAGTAAGATTTAGGGCGAGGGACTTGCAAATGTAATCCCATCTAATGCATTGCGCACGCGTCGCCAAATATTCTGCCTCATGCATCTGTCACTGCTGATCTATTTGTCTCAATTTTTCGTTTGTTTGATACACTCACAGGCCAGATGTGTTCTTGTGTTGAAATACATATTATTCAAATGTTTTTGTGTTCCCAGTTATTGCTGTGTGGTAACAGTTATTAATAATGTCGGTCTCTTCGTTAAATAAATTAACGCATTATTCTTACCAAATTTAATTAAACATTTTTGTTGCTTTTTGTACTATTTTAGGGTTCGATAAGCGAATGAGAATAGCGTCATGTGTATTGATGGTGACGGAAGTACACGTGAATCTCAGCCAAACACCGAGAGATTTAAGTGGTTATTTGTGCATAGATTTCATCTCGTGCTCGGGGAAAACGTCGTGAGGAATCTTGCATGTGTTGGATAAAAGTTTGTCACAAGCCGACCGCGGTGAAACTCACACACCTTCTTCTGAAGCTCCAATAAGAGGCGTGGAAATAGTATGCGTATATTTTCATGTTATCCTTATAAAAAAATGAGTACCTACTGAGTTTCGTCCTCGTCTTTCGACTTAGAACCTAGTATCTGTGCTAGATTTACAACCGACTCTTTTCAGTCAGTCACATTTAAGTAAATCTTTAAAAATAGGATTAAAAGCTCTTTTAAAAGCCTACTTGAATAAAAATAAACTGTATTTTTATTTTATAGTTATTTTTCTTAACCTTACAAAAGATCCCGCTATCTTTGATATATCTCTGAAATATGACTACATATCTTGTATAATAATGTTAAACATACGGAACACGGACGGACTTAACGTTAGCACAAAGCAAAACGAGTCGAAACAAAGTAAACGCGTGTCAAATTAATTTTGACGAGTTATTGTTAGCGAGTGACGCGCACGCGCAATCGCACGCGGACGGGGATGACGCCATCATCCCTCCATGGAACTTGTTTGAATACCAGATTGTTTCTGATTATTTACATTGGGCCGAGCTTACATTCACACATCAAAGTCAGTTGTAAGTTAGACTGGCAACTGGATTAATAATAAATACGACAGGATTAGACTCACAGTGTAGCGGGATCAGAGCAGGGCGTTCTTCTCACTAATTCGTCAGTACGTCTCGTACGTCCGAACGACCACTAAACAGCAATGATTAGTACTGTTTTGTTTCGAAAGGTGAGTGAACCAGTGTAATTATCTAATGTTTGACAGTGAATTATTACACTGACAATGTTAAACATATCCTTGGATGTCAATAACATTATTGTTTTTCGCCCTTTTCTATTCTCGTCAAAATAATTTTGCAGTAACTACTTTGTGAGATTTTGTCTTCTATTTATATTTAGTCTCAAACGGATTTCGTATTGTACGATATTTTTTACCACGAAATCTTCTTTCATGATAAATGTTGTGATAACAGAGACATCGCCAAAAGTGATCTTACTAGAAGTAATCCTGATAATTATTTTTAGAGAATATTTTAGAAGTTGGATTCTATGTGTAAATTCAATCAAATGTTCGTTATGAATGAGCGATAAGCGCTGGATACACTTTCCAAATTGCTTAAAAACGCGGCCTCACAAAAGCAAAAGAATGTTTTTGTATAAAATTAAATTTTCTATAACATTCATTTAAATTTGTTTCGTTTTATAAAGATCAAAGCTAGCGGTCGTAGCTAGTGTTTGTTGAATCATTATTGTGGGTAATGAAACAATTAACTAACACGTTATATATTCATAAAACATTAGATCGATTACAAAGCAAGGTGTTATTTATGGTGATTTTATGGGCGCTGATAGAGTTGAATCAGTAGCGCGATAATGAAACGATAATTGACGTGTCATTACCGCGTGGAATTCTAAACACTCGAATGAACCCTCGGTCTACATTGCGTGGAATGACTCTGTAATGACTTTATTTTTAATCACTAGTTTATGTAGAATTTATCATTATTAAAACGTGTTAATTGTATTAATACAAGAATAAATAGTATTTTAATACAGTAAAGGAGACGTAACTCGAGAAATCATTAAAAATATTGATTAATTTCTGAAATATATTTCACCATCAATTATTATTACACAGTTCACTTTACACATGTGGCAAGTTTATTGTTTTCTTTTAAATATAATACGCAGTATATATTTATGTCAGCATCTGTGGCAACAATATGTATGGGGCTATGAAACGACGGTGGGCAACGAAATCAGACAACAAGAGTAACAAATGCACACTTAAAAAGTTATCGAAGAGCTCAGTCGGCTCGATTTTATTATATATAATTAAAAAGGATGGAATGGATGGACGGAGTACGCGGACGAAGCTGTGGACAATCGCTAAATATAACAATGTGCTAACAAATTGATAGTTGGAGCCACAAACAGACAGAAGTAATAATTATATATATCGTACGTTGCAAGTTGTCTATAACTTTACACGGTCACTTTGCTCGTGTGTGTAATAATTAGTAAAGCGCGTTCGATCAACACATCACCGCACTACACTTAATCAGGTCGCGTCTGTTTCCGTGCTTCAAGCCACGCGTCAAACAGGATGCAAAACTTAGAACACCATTAATGAAATCGCCATCGCCGATACCTCGCGCCGCGCAAGCCTCCGCAAAAACCGTACTAATCACATCATCCGACATTCATCCCGGCCCGATCCCATGTTAACCGTGACGTCTCAATCAGGACAGCTTTTTGCGGGAACCAGATCACCAACCTGTGTATATTACAAGATTAATTTTAACGCAACAGACGCCACCCGTAATATAACTGATATATGATATATACATATGTCGATATGAGAATGATGAATCAATCATCGCTAATGTCACCATGTCCCTAATTAGTGATATCATCAGTTATAAGAGATCGCTGTTTTCAAGTTGATACAATTGGTTTAAACAGTAACCGAACTTTAAACGTTTCCACGTGAAGTATCTCTACTAGACAACAGTGTATCAATAACCTTTTTGACAGCAAGCTTTAGTCTACTCCATGTACTCACTGCACACATAAGTAAAAAACTTAATACGTATGTATTCTTACCAGCACCAATCACTTAATCGGTCGTGTACAACTGGTTTAAATTCAGAGATTGCGAGATTAGACCTAGACACACTAACAGAATAGTTCACTCCCAGTTACTCGGCAAGGACAAAATCTCAAAGGTAACCACCTCCTGCACCCTCACGTAAATAGCTCGAGTGTGTTACCGTTGAATGTTAATTAACGCGGATGATATAATTAAAATATGCTTAGTTTTTACCCGTTCAGTAAGTTATCAGACTATATATATAACAAAATATTTATTCAAGTAGGGTTACAATATTGAATTAAATATACTACCGGTTCGGAATGTGGATTCTACCGAGAAGAACCGGCAAGAAACGTAATCAGTATTGTACACGTAGATGGAAGAGCTAAAAAACTTCAAATAACCTTGAGAATTAAAATTATAAAAAAGATCCGTTCAGTAATAATGATTGTTAACGAACGACAGAACACGAAAACAGAATATATAATCCAATCTATATAATCTGCGTACAAATTACATTTTTTCACATATTATCAATGATGTGTTCGACTTGTTAGTAAATGGAGGCAAGATTACGTTGGCGCACTACTCGGCAAGCGAAGCGGGTTTTCTTTCAGTGCAATATTTTTGATTTATATTTGAATTGTAACCAAGTATTACTTTCGAAATCTTTTAGTATTCGCAACATAGTTAGCGAAATACAATTGAAAATATTTTTGCATTAGGAAGCTAGTAAATCAATTATTAATTGTTTTGAAATTTCTTCGTGCGTGCGATATGTAAGAAAACATTTTCTATTTTCTAATGTGAGTAAGTATGTTCAAGTGTTGTGGATATATTATTAGTAAGTTAATAATTTATTTGATTTACAAAATACGTTATTCGGTTCGTATCACACTAGCCGAGTGAGATACAAAGCAAAGCAACGTTATTGATTACTAAAGTATGACAACACGATAGCTGCGCACATAAAATTGATTTAGTGGAACCATGAACAATGATGAACACATTTTAGTTTCATAGAAATTTAATTTAACGAATGTCAGCATACAAGTGTAGCTTATGCTGTATGCTAGCAGCACGGTGGACGACGAGACTTTCCGATTGCCAGTTAGCATTAAAGTGCGGTGTCTTTTTAGTGGACACTAATCGGTTTATCGTCGTAAGAATATTGCGCACTTAAATATTGATTATACTTTAAATAAAGCCGGCCATTTGTGACAACTGTCCCTCGCTGATTTGATTTGTCAAACACGTTAAAATCAGTATGTAAAAGATATAAGTCAACATCTCAATAAATAACATACATCTGATTTCGTATGTAGTAACTTAGTCGATGAGAAAATAGTACATATTTATATATAAATTGTTCATGTTTGGAATCTGTCTTAAGATACGCATTTGGTGCGAAAGTTAATGCATCTCGCTTGTTTGTTGCTATTGTTGTGTGTATTTTGCGAGTCATATCTGTCATGTTGAATTTCAAAAATATCACTTGACATAATTCAATATCATATGTCACGCGGGGCTCAAGACGAAGTGCACAACACCTCATTTGTACAAAACATTACAATAACAAGGAGTTACACGGTTGAACATACTTACATATATACATAGGCTCTAAAATCATAATAGTTTTCGGTTCGCCGTGTTCGGGTTTATTATTATTATTATTAAATAACATTATTGCACACTCACAACGAAAAAAGAAAAGACAACACAAGTAAAAAAAAAAGAAAAACAAAAGTTCAAGAAGCCATGTTATATAAATAAAATTGTGGACCTCAATATGATGCGTGCAAGGGCGGTCTTATCACTCTAGTAGTGACGTGAGTGCATTAAGCGTATATATATATGTATATATATATATATATATATATATATATATATATATATATATATATATATATGTAAACAATACATACACAAAGATACATATATACGTTTATAAACCATACAACATATGTCAATAGATATATACATAAATACATACATATATCTATTTACAATACAAACATTTATAACATTAAGAGTGGACAGATGAAGTGTGAAGGAAGTACATAGGTTACAGAGATAGTTTTTAGTACGAACGTTTATTTGGTGGCGGAGCTTTGTTCGAGCCCTAACCCGTACTAATCAGATATTCTGCAGCTAAGCAGCAATACCTATTAGTATTGTGTGTTCCGTTTTGATGAGTGAGTAAGCAAGTGTATGTACAGGCAAACGGGACATATCTATCTTTGCTCCCAAGGTTGGTGGCGTATGGGCTATTTAACGGTTGATTAGTATTTCTTACAGGTTCAATGTCTAGAGGCTGTCAGTGATTAATTACCGGGTGCCCCATTTGCCAATCTATCTCTCTTTGGTCAAAAAAAGGTAAAGAAGATGATTAAAAAACGATGTTTACATTTTAATTATAAAGACTTTCTAAGATTACGTCGAACCGTGGCATTTATTTGCACGCGACCAGCTCGAGTCGAGTAAGATCTCGGGATCAGGCTTAACGTCAGTGCGTCTGTCAGGGCTTAGCCGCTAACACGCTAATTGATAACTCACTCGAAATAAATCTAGTCACTTCCCACGAGTACACTTGAATTCTTATATTTGACCTTTAAGTTATATTCATTATGGAACGGAGATTACTAATTGAGTTTCACATCTGTCAAGTTATTTGGCTTATAATTGATGGCTGGTACCACCCACTAATAAGGTACTTCGTATAGCTTTGTGCCGTTCTAGATGATTCGTTAAGCAGGTGCAGTCGTTCAAGGGGCTTTAAAATTAAGATTCATCGATAAAAAGTATTAGCATAATCACATGCACTAACTACTCAAATTGAATTATAATAAATAAATAAACTTTATTCTACGTGGAATACATTTGAATCGTTTTTAAAGATTAACTCTGAGTCAATCATCTTTATTCAATCTACAAGTAAAAAGGTGTCACTTATTGATTGTTAAAATATCTAGTACCGGTTTCAAAACTTCCGCTTCAAACCTGAGACACACTCCATTTTTCTTTCTTTTTATTAATAACTAAACACACCACCGGTCTGGAATGGCAGAACCAGCAACTAAGTAGTCAGTCGTTTATACGGATTATAGTAATACACGTTTTAATAACATAAAAAAATAATTGAATATTGTTTAATTATTTACTACATTAAAATTTTATATAAGTATTCTCCATAAACAGAACAAAGCTCTAGCCACTTGGCCTTATCAAAAGATGAAATTATAAATATTCTTTATACAACGAGCCTGATATGTTATAGCGTCATTCAATAGTCATGTTACTGAATTGTCATATATTTTAATTTGTGTTCGCAATTCATCTCGTGTTCGGCGGTGTAGGAAGCATCGTGAGGAAACCTGCAGGCGCCGGACGAAAATCTGTAACTAAATGTCTATTCACAAGCCTACAGTAGAGCAGCGTGGTGGAACAGTTTCCTATAACTTTTTAGGAGAACCTCAAAAGCGGAGTTACTTTACTACGTTTACGTGAAAACTAAACATTTTTTCATTTATAATGGTCTATTAATAGCTTGAAACATAATCTTTAAACTTGCCGAGTGACGAATGCAATGACAATTTTATTCCCTAGAGATCGAGTTTTTCAAGTATTTTTTCTTGCTCATTGGTTGTAATAACAGATTATTAATTAATTGCAATTATGAATGTGCATAAAATTATCGCAGCCATAACGTATCATTATAGTTGTTTAATTTGCGTAATGGCTGCGCAGGCGCCGGTCGGTTTAATTCCTATACCTGTCAGCCATTCGATGGGCCTTATATAGCTAATTGTGTACACCGTATCCATTTACAAGACATTAGACAAGTTCGCTTTACATGATTTGCTTGCAAATGTATTGGAAGTTAATTGTTATAGTCAATTAAGACGACTTGAGATGTAAAAGGGATAATTAATGGCCTTTGTTATCATTCATTATGGCATTTACAGCTCAATGTTTTGTGTTTTGTTTCATAATATAAATGTGATCTTTATATAATATTTGACATTGTTTTCGTTGATTTTCATGAAGTACAAACAAATTGAATGGAACGACATCTTAATTAATGTTAATATTACTCTAATAGTTTGTCAGAAGCGCTTAAATTTAGAAAAAGAAAGAAGCGCTTAGAGGTAATGGGCGCTGTCCCAACAGGGGCAGAATGTGGAATTTTTTTGCTATAAATTAATTTCCCCCTTTTGAAAGCCTGAAATTTACATGGCGGTTATTTGTTTACATTTTAAAACTCGACCCGACTTGAATCGAGTTTTTTTTCTTTCATCACCAGCCGAAAGACGTCCACTGCTGGACAAAGGCCTCCCCCAAGGATTTCCACGTTGGCCGATCTTGCGCTGCCCGCATCCAACGGCTTCCCGCGACTCGTTCTAAGTCGTCGGTCCACCTTGTAGGGGGCCTGCCCACGCTGCGTCTTCCGGTTCGTGGTCGCCACTCGAGAACCTTTCTGCCCCAGCGGCCGTCGGTTCTGCGAGCAATGTGCCCCGCTCACTGCCACTTCAATTTAGCAATTCTTCGGGCTATGTTACTTTGGTTCGCCTGCGGATTTCATCATTTCTGATTCGATCTCGCAGAGAAACTCCGAGCATAGCCCTCTCCATTGCCCTTTGAGTGACCTTGAGCCTTCTTATGAGGCCCATTGTGAGCGACCACGTCTCTGATCCATAAGTCATCACTGGCAACACACACTGGTCGAAGACTTTCGACTTGAGACACTGCACTTGAGACTTTTTTCTTTAGCTCAACTAAATCTTATCAGATCTAAAGCACATTGTTCATACATTCGCTATATATTCTCTCTATTCAGTTATTCGGACAATTAGATAAAAAAAAAAATTCGATTGTTTTTTTTTTTTTTTGCGGTCACCCATCCGCATATTAACTTCGGTCAACGTTGCTTAACCCGGCAATCACTTTGCAATCAACAATAATAAGTAGGCCACATCATTTGTACAGAGCGGCGTGATTGTGTTAACTACTGCTCTTGTTCTTATACATTATTAACATTTGTGTGTATGTTGTGTGTGTCACGTCAATTAACTTCGTCAATTTATGTACAAACCGACACGACGCTCGTTTAAACATAGAGACAAGAGAACAGCCTCGACTCCGTTTATTGTGTTACTTGTTAATAAATATTATTGTATGTGTTGTTGTTATCAATTTTTGATTTTCGGAATATTTGGAATATAATATTATAGTAAGTAGCATGAATAGAAAAATCTGGAAAACTCTGTATTTGTTTCGCCCCAAAATGTCATAATCATTTTTTCTTTGCCCTTATACCATTTGTGGTCCAGTGCAGTGTGACATAAAACGCTGCTAGAAATATGCTTCATCAGGCAAATTGTCTGCCTAACGCCAACCCTCCTCGGAGCTTCGAGTTGTTGACACACTAAACAAAGGCACACGACAGAAAATATCCGTTAGTCCTTAATATTGAAGTACTAAGGTACATAATTGTTATGCAGCAACACTATTGTATCTGTTTAAGAATGTGCACTTGCAGTCTGTTATACATACTTACAGTCTGTTATACTTTTATTTATATTCCTGCACTGAGTCGAGTAAGTATTGAGTTAGTAGAGGGTACGATTATAGCAAATTAGGATCGCTCCGCAACTTTCAACCCTTGCCGAGAGCCTGCATTAGTAGCACTACGAAATGTACTCAATTTCAAGTGAGCAAACCTGTTAGAAATGTTCTCCATTGCTGTCGGGTCGTCGTGACAATTGCGAGCTTCAATTGCGTCTGTGTCGGCGCCGACACCGCTCTAAATAGGAACCGATTAATATTGCAATTAATTTAACTTCAGCTCGGTTAAATGAGATGATGTCATGTGTTTTTGTCCCCGAAATTATGATTGATTTATGCATTGTGTAGACGCAGCAACCACGGCGACCGCAGACAATTGGAAGCGAGATGGTTTCTTGTTTTCAACGATAAATTAGTATTACTATTTAGCTATTTATATCTTTTATTTAATTTTCAGAATGATAACATTTAGTGATTATTTAGCTAAATGGTAGATTATAAAATACGATAATTTGAAAAAGGGTCTTAAAATTGTCTTAAATATTGAAAATATTTTGCGAGCACCCTTCCCAAATTAACACGCACAAATTAACTTCTGACAATATTCCTAAGGACTATACACAGGTCCAGCACAACAACTTCGAAATATTTAACTTTGAACAAAGATCTGCGAAATAGTAAAATATGAAATAAAACAAATGAAAAGCTCTGCGAGGCGAGTACTGCAGCGACACCGATCTGCCAACAAACGTTTATCGATTGGTCAATAGTGATGAAATCTTAAGAGTCTTAAGCTGTGACTGAAACCTAAAAATAGGTTATAAAAATAGTCGCCCAGTCACCATTTATATAACAACTAAAGCTAGCGCCACACGCTACCACATGAACAAGATTAGCTAATTCTGTTAAGATATTAACGCGAAAACTATATTACACGTTTTTTTAAGTTCAAATCACTAAAATATTTTGAATGAGTCCGCGTGTCTACGAGGTTAGGTAATTGATGAGAGGAGTATAGAATGACTTCCATTTGTACTCGCATGCTAAAAAATCCACGATAAAAACATGACATTGTCTCTACGAGTGTTACGAGTCACATCAAAGTTTTTTGGCTCTTCCTTGATATGTGAACGTACGTGACCGCCGGTCTTCGCTGCGTCGGCGAATGTCTGGCATCGGGGTAAACGATATCTGACTAATCTATATTGGCATACCGCCGATTCAGCAGCTAATAGTCGCTGTGACGCCACGGTTTTGGAGTTCAAAGACAGACCTTGAGGTGACGTCATATCCAGATGGGATAACACAGCGGCTCTACGATATAATTGTTTAGTTTGTTTTGGAGATGGTCCAGATATCTTTAAGGCGCAACTGTATGAAAATATTTACACATTTCATAGATTTTTGAACTTCTTTTTAAACGTTTTTTTAATTGGGTTGTGGTATTTTTTCGAGGCAGGATAATATTTGTTAGTACATGTCATTTTTGTAACTTTATCGATGTAAAAAACATTAAACTAACGTTTTACTTTTAATTTTAGAGTAAGTATACCATGATCAACTTAATTTAGTTTTACACAACTGTCTGAGGTAACTTTTATGATGGTATCAACTCAAGGTGGTACGTGCCACTCTGGACCAGTTACCATCAGGTAGGAATTAAATGTCAAGCATGTGTTCGTTATCTTGAAGATTACGTATATTCACTATGTTATATCTACTCAATATTATTTTTCTGACTACAATTATAACCCTTAACAAAGATACAATAACGAAGTGCGTGTGGTCCTCCTACATTATGATAATTTATATTTATTGAACGCACTATGTTATATTGCGTACAGATGGTAGAATTATACAAGCAATTTAACTTTTTTGGCTCATCACATCTTAATAATTTACACAATGGGCGATCGTGTAGGCAGTCTCGCCGGCCGCAGAGTAAAAATAACGGGCGTTGATGGACTCATTTACACGTGATCGGGTATTTTCCCTGGCAATATAAAAAATACTTATGGACAGATTGGAGTTAGAAAGAGACCAGTATTATAGATCTATGGCTTTAAAGTCGTGACAATTAATTCCGTTAAATTGCAAAGATAGTCGGTGAGTAGAGATCACCGCAGATGGAGTCTATTGGTCACTGGGACATGACTATAAAATGTCGTGACTTTTAAGATGAGTTACAATACCTACTTACAATACCTAGAAGGTGAGACGAAAAGCCGACTGAATACTTTAAGAAATTATAACAGACGTTTATTGCTTTTATTTTTATGAAGACTTTATTCGTTTTTAATACCAAGTTTTTGATTTTGATGGTGAGTATTTTTATAAACGTGAATGTCAGATACAAGAACCCATTACTGGATTTATGGACTCGCATTAAGCCCTAACGCCACAACAGACGGGAACAGATTAAAACGGTATTTTTATAGCACTTTTATAATATAATCTTAGCTTTATTGATTATTACATAAAATATTGATTTAATGAGTTATGCAAATGTGTGTGTTGTTTTTATGAGCTAATAGTTAACATAATTTATGGGACTACGCACGCAGAACCCAGTAATATCCACCCGCCATACAGAGACGTTATTTCTATAAGTTTAAAATAGACTTGAATTATTTTCACGACATCCGCCATTTTAACCCGAAAAGTGTCATTCGAATGTTAGGAATTCGGAGGAAAAGTCGCAAAATGATTTAATACGGATAATTTTTTTAAGAGTAATTTGTAGTTTGATGTTGTATGAATAAATTTTTATTTATGACGTTGTAATAATAATTTTGAAACTAAGTTAATATTTTTAATAATAATAGGTAGGTAAACAAGCTCATTATTTTATTACATATTAATTCAATAAAATATATTTATTTTTATTAACCGTTAAATTATTACAATCACGTTATATATCATATAAATGGATGGATTTTTTTTTTATATAGAATAGGAAGGCGGACGAGTATATGGGCCACCTGATGGTAAGTGGTCACCAAACGCCCTTAGACATTGGCATTGTAAGAAATGTCTACCATCGCTCATATAGCCAATGCGCCACCCACCTTGGGAACTAAGATTTTATGTCCCTTGTAAACGTAAAGTAAAGTTGCAACAATAACAAGTACTGCTGTTTTGCTGTAGAATATCTGATGAGTGGGTGGTAGACGTCCCAGACGAGCTTGCACAAAGCCCTACCACCAGTAAATAGTAGTGTTGACGGAAATGTAGCAAATAAAAAGTCCCGTAAACTCAATCTTTAGCCATATTAAGGCTTTAGGGCTTACTTACAACACTTGCGTGCGCGGAGTGGAAATTCAGTTTGGCTCTGGATTTACTTTTCATAGTGCTTTTTACCTTAGGTCGAAATATTTGTAATAATTATTAATATTATTTTATATAAGTATTACATGAAAGTAAAAAGCATCGATCGCTTTTATCGTTGTTTATGGCGTTAAATCCACACCAAGTACATAGATATTTGTACTAAATTTTATATATGACACACAAATAAAAAACCAATTATTTAATATCATAGCGATTGTTAGGTCCCTCTGACTTTCGGATTAAAATGTAAATCGCATTAATAATTAATGCAACCTGAATTCGGTCGAAGAGGCTTTCAAAGAAGAAGATATCCGGCCCGCCGGCAGCCCTAACGAGTGTTCACATTTAAATCCATATTATACGAGGGGAGAGTAAAAGTATCTGTAAATACTCGGTACATGAGTCTCGACAGTCATTATCATTTACATAATAACCATGTTGCGATATTAATGTGCCTTTGTTTACACGACGAGGGGACGACACGACTCGACGCGTGATACGACACGAAGCGTCTGAAGCACACGACAATGTACTTGGTGATGGTCTTAAGAGAAGTGTCAGCATAAATTAATAAACGATCGTATTCCTAATTGCCTTGAAATCATTTAATAGTATATTAAATATTAATGTTTAGTTAACATATCTATGTATGTAAGTTGGTGGAAAAGAGTAAGTGTTGAAGTTTCTTATCGGTTCTTTGTACATTCCGAACCGGTGGTGCGTGAATTTAATACGGTAACAAAACGATTTTCAAAAGAGCTTATAAGGGCCTTCTTGAATACGGAATATTTTAATTTGATTAGAATGATAAATTATGAGGGTGTGTTCATTATACGATGTTAAATATTAGGTCCTTACAGTCATTTTTTTTTTGTAAAATATATTTAATTCATCAAAGTATGCACCATTGTTATCTATGCACTTTTGCCATCTCATAGGTAGGTCATTGATCCCTTTACTAAAAAAACCATGGGGGCGAGAATCAATACACTCTTTGAAGGTTTGGACAGCCGCATCGTAGTTGAATTTTTTTCCTTGTAAGAAATTGTCCAAATTCCGGAAAAAATGGAAATCTGTTGGAGCAAGGTCCGGGGAGTACGGTGGATCTCGTAGACATTCCAATTGTAGCTCATCTAACTTAGTGGTTGTTTGTTGTGCAGTGTGTGGTCTTGCGTTGTCATGAAGCAGCAGTGGCCTAGTACCAATATCGGTTGTTTAGCAGCAAAAAAATGAGAAAAAAACAAATTAATAACTGTTTTCAAAACTCAAATGTACTGTATTTGGAATTCTTAACCAAAGAGGAGATATTTCAGACCAAAGTGGTCAGTACGACAAAACGCTAATATCTAAGGACCTAATATTAGAATAAAGAAATAACATTAAAGCTCTCGTTTGTTGTTGTTCGGCGAACTGCCAAGTAAACTAACTATTTGTATTCACATATAAACAATATCGATTAATTTAATTAATTGATGTGTGAATACACCATGTGTATAAATGCGTGTGTGCCTCTGTATTTTTCTGTGTACAAATTACGAAAATAAAACTTTTAATATCAACTTACTGTTCTAGCTATATACGATACTTCCGGGTCAACATTTTGATTATTTCCTCTTTCGTCTAATCGTTGATTACCCAGGGAATATTCTATATCCATAACCACTGATAATTGAATATAACATTGATAATATAAATTAGTCTGATATGTCGTATATTGTAATTATTCCTACCATTAAATGCACAACACAGGGCCACGCGTCTTAAAATAATTTCCGTTGTAGCTGTTTTATTCGCAGTACGCGGCACTACAAGTCATACTGTTTATCGCTCCTATAACTTCTATGAACAGGTACCATCCGTATTAGAGATGAAGGTGGAAATGCTATTTGTCGCTAAACGCACGGCCGTTGTAAACCAATAAGCTCACAGATTTAACGTTCTTTGTATTCAAAGTTATCTTAAGTAATTATTATGTACGTTATATGCAACATATGTTTATAGCTATGGATTTGATAATTGTTTTTTTTTATGTTATAGGCAGGCGGACGTGCAAATGGAACACTTAATGGTAGGTGATTACCACCGCCCACCGCACCGCCCGCCACCAAAGATACATTGGCGATGTAAGAAATAATAATTCCTTACATTCCTTTCCTCACATCGCCAATGCACCACCAACCTTGAGAACTGGGATGTTACGTCCCTTGTGCCTGTAGTTACACTGGCTCCCTCATCCTTCAAACTGAAACGCAACAATACTAAGTATTTTTGCTTAGAGGCAGAATATCTGATGAGGTGGTACCCACCCAGACGGGCCTGCACAAAGTCCTACTTAGGTCTTATAATTTTTTTTTAATTTTTAAAAAAAGGAGCGTCTCTGGGTTAGGATTTCCTTTTGTGAAGGTTTAGGGCATATTTCTTTGCGGCGGAGCACGAGATTAACGAGAATTTAAAACCGAATTTGAACCCAAAATCTTCGGTTACCTTATGCAGGTTTAGCTTAATAATTTTGTCAAAGCTATACATAGATGTATTGATGTGTGCAAACATGAATATACTTACGAGTTACTATATGAAGAACTTACCTGAAACAGAAAATAAAATCATTATTGTATTATCATTGAATGCATAACTATAAGTCGTAGAAACACTTCATAATGTTTCAGCTCAGAGCAGCAGACGTATATTCAAGGTTCGTATATAGTTCCGACATCCGAATATTTTCAGAATTTGTCAATCGTGTCGCGCTGAAAACTCACTCGGTAGTTCCATTATATTTAATAAAGTCGGCTGTTCACCTCGCCGAGGCCACTACGTCGGTTCGTTAAACGTTACATTTTTGTTTATATTTCGTTTCAATCAAATTCAAACTGAACATAAACAATCTTCGATTCTCGTGGAAAAAATACAAAATTGTAAGATTTTTTATAAATAAAAGATCAATTACAAAGGATGATGGAGTATTAAAATAGACATTAGCAATATTCACTTGCGACACTTAGAATTTGTGCAGGATGAATAACTATAATTTAAATGGTATGTATTCATATGTGTAATATAATATTTTACATATCATTTTATATTATAACATAAATAATATAATGTTGTTAAAAACAATGAAAAAACCATAAATCAGTTTCTCACAGATAACAAATAAACTCAACCTAAATAGCGTATCAAAGAAATCACGCTTACGTAACAGTGCACATATAAGAGGACGTTGACCCCGGCCAGCGGCGCCAAAATCGCGATAAGAGATTACTCATGGACGTCGAGGTTATTCTGTTTTACGCAAAAATTGTATTTATTTAAAGATTAAGAAACTTAGTTATTTGCTTGAATAATTTAAACATTTATTATAGTAAAACATTGTATTTTTGTATGGGTCACCTGATGGTATGTGGTCAGTGGTAAGTAATATTAACGATACGTGGATCATCTTCAACGCGCCGTCAACCAAGATGACTGAGATGTTATGTCCCTTGTGCCTTTACCTTTACTAGCTCACTCACCCTTCAAACCAGCAGATTGATGTCTATATTGCTTTTATAGACAAGCCACAAAACCTTAGTGAATCAAATATTAAAAATTCGACTGGGATTCTTTATCCAAAATTGTAATCTGCACACTTTTATATTTCCTCAAATATTTCCACCGGCGCGCTCGCAGTGGCCTTGGATTTAAAACCTGTTGTGTCAATCACGCGCGACAGATTTTCCTTTAGATATATTTAAGGCTATTGCTTCAACTTTTTATTATTTATTTTAAAATGTTGACATAAAAACTTACTAATACCAATTTTTATTTATAGTAAGTGATATTCGACTTACGGGTCAATATTTAAACGTCTGTTTTTAACCTGTACATATCGAATTAGCGTTTGTTTAAAAACAGAATACCTTTTTGCAAGGATTTCTCATAAATGACATAAATTTGGCGTATCAATTGAATTATAGTATTATCTATTTAATTTCTTTGGTGATAGAGAGTAAATACTAAATTCGTTGTCCGTTCTTCTCACTCCGAACCCGTGGGTTTACATCAAATATAATGAAGAACCTACAGGAATAAAGGCTATTTTGATATTGGTCTTTTGTTTATTATAATGGTGGTAGGGCTTTGTGCAAGCTCGCCTGGGTAGGTACCACCCACTCGTCAGATATTCTACCGCAAAACAGCAATACTTGATATTGTTGTGTTCCGGTTTGAAGGGTGATGAGCCAGTGTAATTACAGGCACAAGGGACATAAAATCTTAGTTCCAAAGGTTGGTGGCGCATTGGCTATAAGCGATGGTTGACATTTCTTACAATGCCAATGTCTAAGGGCGTTTGGTGACCACTTACCATCAGGTAGCCCATATGCTCGTCCACCTTCCTATTCTATAAAAAAAATAAAAAAATATGTTCTTCAACAGTTGACCATTAATTCGTATACTGCGGATATTCAATGGTCTGGATCAAACTTGCGACATGTACACCAGTCGGTGGTCCGGTTACCATTGAACTATCGATACCTAATCAAAATTCAGATATTGTTAATCGCTGCTAGTCGATTTATAATGGTAGGATCCGGTTAAAAACTCTTTTGTGTTACAACTTTTATAAGTAATGTCTTTGAAATTTATGATTCAATGTGTATCGTATGTGGTTTCTAATCCTATTTAACAACATTACGTAACATCGATTCCCGATGAACGGAGTAGGCGTACGGAACCACGCGTTTTCCTTGTAACTAGTTAAATAGTCTGGTGACATTATGTTAATCCTGGAGGTGGGGGGAGCGGGGTTGTTGTACAAATAGGTCGGCAAACAACAATGGACTATTGTATAGAAAATCGCTTATTTAACGAGTACAACTCTTTCGTAATCATGTGTTCTTGGTACTTTATTTTTTTTCTCGTGTAAGAATTATTTTGATATATATTAGGGACACACCGCTAGGCGACTCGTATGGAGTTGAGCTGTTGACGCTCAAAAGTAGTAAAAAAACGTAACAGACGAACATAAACGTAAAGCAACTTAAACAAACATATGTTTTTATTTATTTTATAAGAGTTTTTACAAAACTCGACTATACAAGCAAATGCAAACAAATACTTGTAAAAACGTTAACAAGGCGGTCGTAACGATAAAAACATCGCTCTATTTTATACAAGGTAACCTTTGTATTTTTATTAGCTTTAGACAAGTTTAAGGGTAAAGAAAGTGGTCCTTGATGGACCGTGCAGGTTAGTGTTACAGCGACGAGCGCGACCAGGGTCGCAGGCGGAGCGGGTTGGGCTGTGAGCGATTTATCAATATTTAACATTCTTATATAGTTATTCTCAGTATATTATGACGTGCAGTAAAAACTATTATCATCGTAGAAGTATTATAATCGTAAATTCATAAAGTAGTGTTATGTTTAGATACATTACATGAAAGATTTCGTGAAGGCACACGAGGCGATCAACTTCCTGCCTGTATGTAGTAGCGTAGTACCACCAGTACACATTATCACTGTAACAAGTATTCATCACCGCATCTTTAATGTGACGTCAATTATCGGGACTAAGATGTCATCATATCCCTCGTGCCCGAATTACACTGACTCATTGGCTCAAACCAAAAAGCATTACGAGTGCTGCTGTACTGTTGAAATTTACTGATGAATGGGTGGTGATGTGCGAGCTGCTGTTAATATATATGCGCTACCACACCCGCCCCGCTCGAGCACCATCCCCTCGTAATCGTACACCGAGTGAAGCCAGACCATCCCGTGATATTGATAGATCAGGGCGTCGCTGAAACCGCGTGAAAGTCTATAGCTGACAGCTGATTGAATCTAGCGCGTATATTTTTAAACCTAGGTCTATTTTTGTTCAGTCTTATGTTACGTTTTATTTACGCAAGATGTATATAATGACTCTGGTTCTACATATATAAAATAGACAGATTAAGGAAAATGTCGTGTGGTTATCGGTATCTGAGGAATGATATTCTATCACATGCATAAACACCAATCCGCTGCAGAGCAGCGTGGCGGAATAATCTCCAAATTATTACCTCCAGAAGAGAGGAGGCCTTCGACCGTGACGGATATTTATGACTATACTACTTATAGTAATTTGCAGCCCCCCTACCCCTACCCCTACATTATTGAATGTGCTTTAAAATTTTTTTTCACCTGGGATTAACACATTACACTCTCAAAATTTAATAATCAGCGGTTTTTGCGTGATGTGTGCAAAGACATAAAAAGTTATCTCTATAAAGTCAAGCGGACTTAATACATGCAACTATTCCTATATCTTATCGTCAAAAAGTGTTTAAAGTCAGTAATTTAACACAGATTATAAAGTACGTTGTTGCGTTATTGCGGCCGTTAATTAGGTTTGCTGGAAAATTGAATCGCATATCATACAAACGGCGCCGGTCTATCCAATAAGTCCAGCGTAAAATTAATCAAAACATCGTCTTAAGCGATACGCCTGACATATTATTTGCCCTTTGACAGCAATTAACATACCTTCTACTATCAATGCACCGATCACGATCGAATTATAATATTCGTTATACATTGCGGATTTAAAGAGACAGCGTTGGCTAATTCATGTTACAAGTAAGCATTGTATGTGTCTGAGTGTTTTGGTTGTAAGTGTTTTAACTAACACTTGTGATAAATTTCAAGCTGGTGTTCGTAGGCAAGTTGCGTCGCAAGTAGGTTATGGTCATACAAATATTATAACTTGTTTATAAATCTGGGAATCTTTAAAGCGGATAAGAGAATAAGGGATGTTTGAGAAACTTCTAACCTTTCCTCAACTCTCAGTGGATTCGAAATATTTGGTTTGTCATTTTAGGCTTTCGCAGTTTTATTGCTTAAACAAACGATAACTGCAGGTACAGAATAGTGTAAGTGAAATGTATATCAATAGAAAATTCCGCGGTACTTGTTACTATTTTATTTACTTATTCGATTTTTTTATGCCTAGGTCACGTAACCCGATTTAAAATTAGGTACGTCAGGTCCTGAAATGAACCGCAGTAAAAGTTAATTGCCTAATAAAGAGCGGTCATCCAGGAGATAAGTGGAAAATGTTTCGTACGGTCTGTGCAAGCCTTTTGTTAACGACCAGCGGAATTAGGACCGGCCCTTTTGTATTCATGAACATTCTGATTATTATAGACTAACGAACGGTGAGACTGTTATATTATGTAGTTACTTACTTAATTAGGATTCCGTATAATTTAATTCAATTGTGATGCTTTAGTATTTTTAACAATGCCGTAATGTTATTTAGTCTACAGTTAAAATGAATATTACTGTATTTTAAACGTTCTTATTAGTCGTTGTGAAAGTGTGACAAAAGTAATTGTTCGTCTTATCTCTCTCTGACTTATCTTGTTTTGGGCAATTTACTAAAATATGTCTACAATAAATAAAATATCACTATGATAATATATTTCGTGTTTTTCTGTATTTGGAGTTTGATAAATTCGAGATTACGAGAAAATGCCGAGCTGAACAATCTACGCATAACGTACTCTGTAACCGCCCGTAGCTAACACATGTACTGATAAAATATTCAATTACATTACACGGTCAAGTACTTTCACCGAGTTCAGCGACATTTGAATTTGCTTAGCGAAACGAAACAGAAACTTTAATATTCATAAACGCGCCCTATCTCATTTTGTAAATTGTGCAAATTATGGCTAAACACACGTCAGCGCGTGACGGCGGGCGGCGTGCGATTGAGCGATGCGTTCGAAATTTAAACGCGGCGTGTTAAAAGAGCCGATCCCCGCGCGTGATTGGTGGCCGTGAATTCTGCTGCAACTCTGTGATTAGGGGAGATGAAGTTATCAAATTTTCGTAAGAGTAAATTGTCGGTCCCGACTTTCGCCTTCGTCCGTATTTACATTCCACGGTGTATAATTTTATTGGGCGCGATTAAGTCATCGAAAATTACTTACATGACGGGGTGAGGCTTTAGTTATCGATCCCTGTTATTACGATGGATGTGGAGCGGACTTGGCGTTAATGGTGTTTGTGTAGGTGACGACACCTCCTTAAGCTGCAGTAGCTGTTAGACGATTTTACTTAATATATTTGTTTTGTAATATTCAGTTTAATGGATCTAGGCTACATTACGGAATGAGGCTACATTACATTATAATATCATATAACGTAATCTTGGTTGCAGGTCTTTTTATTCATGTGTTTCAAGTGATCGCAAAACATGTGAACTGCGATAAGATAAGAAAGAGTTTTTGTAATATTATCCTAAAATATCGAAGATTAAAATACGAAATGCATAATAATGTTAGCTGAGCATATTGTCATCAAGCAACACGCTGTAACGATTCAGGATAACTTGTGTTTCCAAAAAATATATTTTACTATTATACCAAATATTTAATTCAAGTTGAGCTTTAGAAGGTCAGAAAAGGTAACCTTTGATGAGTGAGGTTCTGCCGCCATTTTTCTACACTCAGTACGAGATGAACTTGTCTGGATTTAAGCCGGTGAACTTTAATCAAATATTTATATCGGCTAATTTATTTATTGTTCTTAAATGTGACGAATAGTTATGCTACTCCACTTATGAAAACAAATTCTAATGAAAATATGTGAGTGTGATGGAAGTACAGTTATATTTACAACGAGGTATTTAAAGATAACTGAACAAATATTTAAAATATTTCGGTCTCGGTTATTTGATAGTTGTTTGAACTTGTATAGTTTATTAATAGTACATATCACGGATCGTTACACGCTCATCTAGGACGAATTATGTAATTCGAAACATTTTTATTATCTGTATTTAAAACTAGCTTATATTCGCGGCATCGTCTGCGTAAATCATGCTTTAGGTATTACGGAGAGTTTATTTATTTTCCAGTTTACTTTTCATGAGAAGTGAAAAAATTAAATTATTGGCACGCTTGCGGTTTGTTTTCGTAGCGAAATTCAGCGTAGTCGACATAAATATAAGTTCCTATGTCGAGTCTTAATATTAAGACATATATATATAATATAAATAGAAAAAGTTTAATTCAAATTGATTTATTTTATTTTATTTTTATGATATTTGGGAAACAAACAGTATACACCACATACATTATACAACAAATTAACTCGATCACACACCAATCAAGTTTCCACTTAAAACATCAAAATCATCAAACAAATCTTAAAACATCAGAACATCTTGTAGTTTTTGAGTGACACTCGAACAAATACTCAATTTACAAATATTTTTTCTTTTAAGTAGTAACATGAATGTATTATCGTTAAAACGACTGACCACATGCATTTTCAGTGATATCGAGTTAAAAATATAAAGAAAGTAGAATATAGATTATATACAACACACACACAATATCTACGTTTAAACTTTAAGTAGTCTTATAAAGGAAACAGCGCGCGGCGGCGGCGGCGGCGGCGGCGGCGGCGGCGAGTGCGTCGGAGACTGATTATCCTAAATATCGATTAATCGGTATTCGTATCGCCGGCGCGGCCGCTCGTAAAGCTCCTTGTACTGGTTATCGTTTTCGGAAGACCAGCGCTCGAGCTAGACTCGCGTGGATACACCGACCGGCTCTATACTCTACTTTAGTGGTTTTATGTTTTTTGAGATTGTATCACCGGCAAGTGCGCGGAGTGGAAAGAGAATAATGAATGACATGGAATAGCATATTATATAAATACTCGTTGGTAACATACATACATAGGAAGGCAGACGAGTAAATAGGGCGCGTGATGTGCTCACCAATGTCTATAGATATTGGCGAAAGTGTAAACCATTACTTAAACGCGAATATAGTGCGATGTACTTCGTTTTAACAGTATTAATTAACGAGTAATTAACGTATTAACAATTATACCTACAGGAAGTCATAGATGTGTGTTGTTTGGATCAAACACACACATAGACCAGAAGTTTATATATTATTGTCTCACTGACTCCCCTCTACGCCCGCGACGTCGTCCGCGCGTCATTTCCCACTGTTTGTCTTAAGTAACAATTTGACTGTTTGTTTTCTCAACAATAAAATATTGTCTTATTAAATATTGTTCGTCTGGTCTCGTAATAATAGATGAGTATTATATTCAATTACGGATGCTGTATCGTCTCATCTCGAACAGTCCACGGACAGAAGGATAAGTATTAAATCACGATCAGTAGTTATTTATATTTATTAGTCGTATCTACGGGGTGAATTATATTGTTAATGCGCTATAAAGTACGTTTGTCCGTTCGTCCGCCCGGCCACCCAGCGCCGGCGCGGCGACCCCGCTCTGAATTATAGCACATTGTGGGAGTGTAGTTAATTATAATATCATATTTGGTGATCTATATCAAACGTGTTCCTATCGTTTTGTTCGCTACTCGTATGTGTACGTGTGTACGCGTGTACGTCTCGTGACGTCATAATATTATTTGATTACTTACGATACTGATATAAATACTACATCAAAAAGTCATTAATAGAGGCTGACTTTAGGATATGAATGAATGAATGTATGATTAGATGTTGGAGAATTCATGAAAATATTCAGATAATTATATAACATATCCACAGCGCAAGTTTTTGATCATCGCATAACCTGAAAAAGCGAAAATAGTTAATAAAAAAATAAATTAAAACAATCTACATTAAGAAAAACCTCTTTAAAATCTGTTAATGTTTTTATATACGAGCGTCGAACAAACATACTCTCATAAAATTGAAGCCGACTTAATAAACGAACATTTGAAAAATGTATTTTCTCCTAAAAGTCGATACAGCCAATAATTATCGATTACAAATCGATTCCGAATTACATCTCGAGGCGGTGTTTTTATTACACATACAAATTTGCATGTCGGTCGTTATGAGCGATTAGTATCACGTCTGAGTAAACACGGCGAGTCGGAACATCCGATGCGCTTGCTGTCGACGCGGACGGCTCTCTATATTGCTTTACCGATTTTGATTTGACAAGCTTTTACGAAGTTTCAGGTGTAATTATCAGTGCGACCGACCATTTAACATCGGTCGTTAGCTTAAGGCCAAGCTCGCTTTGCTAATGAGCGGTACCTTTGCGTAAAGATAACATTTGGTATACGTTGATGTCGTGTGGATGTGCTGAGGGCGCATTTCCGCCAACCTTTTACCACCTAACAACCAGAGGTCATTGCCATCTGATTTATTCGCACGAAGCGCTTAATTCCTTATTTCTGAAGCGATCAGTCAGGGCGTAGAACGTTCTTCCAGCGTCTGTGTTTCCGGGAACAATATAAACTGGATATTTTTAGGGCAAGCGTGAATAGACAGCTTCTAGATAAACACTATTTACCGTGAGGTGTGATTGTAGTCAAGCAAAAGTCTTGAACGAACAGTACCGGTATAGTTGAGCAGCCGATATCTCACTGGGAATGACTCACCCCTCTCTCTCTCTTTATCGATATACCAAAAAGAGAGAGAAGTGAGATATTCAGGATAACAACGATCAAAGTATTCCCAGTTATAGTGGTAGTTGCATTATTTGGAATGTTATCGACACTCAATTGATAACAAGTGCTTAATATTAAAACAATATTAACCAGTCCACATTATAACATTATTTTCTACTGTTTGGTCCGAGTTGAATAAAAGCCCGTCGATATATGTTTCTTGATATTATTTCTTCATCTCATCTAATAATTAAATTTTTTTATTAATTTATATAACTCCCTGCAAGTGCAGCAGAGTCATTTCAATGAAAATATATATTATATTATGAAGGAAGACTATATTTATACGGATATGACAACTGCGCACGTTGATAACTTTAAACAGATGACAGTCTAAAGGTACAAAGGGCCACTGGTAGAATGATACCGATCTTTTATGGATCGGTTATGTAACTTTGGCAAAAAAAACAACAGGTAGACCAATGATTACAGGCACAAGGGACATAAAATCTTAGTTCCCAAGGTTGGTGGCGCATTGGATATGTAAGCGATGGTTGACATTTCTTACAATGCTAATGTCTAAGAGCGTTGGTGACCACTTACCATCAGGTGGCCCATATGCTCGTCCGCCTTCCTATTCTATAAAAAAAAAAAAAAAAATGATAGGTAGAACTTATTGCATATATTTATATGCGTGTGTACATATTAGTTTATATATGTGTATGTGTGTGTGTTGTGTGTATGGGTGTGCATGCATTACACGCAGATAACACAGCGTATCCACAAGAAGACAACCTCAGCTGATTATTACGAAATATGTGCCGCGAGAGACGCGAGTGTTGCACAGCCATCACGGCTGATAACGTGTTACTGAGGGAACTCGGGAGCAATCCGTCTCGTTATATCATACAGACGTATATTCAATATATTATATATGTATATAAGTACCTATATATACTATTAAATAGTCTCAATATCTTAACTAATATGATAAATGACTAGTGTCCAGTAATTCCATTAATATTCAACGTAAAGATGCAATAAATGTTTTTGTTTTGTCTATTTAAGGAAGAACCGCGATAAATTGGACCACCCGATGGTAAGGAATCACCTTCGGCCACAGATACCCAACACGTATAGACAAATGTTTACACCGTCAATGCGCCACCAAACATGGGATCTAAAATGTTTTATCCCTGCAATTACACTGGCTTACTCACGATTCGAATATGATCTCAGATAATATATAGACAGTTGATGTTGACCAGAGAATAAATAATCAATTACCAGCCTGCAGGAATTTTACCACAAAAATATTCCAGTCATATTCTATTATAATGGAGATTATTAGCCAATAACTAACAACGTCTTTTCCTCTATCAAGGAAAATTGCAGCGGAGCAAAATTAATGAAACTAGTCTAAAAAAGAGTGAGGGAATTATTGGAAAGTGGTATTCCGGAAGCTTTAGAGCCTAAGACATTATTTACAAAACGTTTCTCCAAAATACGATGAATCAAAACATATATTATTTACGTGTAAAGTCGGGGCGGGAAGCCAGTATTAAATATAATTAAAATTTCATTGAGTGATTTTTTGTGCGGAACCCGTAATAAATTCAAGTCACGTTTTATGCAAAGATTCTGTGTCGATGAGATAGTGTCTTGTTTGTCTAATTTTGATTGTAATTTTGGGGTTAGAAATTGAATATGTATGTCCGTTGATTTCGGCTGCCTTCGTTAGCGGACTTTTGTTGTTTCTTAAAACGAAACAAAACCAACCGCTGTCACTAACGTGTTTTAATTAATGTTGTGAAATCCAAATATTCCTGTTAATTTTACATAATTACATTTTTTATTGGTACATATTTTACTTCACAATCGATCTCATTATCTACTAATATTCAATTATTTTATGTGCGTATTTCTAATAGTAATTAAAACTAAAATCGATAATGCTTGTTATGTTAATATTATAATTAAAATTATCTACATATTAATAATTATATATAATTATTATATCGATCAATATTAGTTGACAAAACTTTTAAGCCTTAACATTAACTACTTAGCATTGCCGGTTTTTATAACATTTTAATCGCTGCATAACCCGTGTATGATTAAAATTGAAAATAAAATGTGATAATATTAAACCAATATAAACAAAACAAAAACCAAAACTACTCAATAAGATGTAACACCGTCGAGCCGGCGTAGACCAAAGACACGAAGCGACGAATACAAGATTCCCGAAAGTGTTTAAATTATAACTCAGTTCATAATTTCTCGTAACACAATCGAAATAAAGAAAGTAACTAAACGCAATTATCTCGTTGAGATTGGAAGCTGTCGAACCACTTTTGATTTTTAGTCTGTAAACCGGTCGAATAATTGGCCAGTCGCTCCCTTGCCAAGTTCAGGTCCTGATTTAAGGCCTCGAGTACTAATGACCGAAGGGTTTCGGAGTTTTAAATTATGTTTAGTGAAAACGTTTTAACTATTTGATACATTTTTACACATCAAGGAACGATTCTTTTAAAGCGGTATTCGATAAGTTCAGATAAAGTTTAAATTAAAGGGAGAAAGTAAAATTATATACGTTTTTTCTTCAAAATATGACTCGGACTCACTGATATATTTTACCTCTCACGACTTTTTCGCTCATACACTGACACAAGACTATCCATTGGATTATTTATATATGTATATGTTACTGGCAGGACTCTTTTCTAGTCAATATTACTTTTAATCGACAAAATCAATCACACAAACTATAAAGTTACGTAAGGTTTATTTAAGTGTCTTGTATTTATGGATGTATGTAAGACCATTGGGAGGTCCTAAGCTGCGCAGGAGATAGCTAGCTGGTTATAGCGCACAGGTATGTGCGCAAAACTGATGCACTCACTATTCCCTAACTTTCATATTCCGATAGGTCGACAATCCGACACGACCGGAAAGAGTTCAGGTCCAGGATTCATGGCTTTACGTGATTTTCGAGGCACGGAAGTGCACATACCTCCAACTTCCATACTTCGGACTACTACTGAGAATTTTCGACCGAAAAATCCAATAATTTTTTATTGGCCCGACGTGGGGAGTTTGAACGCAGGACTATGGGAGCTGCGGAATTATATCCAGCCCTCATTATATCTTGGTTCTTTGTAAAACGTAAATGCAGGTATAGTACAGAGTAAGCACTTTTAAACGTCGTGTTACAGGATTAAATTGAATGTATAGAAACCAGTAGGCACTAACCACCGAAAAGAACCGGAAAGAAACTCATTACCTAAATTTTTTCTCCAACAAAATAAATATTTATCTATATACAATAACATTTGCACATCTGTTATAAAACAACGAATACGAAATTCGGGCATCTCTTTCTACATGAGATTACATTGATGAATATACAAAATTAAAACTGTGTTGCTGTTGGTTAGTAGCAGTTGTGACCAGGAAAGAGTTCTGACTGCATCACATGTATATATAATAATAACTTCCAGTGTTATGTTAAATATGACTACTTGTAGTATAACTTCTAAGAATAACAAACGCATGATCTCTCGGTATTATTAATCTCGCTGCAAGTCCGTGTAACTATTATTCACCGGTAAAATTGTAAGAAGCTGTTCCTCTAAGTTATTAGCTAATTAGATTGATGTCGTCAAGTTGTGTCCGCGATGATAAAACTTGACACATTGATGCAGTGAAATCTTTGCGGTTTATTTATTCGAGTGACAAATAAGTAGGAGGTTCTATGTGTGACGCGCATGTTTTATTGTTATTAAGTTCACAATATTTCTGAAACATGTTGACTGATTTGGCTGATTTAAGCTCGATTGCATTCCATTCTATTTCTTAGATACCATTTTTTGGCGGGTTTTAGAAAAAAAAAAGCGATTTTGCTTTATTTTTACCAATGTGCGACCGCTTCAGGTTTTTATTTTAAATTGAGTCATGCATAACCTACTTATTAAACAATAAAGTGAGTTTTGAGTATACCCGCGGAGTATTTTACTAAAACGTAGTACCACAACGGAGTGGTATCAGTCCATCTGAATTGTTTGACCAGCTTATTCTGCACATAAATTGTTTTTTGTCGTGTGGTTCAGTGTATATGTATATTTATCATTGGACTGTCGACAACTGCCAATGTACAGGTATGTCTGAGGCCTCAAACTATAACGAGGACCAAACATAAATCTACATAACAGCATGAAGCTCGAAGCGTCTCAACGTCACTACTCATTCCAGTAACTCGTATAAGATTTTATTCTGCAGATTTAAGTATACACTTGTGTCGGTGTTTACTCAGACTACAGCTGTTCCGCCGCCTGCATTCGCGTGGCGTTGGAATCTGGATATAATATACAAGTGTACAACTCGTTGGCTATCACCCTGCAACTTAACATTAGTATTACGATCGTAAAAATACAATTAATATGACATTAAATAATCGATAACCGCAGGACTAAAGGCGGACCGACGGACCGACGGACAGATAAATTTTATTAGCTATTCGAGTTCTCGAACATGACGATAAGCAATCAAATGTCGAGAACATAAACATTTTTACTACCTCCTGCCTAATCTACAATTTCGCCTCGATTCGCTGAAGGTATCTCAAAGTAAGGTCTGCCATTCATTATACTGATGTAAAACAAGAGTCCGTCAACCTACGCCATGAACACGTCACGTAAGAAACATTTATTTTTGTGTACACATGCAAATGATCTTTAAGCAATGTAACATTTTTTATTCGATGTGTTTATAAATAAAATACTACATATTTTAAAGTGTCAATAAATCATAACTATTTGTTGAATAAAAATAAACATAAATAATTATCTAGTATGTTTACAAAAAACAAAATTTTAGTCGTTAAAGACTTTTATTAAGATTTATTTAACTTATTCTTATTAAAATAAGATAAATAGAAATATAATGTTTCGTTATTCTTTGAAAGTGTAAAAGGAGAAAAAATGCAAGACATTTTGACGGGTCGGTTTACGTGGTTGGTAGATATTTGTTTTTCCTGCCGAAGGATGTGGGTTCGATACCCACCCAGGAAAGACATTCGTGTGCTTGAACATGTCTGTTTGTCCTGAGACGGAGTGTAATTATCTACATAAGTATGTATTTAAAAAAGAAAAGTAGTATATGTAGTATATCAGTTGTCTGGTTTCCATAGTACGAGCTCCGCTTAGTTTGGGATCGGATGGCCGTGTGTGAATAATGTACCAGTTATTTTTATTGTTATTTAACTTTATAATTTTAGCTATCGGACATTTAATGGCCATCTTTAAAGAACAAAAACATAAAATGCTATTTTATTTTACTAAGCACTAATAAAACATGGGGTATTTAGGTTAACTATCTCAAGTTTAAAGAAATAAATATCACGATGTTTTAACGATTAACTTGGATACATTAATAATAGCATTAGATAGGCCGAAAATCTGTTTGATTTGAAAAACACCATTGTTGATATTTTGTCGGAAAATTACAAGTTTTTTAAGCAACGATAATTTTCGATGGAAAAGAAGTCGCGATGTGTCAAGTGTGAAATAGAATAGTGCGCGAGTCATTGACTGGTTGGTAGTCGCGTAGTCTAGATAATGTAAACACGCCGTCTCCGAAGCTGTAACTCATCCGCCAGGTGTCGGGAATGGCTCTCATACCATTGATTGAATATTTGGATAGTAAATATATCAATTATATCATACTAACGACCTCGCTCTGATGCCGCTCTGACTTTGAAATTTTGCGTCTGATTTAAATAATTGTAGATACGTTATCTTGGCGTCTTTAGAAAATAATTTCAAAGTTTCTTAACTATATACTTATAGTAGATTTAGATATGTATGTGTTCTTTAAGCCGTTTTAATTGGCACGAAAAACAAATCAAGAGTACACGAAGTCACTTACACGAGCGGACTTTAAATGTTATAATATATTGATTTGTCTTTAAATATTAAATGTCTTTTTTGAATTGAATCAAAAAGCAAATATAAGTTTAATATTATTTTTATGATATATAAATATCATATATTAACGAATATTCGAAATTCTACTTAATAATAATTTTTAATTAAAATCTACTTATAATTTTACCGATACAGTTATTAGAACGAATTACTTGATTCTTTTAACATCTTGGTCGCGATATTTGAGGTTCAAGTTCCGCTGAGGTGAAAACGATATGATTTTTAACTTTGCATGACCACCACTAAGAAAAAAACTAGCGATTTGTGCTTCGAAATGCAAGTTTAAACTGTTTTTGATAAGCGTTGTACACTAAGCGTTGTACATATAGATTGTTAGATATTTATATTTTATATTGAAATATTTAGTAAGTACGACGGACAAACACAATTAACCAGGGCGGTAATACCTAGTGGTTAATGTAGCGCAGAGAGCAATTTGCTTTAATAAACGTTAAATAGAGTAGTGTATGAGCTAGGCGTGATATTATTAGTAACACCTTCCTTTTATGGCTATGGTATGTTTGTACGTGTTCAAACAATAACTTAAACCATCGCATTGTTACAGATAACAGCTTCCTTTTACGCTTAATGTAACAAGACACAAATTATACACTCATACACAGTGCTCTGGACTGCAGATAATATAAAAAACATACAGTTTCGTGTGGGTGCGTTGCCCACAACATATCCTAATGTATTTTAAAAATCCATATAAGATTTATTACAACTGCATTGTGTACAGTGCCGGTAATCTAACGACTTTTATGCCACAACCAACACCCAGATATGTGTAAATATGACGAGATGTCATATAAATTAAAATATTTCTTGTATAATATATAAAACTTTCGAAATGCCTACTCAAAAACGCAAAAGAATTAATAAAATTAACAATCAATTAAATTCCCGCCAAAACGCCATCTTTAATTCCATAAAGTGCGCACAGATAATAAAATGCTCGTTGACTCGCTCGCGTGCTTCCACGTTATTAAAACTAAATCAATAAATCACTTTTAGTTGGGATAATTACTTAAATCCATATATATTCGAGTAATACCATCAAAAAGGGCGGTGAACCATTTAACATTAACGAATCATGATTTATGACTACTGGAAGCCATGTTTGTTTTACTTTTTTTCAAATTAGACGATAGAACTATTTATGTCGACACTTTAAAATAACGATATTCATTATTTATTGTTATAATTAAAACAAATGTATCTGACGAACGGGTTTAATAAATAATTGTTATTCGATACATTTTTAAAATTTAATCGATACTTACAATAAATCTTTACTACTACTAAAATTATATACAACGATTTTCAAGTGCTCCCTCGTTTAAACTTGTGTTGATATCAAACAAAAATACCAGGGAAAATATCTTAACATATTTGTAATTAATTAGTCTGACAATATACTTTGGTTGTCTATGATCCCATTTTGACCATAGTTCGTCGAGCTAGTTGAGACAACATGCTTTATAAATATTTAGAATTATGTCTGACTGACGGACAACTTGCTGGTAGTCGTCGCTTCGTTACAATTAGACATTATATTATAATTTTGTTGTTATCCTGCATACCATATAGATTATTACATACAAATTCCCGCCACCTTCGACCCGCGTCATTTGATAATTTGGCATCAGTGAGATATTTATTAACAAAAAAAAAAACTTAAAATTAGGTTCTATCTCATTCCACTTAAAAAATAACAAATAAGCTCGCAAGAAGTTTTAGTTAATTGCCGTATGTAGTAGATACATATATTTTGACAGACATCATTCGCATCACAAATGTAATTAATTATATTACATCTGTATCACATGCGAGCGGTAATTACAGAGTATCGCTGACACGACACTAATCACCGAACCGTTACCGACGTCGCAATTAAACTTGTAATTGGCCATTATTTTTTCCTACTTACAAATCGTTACTATAATGCTTCATAACTGTTTAAACAAATTATCGAATAAAAGAGAACGCTTTTTAAATTCGTTTTATTTTTATTAAATTCCTTATATTCCGGTCTATTCTACAAACGAAATCGACAATCGAGATTATTTTTTATGCATGTTTTGCGATGTCGTATGTATTCATTGTAGAATTATCAATAGAGTACTTTTCAGTGTAAAATGCAAGAGGATATAAAACACATACCAAATGTGGAAAAAACGAGAAGACGTCTTACTTACTTTGACAACGCAATACAGGAGGCTTTTTTCAAGTGGAGGCTCCGTGTCCATTGTACTATAACTAACGCTGTATTTAATACTGAATAACGTTCGTTCGTGAAGGAATCATCAGCGTCAGAGTAACGTCAGTTACATGTTTTAAGATAAAACATTTGTAAGAATTAGTTAGTCGTTGCGATTTATTTTGTTGAAAAAATAACATTTAGGTTAAAATAAAAATTCTACAATTTAATAAACGACGTAATTGTTTTTTTTTTTATTAACTAGTTTTAGTAGTTATTACTCGTAGCGTGTTGTTATATAGTACATACGTTTCTAAATAATTAGGTATTTAATAATATTTAACTTAATGGAATTTTTAAATCGACCTTGTCTATCCTAAGATTAGACGTTCAAACAAACAAATCCTTCAGCGTACTAATGTTAGCGTAGATATCGTAGCGTAGCGTCTATACCTGCACAACATTTAATACAAAAACTATTAAATGTAAGATTTACACTCACTGTTATTCGTATAAATATTTTTTTTAAGTTAATTATGTTTATTATTTTGTTAATCGCTTTTAGTGTGATTGAAATACAATAATTAAAATCATAAATTTAAATCTCTCACAATCTCGTAACGCAATGTGAACCTGCAGCCCGCAATGTCCGTGTTCTCGGCGACTAGATCAGCTGAACACAGAACAGAGAATCGAAGACTACCCCAACGTACCACTTTAACTCAACCACACACAATTCATTTGTCTTATAAATAAATAATGACATTCAGAAAACATTTATGTCAAGTTCCACTCATATACATTAATTGTATCGCAATAAAATTACAAATAAAATGAAATGAAATTAAATGAAAGTTTATACATATGTTTTCTGAGGACCTATTTAAGATTTTAGACGATGTGATGCAACGCTACGAAGAGTTTTGTATTGTTAAGTATTTATGTTTAATTTTGTGCAGTCTATGATTTGTAAGAGCACCAGACCACAATGAGTTTAAAGCACCATATTCTGAACCTGTGGTTAGGCCTATTTGCTTTTGAGGCTTGAATAAAGTATAAGCAAATTTTTTATTATTATTTTTAATATTATTTTATTATTTTAAGGATTAAAAATAAATAAACTTAAGGTTGCTCTGTACACAAAGAAACAACATTTAAAGTTTATTATTCCGTTTTTCCTCGCAATTCCTTATTACTATATAAAACATCAAATCTTTTTTTTAAATGTCATTTCTAAAATTTTATTATTGTCACATGTAAACTACTACACTAAACTTAATGCCAGTCTCAAGGCAAGCTTATCAAACATTAAAGAAATATTACAATTATTTCTTTACATATATATTTGTGATTTTGATTTGACAGGTAAATAGCAAAAGAAATTATGATGATTCAAAATATAAAATTAATTTTTTTTTTAAGTTAATCAATATTTTATTTAAGCTATCATTACGGGACCCTTAGAATAAATAACGTAGCAATAAATAACAACTAAACGATTATTTACAAAGAAAAGAAAGTCTATAACGCGAGGTAGTTCCGATGCCATTTTCAAGACACTCTCGTGCTTATTCTCCGAGTGTATCAGAGTGCGGGATAAAGACGATCGTTTACATAAATATTGTCGGGTTCGTTCTGAATAGTTACAAAGGTTTTTTTTATAGATATTTTAAATACAATCGTTGCGAGTTATATGCAAATAATATCGTTGTTTGTTTGTTTGTCGACGTCAGTTTGAATACATTTTGAATGAAATTTACCAAGAATATGGTAATTTTAAAACTATAAAAAGCTAGATAGAAAGTTAACATCGGCGATGGTCCTTCGCTGTGTCAACTCGCGTGACACGTCACACTTCATATGCACGAATGTCACAGGTTCAACTAACATTCGGGCAGTTTAATGAGTCATTATGAAGCAAGGACCCGAAATGTTAACAATCCTTTGAGTGATAAAAATTCTTTACAGAATCACGTCCGTCCGACTGTTCACCGACTATTCACGGTTGACACACTTCTCCAACAAATAGATCCAGTTGACACAGTTGACGTTAAAATACAAACAGTTCGGGGAAGTTGTGATGTAGCTGTAAGACGTAAGCATTTATTACGTTGTCATTGTAAAATAATGTTGAATTATCATAAATATTTAAAATACATTCATGAAAGTTTTTTTCGATCTTAATACAACATTATTGTAGTATTGTAATTATATAAACGCAATACATCTAGTATTGCGTTTATATATATCATAATAAACTATTGTAACAAAAAAATGTTACTCGACGTAAAATGTATAAAAGTTTATTTCTCGAACGAAACCTCAAGCAAGTACTAGTTAAAGTTTAATCATTCATCACCCATAGAGCTATACTCGGGCTCCCATAGAAGGCACCGGCTGACTCGACTCGACAGTAACTACTTTATTAAACGTTCCAGGGTCAAGGTTATTGGGTTACGGCTAGGGTTGCCACCAGCTTACTGAGTAATAAGTGTGTATCATATCGTAATATTTAAAATATATATTGTGAATTGTGTGATTGTATATTGTTAAAATTAGAAGTTTGAATATTTAATTTGAGTATATTGATATTTTAATATTATCTAATATTTAAAGATGCCTTAAGTCGAGCATTGCTCCCCTTCGAGTAATGTATCTAGTAAGGAAATGACTTCAATATAGCATTGTTTTCTTTATACGTATTCCATAATAATTATAATATACTGACAAACTATCAACCGACACAGGGGCTGGTGCCTCACCTCGCCTTGTTTTTAGGCGTCCTTTCAATTAATTTTAAGATCGACATCAAAAATTAACTTACGATTTAAAAATTTCTTAAATAAAACAAATAAATATTGCCATTAATGTTGAATACAGCAGTAATTATTAAGATATACCATTCTTTATACAAAATTTTGTAATATAAATTGTATAATTTCCTGTTGAATATTACAGTAGATTAACATCCCTACCCTAATCTCCTTACAATCAGCTGTTTATCTCAAGAAGTTATGACACTATAACTCCCACTACAAGAATGCGTTTGTTAGCGGATAAACAACAGAAATATAATTGTTACATGTTTATTGTCGACTTTTTATAAGAACAAGTTTATTGCTTTATTTACGCAAGATTTCCGAGGAAGACTTCAACTAGTCAGTAGCTTTCGAGAAGAGAAGCTTTGTGGCGCCTTGACAAATATTGGGAAAGCATTTTATGTATTTTATTAAGAACACCAAGATTATAAAATGGTCCACTAAATGTGAATTGGTCGGCTGTGCGTTTTGAAAGTATGAGTGGCGCGGGATACTTGTTGTAGGTATGTGTACAGGCACAGATCTCTCACTCAGGTCTCACGGTCTAAAGAAACGGCAATCCAACCAACGACTTTATGTTCTTTCGAAGGGCGAAAACTCCGATGTTTCAATGTACCTAATCTTAATAACTTCTTATTGCTCCTTCCTTCGAACTTAGATCTGCAGCCTTACAAGCTAGCCGCTAGACTCAGAAGGTGGTCTATATAGAAATAAAACTCGAGACGACACATTCACATTATATCTAAGAACTTATGTTAATTTTATTAAATTCATCAGAAATATTATATTTTTGATGCTTGGTTTTAGGAACCACACGAGTGACGTTATACATAATGAATCCGTCTACCACATGTTTAAATATATTTGAAGATTTTTTTACACAATATATTAATAATGGCGGTTTAATCTATTTGTGTAAACATTCAACAACGAGGGCTACACGCTCACGCTGTACACTTGTGCATACTCGTATTTTATCCAAAGATGTTTTATATATTTTGTAACATTAATCACCAAAGTTACTTTAAATCTTATAAGATATAAATGTTATTAACATTACATTTATTTATAATTTTAAAGTCATTAATTATTACTTTAGCGAAACAGTTTTAAACAAGTGAGATAATAAATTAAACAACAAATTTCATTCAACTTAAACATTCTTATACTATCGAAAAATTAAAGACAATAAGTGCGTCAGTAGAAATAGTTTATATGTACTTATGCATGGTATGTATTCCATGTATTAACTAAATAAATCAACTAATGTTGGCGCCAAATTAAGCTTCTAGGAATTTCTACTCGCTCCGAGATACAAACCGCGACGTCTTTATTAATGGATACATTTTCAATATGTGTACACGTTAAATTTCAGATGTTGAGAAACTATTTTTAACTTCTGTTAGCAATTGTTTTATATCAGCAAAGAGCGTTTAAGCTGTGTAGTAGCAAATACCCAGGAGTATCGTGGTGTGTGGTGCATGTGGTCACCGCTGTCCACATTGCGCCGTAAGATGTATCCATCATTATTATTGTCAGTGCGTCGACAACCCTAAAATCTAGTTGTTAAATCCCTAGTGCCTGTAACTACACTGTGGCCAGTGTATTCTGAGTTGATATTTGGTAGAATAGTTGATGTGTGTGTGTTGTTGTGTGACACCACCCTACCGCCTTTTCATCGTGTCGATGTGTTATGTTTGACACACCAAGCACGTTACGATCCTGGTATCATTTCCACATTAAGTTAGAATTTTACAAACAAATAATTGAATTTTAAAATCTTTAATCTCCAAAGTCTTTAGAAATCAATCAAATAGCATTTCTAAAATAAAAACATAAGCGTCGACAGATGATATAGATATTATGAGAATTACAACTTGTTACGCGTATCTGTGATCGTCCGCTACCAGCCAGCGACCAGCGACCAGCCGTCAGCGAACCGCCCACGCACGAGCGCACGCTGAGATCGAGCAACACCCGGAGACGGCTTACTGCCATTTGAGTTTTAATATTTAGTTACTTACTGTTGCGCTTAATTACAAAAAATACAAATTTTACAGAAGATGAGATGTGATTTTTATTTTAACGTAGAAAATAAGTTTTACACAAAGGCGGCCTTACAGACAACCTCGAATGTATCGAGATGAAAATGACAGATAACGGTGGTGCAAATATTATATAAGACCGGATGTAGCGTGTTAATAAAAGCACAATATTCATTCAAAGAGACTTTCCGTGACCATCCCACCCCACCGACCAACTTATGACGCGCGTAACGTGATAAATGATAACATATGTACTAACAAAAAGTCTTGCCCTTAAAAGTAGCTTAAAGCATAGCGTTCAAATAAAAGTGATGCCAAAATGATATGACATCAAAATAATAAAAGCGTTCGAAGATTCTTATTAATTCAATATTTCAATAAAACTTCTGTATTCATTAGTGGAATAATAATATAATAGTTAAATAAATTACCGCCTTCGTACTTGTTTATACACTTATTCTGATTCTTTAACTCGACGGCGAATTTATTTGCGTAAATAGAATAATTTAATAAAAACTTAAAGTTTAATTGTGTTAAGCTGACATATTTTACGTTAACACGAACGACAGGATTGATTATCTGTTAACACTTCACCTCGACGCTGCGCCAAGAATATCCATCAGAATAATAGCGGCCTCAGGTGAAACTCTTTGACACTTGAAACCTGGGAACGAATTAATTGCATTTGATCTACGATTACTCCGAAGCTTTCGAGCCGAACTAGTATCCACAGCAATTACAAGACGGCTATTGGGAATTATAGGAAACGACATCAGCGAGCACGAACTTGAATATTCATTCATTTCATATTCGTGCCGTAGTTTATAACATTAAATTATGTAGTATATATAGCATTTAAAGCTTAGCATTTAGTTTAACTAAGTATATATAAAGACATGTCTTTATATATACTAAGAAAAGTTTAACTAAGTTTAAAAAAAGTTTAAAGTTTAACTAAGTATATATAAAGACATGTCTTTATATATACTTAGTTAAACTTTCTTATACTATCGAAATCATATATATATAATCATGAATCAATTGTCGTTGTTGTTGTCGTAAATATATCATCAATATACACAAACTTTCATAGAAGCCGTAAACATTATCCTAAAAACGGACCTGCAGCCATCAGTGTCCTTTCTTAGCCTGAGTTTTCCATCACTATGTATACGTTTACCTAAGTTCATGATATGTATACGTTTCGTTATACAGTTGTCTATCTCAATTAACATCACGACTTGTCTGTTGCTCTTAAAAGCCCCCGTACATGTTTACATTATATTAATTGTTAAATGATATGTCCCTTTGCAATTTGTATTTGCATCACTCATCTGGAAGTGTCAGATAATGTAAGTATTTATTAAAAAATAAATCATGCAATTATTTCCTATTAATGACGCAAATGATTACCATTCCAGAGACATTTCTAAGTATCCGTGTTATGTTGAATTCAACGGAACTGTCGCATTAAACGATACACACACCGATCGACCGACTCGTTTAATAATACATATTAGTTTTCTATTGCTGTGTATGAATCTTACTGATATTTTATAGCTGGATATTCATGGATGTCATTTTCATTGTTATGGAAGTATTTATAATATTGACCATATTAACTGAACGGATTACTGTAATTTCTTGTTTTTGAATTCAAAATATAAATTCAACTTTGTTTAAAAGTATCCATTAAATTAACTTTTTTTAAGTAACATTTTAATTAATTAAACTCAGTCAATAAATTTTGATTCCATGTTGAATGAATGCAGTCACGCGCTTACCGAATGCCTTCAAATCCTTCGCAAAAAAACAGTAGATATGTAACTACGACTAACTGTAAAAAGGAAAAACTTTTCTTTTCTAAAAATGGAAAAAAGTGAAAATAGGTTAAACTAATGCGTCAATAACTCTAGATTATCTGTGCAAGCAGATAAGGTGATGGATGCGCGTGCGCTGATGTGTGTCGTGCGTGATCGATATGCTAATATTCGTGCCAAGAAACTTTAAATATGTGAGAAAATAAATGACTTACTTAACAATTTTTTTCCTAAATAACATAATTTTGAAGCGAGCTACTCATTATTACTAAAATAAATGTATAAATTTTTACTACTGATTAGTATGTAGATATGTATAATGTGTGTTAGTATTAGAAGAACATGTAAATTAATATATTCTAGAGCAGTATTTAAAGTTAGTATTGAAACAATATAACAACATTCAAAATAACTAATATTATCCTAAAACACTACAAATTTCTCAAACAAACAATGCGTTTCCCGCCATCCCAGCTGTCAAAACGGCTGCCATTACCGGCTGCCATATTTGGCGTGTTTCGACGTGCCGCGACCACAATGCGTGGAAATTAGCAGATGGCCGCCGTAAATTAAATTACGCGTTCATGTGTCTAAAACGTTTACCAAAACGAGTAGAATTTAAAAGTATTTACTAGAAAATAAGGTACGTTAAACGCATTATGTCGATACTTAAGACTTTGTAAAACTTTAAGTGCATGCTTGCGGTTAATGTTTGTTATGATTTTTAATATCTACGGCGACACAAGGAATAGACCGAGATGATGAAGAATAGGTTGGCGGGTGAATTACATTTATTATTAATTTAATGATAATTCTATAAATAAATACAACTATATTTAAAAAGCAACTGAAACGGAGTTTTACTTGAGCTTAGGTGTCATTTAGTTGTTTTAAGTCAATGCCTTGACGCTACGATTAGGCCTCGATATCGTCGACCGAAGGAGAGGAAAAATACAAAATAATAAATAATTCTAATTCATTCACACCTCGGGCCGTTGCTCAAATATTCGATTATTTTCAACAGTCAAAATATATTTACATTACACTTGCTATTGTACACGCGAACCATTCTCAGTCTTATACAAATATCATAGGGTTCTGTTCTGGCTGTCGATGTGACCACCCAAGCCGCTAGTGGCAAAGTTTGCACCTAAATGATAACACCGGAGACGCTGATAAGCGTTATCACTTAACACAATTCTGACGGATTTCGCACGGACCACGTGGGTTAGCGCCAAAATTACACTATTTTTGGCCACTCACTAGGAACCACTAATCAGTAGGTTTTGTAAGTAAACTTAGTTAGCCTGCAATTATGTATTTATCATGAATTGACTAACGAAAGTATTTAACAACCAATAAATATGTTATTAAAAGATATCTAAAAAAAATGGCATATAAAACTTAAAAAAAGTCGTATACAGTCACAACTTGGTCACAATTTTGATATTTCTTCTTTACATATTATTCCCACATAAATTTTACCGGTTGTCTATGATGCGTGGTTAATTATAATGTCATCCAGCTGTCACAGAGTATACGACACACAGATAATAAAATACAATTTTATTATGGCATCAGTGTGGACGGAATGCTCTCTCACGCTTAGCCGCTACGAGTAATAAGACTACATACCAGTATGTATTTAACAATAGTTTTTTCTCATCTCAAGTTTTGCGAAACTTAAACAAAAGAACATGAGAATGACAATCTATTCCCAAAGTAGATATTTAAAATTTTAATATTAATAGTTTAATTGTCATGCCATATAGAATATATAATATGGTAGAATTTGTAAATGTCCGAAATAATTTCATTTATAACATTATTTTTTAACAAATAAATAAATAATAAATCATTATTAATTTAACAAATAAAGCGAGCCGAATTAAGTTATTGTAGATGTTTTTTTACATACAATGTTCTATGTATTCAGAAATATAATAATAATATACTATATATTTTTATATTTCAAACTTCAGAAGAAATTCCCAAAACATAAATATTTAGTAAAACACAGAGTGTTTGTAACCTTTAGTCAACTTCAGATTCGTTTTGTAAGATCAAACTGAGAGCGTTACTTGAAATGTCATTGGTTAAGCTTCGTGTGGCGTCATAACTAGTATTGAAGACTTTGCGCGTGTGAACTTTATGCTCGACTCTATTGGTGTATGTTTTAGAATTTCAATGACTAACTAATGAATGCATTCCCTAAATCAGCATACAGAGTGCCGGACCACACGGAGGCCCCGCAGCCAGCCATTACAAGTTAAATCATTTCCGTCAGTATTGCATTACACACATTATTAACTATTTCGAAATATAATAAGATATGTCTTTGGAAATAAACGGGAGGGTTCATCCAAGTTGAAGAAAGTATTTTTATGCACATTTATGACTTATCATTGAACTGACTGACCGATGCTTGGGTAGTCGACCATCATGCTCGTAATCGCGATCGTTTGAAAATTTACCGCAGTCCAGATTGTATGTTCTGAAACAGGACTATTTGTTTATTTTCGAAGACGAATAGTTCAACTGTCAGTGTCCGATATATTCAACAAACGCTTTAGTAGCTGGAACTTGATATAGTATACAAGATCCGTGACTTAGTATAGTATACAAGAGTATTTGAGCTACGCAATGATGGTACTGTCACTTGATAGTACTACAAGATTAGCGCGAATTTCTCATATTTAGACCATCTCAATTGTTTAAAGTTAGAGCGATTAGCTTTAAACTATTACCGAGAAATAGTTTAGCCGCCATATTGGATTTCATTATTAAGTGGCAATTTTGCCTTTGTAAACTATATCAACTGACCTCTTAAACAAAGACTATTACATTTCTTGTTAGATATTTTATTTGTAATTTAACAAAGAATTTAAAAAATAATAATAATAATACGTTTAGTTTAATATGATTTTTCATATACACAAGTAACGCGTTGTGATACAAAGTATTTTAGGATAACAATAGTACCTACTGTTATAAATCAAAATTAATTGGACTAACATTTAAATAAAAATCAACATCAAACATTACACGATTATAATTGGACGATAAAAACGTCGAATCAAGAATAGTTGCCGATCTGTCATTAGCTTTACCGGTTTTTTAATGACATAATAAAGGACATAATCATGAATTAATTGAGCTACTTCTGAAAATCTCTAACCGACTTCGGCAGTATCTTTCACGTGGGACATTGCACAGAACAAATGGACTACCTTCTTTTTTATTTTATTATTAACGGGAAACTTGCAATAGAATGATGATTACTACTAATTAAAGACTTTATTCTTACTAATAAAAATGGCGACTAAATAATATTAAAAGTGGTTATTAAAACTTCGCTCTTGATAGCGGGTCAAAAACGCATAATAATAAAAATAATTTAAGATAAAAATAAATAAAAAATAATAATGTCGAAACTACAATTAATGTCAAAATGCTATTAAAACATACTCGTAATATTAAATAATGAACTATTCAACATTCTTATCTTATGAAGACTACAAAAACGAACAAAGCAGGACTAGAATCGATTACAGGAATGATTACAAATGATTTCATGTGTTTAATTATTTTGTCCTGTAGGGACAGAATTCTGAATCAAGGAGACGAATTTAATAAAGATCGGTTAAGGCGAAAAAGCTGTTATCCTGTTTATTCACTCTCTCAAATTTAGTATCATATTTAAATCTATATACATATATAAAAGGCTAATACGTTGTTACATAGTATAACTCGGTTTTTTATTATAGAATGGGAAGGCGGACGAGCATATGGGCCACCTGATGGTAAGTGGTCACCAACGCCCATAGGCATTGTAAGAAATGTTAACAATCGCTTACATCACCAATGCGCCACCAACCTTGGGAACTAAGATGTTATGTCCTTGTACCTTGTACCTGTAATTACACTGACTCACTCACCCTTCAAATCGGAACACAGCAATATCAAGTACTGCTGTTTTGCGGTAGAATATCTGATGAGTGGGTGGTGTCCACCCAGCCAAGATTGCACAAAGCTACCAGCACCAGTAAAACTACTCACTACTCACTTATTAAGTTAAAAAAATATGCAAGGTTTCCAAACGTTCTAGTCGATCACCTGATGGTACACTGACCACCTGGTTCACAAATTGGTCACACTAGTACATTAATATTCACGTCAAGTCATTAGCGAGTCAATAATTTGTGTATAACAGCTGTAATCATATGACATATACATAAACGAAGTATCTATCTTAATAATATGAGCGACAAGAGGTTTGTATAATACCAAATGATGTTTTGGACTCCGAGAAGTGTTGAGGTTAGAGATCATTTATTTACTTAAGGACACAGTTGACACATAATGAGATTACAATAACATTTTCATATAAAGATTACAATCATAAACAGTAGCGTCCGAAAAACTAAACTAAATGAGCAAAAAATAGCTTCTATATAATTTTTGAGTTTACGTTTAAACTTTGAGGACGTTAGTAACTTGCATTAGTTATATCTTTAGGTAAGCTTACAGAGGTGTGCTTCCTCAAATTTAATTGTTTTAATTCCATATTTAGTTCCAGACACATAAATCAAGTTTGTATTTGTTCCTTGCATTGTATTTATGTGATTTTGGAGTTATAATTGTAAAAATTAATGGTATTAATGGTACGACTGGATAGGATAGCACAAGTAGCACACACTCGTCTGTTATCATCCCTCCTAAACACAACTTATATTGCTGTATTCTGGTTCAAATGGCGACAGTCAGTGTAATTACAGGCACATAGACGGTTGGAAGTAATCCTTACACAGCTAATATTTATGGGCGTGAGCTACCCACCGTCATCAAATTTTTTTTTAAATCTACGTTTCGTTCATAAATAAAGATAAGAGCTGGATGTGTTCTTCTCTTTCATTTCCCGGTCGGTGCAAGATCTCGGTTACAAGGAAACCGTAGCTCGTTGGTATTTCATAGAAACAACCAGTTTATATAAATAAGTTCATTTTTTCCGCGACTAATTGGTAGAGTTTCCAACTATTTGAAATTTTAAACAAGAGCGACTAATGATCGTCTAACGAAGGCTGGACCGGTTGGGAACAGATTTCTATCGGTTAATTTATTTTTTATATATATTATGTTGCGTGGATCATATTCGCTCCAACTGCACACTGCAGAGTAACACGCAGTTAAAGATTACTCTTACTTCAAATATTATTTTAATTTTGTAGTTATAAACTCGATCGAGTGTATGATCGTGTCGAGATGTAGACAGACGTAGCCAGAACCGAATTATAACATTTATAATTACAGCAGTTTTGTTAAACACATTTAAATATCTGAAACGCTTTTAAAAATCGGATAAATTAATTTTACGTTGAACTGAATTTTCATTGGTCGATGGCACCCGATGACGCAATAGGCGCGGCAGATAAATAAGTCTTAATTCGATCAACATTTCAGAATCTAGAGTACAGTAACCAAATTATCTAGACTATTGAAATGACAACTCAAAATAAATTGCTGGCTCGGTCTTGTGGTATTGTCATTTCACAAGATTTTATAAAAACCTAACTGAATATTAACTTATACTGGCCCAGTGGTTAGAAAACCTGAATCTTAACCGATGATCGTAGGTTCAAACCCGGGCAAGCACGAAAAAGAGGAAGCAAGAAGGAAAACATCCGGAGGAAACCTGCATGTGAGTAATTTAATTGAAACTCTGTGTGAATGAAACTCTCCACATGTGTATTCCACCAACCTGCATTGGAGCAGCGTTTTTTTTTTTTTTATAGAATAGGAAGGTGGACGAGCATATGGGCCACCTGATGGTAAGTGGTCACCAAACGCCCTTAGACATTGGCATTCTAAGAAATGTCAACCATCGCTTATAGCCAATGCGCCACCAACCTTGGGAACTAAGATTTTATGTCCCTTGTGCCTGTAATTACACTGGCTCACTCACCCTTCAAACCGGAACACAACAATATCAAGTATTGCTGTTTTGCGGTAGAATATCTGATGAGTGGGTGGTACCTACCCAGACGAGCTTGCACAAAGCCCTACCACCAGTGAAGCGTGGTGGAATAAGGTCTAAACCTTCTCCTCAAAAAAGGAGAGCCTTAGCCAAGCAGTGGGACATTAACAGGCTGTTACTTTTTAATTTTAGAACGACAAAACTCCTCAATGTGACTTTCGTTTTCAGATATTAGTTTATTATTTTTCTGTGCAACATAGTCGGTTAATAATTAGGAAATACTAAGTATTTATGTTGATATATTTATGTAATGAAATGAATTTGATTAAGGCAAAACTATGAAAGCTTATGAACGGAGTATATCTTATAACTTATATATATATATTTTTTTAAGAAAATCTTTAGTGAAAATCAAGAAAAATTCCGTAGAGCAAGATCAATTTCAAAATGGGTCCGTACAGAGAGACAAACAGGTACTAAAGTGCACTGTACTTTATATACATATATAATTACATTATTTATTATCGTTTCTATGAATAGCAAAGTATATTTTCAAGGTTTAATATTAAACAATTAGTGTTTAACCGTAATACGAAGGTAGAAACGGTTGAATGTACACTCGAGTCAGTATATTGTACTGCTTGTTATTGTGAGATAATTTATTCTAGTTTGGTGTCAAGGCGGTCTGACGATACGGAGCATTAGTTTATCTAACTTATTATATTCTAATGGGTACGACGCACGCACACGCGACTGCGGCCGCGGTTGTCACACCTTTGCTCGTAAAAACGGATACGCTAAGTTTTAGTGAGATCGTCGATCCATTTGACTTTTCAGCCATTTCAGCCATTTCAGCCATTTCAGCACGCAGAAATGATTCTTTTTTATTGATCTGTTTATTAGACAATTGAATAGACACGTATTTATTGCTAAATTCAATCAATTATAATTGTAGTAATAAATACTTTAAATAATACTTAGTCATTATCCTTCCTAATGAGTCATGCCAGCAGATCTGCCCAGTCTACCTGGGTTATAAGTTAACGTGATTGATTGATGATATTTGAGCACCAGGTCGCTGGGATCAGGGTGACGTCGTCAGTGCCGTCATGTGGTCGTTTCCTGCTACACTACATTAATGTTATATTGTTACTCATTTTACATATTACATACGGGTCGCGACCGTGATCATTACATTTTATTAGTGGCGAAATAATTAATAAATGTCCGCGGTTAGGACTCCTATATTGTATTAAATGGATAACAAACATCGCCAAAGTTTAAAGTGCAGTGTTGTTATGCGTTGTGTCGCATATCTTAAGTTACGTACAAAATGCTTAAATAAAACTTTCGTTTTTGGAAGATTGAAATATTATATTACTAAATTAAATTAATGCCGACGTTTCATGTTTACAAGTCAAATGTCAAATACTTTAAAAATTAAATAAACGTTGAAGTTATGAATAATGGTAAAAAGCGGTAGCGGTGATATGGTAGCCCGGACCGGAAAAGCGTAACAAAGAAATACCACTTTCACCGAAACAATGGCGGCCGACAATGCTCCAATAACGCCTACAAATAGGACATTTCCACTGATTTCGGTTTCCCCCCTACTCGACTATTGGTTACTATAATACGCACTATACAATACTATAATCGTTAAACAAAACCATTTTTGAGCCATAGAATATTGTTGAGAATATCAACTCGATTGAACGTTGAATATTTCAGTAATATTCTATCAAATAAAAATATTAATAGATAATTTTAAAAAATAAAACGATAAAAAGATACATTAAAATTATTTCTTGACTTGAAGAGGTTACACTTGATTCATGCTTTTATGAAAGGGTTAAGTACTCGTTAAAACAGTTACAGATTAAGATACTTAAGAATGGATTGCGTAATGCGAATTATTAAACGACTCATTACGGTAACAATACACTGGATATAACAACAACAAGATAAATTAAAAATATAATATTAAAACATTGAGTACGTAATAGTGTCGAGCGGGGGATAGACCGTAATTTGAATACACGTGCCTTCACATTATGTGTCCACGTTAATGGAGCGTTTACACACGAGTACTGCCGACTGTGCGCGACGACGACGATGACGACGACGACGACGACGACGACGACGACGACGACGACGACGACGACGACGACGACGAAGGAAACCGGGTTGACTGTTACTCGTGTTTGATGTGCATTTTATTACATTATTAATTATTTAATATAATTCACAGCGACAGGTACCAAGGACGTTTATATTAAAATTGGCCTGTGATTTTTAACTGATCAATACCTACCTAAATATAAAACCCTTTAATACATTATTTTTCTCTTGTAAATCGCGTCAGAAAAGGACATGGTTAGCTATTCGTTAGGAGTAGAATTTTTATCGTTTTGGTTGTCTGGGAGATGTGTTACCCTCCTGGGTATGAAATAGTTTGACCAACAAAACTTAAAAAACAACTATTATATAAAACGTAACATAATAAATAAGATCGTTGCATTAGTCTTTTTAAAAGTAATACACCAATTTTGATAAATCATTTAGACACGATGATGATTTGTGTGGCAAAGTGCACCTCATCGCAAAACCACTGGTGCAGCTCCACTCTTTTAAGGCGAAGTCGCAATAAGCCGCTAGTTTAAAATAATTGGTTCCAAACCAAAATAGCATCAGGACGTACTGCTTTTTATACGAGCGTTTCTTCTGCGATGTTTTACAAATGAACTCGTCAACTGTCAACGACCCGCCGAGGTATATTGATATTCCAATTAGTTTTTTTACCACGACCATAAATACAGGATAAATATGTCTATTTGAGGAGTCCCCAATTTATAAAAGGATCGGATGGTTTCAGTTCTTTTGAATTTATTAACATATAATAATAATAAACTGTGAATTGAGCACAACATAAAATTTCCATTTTAAGGAAATGCGATTGTTTTTCTTCTCTCGTAGAAATCTTTGGAAGACAAAATAAATTCATAGAATGGTTTCATTTCAAAGAATTTCAGTTCGTAAAGAGGAATAAAAATATAATACTATGAACAATTAGCTTCACCTACCACAATAATACTGATTAGTATTATGTATGTAACAATAAAAATTGATTATAAAATTCTGATTCTGAATGCCACAACGATAACCTTTTAGAACATAACAAGGATATCATTGAAATATATTATAAATTTTCAAAAATAAAATACAATATAAAATATTATTGTAATAGATATTTTAAGTATTTTTTTCTCTATTTTTCTGTTACTTAAAAATAACCTGAGTAAAACTGAGTTAACTTTTGAATGCAATGTGTCCTTCGCTCAATCCGCAGTCCGCGGTCCGCGCGAGTCGCGGGATGTAATCGTGTACAACAAAACCGTCGTGTAATGAAGCAGGCGTTTACAATACAATAACGCAGAACTAGATCTGGGTATAAATCATCGTTAAGTCACTTATAGTTCGCTTACATCGCGGCTACCGACTGCCGTGAAAATCGGATAGCATTACTCGCATTACGAGCGGCGCGCGACGACAGCGCGCATCTACGGATATATCGCCTCTGCGGGCCTTCGATTGAGAAGTTAAATATATTTAATAGTCGTAAGGCGCAGCACACAACTGCGTCTTTATTGAGTATCCACAGGTGTATATGTACAAATTATAACCTACATAAGAAAGAATTCTTTCACGCATTATTTTTTTTATTAAGTTAAAAGTTTTACAGTAAATGGCTTGAAGGTTTATAAAACAATTATAAAGTGTGACGTGCCAACTCTCATCGCAGATATATAATACAATAGTTATAAGCGTTAATTACTAATGCGTTTGCTAGGGATGCAGTTTAAGTAAAATTGTAAAAATCGAACATTCTTGTATTTAAGATATATGCCCGTATCATGAAATGGATTAGTCTCATTGTAGTCGTAAATCTGTTATCAGTGAAGTATAGCCTTCTTAATTACAAATGCGTTATGTTTTCAACCCGAGCGAGTTTCTCACGGCTGTGGGGTGTAACGCGATCTTCGCAATGTTTTATGTGGAACGACCTCGGCGACACCTCGCCCATAGCCAATACTTCGCCCATAAACCGTGGTGAGTGAAGTGTGACTCATCAATAATCACAACACCGATGCTTATCCTACTCTCCCGTGATCGCTGTCGGCGCGTCGTGATAGATGCCAACAAAATACTTTTATAAGTTTGAACTGAATATTATATGGAAATAGATTAACTACCGAGTTTCTTATCGAGTCTTCTCGGAGGAATCTAACTCTGAACCGCTGGGTAGCCTTACATTAAACGTTCAAAGTTCTTTCGAATAAAGCTTACATTATTTTTTATTTGAAATCTTAACTTATATAAACTTAAGCTTTAATAAATAATTGGCCAAAGGACATATTACCACGGCGTTCGTTGAAAAATTAAAGATATACGAAGCTGTTCACCAGCCTTTAGCTGATGTCACCAATACTTGCAGATAGTGGGACCACGATTGGTACTTAGATCTGGATTAAAATGCACTTACGTTAGCCTTGAAATCATAACAATAAGGAATCAATTAAGAAAAAAATAAGCAAAAATCAAAATAAACAGTGTTAAAATCTTAACGATAAGGGTTTATTTATTAGTAGATAAAAAAGTCTGTACTAAACCAAAGGGACAAAAAACAATCCGATTGTTTTCCCATGCTTTATATTATAAAAGTAAGCTGGGAATATAACGCGAACATTTTAAAGTTCGGGAACCCATTCATAATATATCTCAAGCGAATATAAAAAGACCGATTTTAAGAACAATACTGTTCGTAATGTAAATCTCTTGTATTGTTGTCATTACTGCGGGTATTTGATTCGTAACATTGAAGCAATCATCGATACAACATAAGGAGTGTATAATTAGCATGCGTTGATCTTCTTATGAATCCAATGACACACGATTGCACATCATCTTGTTTAAGAAGTTTAGGTTCTCAGTAATGAGAAAACATACCTACACGAAACTGCTACACCAATACGTAATCCTAATCGTCCATAAATCATTTTAAAAGAGGATTAAATCCCACACACGCGGGTGGAAGAAGCGCGTGGTGTAACGATACACTTATGTTTAAAGAAATTCAATTTTCAAGGTTGTATTCCGGAGATTACATGACTTCTTTAATGAGGGCCGTACCACGAGTTTGCGAATCGTTTCCGAATTCATGTGATTAGTAGTTTTTGTGGCGCCCTGACTTCGCATGTTTAGGAAAATCATCATAATAAGAATCTACCTGTTTTTATAAATATTACAGTATAAACGTTTATTATAATCATTTTTGTTTCTTTGACGTACCATATGTATGTACCAAAATAGTTTAAGTAAATATACTATTTTAAGTCTTCTTTTAACTTATATTAGTAATTTGAGTTATAACATAGAACTTGTAGGTCACAACTCACAAATCACACTGAGATATCTTACGACTCTGTAAAAATAAGTTTTGCTATAAAAATATCCTTATATTTTTTCTCTTGCCACTCTCTGTTGAAACTACTTTATTTATTACTAACTTATTACAATAACATTATCAAAAGAACAATTGAAGTTTATGATTGGAAATTAATTCATACACACGACCATTTGCCCTATAGTGACGACATACATACAAAATCAAACCAAACATACTTTATTTAAGTACGCTCTCAGGAAAACTATTGAATCGTCAAATTAAGGACAAATACAAGTTTCAATAAAATGTACTACTAACCGCTTCGGTATATAGGGATGAACCGGCAAGAAATACGTATGCACGTATACACGTATGGCAATAAATACGTACATATGTACATAGCGTGCTTAACTTATATGAAGAGAAATGTCGCTCAATCAATTCAGAAATTAAGATCTAATCTTTCAAAACCAATAGTAGGGGCAGAATCATTTTTTGTGGAGCAATTTGGCGGTACATCATTTTCGGTTAGCGAGCTGCGCCCGCGCACCCGACCGACCAGTTTGCGCGTGTCGATGCACCTGTGTTAATAGGCCGCAAAGATTAATTATTAATACAGACGTGACATTCAGTCATAGGGTCATTTAGTTAAGGATAATCCTATAAATTCCTGAACTCATTTTGATTTCACTCATTATAATTTACAAGTACTATATATACGAGTACATTCAGTCTTATAATATTATATAAATGTCCGAATTCGACGCGTTTACTGGTCATTACGAAGATCAGAAAAATCTAATTTTGAAACTGATTAATATTTCAACATAATTATTTTTAATGGACTACAAATATATAATAATATGTTTTGTCAAGTTTTAGCTTCGGTCGGTCGGCTTCGGCTTTAATTATTAGTTGGACATTTTCTTTTTGTTTTTTTTTATTTTTTATTTTTGAAATTGCGGTTTTTTTTAAAAAAGAGCGTTAGCACAACAACAACAACAATTATGTGATATTTTAATTTTAAATAGTTTCTCGTTGTAATTATTCGAATTCTTAGTTGTCTTTTTTATCGTATTGGTAAGTATTTTAAGTAAATTTATAAGTTGGTTAACCTGTTAATCGAAGTAGTGTCGTTTATTCGCCAAACATTTAAAGAAAAGTAACATTTAAAGCAATAATACTCATTAAGCTTTTAAAAATAAATAATGCGCTCGACGCGCTGAACGCTGGCGACACCGCGCGACATATTTTATCAATTTTATTTGTTTTTCAATAGATACTTGCGGTTTTGGAACTTTGCCTAATATAGAGTAGCTACATTTTATTCGTATTTTTAAATTTAACTTTTGTAAATAAGTTTCTGAGTTTTTACACTATTAAGCCTTATAGTCTGTTGTTGTAAATCTTGTCCAAATGCCGTTTGCGCTAATGGGTATTAGTTTAACTATTAATATTTTTCTAAATTTTACAGTGCATGTCATTAATTTTAATTATAGTTTAGTTTAATAAGCCCCTCAATATTTCAAGTGGGCATAGCCTCTTGCCTCCGAAAAAGAAGTTTTGTACATGAAAACTCGTTAGTGCGTGGTCGTATTGTAACCTGCGATCTTAGATTGTGATCCATGTTTTCTAACCACTAAGCCATATCACCTCATTTTAATCGAACTATAATATGTGTTCTAGTAGTTAGTCGATAACTTAGTTTATTTTATTTTTATTACAAAGGCAAATGGCCCACAAGATGGTAAGTGGTCACCATTATCACTAATCATTGTGAGAAATATGTGGTCCTTATTTTCCTACCTACATCGCCAATGTCCGAGTCGCCACCGTCCACTTTAACATAATGTAATATCCCGCGTGTGCGCCGCGCGCCCCGTTCACAATACTAAGTGTTGCTATAACCGGTGAGTGGAGGACGGCACGCACCCCGACAGACCTGCACATAACCCAACCACTGTCACAAGGTTTCATAATCAGCTACATATTGTGAGCTCGATGGTCATGATCACACCTGGCGTGTGATCTTGACCTTCAATCTTTGAAAAAGACAGGAAACAAATTCCTATCCTCGTCTGTCTGTTGGTGTATAAATAATCGTCGACTAGTTAGACTCCATACGAGGATGTACATCGACGTTAAGAACTATTAAATTTTACAATTCACTTCTATATAAAATACTGGTGGTAGAGCTTTGAGCTCGTCTGGGTAGGTACCACCCACTCATCAGATATTCTACCGCAAAACAGCAGTACTTGTTATTGTTGTGTTCCGGTTTGAAGGGTGAGTGAGCCAGTGTAATTACAGGCACAAGGGACATAAAATCTTAGTTCCCAAGGTTGGTGGCGCATTGGCTGTATAAGCGATGGTTGACATTTCTTACAATGCCAATATCTAAGGGCGTTTGGTGACCACTTCCCATCAGGTGGCCCATATGCTCGTCCGCCTTCCTATTCTATAAAAAAAAATACAAAGCTTACATTTGTATTTAAAGCCGATCCTATCCGTTTACACTTCAATACAAAGTCACATTTCATAAAAGAAATCATTCATAAAACAAAACATTGTATATTTCAGTATAGAATATATAAGTAAATATTCATGTACATATAAACAAAGCGTTTAAAAATAGAGGTGTCTTTATTTAAAGCCATTTTAAATCTACTTTGAATTGTTGTCAAACGTTTCACGAACACAATTAGAATGTCAGACGATAAATCATTTCATTTCAATCACACACACACAGACCCATGCGACGACACAGCGAAGTTAGGCCTCAAGCACACAAATGCTATACTCATTCTAGTCCTTTTGGATATCGGTTAAATGTATGTTGGAATAAGATTCAAACGTTGAGGGTATGGCAGGTTTTGGCCCAGTAGTAGAACAAAAACGAATTGCTAATTTACGTAAGTTAGTTACCGTATATTTATTTAAAGGCACTTTATTTATTTATTTATTTATTATGATATCAACACTAACAAGAAGCACACTGATAAAATCAATCGACTTTAAACATAATGTTATATAAATCAAATATCTCCTAAATTATAGGTGTTGCAAAATAAATGAACTTTAAGCCATTAACCGTAGTGAATAGATTAATTACATGTTTAAGATAAACTTAATAGGCTAAATATAAATATTGACGTAGACAAAAGTCGGCGCCACACAGTTGTTCGTTGTCCACGTATTTACAGTAACACGTGTGGAACTGGCCTTACTACTCAAGTAGGTACTCATCACCCAGTATGACACCCACCTAAAAACCAACAAATCATCTTAACAGATCAGATATCATGCGCGACGTTGGCCATCGCGAGTAATTACCGACGATCAATGCTGATATTCGATAAGGTAAAGAAAACAATGAAGCGACTCGCTGTGTACATACAACACCCCCCCCCCCCAAACAACCCCCCGCGAGGTCAGTGTCAACTGTCAGGGCTTATGTTCATTGAACTGATTTTTCTGATGTTATCACATGTCAAATTAGAGATCGTTACGAGCTTCAACTTGATTCGCTTTTGTATCATCGTTCAATTTAATTATTGAACGTTCAATAGAATTGCTTGGCACTGATTTGACTCAAATGACAATATTTTGTATAAAAATATTTTGTGGCACTTTTATGTGTGAAATATAAGAACTTACGATTTGTAAAAAAACAAGGAAATAATTTAAAATATTGCTCATACTTCCTAACAATTAATATAAAAAAATCTAAAACTATTTTTTGCGACTGCGGGCACAAGCAGCTTCTAATATAGTTCTTACAATGTTTAATTCTTTTAAGTTTCAAAGATTGTGTGAACAACATGTTTCGCACTGTGACACAATTGTATTAAATGAAAATTTTATTAATAATTTACCTCTATACAAAATATTAGTTTAAGCTATCTACCTCTTTATAGATGTACGTAAAATAATTGTTACCTAACTGACTGAGATACGACACACAGCCTAAATAATACCACACAGTTATGAATGCAATGTTCGTTTCGTAATGTAGAGCCGCCCTAAGAAAGGATTCTACGAAATTTTAACGGGGTTCTGCATCCCCTCACTCTTCAACTGCACCCGATCGAATGGTTCGAAGCGTAAATTTGGAAATGGACAAACGAGTCGAGTTATTAGAAAGTATGTGTGCCACATATAATTATTTTCAGTTATAAAGATGTCACCCGCAGATCGGCAACATCGTGAGATACAATTAGTCGAACGGAATTCCGAATCACTCGAGACTTGAAAGCGCGCCATAATTTCGATTGTCAGTTGGAAAAAGTATTTGAACATGTTAATCTGACATTTGTTTATTTTTATCTGTCACGTGACGTGACGGGTAATTTCGACGCCATTGTTCCCGAGTTTTTTAAAAGAGTATTTTTTTTGCATGTACCTACATACATCTTTAACAGTGTGTACGAAACATTCTTAACTTTATACAATTTAGTTTATAATTCAAAATATAATATATAATATTTATAACAACTGCGCAAAATATGATTTCTTAGTTTTTTAGGCTCAGTCTTGAAAATTTAACTTATACCTATACTATACAAGAGATGTAATGTTTATAATATTGTACTAATGTATTAGTATTTGTATTTTAAAGTTTTATTTTACATTATAAAAACAATTACAACAAACACTAGTCTAACGTTAAAACTGGACGTTATATACATACATATATATAATTTTGCGTTTCTACTACTAGTGTAAATACAATCCGCGGGACACGGGAACACGGGAGTGCATACTGCATACACGTCTGCTTCACACTGATCTTTGACGATATAAATACCGATACAACGCGACGGCGTGTATTTGGCATCGCGACGTCATTTACGCATTTTTAATCATTAACGCGTTCCCAAATATCGATATAATTAATATATATATATTCTCGAGTCCACTCGGCTAAACGATTCCAAAGAAACACGTGGTCCAATGAACTTTCCATCAAGTTTTATTTGTCTTGGCGAGAACGATTCTATTTTAAAATAACAACAATATGTAATGATAACAGTTCTATTTGTTTTTTTAATTTCAGTCCGTGTTTATTTTGATTCAATTCTATATATAAAACTATTATATCATAATCAGTCAATAAAATCTAAATATTATTTATTCAAATAGACTCATAACAAGACCTTCGAATCGTTTTGTTACAGATTGAAATAATGCCGGTGGTAGCGGTTCGGAATGTAGATTCTTCCGAGAAGAACCGACAGGGAAATCAGTATTTACTCTTTTCCACCAATTCACATATGATTGTTCTGTATAAATCAACGAATACTCCAAACTTTTTACTCATCGATACCGTTATCTATTTATTAATAAACCTTATTTATCATTTTTTTTTAATTTATTATTGTCAAAGTCAAAAAAATTTTACATTTGGCATTAAATACACATCGATTTTCGTGACGTCTTACTTAATAAATCAACGATGAAATATAGACTAAACACAAACAATATTTTAACGTGTTTTGCGTACATATGTAATAAATGCATCTGTAAGCGATCGCGTGTAATATTTAATACAAAAGTGAAACATTTAAACGTTATAATTACTATAGTGAATAACGCACAACAGTTTCCGAAAGCTCTGTCGTTTCACGATCGTATTCGGCGACGAGCTTGGAAATTGTTTTTACAGAATAGCTCCACTGATCGCATTTATCATCACCTCAAAGATCTTGATATGTATATTTTTAATTTTCTTTATAAATACCATAATAGTTTGTAATATTGAATGTCTGCAATGCCTGTAATTGATGTAATCTTTGTTTTGAATTCCGTCTAAAACCAGAAGTATATATTTATTGTTTCCAATCCGTCCGTCCGTCTCGTGTTCCAGAGATAAAAGGGAGTGACGGGCGACGGCCAGCGACATTTGTGTCGCCATCATTATATCTCTTAAAATATTATATAATTTGATGGCAGTTTGGTTTAATTAGTTATTGTAATGTGACGTGCGTCTGCCACGAACCTGGATTTACTGGTGACAACACAGACAATATTATAATATAGAGATAATATATAATTGTCTCGTCTCGGTGTATTTGCAGTTAGAAGCAAACGCTCAATGAACAAAACAAAGGACGATATAATAAGTTCAGATCGGCTCGATAATAACGGTTTACAGCGAACGTAACAGCTTCATTTCTATAATCTAAATTGTAAAGATTACCGTGAACCTAAATCGAGTTATTCCCTCTTGACTCCGCGACCTGTAGAACGAACGGATCGCTATTATCTTCCGGTAAAGACTTCCACCGCTAGTAGACGAGATGACTCAATATAGCGAACGTCTTACCGATACAAAAAACCTTTTCTTTCAATATGATTAATGTCCGAACCGACCTGGAATCTACATGCAGCTGTTGGTATTAATGGCGAGTATATTATCGCAAGCTGGTCGTCAGATCTAATCGGTCGCTGGCGATTATTAATAACTGAGGGTAATGAATACATCACATCAAGTTTTTAAATCACAATCAAAATTACAGTGAGCGCCGATCACCGCCGATCACCGCCGATCACCGCCGAAGGGTTCAATCATAGCCATAAACTTAAGCGAACCGATCATAATGTTGCAGGAAGCGCGGTACAGGTGTAAATTGCTATATTAAGCTGTACCGCGATCAATCTCTCTGTCGTCGATGCGCTCGCGCAGATGAATGTGCGCGCGCAGCGCAGAGAAATTTATTGTTTTCTTCAATCGAGAGACCAGTCTGATTAGATGTTTTGTGGTCCTCGCAATTACGTCAGTGTCAAGATCAAAAGCATTCATTGAGCTCTAGTCTCTCCACGGCGACGCATTGAGCGCCGCTGGAGCACCACTAAAGGGAATCAGGCTATTATCTAAGATTGATAGACGTGATCAGAAGCAGTTCAATTTATTGTTTTTTAATCATAAATATTGTTACATTTCCAAAAGATCAAAACGCAGCCGCGTGGCAGTCTGTGAAGTTGAACCAATTATCAAATGATTATGAATGATTTCCCATTTGATAATTTACACATTAAGATAATAATACGTAAAATCATTTTCATAATATGATAGGAAACAAGAAGAACAAACACACGCGTACGTTTGACAAAAAGTTTCTGTTCTATTCTTTTTTTACGAAATAGGTAGACTGGCAGATGGGAATACTGCTGTTTGGCGGTAGAATATCTTACGAGTCAGTGGTATTTACTCAGACAGGCTAGCACAAAATCCTACCACCAATTAAATTCATATTTTTTTATGGATTACTTTCCTTTTTGAAGTCGGTCAAAAGGAAATGAAATACTTGGAATTGTAACACGCAAATAATATCTAATATGCATCTCGGATGTTGTTGGTCTAAGACGTTAGGTTGAATTATGTTGATTCGAGCCGCCCGGACACACCCCCCGACGTTAATACGAGTGTTAACTAGTACATAACAGGAAATATAAAACCACACTTAAGTTATGTACTCGGATTAGTTTTTGTTCATGTTTGAACGCAAATATTATTTTAGTCAATAAATTTTTAGACCGAGTGAAAACGTAATTGACAAAAAACTACGGAACTGTTAATTTGTGTAATAATAACATGCCGCCATAAAAAGTTTGTATCAATGCTCAAAAGCCTGTCGCTCGAGAAACAATCAGAACCCGTTGATCGACGAGCGAGAGGGATTGTCATCATCGGCAACATGAGTACATACAAGCTGGGCTGACGGGTGCGTCCCACTCGGGAGTGGGGTGTATAGTATTATTATATCGATCTATTAACAAAAATATCTGGTCACTATGCGACGAACTTAGTACAGAACTGTCACGGAAATGACTTTTTTTTTTGAGAATTTTGTAAATTAAATTTTCAACGTGTGGGACAAAAATACAAATAAATATCTCGCATTTCTAGATTCTTAGTGAAATGATTATTATCTTGGTCTTGATTCGACAAATCTAGTCATTCGAAACCAAAAATACTAGTCTAGATCACGTGATAGAGCGAATGTTTCAATCTCGATGAGTCTATTACATTGGCGTAACGGAACAAATGTTCCGAACATTATCTTTATAAAAAAATATTACACGTGAGCTGCAGAAAAAGTTGGCAGAAGACAATTAGCAAGCCGCAAGCAATTCGTGCTCTTATAACAAAGACGATAAAGCTGATAGCGACCGTCGACAGTCCACAGTCGACACACATAGTTCATGGGAGAATGACCTGTGTACGAAACATTATTTAGTATCTGCGAATGTTCACTAAACTATGCGGAATATACACAAAAATATATATTCTATTGTTTTGTATGTCTTCTATACGTTTAACTGTAACGCGACCGTTATATGTTGTCTAGTAATAATAAACTGCATTTATTTATTAATAAAGTAAGCTTATAAATTAAGTAATAGTACCTGTCTATGTAATTATGAACACAACGTGTGCGATCTGATATTAAGTTAACCTATTATCAGTAATACAATGTTTATTGAATGATGATATTAACTTTATTATATAAAGGGTTTAAAGAGACATCGTCCGAAAATATTGTCGTTTTCACTAAAATGACAATCATTACTGTGAGATCTTCCCCTGGTTGCGTAAGTGGTATCAGGAATGGTAGAATAAAATCAGTTCTTTGAAAAATCCAGACACGCAAAATTGAAACTAACATAACACCGATTTCGTAGTTACAGAGAGTCAAACAAATACTCTATCTACACAAAAGCTTTCTTATGTTATTACGAGTATAGTAATTATGTGTTTATTTGATATTCTCTTACAAATGGAGAAGCACATCGTGTTGCTGTAACAAAAGTGCAGCTTCGTTCGAGGTTGTGTGTGAGCAGACACACCAACAGACTAGACGCCATCAATCATATAAAATAAATAGTTTTTATGTTCGTGAAATAAAACTATTTTTAATTTGTAAATTGGAAATCCAACGAGTTCTGAAGACGTTAAGGTTGTCTGTATTACTTATTAGTTTCAAATCACGCCAACGAGTGGCGCGCCAAATGCAGTGGTAGCGGTGGTAGAGGCAACAACATCTGCCCCAATACTTTTTCTTGATGCCGAAGCAATATCTGTCAGCAGTTTTGTAATATTAAATATTTCCTATTTTGTAGAGTTTTTGCAAAACACTTTTACTTTTATGGGCCTTTGGAAACTAAAATTACTACTTTATGGATTAATTACGTACTTAATAGATCGCATACAGAAAAATATCTAGGCTTACTTTTAGATGAGAAACTTAGTTGGAAGCCTCATAAAGAGAATATTAAAAATAAATTATTTTCATTGGCTGGTGTTTTACGTAGAATGGCTCATTGTACACATAAGATACGACTAATTATATATAACACACAACAATAAATTGCTCTTTTAGTGAACTGTATGTTCTTTGAGTAAAATAAAGATCTTTAAACTGAAAATTCTAGGTAAATATTTCTTACGGTTCAAACGCACATGAAGATGGTATCTCAAGACAATAGGATCCAGGCAAAGAGGCCAAAAATATTGAAAACAGAAAATACTAGACCACGGCATTGTTCTTCCCACTCCAGATCGGAGATTACATATACAAATAGAAATCGCGCGGTCCATCTTTGACGATGACGGATTTATGGACTGGAAAGTCCATAAATTTAAGGCGTGAAAATATTTTTTAAGATATAGGAATTCTGATATGAGATAATCTTTGGTTCGGCTCGCGAGCCTTGGGAGACCGCGGCTGGGGCTCGGGTCGGCGAAACAAACTTGAAGCAGACTACTTCAGTTAAGTATTGAATGTTTAAATATTGAGCTTATAAAAGTACTTAATTAGCGCCGCTGTTAATTTCACGACGGCTGATTTAAGAGATTACACATTACTAGTGGGACTAAAAATGAAGTAGTTAAAGTACTCAAAGGTACAAATATACCGTATTATGCCGATTCTTATCGCTAGAATCCACTCGTACACGCAAAATTGACAAGGAGTGTACGAGTGAAAGGGGTTCGTTCCACCGAGACATTTCAATTTCATTAATGAAACTGGTCATAAAGTTTTAAAATTTTAATTATAAAATTTACATTATAAAATCAGGGAGTGGGCCGTTGGCAGTTAAGTTAACGACAATAAAATACTATAAGTGGGGTTACAAGTGACTAGGTGAGTTGGCATCGGTTAGAATTAAGTGATTCATTAAATAGATAAGCAGGATAGTGCAAACCAACAGCTATAACTCAGCAACAATTCCTCGATTGTGTCCACCTAACAATATTATATTACTTTGTGTATATAAAAAAAAAAAAAACAAAAGTTACAAGAAATGTAACTTAAGAGCCTTCATAAATAAAGTATAGTGATGTTTTTTAGCCCGTCCTAGTTTTTATCCCTTCTTCTGAAAGATAGTCTACTTCTGAAAGGAATATAAATAGCTTCTTATTGTGATACTACCGGACACTATAACGTTTCATATTTGTGAATCTATTACAAATGATCAATGGAAGTAATGAATTTGAATTAGTTTTTAATAAACACATTTAGGATATATATTTTTGAAGAACTTCTCTATTTGAAGTCGGTTAAACCCAATCCGTTGCGTGATAATAAAACAAGTTGCAGTAAAATAAGATAAAAGACGATCTGTTTTTAAAAAGATCTGCGTGATTTATCTCCGTTTGATTTAGAATACCTAAAGATAATCGTTCGAAATAATTTATTGCGTAGGTCATTAAGACACGAGCGGTACGAAATTTTCACATTCATTATTTGTAAATTGAAATTCATTGCATACTGAGATTGAAACATACACGGCTGTTTGTTTGTTCTTTGAAGTTCGTTAACAAACGTTTTGGGTAACTGATGACGAGTGAATTTATGCGAGATTTATTGTTGTAGTTGATGACGTCATTAATATATAGCTTGAAAACATAATCGATCATATTCACATTCGTTGTCATTTACACAATTGAAATTTATTTTCTACATTTATAATGTAAAGTCAACACATAACTTTACGCAGTTTGCTGGCGGTAAGATGGTGGAGACATATTCATTCTACATTCATCCTAGAAGGAAGATTTTGCCATGTTCTATTTTGAGCGGTGAATGATCTCGGTTGAGTGTACAAGGGACACACCATCTTAGTATGAGTTGATCGTGCATGACTATATAGGAAATTGTTATTATATAATATCTAGGACAGAGATGTCCATAATCATATAAGAAGGCAGACAGGTTGCCTTAGTTATGTAAATAACAAAATATGACAATTTCTATATAAAATATTGGGAAGAAGTTCAAATTCAATCTCGATTATTACGATATTGTATTAAACCTAGGATTCGTTGCCTTTTGCTCTCGATAATTTCTATTAAGAAAACACCTCGATTGTTTGACGTCACAAGCGACGGGACCACCGACATCAGCTTCATTAATAATATTATGATTATATATGTAGACAACATGTCATAAAGTTAATTTTGCGAACAAAAATACCTTCACCTTAAATTTATTCGGAAACGACGAAAATATTTTCGTAAGGAGTAATTTTTAGTTGACGTAACACAGCGGTACCTATGTGCTTGTAATTAGTATTGGTGTGTCGTATTATTACACACGTAGAGCTCAAAATGTGTTGACGAATGTATCTTGTACCGTACGAACTAAATTACTTCTGAGAAAGTGGAGTATTTTTTCGAACTTCATTCAAGATATGATTAAGGTGGTTCGGTCCTTTCAGCTTTATTTAATACAAGCTGCCCGTCCCAGTATCGCACGGGAAGAAAAAGGACTTCCATAGGACGTTTATATTTATGAACAATTATACAAAGATAAAAAATTATTTTTTTGGACCAGAAACCTTCACGGGCGAACGTAGAACGACTCAATTTCATCACAATGATGAAAATTTATTTATAGTCAAAGTCCTGAGAAGAACCGACATTCAGTATATTTGCAACGAAGAATTATAATAAAAGACGACGCATAAGGACTTACATTATACTGATTTAGATTTAGGAGATTTTAAAAACTAGTATTATATAAGTATCTAAAACAAAAAAATGAAGTTAGAAGATCACACTGAACAAGACCCACAGCATAAATTTCAAATGAGTAGATTTTTTGTCAGTAACAAACACCAATAAATGAATATAATACTTAATTATGACTTCTCTTTAAAGTATATCTCGAACTAAAGATTTCGTTTATAATTTAACGGCCGCAATCAAATCGCGTTTTTATACGTGTCCAAATCGACGTCGCGTATAAACACATATTTTTACGGAGTCTCCAGGGCGGTCCGTTTTTGCTTCTCATTTTATTTGTGGTTGCAAATACGTAACTTAATAACAACTGACGGCCAACAGTCGCTATCATAGCGATTATTGTATTTAGCGATAAAACAAACGACAAGTTAGTTTGTTATAAATTATAGTTAACATTTAAAAACACCGACGCGAATTCGTTGAATTTCATTATAATATATTAAACATCAATAAATAACTTCAATATATTATTAATTTCAAAAGCCTGAATAAATACACTGACAGTCGCGGAAATCGATATGAATTATTTTCTTTTGAAACGCGCACTTTAGCTGTCTGGGCAGTTGATATATTGACTTTTTCAACTAAAAATGAAATATTATTTAATAAAACATTGAAATGCCAATACTTGATTACATATGTAAAATAAATTAGGAAGTTGTCTCTCAACGCTCCTATCTATATAATACTATCACAAGTGAGGCAGCCGCTTCAATGTCGTTAGAAAATAGATCTACCTTAATTCAGTTGAAAACTTCTTGCATCAGACCGAGCTCAATTTTAAAGAAAACTAAAATACTTTTATCGAATAAATATGGCAACTAACGAGAAAACTTTAAGGCGCATTTAACGACCGTTTGTACTGTACTGCATTGTATAGTGTGTAGCGTAGTGAACAGGTCTCACTCGTACACCATGTACACCGTACTTGGACGACGGCAGTGGAAATGTTCGGAACGTCAATTAAATATTAGAAACTAAAGTTAATCACACGTAATCCGACACCTGGGCAATTATTACACTTTTATGATCCCAATCGGACAGACGGACCACCGACCACCGACCGTCGCGCCGGCGGCGATCTCCGTGATAATTGAGTCATTATTACAATTTGACAGTCAAGCAGCGACCTAACGTGTAATTACCTAGATTAAAATTCAAGATCATTGCTATTGTTAATAACAATATCCGAGCTATTTAGGCGTCAAAGGCAATCGCGCCGTTCTATCTAAGCTCTATATTTTTTAGTCGGTATTATTTATCTGTGATTTATATCGTTTGCCGCCAGTTCGTGACGGTTTTACATTATTCGCCTACAATTGGGTTCGCATATGCAAACAGACATTTCTATATATTAATTTGTACCTATAAAGTTATTCATCTCATTTTTATAGAATAGGAAGGCGGACGAGCATATGGGCCACCTGATGGGAAGTGGTCACCAAACGCCCTTAGACGTTGGCATTGTAAGAAATGTCAACCATCGCTTACATAGCCAATGCTTTTATACATTCTTAATAAATGTAGTAGGGTTAATTATTTATTATAATTGTATTTCAGTACTAATAGATTTTTGTCGTCGAATCGAACGAACACGACACGTCGACATATCGCATCGTCGTTAGCGGAGTGTCGTTATGTAATACTCGTCTGGGCGCCGTCTGGTTACCACAAATGTAAACTATAAAATAGATAAAAACATAATATTCCCATTAGCAAAAAGTTTGTTAAAATGTTGCATATGTTACATTTGGAATTAATTAATAATTTATTATAATTAAACATTTATAGCAACCGTTTTCTCGTTCCCACATAAATGTTTTCGATGAGCTAAAAAACATATTTTATGTTTCTTTAAAAAAGTATTTTTTAATGCAAAACGAATGTCATGTGTGTTTTATTGTTTTTTATATTTTATTATTTAAAAGTGACTATAAAAATTAGCCCGTTATGATAATATTATTCACTATTTAAGGCCTCATCTTACTAATTGGTTTATCTACTTACTTCGTATAGCCCGCGCAGGCTTAATTGATTTTTTCATTATTAAGATGTAATTTATATATTAAAAATAAATAATATCATATTTAAAAAAGAATCTCTTTGTCGGTGTAATGTTTTATAGATAAGTCATGTGTAAAATATTCGTATACATGTACGTGTACCCCGGGATAACTCGCATTGCAGCACCGAGGTGGAATACGCTCAAAGGAAGTACTGACTTTTTCTTTATTTTTTTCATTGACTTATGTCGATCGTAGATATTATAATATCTCTTTGTAAGTTTAAATTAAATTGGAGATTCACCTGATATATCTGCTTCGAATCCACATAATTACACAACCCAAAACGATACAATAGGATATTTACGTATTTACTTCAGACTAAGGATACCTTTAAAAATTAAATATTTTTCGCGTTATATCTATGAATGTGAGACGTCGTCGCGTCACACGTCTGTTGTCCCGCCGCCTGTCTACTGCTGTGGGTTTCCGGGAACTCGATATAGTATGACATAATAATGCGCTTCGGGTTCATTTACAGCATCATACCGCGAAATAGAAACGAAATACCAGGAAAAATGCACGTAACGATTATATTGCGTTGAGAGAACCGTTCGACACCGACACCAACATGTTAACGATTTTGTTTTGCGGTAATCGTTTTATTGAAATATTTATATCGCGCTTCATAATCAATGTAATAGAAGAAATATATGTTTACATATATATCTCAGTGAAAATAACAAATACGTTTTCATACATCTAATTATAAATTGTAGTTTCCTATAACAGTTTAAAATGATAAATTACTCACTGTAAACGCTGTTGACGTCTGTGGTGCCGTTGACGGTGCCATCGGGCATCAGCTGGAGATAGCGGTTCTTGAGGAACATCTGTATTGTGCGGGACGTGCCCGTAATGTGGGACAGGTTGGCGGAGCGCTGCGCGCGCGGCTCCGGCGCGGGGGCCGCGGCGCACGACGCCAGCGCGAGCGCAGCGATCAGCAGCCGCAGAGGGCGCGTGCGCTGAGACATGGCGCGCCGCGCCCATGGCAGCCGCGCGGGCGCCGTCACGCCTTAACACGAGCGCATACCACACACTTACAAACACACGCACACTCTTACACACGTCCGCGATATAATCGTATCGAGTAGTGGCGCCCGAACTGGGACTGATTCAACACACAGTTCGCTTAAACGATCTATCAATACGCATAATGAACTCTCCAGCAGCTTTGATCAGTTTGCTTCCGTTTTCAAGTGGACAGATTTCGTTCGATTCGCCGAGTGAGATGTCGCGCACGCGTGTGATAATGCATTGTGTATTGCACCACTTGGAATTTGTAACGCGACTCGTGTTACTAAAAACCGCAAGCGATCCGAGGTTTTGCGGGCGCCGTCTCACAATCTGTAACAAATAATGGCCTCATATTAATAATAGCATTCAGTCTATAAATGAATTACATTGTAATTGATACCCCTCTTACAAAGACGTACATATTTATTGATGGTTAATATATTCACTCTCTTCGTAACAATTTTACGATACGTTCTGCCTAAAGACATTGTCTACCATTGTTGTTTTTAAATTTGAGAGGTATTATGTCACACAAGCTACACGAGGCCTAAGTCGAAATAATCTCGAAACGAAATATGCGTAATCTAGTAAAAATGTTTAAACGTCAGCGAGCCAGTTGTTCCCACGGCTCCCACTCTTGTCACAAAATGCTCATGTTAGCGAATAATGTCTCGCAGGTTAAGCTTGTTTAAAAATATATACACAGCTATAAAAAAATTTACAAAACCGCACAATTTTTGCTTCACAGACCTGAAATGTGAAAATCAAACACTTCTAAAAATCCAACACTTTATAATCGGCCGTGGATTTAATTCAGTCCAGGAAGTTCTTTATAAACTGTGGACAGATGAGAAACTTAAATTGTTTTTGAATGCAAAGCGCTTACGCAATAGAATAACACGATTCGTAAGCTTAATTCCTATTTTGTATAATGTTCTAATTCGGGAGGCGTTATTTTTAAATATTGCAGCGAACGGATTACCACGTCAAATGTAGCAGATGCCGATATATTTCTCCAGCGTCAGCGTTTGAAACTAAAGTAAGCGTTGTACGAAATAATAACACCAATATAGAATTTATCAAGACAAAACATCTGATCGTTACCAGTAACACTTTAAATGGTAAACGATATTTTTTCGTCATCGTTGGTCGCAGTTCGATTGCAATCGTTTTGTAAAAACTAGCGCTACACAATTAGATTGTACAGATTACCTTCAGTTAGGTACCCCCAGTTCATATCTACTAAAGTGTTATGTAGTCGTATGTACGTTTTAAGTCGTAATCGGCTTATTTACTTAATAAAATTTATGACTCGTTGCTTAGTTATATTCATCTTCTTATCCCGAGTAACTAATAATATATAGCGCAAAGGAAATGCTTCTTCTAAAGGTAGTTTAGAGTTAATTCCGTCATGTCGTCATATTGCGGGTTGGTGGATAGACATGTGACAAGGAAGAATATAAAAACCCATACTAGAAATAATAGTTTGTATATTTATTTGATAATGATATGCGACCTCACGCGTGCACCTGAAGAGCTATAGGAATGCAAACAGTGGGGAGGCACTACCGCGATCTACACAAACAGAAAATACGTCAATTCGACTAGTTTATAATTTAGTATAAAATATGAATGTTAAAAACAATTAATACTAATAAAAAAGCTTCTCTGAAGATTTATGAAACATAATATCTATTTCAATAGACATATTACATTTCCCGTCCAAATGAGATCGGCGAAATAAATGTTTTCTTCTGCTCTCGTTTCTTCTCTTCTTGCCCATTTATATCGACGATTCTTTCTGAAATACGACATTCATCTGACCATAAAAATATCATCAGTATCATACAACAATTGAAAACGTATTGGCGCTTAACATCAGTGACGTGAAATATCAATTACAAACAGTCGATAGGGTATCCGTTAGCTACCGTCTCCCCGCAGTAACGGTCTCGTTAGCGGGTCACCACCGAAACCGAACAGAACAAATTGATCTAACCGCCGTGTTTCATGATTTATTTTTAATTTGAAGCATTAAAATGCTGTTTGAGGAATCGTTTCGCGCTTTCGAATTAGACAATAAATTCATTTTCCTATTACATCTAAAGAGTTAGGAGGTAAATGGGCGATTTTAGCATAAAGATTCAGTTGCTCTAGAAATTAGAATCAATTCAAAAGCTTGGGGTTGTTAATAAATATTACAAATATAGTGATGATTTGATAAGAGACCAAATAAAGTCGTTATTAGATAATTAATGCTGTAAGACTTATGTATGTCAGTTGGCAAATTTTCATACTTATACTTAACATACACACAAAATTTTAAAGAAATATAACTTTAAAGATCTCTATTTAATTTTGCATGGAAATATAGAACAGCAAGATTAACTGGCAATTATGTATCCGTAAGTGTCTTAGAAAGTACAAAACATTTAAATCTAGTTTCAGATAAACTGATACGAGAGCCGGACCGGCGGTTGTTTTATCTTGATAAGGAAATTGAGATAAGAAAAAGTATTATTATTTAGAATATCTCTCTCAAGTATTAACTACCTATCTATCGATTGGAAACATGGAATATATAAATTTTGCTATATGAATTGATTTTTTTTTTAATTACCGTTAAATAATAAACATATTTGTTTGATATGTAACTTGTGCTTCTAATGTTTCATTTTCAAAACAAAAAAATGATTTTCCAAGGATTTACCAAAAGTTCAAAATATGTCTTAATATTTTTAAAATAGTTTACATTTAATATAAATGTAGCTCTTCATTAAAAACTTGGTTAAATGTTCGTGTTCATAAGGTACTCTAAGAAATAAAGATTTCAAAAAGAGTTAACGAAGAAGTTGACCTCACTGACCTCGGGCGTCAACATGTATGAAATATAATTTGCCCATCGCGAGATTAAGTAGCCCAGATTACAAATGAAGCAAATACGAGTGGTAACCGCACCATTAATTAAGAATATAATTGGGTACACGCCATTGTTGTTTTTGAAACAGGTAATGAAGTTCAAACGATCACTCATCAATCAGACATCGGATACGTTGAATGAATTATGCAAAGAATGATTGAATGTATTCTAAGTGACGTGTGAAGCCACGTGTTGTAATGAGCGCTCTTGTTTCACAACACACCTTTTTATTAAAAACTAAATTTAAAAAAATCGTCTCGTATTTTTAAAACTGTTTACAGTAACTTATCGCATTACGTCATAACGTTTTTACTCTTGATGAGATCATTGTCACTTCTCTGGGATCGACAACATTAAAAATAATTCTAATAAAGCCATGCGTCTTGTGTGTGTTACTGTATGTTGTATATGTACGAGTACAGAGAGTATTCGTGTGAGCGAGCTTACACTTTATTAGTAGTGATATTGTCTATTTTAAGCAAGATGGCGGCCACAAATCGTTCGTCTAGAATGTTGAATATGCAACGTTTCTGTTGTCTGATAATGATGCGAAGGTCAATGAACTGACTAAATTACATTTTCACTTGACATGTCCTTGTGTACTATATAGACTCACGTTTGGGGATCAATTACTTATAATAAGTCTTTGAGACGCGAAATTACGCAAACATATAAACAAACCGAATGTTTAAAGCAATATTAATACATAAAGTGTTATTTCATTAATATTGTTTTCAACTTTACTATATTATATTAATATATTTAATATATTATCATTGATAAAAAAACTTTTACAAGTACATGTTAGACGCTTTGTCGTAAAAGCAGTTTAGGCTGCTTTTTATATTATAGGTAGGCGGACAGGCAAATGGGTTACCCGGTGTTACGTCGTCACCACCGCCCATAGACACTGGCGATGTTAGAAATATTAACCATTCCTTACATCGCCATTGCGCCACCAATCTTGGGAACAAAGATGTCATGTCCCTTGTGCCTGTAGTTAACATCTGCCTTTACCATGCCAATTGATGTCACGTGCTTAAAGTAACAAGAAAACTGCTAAGTATAATAAGTTAAAACTATATATGATGCTTAAATATACGCGTAAATAAAAGCGATCCTCCTTTTTTCGAAATCGGTTTATAGATGCTCGACTATCATTAAACCTAAGTTGTATAATTCTGTAGAACTAAAATATGATAATAGCAGCACATTTCAGCTCGACGTGTTCGTATTATTTTTATTACTAGCCAAGAACTCAATCCCACAACATAAAATTTAATAATAATCTTTTTATGTGATTTTTAGTAAGCGCTTGACAGCGATGACCGCGCTTTTTAAGCCCTGTCAAATAATAAGTCGTAAAACAGAGACAATAATTTATTTTTATTTTTTTATTTTATTTATTTTAAGGACCACTAGTAGCTACTACATGTTTTAATGACAAATGTAAAACAATTTAGTGAAAATAGCTAACATGTGAAGCTTTTTAAAGTAGCCACAACAATTACAATATTTGTTTTAAAAATACATTAACACATAATTATAGCAACATGAGTAGAAAGATTAAAAAAAAAAAAAAAAAAAGTCCAAATTGGTACAAATTAAAGATCATAAAAAAATAAACATGCACTTAATAAAATTAAAATTAATAACACAAATAGTTTGAAATTGATATAGGTACAAATTAAAATTAAATAATTCATTAAATTCATGCAAAGTTTACGTTACAAAAAAAATTACTAAAAATATACTAATTAATACAAAATAAAATTAAGATAACATTATTTATTATTTATTTATTTATTTATTATTTATTTGCATCTCTCAACAATTCTAGCGCCCGTTTACGATAAATCATGGCAGAGTCATTGAAAATATCTAGATCTTGACAAAAACCATTGTACAACCGTGATGATCTAGGCATTGGTGCATTACATCCTAATTTCGTTTTTGATATTCTGACATCAAAAGTGCCCAGAAAACTACGAACATTGCGCCTTGGAATACGATAGTATATCTTTTCAAGTAAGTAAGTACAGTCGATCTCGTTACGAATTATCTTAAATAGGAAAGAGAGATCTAATAATTGTCTGCGTACAGAGAGACTATCCATATTAAAGTCTTTCAAGAGATTGCTGTAATTTTTATTAGATTTATTGTATGAGGTTTTTTTGTTTCTGGATAGATGATATACAAATCGCTTCTGTATTCTCTCTATACGCAGACGATGTACATTGTAACAAGGATTCCACACAACACTACCGTACTCCAGTACACTACGCACGTAAGCGTTATAGATTATTTTTTTCGTGTTATTCGTGAAGTGTTTACCATTTCTAATTAAAAATCCTAACGTTTTGGAACTTTTCGTAATTATTTTATTGAAGTGCGGGACAAAAGTAAGCTTGTCATCAAAAATGACACCCAAATCACTTATTTCAAAAACTTCCTCCAACTTGATGTTATCAATGCTATATATTGTTTTGATTATATTGAGCTTCCGCGTAAATTTTATATGCTTGCATTTACTGACGTTTAATTCCATTTTATTATTTTTACACCAATTATATATAGCATTAATATCCGCCTGTAAGAGCTCTGAGTCAGCTAAGTTGTTTATTACTTTCGTTAATTTTAAATCGTCCGCAAATAAAAATACTCTACTATAATGTACCGTATCGCAAATATCATTAATGAAGATATTAAAGAGCCAAGGTCCTAAGTGTGACCCTTGAGGAACCCCGGAGCAGGCTTTATATAGACTCGAGCTAAAACCTTTTAAGACAACAAATTGTTGTCTATTGTATAAATATGATTTGAACCACTCATGCATATTACCATTGAATCCGTACTTGCTTAGTTTTAAGAGTAAAATATCGTGCGAAACTTTGTCGAAAGCCTTGGTTAAATCGGTATAAATTGCGTCAACTTGCTTGTGGTTATCAATAGCTGGCACAATGAATTCACTGTACGAAACAAGATTTGATGTTGTAGATCGACCCTTTATAAAGCCATGCTGGTTATTATTATTCATTTGCTTTACATGACATTCTAGATATGGGTAAACTATTGCTTCAAATACTTTGGCAAAAGTGGAAAGTATGGAAATCGGTCTATAATTCTCAATGCACTCACTACCCTTGGACTTATATACTGGTACGATCCTAGCTATTTTCCACTTATCGGGAAAAACACCTGAGCGAAGTGATTCGTTGTATAATAAATATAAAGGGAAACTTAGTACCCATGCACATTTAGAAATAAATATAGGAGGGATATTATCATAACCTGTCCCTTTAGTTGTATCAAGTCTTTTTAAGTATTGATAAATCTGTCTTCGCGATATTACAAAATTAGTGAACGCTCCAAAGTCATGTTTACATTGATTACTATAAGATGGTAATGTATATGAACTTTGAGATTGTGTGTAAACAGAAGCAAAATACAAGGCAAATTCGTTACAAATTTCTGATCCCGATTTCATTACTTTTTGTTTGTAAGTCATTATGCCTGGGAGTGCGGTACTATTATCTTGTTTGCCCTTAAGGTATGACCAAAAATATTTAGGATTTCTACTAATATTTTCTTCAACAATTTTAATGTAATTATTGTAGCAAATTTTCGATAAATCTGCACAACGTTTGCTCAAAAGACGTAATGAAATTTCATCAAGTGGGTTTTTATATATTTTGTATTTATTTAAAAAAACTTGTTTCTCTTTATATAAATTTATCATTACCTTAGTGAACCAAGGAGGATATTGTTTACCTTTTTGTTTCTTTTTTGGTACATATTTTTCGATCAATTTGTTCAAAATTTTATAAAATTTATCGACCATTAGGTTTATTGACTTACAATTACAAAATTCGCTTAACCAATTGATATTATTTAATTCTGAAATTATACTTACGTAGTCAGCTTTAAAATAGTTCTTCTTATCACCAATAACATTACTTTTTAAAGAAGTTCTTGATGAATAAGAAACTAATATATCTAAGGGAGGATGGTGGTGATCTGGAGGCACTATTGGCAAAATAGACTTACTAATTTTTATGTTATTATGATTACTGAATATTAAGTCTAATATTTTATTATTGTTATTACTAATGTTATTATGTTGAACTAAATTATTGAGAGATGCAAAATCAACTAGCAAATTTCCTAAGGAACTATTAGAAATAACATTATCATCAGTAGCGAACCAATTGATATTACTTAAATTAAAATCACCCACGAGCATAACATTTTGTCTATTCTCTGCAATTCTACTATTAAAATTATTGATAAAATTAGATAGCATATTACGGCTGACGGGAGGAGGCAAATAAACTGCACATAATGCAATTGAGTTACACTCATCGTGACAATTTTCTCGTTCAATATTTATCCAAAGATCTTCACACTGACTTTCACAAAAACTGAGTCGCATTGATTTCAGTTTATTTGAGACCGCCACTAAAACTCCACCACCATCTTTTTTACAATGTAAAGGTAAACTATCACGATCTCTTCTGTATACTGTATAACGGTTGTCGAATACTTCATGGTTCTCTATTTTATTATTAAGCCACGTTTCTGTTAATATAATAACATCATAATTTGTACACGATAAATTGCAGATGAAGTCATGAGTTTTAGTACGGAGACCTCGGACGTTCTGGTAGTATATATTAAGACCGTTGAATTTTATAACATGAAACACTAAAATGATCTATGAGTTTAGAGAGCAAAGCAATTTATTGGATATTATTCAAAACAGTATGATTTTTTACATAAATACATTCTGAATGTTCTGTCTTTCTCATAAATACCTTGCCCTGTCTAACCCACACAAATCTGTATTTTTTTTCTTTAGATTTTATTCGAGCTGCTGCATGTAAAGACTTAATAGCCGGTGTCAAGTGTTCCATAACATATATTGGCTGCTTATCTGCTGCAATACCTATGTGACTTGTGTTAAGTTTATCGTCAGGATGCGATTTATTGTAATTGATGACACATGCTAGCATCGTGTCTCTCATTCGTGGTGTGGATAGCTTTACAATCACAGATCTGGGTCTTTTGTCGCTGTTGTTCAATTTTGCAACTCTAGTACAGTGATGTATATCAGACTCCTTTAGATCACATGATATTGCTTTACTCAGTTGCATTACTGCACTAATTAAATTTTCATTTTTATGCTCAGGAATCATTTGTATTTCAATGTTATTTGATCGATTATACTGCTCCATAGTATGTATTCGTTGTTGCAAATCAGATGTTACATTTTTTAGTGCATTTTTCTCTCTTTCCATTTCAGCAATTTTATCGTCATAACTTGCAATTATTTTTTTAGTAGATTCGTATTCTTCGCTCAAAAAAGTCATCGAGTTTTCAATAGTAGATATTTGCTCTTTTATAGGTTTAAGATTTTCTTGAATCATTTTGTTTAACATGTTAGTGATATCATCCAATAGTAAATTTTTAAAGGCCTGAAACTCATTACGAATGATTTGTTCAACGTCTTGTTTAGTAAGTTGTTCTGATGCAGGCGACCACTTTTCAAACTGTTTGCTTTTTTGCCGATTTGTCACATTGTAAGATTCTGGAGAAGTATTATTTCTTGTTGTTATTATTTTTTTCTGTGGAATCATTCTTACTTAGTAACGACTATAACAGCAACTTCTTAACAGAAAAATAAATAAGTTGAAATAGGTCACCAACAACTTGGGTTTGAACCCGTATCGCTCGTGCGTGGAAGTATGGTTCACACCGTTGGGCCAACGATATGGTTATTGTTCAAGTAAAAATTGCGAACTGTATGTACAATATTATAATCTGCGCCTGGAGATTTTATTAAACACCCGCTACAAAAAAAGTTATTCTCTTTGTATCTACTCACTTCACTGTATATTTTTTAAAGTATTTCTTTGTTTTAAAATAAATTACTAGAACTTTAGGTGTTTCTTAAAATCGTTTTATAAAGCATTTATTTTTATTAATACACTACTTTCTTAACTTATTTTGCTTGTAAAATAAGTCACTGCCCTCAGTAAAAGTACCTATATTATATAATTATCGTTTCACCCTTTTGCGTATTAAACTTATTCAAACAATAATGTTTTTATATAGATCACACACTGTCTTTGTTATTTACACATATCTACGTTTTATGATTTCAAAACACAGTCCTTATATTTTTAAAACAATTTTTTTTTACGGAGCTATATAGTTCTGTGCGCTTACGTCGATGACACTCATAACATGACATGACATAATGTCACGCATCTAATTCCGTAGACCGTTATTTCACTAGACACTAGTTCACCAGTCTGTGCACAGACTGACCCTATCGTCACGGACATTATAAACTATATCTATTTTAAAATAAAAATCAAACGCTACAATTAAACAAGACATGCAATAGAGATGTCAAAGTCGCAGGTTTGACTGTACACTTGGGCGATTGTCGCCCCAACTCCTGACATATTACGTACACTTAATTTGGCGAGTAAATAGGAATCACTTCCTTAAAAAAGGGAATTTGTAACAGCCTGTAAGTGTTAACTGCTGGGCTAAGACTAAGTGGTTATGTAGCTTATTCCACCACGCTGCTCCAATGCGGGTTTGCGGAATAAACATGTGGCAGAATTTCATGCAGGTTTCCTCACGATGTTTTCCTTCAGCGTCAAACAAGAGATCAATTATAATCACAAATTAAGCACATGAAAATTCAGTAGTGCTTGCCCGGGTTTGAACCCACGATCATCGATTAAGATTCACGCGTTCTTACCACTAGGCCATCTCGGCTCTGTAGTAGAGTTAAACATAAATATAGTTGTATATAGTTGACATATTAAGTAATTTAATTAGAGAAGAGTAATGACTATTTTGTGTCGGTTCTTTATGGTTAAATCTTAAATTCAACACTTTTCATTCAACAACATTGAATATCTTTCGAATTAAATACTAAGCTACCTTATTATTCAATTGAAAAGTTTTTGTAAGAATCTCCTAAAAAAGTGTATTGATTTGATTTGATTTATTTAATTAAGTTGTATTATATAGTTTAAAGGGTTGATAATGATGGCATTAATAAGTAAATCGTACGAGTATATTACAGGTTATAAACCGAACGAAAAGCTTTATAGACTGTCGCATGTATGTTTGTATGTCGTATGTATATCGGTACTCATTATTTAACTATAAATAATAAGGAATCAGGGCAAAAATATACGTTCACATTAAAAATAATTCGTCAATGAGCAAAATGATATTTTTCTAACGAGTCCGAAACGTATGGTCGTCATCGCGGCGTCAGACGGCGTCGTCGCGGGCGTGCGGGGAGCCCGAAGGTCTCGTTTACACAAATTTACATTAATTCATATTCAAACAAACTTCAAGGAAGTCGCATGAATTTATTATCTACTAAATATTTAGCTTCAATATATTACATCAAAAGAATTTACGTTAAAAGAAAAAAAAACTGCACAATTAAAATAATATATTTAAACCAAAATCTCTAAAGCTACGTTAAGGGCCCTGATGCCAAAGTGGGTAAGGCTTAGTCAGTCCTAGGTCGCAAGCTCAAAACTGAGCAAGCAACACTTTTGTGTGCCGGTGAAGAAAAACATCGTGAAAATTTTTAAATGGGCTTCGCTTAATGACCGACACAGAGATAGTCACGAGGGTGTACTTTATCAAACACAAAAGACTAATTAAATATGTGAATAGTTTCAGCTGTTCTATAATGTAACATAAACAAACACGCAAATATTTTACAAATATTAAGAAACGTGGAAAGCGTGGAAAACGATAACAGGAGTCGTCGACCCCGTGACGTTGATAACAGAATTAGTCGGCAATTAGGAAGACAAAAGTATTTCTAGATATGTTTTTTCGGCAAATGTTTTGGCAGCTCCGCCGCGACCGTTATAGATATAGACACCTCCGCTTTGAACACCACTTCCCGTACTGGGAACGCGCTTTTGACGTTTCGCTACAGTCCATCTGATGTCACTCTAAGCCCCCGATGCGCACATCCTATGGCTCCGAGCAGCTCATCCATACATCTACACATAGAAATAAAATCGATGTATCTGTCCGTTAATTTAAAATAACTGTCTCTTTTTAAGTTAATATTGCTATTTGCGAGTTGTCAAAACCAAAACAACCATTTTTTTATTTTGGACGACGGCTCCTATCTAATATTTTATAAGTATAATTGTTATAGGTATTTTGTACGTTAAAATGACAAATTACGAATTGCACATTGGCGAAGCTGCGGCTTTACCAAAAATATAAAACATTAAATATGTTTCATGTTGGTACAACATCAACTTGTAACAAATTTATTATGATAACATATAATTACCAGATATATTTGTTTTTTGAATATAGCTGCTGTATAAGTATGTAATTAATAGTAATTAAATGGAATATACTTAGTAAATATATATGCGGATAGGTAGAGTTGTACTCGGCGTGTTTGAAATGGTGGTCCGCGTCGTAATGTTAAACGCATCGTGTTATAGTCCTGTGCGTGATTATGACAATATAACCAGCGTCCTTACGATTTCTAAGCACCTAACTCTCTACTCTAGTTCTGTCTACGTCAGTAACGTTACGACTTGTAACGTCGCAGCACTCACCCCGCCACCGAATTTGACTTCATTTTATATTTGACATGATGAATTATATGGATACGTGTAAGAAACGTGAAACACTTTGCACTTCTGTGCACAACAGGCTTGGGGACGTAAATCTCGTGCCAGCGGGACTCATTGAACGTGCAAATAAATAATAAATAATTGAAAAGGTCGAATCTAAGCGTGAAATTAAAAGTATCCTCGTGTGTCAGCCGCCCGCTGGGATCTATTTATTTATTTATTCTTTTAATTATACATCAAAATCGACATTTTACGGTCGTCGCGCATTATACGCCCTCTATCATATTCTTTAAGCGTATATTCTATTAACGAAGTGTAAAGTCAACGTGAGATTTTATTACGTCTCATAAACGGATTAATTACGTCAAATCGTAGTAATGAAACGTTTTTCTCAAATATTGAACGTCAGGATTGCGGTCCTTTCTAGCATTTGTCGGCATCCATACTCTACAAAAATGTTTAACTCCCCATAACTATAAAACAAACGATTCATAACTTAAATTGAATCAAAACTCAATACTATATAAAATTCGTAGATGCCTGCATCGTATCGTGTACGTACACAGCGGCCAATACTTAGACAACACTGCCGCTTGTTGCAACACTTCGCACAACTTGGCCATGTGTGTGTATGTCGGTATTATTTAGAAACAAACTCAGCAGTGTGTAATGTACACAAACGTACCTCAAACGTCTTCGCGCGTCCGAATTAATTACATAAAATATATTTTCTGTCGAATTATTCGAGAATTCTATAAACTCGTGAACCGTACAAGGTCACTGTCACACGCAGTGATAACTTATGCCTCGCTAAAAGAAATATAACTCGTGTTGTGTCTGACCAGTGACCCGCTTCAACTGTTGGCTTATTGATTAAAATAATATGAAGTCGTTCTATATTTTTATTATTTCAACAACCGCGTAGTGCGTGTAGGCAAGGTATCCTAGCATTACACGCGAACAAGATACAAAACTAACAAACAAGGAAAACAAAAAGTTGTAAAACCAAATGTATCGTAAGTAATATAACCACAGACAAATGTTCCACAGCTGGGCTAAGACCTCAACTTTTGACCACAACGCCACACTGTGCGGCTGCTGCCCACAAAGGTTTCCTCGCGATGTTTTGCTTTACCGCCGAGCACGTGATAAATTATAAACAACCGAATATGTTTAATATATAATAACAATTTAACGTGCGCGATAAACTACATAAATAAATCAATAAACACGTATTTTTATTGATATGATGAGTTAAAGTCGCCGCACAGTGAGGCGGTGACGCGCTCGGGGCAGTTTTAATCAATCGAACACTTAAATATAGATGCCCGATTATGAGAAAATAATTTCAAACGAGTTTGTGGACATTTTACGGATTGTGTTTCAATTTTAATATGCAAAATAACTTCTTTATTCATTATAATTAATTATTTTCTCTTAACATTATAATATTACTAGTATCTGCCCGTGACTGTGCCCGTGTGTGAGAGGGAGAGAGGGGTTAGGTGTCCTATGTCCTTCTCTGTTCAAAAAGTGCACCTAAGTAACATAGGACGCAGCCTTTTTGTTTGGATTCCTGATAGTAAATAATAAATACTCATAGACATTGGCGCTAAAAGGAATATTCACCATCCCTGGCATCTTCAACGCGCCAATAACTTTTGGACTACTACGTAACTACGATGTCGTGATAAGTGTCTGAAGTTACGTTGGCTCACCCACACAGAACAGAACACAACAATATTGATAATAATTGAATATGTGATGTACCTACCTACCTAGTCGGGCTTGCACAAAGCTCTAACACCGACTAGGGCGAGGCGTGACACGTAATTTATATGAAAATATTTTAATAAACTTAGAATATTTAGTCAAGTAATAATGTTTAATTGTGTGCAATATTATCATCGACCTCGGAATTCGTTTCACGATAAGACAAGCGTTAATCCGGCAGACCGGTATATGCAAATAGATCCCAAAATTAATAAAAGCGGTAGTCGAGTCGCGCGGGTGGTGAGTGTGAGTAGTCGAACAATACATAACTCCCAGACAGATTTAGATTCGATATTTGCTACGACGACACAACTATTTTAGTAAGGAATAGGGATGTAAGCGCCGTGGTATAGATATCACGATTAATTATTTATAAAAAACATTACTGGTTGATTGTAGGTTTCGTTGAGGCAATAAAGTAACAGTCTAAAGCCAGTCCCCTTTTGAGAAGTAAGTTTGGGGCTAATTCCACCACACTTCTCCGATGTGGATTGGTTGATAGAGGTGTGGGAGATAATCATCTTACTGAGACATGCATTTCCTCGCGATGTTTTTTTTTTCATCGACAAGGGCTGGATAAATTATAAACACACGTTAAGCACAACAAACTCATTGCGAGCCACGAGTTGTGGCCCACTGGCCCATCTCAGCTCACAGTATTACATAACAGCTTATTTTTTTATAATGTCTAACATTGATGTACAAAACACTGTATAAGAATTGTACATCAATGTGTCCCAATGACATTAAATGCCTCCAGGGTATTTATAATTCTTCCTACCGATGCAGGTGGACTTCCTGATGTTGGTTTTGAGGTGAACACGATACGAATCGTACGTAGCGTGGCAGTGTACATATGTACGCGTATATACATATATTAAGCATTGGTATAATAGTCTCTGATCGAACCGAACAAGCGCTCGATTCATTCTTCAAAATTCCAGATTTGTTTGACTATATAATTTCAAATCTTTAATATTCTACCTTAACAGTGATTTTATTATAAAGGGGTTTTGTTCATGATTTAAAAAAAAATATAAGAATACATTCGGTACCGTTATCAAACTAGTTATTAAAAAGTCATTATCTATTGTAAGGCAAATCCAACTATTTATTAAATATTATAGATTAAGATTTCGATAGTGTTGTAATTATCGATGATACGGAAGATACGGCCCTACGGAGATCAAACGCCGCGCTCAGATTAAATTCACTGATTTACTCAATGAAGTATTTCGTAGTGTTAGGATATATTTATTATTTTCGTTGTTAATACAGAGATTAAATTATATAATGTAAATTATATAATCGTTTCGCCGCGCGTAGCTTATGTGCCATACCGATAACGTTAGTGTAAAGAGCACCTTCGCACCTTACCTTTTTTATTTAATAATTTAGAAGTTAAGTTAGATAAATAAATATGTTTTTACGTTCTGTTTTAAAAATTTACGTCTGAAAAGGATACGAGACTCAAGCTCTATACGACGTCCAGGTTACTCCCTCTCACGAAATCCTGACCTGATTGTGTAATACCTACAGTCCCCACCTACCGCGGAAGAATCACGCACAATGCGTTTAAACTAACTTTTTATGAAACTACACTCATTGTCGATAACGTTTGTTTAAGAAAGTAAACGTATCGACCGTTTGTGTCACGTCCGTCGGTGCGTCGCAGTTCACAACAAGTCAACGGTTCAGTGAGCATTATCGAGCAGTTTTATCCAAGCGTCTACCGTCAACATTGTAACGAGCTCAAAACGATAATTGTATTTCTTGCGACTCCTCTTAGAATGCCGTCCCACGACTTGCTAACTTACGTAAGGCCTCGTCCGAAACTTAATTTAGGCTTCGACGGTACTTAATAGAGTTTATGTAATTAGATGATTTGTTTAGTTAATTTTATAAAATGATATTTGGCGAATCTATTATATAATTAACCATATGTGGTAAATATATTAATTATCCTATTACCTACTGAAATTAATGAAATATAGCTCAAACCTGTTCCATTGAGCCGAGATGGCCTAATGTTTATAACGCGTGAATCTTAACCGATGATCGTGGGTTCAAACCCAGGCAAGCACCACTGAATTTTCATGTGCTTGATTTGTATTTATAATTCATCTCGCGCTTGACGGTGAAAGAAAACATCGTGAGGAAACCTGTATGTGTCTATTTCATTGGAATTCTGCCACATGTGTATTCTACCAACCCGCATTGGAGCAGCGTGGTGGAATAAGCTCCAAACCTTCTCCTCGAAATGGAGATGAGGCCTTGGCCCAGCAGTGGGACATTAATAGGCTGTTACTGTTACTGTTTACTGTTACTGTGTACTGTACCTACTGACGTAAAAGTCAAAAGTTTTATGATTATCTATCGTCATACGATACGTATGTAGTACGTAGTCTATAGCGGAGCTGTACTTCAATTGACACATAAAATATAGTATATGTGTATAAACTTAGTATCATATCAATTCTGACACTAAACCAGCATACGATATAATGAACTTTGTTCACCCACCGATGTCACAAAGCGCTGAAGCTGCAGACGTGGTTCATAGAGTGTTTCTCACATTAGCACCAACATGGCCATCAAACATATCACCAAAACTTGAACAATTGCCGTATAATATTATGTAATGGCTGCTAGCTCAATTGTCGTTTGTCGCTCGCAACAAGTAGCTTGAAGTACCCGCGAGCTTCATGAGTGACGCTAGCAGTTGCTAGACCCGGCAGTGCGGTCAAAGGGGAATACTCGAACACTTACATCACTCCGCGGTCGTCACTGAGCGAAATAACATTAATTGATAGTCCCTTTAAATACGCGGAAACTAAGATTGATCGTCCCTAACATTCTATCATTTAAACCTTTCCATCTCGCAAGCGCCGCATACTTTCAGTTATTATCTCTCGACTCGCTGATTTAACAACAGTATCGCTTACTTAGACTTACCGCATCTCGAAATAGATCAACTATACTTTGGTTTGGATTCGAGGAGTTTTGCAACTGCATACACATTCACATTACAAACATATACACCTATATTGGGGCATGTGGCGCTGCGATCATACTATTTAAATAATTTCCTCACAGACAAAACAACGTCGTCCAAAAATGTAATCAATATTTCGATGAGAACACTTCTTATAATAGTTTCCAGAAATGGGCTCGTTTGAGATATGACGACATTGTCAATTGTCATTTATATTCCAATAACAGAGCTAGAACATAAGAGGCTGCATCTTTCGACATGGCTCTACACTCTGCGACCTGCGTGTGTCCGCGTGTGTTCGCGAGTGTCGCGCGCGATGATTTACGAGTCGACGGACGAAAGCACTACAGAACGAATACATTAAAATCACTTCTAAAGACCTTTAATATTTAACAAGTATTTTTAAATCAACACTAAAATACATTTACTCGCGGAACATTATACATACCCGATATCTATCATAATGTTTTTGACACTAATAAAATCAAATTGAGTTAGGCCATTACTCGGCCCAGCGACGTGACGTCATGACGACGTCTCAATTACAGTTTATTAATCGTCTAATTATAATAAAAAACTGGTAATGGTGTGGAGTATGAAGTTGTTAGACAGTTTTATATAACAACGGTGAATATAACAAAGGCCATTATTTATTCAGAAATCTTGGTTTGACTTCGGAACTACAAAATAGTATATGTAAAATGAACGTTATTAGATTTTAATATCAATTGATTAATAGTTTTACGTGCAGAACAAACAAACGAACTTACGTCAGCGTGTCAGTATGAAGGAACGCTGCGATATCCCAACTCGTATATCAATACTAATGTCCAATTATATTTAAAACCATTTTAAAACGACATAAATTATGCACTCAAACCTGTTCCATTGGGTGACATTTTCCCAATTTAATTAAAAATTTTATTTTATTTTTTATAGCATTAAGTCAAAGATCATGACTTCTATTTGTTAAAAATATTTCGTAACGGAGACCGCCATTTGTATTATGATCATGATCAATTCAAGAGATATACTCACTTAAAGTCTTAAAGCTTTGAAAGAAATCTTTATTGAAAGCATCTATTTTCCATTTGAATGATACAAACTAAATTATTCTTGCTGAGATTTCGGCGCTACGTGACGACGTGACACGTGACACGTGACGTGTTCAGTTAACGTCACCAGTTAAGTGATAAAAGTCACTGCAGCCGGACATTCCGCCGGCCCCCTGACCGGGTCAACGCTGAACACGTTTTAGGAGCGCTGTTTAATGTAACCAAGGCATACTGTACAATTGAGATTAAGATTTCACATCTCGGTAAAATGAGCAGCGAGATCGTTTTTATTGATAGTATTAGTTGCCAATTCGCACATGACCAGCGTTATCCCCTTTCTTTTATTATCACTTGGTCACTAAGATCACTTTATCGTAAAGGTACTCAACGCATTTGTTTTGTATATCCTATGATGTGATGGATGAATGCTGTTTAGTTTATGGTACTCGTCCAACTAGCGTCGTGTTTAGAATTGCCGAAGCTGCATTCGAGATATAATAACAATTAATTGATCGCGTAATTGAAATAAATATTCACATCGAAACTATTGAGGTCGTTATGTTTACGAGATCGTGATTTATATCGGATGATAAGCGCTGACCGGTTCAATGTATCGAGTTGTTTGCATCTGTTTGCACTAATATGTGACGTTAGAGGCGATTAATTCATTATTCAACACCAACATCATCGAATTCATTAAAATTCATTGAATCTTTGAACAATATTTCCACGAAGTGTGAAAGTGCAAGACAAAGTGACGCTACAGAAATTTGTGGTTAGCGAGTAGAGATATACATACATATATTGGTGTTTTGTTTCTTATTTCGATGCAAGTATATCGACGATAAATATGACAAAGTTCGAGGCACACTCCGCTCTGTAAGTTAAGTTCTCGCCAAAATTCTTTCGAAATCTTTGAAATACTTTGGAAATACTTTATATACAGAAATAAATAAAAAATCAAGAAAATGACTATGGACGGTTATATCTTTCGATATATATATATATATTTTTGGTGGTAGACAACAGTCCCGCCTGTCAGTACCCGTCAGCAGGCGAACAAAGTCGCGGGCAGCGCTCGTTAAGAGTACCTCGAACAAATAAAGCTTTAACTATTAATTCAGATAGGTTTTTCATCTTGACTTAAACATTCAATTTAACTTTATCTTCGTTTGATTTGCGTTAAATAAAAGTACAGCGGCTGACTCGTTTAAAACGACGCAATTGAAGGCCATTTCATAGGGATTATCACTTTATCTCAGAAAGCAATGAATTAAACAGTGAGGGGTCCCTTTCGTAACACGGTATACAGGCTGTTCCGTTTGGATATTCTATGCGTTTTAGAAGTAGCTGCTGTATCGCAAATGTATTTTAATACAAATGTAAGTAATCATTTTATAAAAACTTTATAGCGCTGAGTAGTTACATTTTTTTTTCAGCCTTTTGCCGTCCACTGCTGGACGAAAGCCTCCCCCATAGAATGCCAACCATCCCGATCTTGGGCAGTCCGCATCCATCCCGAACCTGCCACCTTTTTTAAATCGTCGGCCCATCTTGTCACAGGGCGTCCTACACTACGTTTGCCTAAGCGTGGTCTCCACTCCAACACGTGTCGGCTCCATCGGCCATCAATGCGCCTGGAGACATGACCAGCCCACTTCCACTTCAGCGAGCTAATTCTAAGCGCGATGTCGGTGACTTTAGTTCTCTGGCGAATGTCCTCATTTCGGATTCTATCTGCCAGAGAAACCCCAAGCATCGCGCGTTCCATTGCTCGCTGAGCGACCCTAAATTGGTGAACCAGTCCTACGGTAAGTGTCCACGTTTCGGCACCGTAAGTCATTACAGATAGGACGCACTGATTGAAGACCCTGGTCTTAAGCGACTGTGGGATCGACGATTCAAAAATATGACGTAACCTCCCGAATGCCGCCCAGCCCAAACGTATTCTTCTTTTAGCCTCCTTCTCAAAGTTGTGCCGGCCATGTTGTATAGTTTGGCCCAGGTAGATATATTCCTGCACAACTTCAAGTGGAGAGCCATTTACGACCACTGGTCTCGAGGATACATGACGGTTTGCCATAATTTTGGTCTTTTCAATGTTCATCCCGAGACCTACTTGTCTTGAAGAATCGCTCAGGCTGTTTAGCATCTCTTCCAAATCCTGCAGAGTCTCCGCCATGTTGACAATGTCGTCGGCAAATCGCAGATGTGTAATGTGTTGGCCATTTATATTAATGCCGCGTCCGTTCCAATCGAGCGTCTTGAAGACGTCCTCCAATGCATTGGTAAAGAGTTTCGGTGATATTACATCTCCCTGTCTTACCCCGCGATGCAATTGGATTGGTTTTGTGCTCCGATCTTGTACTTGGACGGTCATGGTTGCGGCTTCGTACAAACACTTCACCACCTGGACATACCGACAGTCAATTAGACATCTCTGCATGGATTCCAGAACAGCCCAGGTCTCGATACCATCGAGACCTGGGCTGTTCTGGGCTTTTTCGTAGTCCACAAACGCTAGGCATAGAGGCTGATTATATTCCTCGGTCTTCTCTATTATTTGCCTTAGTGTGTGTATGTGGTCTACGGTACTGAAGCCTTTTCGAAACCCAGCCTGTTCCAAGGGTTGAAAGTCATCGAATTTTCGGGCAAGACGATTCGTGATTACCCTCGAAAACAATTTGTAAACATGAGTAGTTACATACGTTTATATTATTATATGACCAATGCAGATTTACTGCAGACACACATATCCACGTGTATAGCACTTTCTCAAGTGAAAAATATATAAAATTGACATTCCCGTGCGAAGAAGTCACTAAGAACCCGGGACAGTTGAAAACATCAGTATAATCCAATAGGGAAATCGATTTGTTGCCTAAAGCTACCGATTAGATGACCAGATTTTGAAACAAACTTTGATAACATCTTTTGAAAATTTACTATTTCATTAGGTATCTGTGACGTTTATTTATGTTCATGAATACGATACTCATTTGGGAGAGAGGTCTCTGCAACTGTATTTTAACTCGTGGTGGTCGCCGATTGCATTTCTGATAGAAATTATTACAATTTTAGTAATACGTGGTTTTATTATTTAATATATAAACACTGATCAAATCCGTTGTAAAATGAAGTAAAAACAGGAGTCACATAAAATTGAATTATATTTGATATATAACACAAACATCAAATATATTTATAAGTGACATTGTAGCAAATCGTTAATATATTTCGCCGCCAAGCAACATTGTAACGTGTTGTGCCGAGAGGTGGGTGAACCGCCGGGCCAGAGACATGCCGTCTCACGGCGACGATGGTAGTGTGATTCGCCCTTGACATCGAAAGCTATGGTCACATGCCACTATACCATCGACAATCCATTTTCATACAAGTCTACAAAGCCAACAATAACCTCTAAAATAGTCAACACTTCGTTTCAATTTAAATTTTAAATTTGTTATTATTTTTAATTAATTTTGCGCAAGATCTTATTGTACTCAGAGTGTCTATTCTCGGTCACCATAGGATACAGAGTACATAAAATATACCTAATGATAATAATTAAATAAAAGAATAACTAATCATGAATAAAATGAATATTTTTAAAATAAAAGCGATGTAACGTACGTAACGTAAATTATACGACCTCTTTCCAATCAAATATTGATACACGAATATAAATTTCGATGTCTTGTCTCTGGTTACGTGGCAGCCGTTAGTTAGTTGGCAATTAGCCGTGACGATAGACTATTTATACTTGCTGTAAACACTGAATATCTTCAATGGAGTCACGTGGTGTTGGAGAAATCTAGTGACAGTATCGTCGGAATGTGAACATTGTATTCGTATGTTTTAAATGTTAATCAAAATACAAATATAGAAAATGATATTAGCTTTGTGTGATTTCGTCTAGGTAGGTATCACCCCCAAAATTAGATATTCTACCGCAAAACAGGAGTACTTGGTATTGTTGTGTTCCGGTTCGAAGGGACAGTGAGCCACTGTAATTACAGGCACAAGGGACATAACATCTTAGTTCCCAAGGTTGGTGGCGCATTGGCGATGTAAGCGATGGTAAACATTTCTTTCAATGTCAATGTCTGGGCGGTGGTGACCACTTACCATAGCCCATTTGCTTGTCCGCCTACCTATTCTATAAAAAAAAAGTTACAGCGCGGGCGGGGGGTGAACTGCGAACGCTCCGGGGAACTTTTATTTTGATCAGGGATAGTAATAAAAATATATTTAATAATAAATAATTAATCATTTCGGCTCTCACCTACAAGAACGATTTGGCAAAAATTACACTGTAAACAACATTAACGAGTTCCTCAATGTTTTCAATATTTTCTAACTGAACATTAAATGCCCACACTGCCTTCGGTACAATATTTAGTACCCGAGACAAGAACCTATAAATCCGTCTTCCGGAAATACAGCCTTTCTCCTACAAAGCAACATTAATAGGATTTACAATGAAATATCAAAAATAATTACCGCATGGCCCGCGACTTACAACTATTAATGACAAAAATATAATCTGTAAAATCGCCTACAGTTAAAACTGAAGTGAGAAAGGAGGTCAGTCAATTGCCCATTATCTATAATCTGTGGGTTGTTTGTTACGGACCTATGAAACGTTCTGGGCGATCTGTATCCATATCCGTATATATGAACCGTGGAAATTATGCAATTGACAGGACGTAATTTATTGACATAAATAATTATTCAAATAAATTTACGCTTATAATTTCGCCGAAATAATGTTAGTTACCAAATTATACGATTGTTCGGATTTGTATCTTGTGAAATAGATTTTCAACAATAATTACATTACTTCATGATATTCCTTTAACATACGAGGACAGTGGAATACATATTTAACTCATATGGAGCCTAGGCTCCTTACTTGTCTCTTAACACACTTTATAAAATCTATTTATAAGGTATTTATATTTTTGCGTGTGTAACAACTATATTATTTCATATTGGGTTACTTTTTCAATTTACTTTTGACTTGCGTCAAATAGATTAAAATGAAACAGTATTAATAATAAGTTTTACATTTGATGATTAGGTAAAAGATTTTTGTTTAAGTAATCCGTGTTGCATATCTGTGGTCAGTTAGTTATCTGTGGTCGTGACATTGACAGGAGCACGCTGAAACTCGCTCCCGCGCGCGCGTTAACAAGAATCTGATACGATTGACGATGAGCCGACTAACTGGATGGATTGGATATAGAAGTGTTGCGGATTGCGAGCTGCGATGAACATTCAAATGAATTTAACTTAAAGATAGGTACGGCTCGCCCGGATGTAAAGTAATGCAAAATAATTATTATTGATGTATGCAGATTGACGAATAAAGTTGTAGACAATTTTTTTTAATTGACCGTAAAATGCATGTAGCGTACTCGAAAAAAAATTGATATGATGTTGGTTTTTATTTTGAATATTCTCAAACTTTATTTTGTTAATTATATTTCTTAATGTTTTAATCAACGATTTCGCTTTCACTTAGTTTATTATTAATCATGAAAGCTGTCAACGTTTCGGTAATTTTACGTCTCCCACCATCGAAGAGCGGACAACGTGTAGACTCTTCCTCGATAAACAATTTGAGGAGAGAATAGTAATAGAAATGTTGCAAACACTTGAGTTCATTCAAATAATATAATATGTATTTAACAACTGTACAACGTTTTGCGTAATCTTCGTCATTTACATTTCAATCATTTAAAACACACATATTATAACATAATAAATCATCTGAATATTGAGTCTTTTGTCCACGTATGACAGTAATAGGTCAGATTTAACAACGAACAGATACGTGTTATACAAAAGTGAGGTAGTTAAACGCGTCTCAACGTCTATGACAAAATAGTATCAGCGTCGTTATACATATATATTAATCTTAAAAAGCTTAAATGGGAGTTTTGTTAGGCGAAGCCATTTTTGTACGTTTACGAAATTCATATAAATGGTTTGAGTTCAAAATCTTTAAGATGGTGTTTGCTTCGCTCCGAGTGCAACGCGTACGAATAAACGTCAAACTGCGTATAAAAATGAGACTTATCTAAAAGCTTACAGGGCGTCGACCCGATGTTTAATAATTAATAGGATGTGTCATACTCGTAAATATGAAGTAAATGCTGATCTGCTATTGTAACGGCCAAATATTATAATATAAATATAAGATATTACAATATTATTTGGCGCCAGGTTTCAACTTAGTTCGTTTTTTCTAATTTCTAAGATGATGAAACTTTTCTCATTAATCACAAAAATCTAATGGTAACTTCGTTTGTATACCGTAACCGTAACCGTAACAGCCTGTGAATGTCCCACTGCTGGGCTAAAGGCCTCCGCTCGTTTTTTTTTTTGAGGAGAAGATTTGGAGCTTATTCGTTTGTATAACACGTATCCAAATACAAAATGAATATTTAAAAATGTTTGTATTTGAAGCTTATGAACTGAATCAAAAATATGTAAATAAATTAGAAGAAATTCCACACTCGACAACTAAATAACTAAACTCTGATATTATTAATTAATAAAACTAAAACAATGTAAAAGTGAATATTCTAGATTATAATTGATCGATGTCACCAACACCGTCACTTGTATCGAAACCTATTCCGCAATTCCACAATTAAGTAACAAAGCCATGCAGGTGCCGCTAGGTACACAGGTACTTATACATAAATCAAAATACATAATATATAGAAAATGTACTTGCATAGTACATTAGATTCCAATTATCGTATATAATACGGTATTATCTAGTTAGAAGCAGTCGATTGACTCTTAATCTGGCCATTCGTATCGGAAAGTGAATTATACGGAAATATTTCACGTCCCGCACAGCGCACTGTTACATTTAGCGACCTATTTCTTGTCAAACTATTGAAGCTGGATCACGCTGGACGGTATTATAATAAAATAACGTGAATATTTGTAATACTAACTATATAACATTATGATATATATAACTATATTATAATTAAGTTGGTTTTGATAAATTTTGTTTAAATTTTTTTTTATCTTACAAGTACGTTATTGTATTATAACGAAATATGTTTGTAGTCGTAAACTTATGCTTAAATCAAACACAGTCATAGATTTTTCCTTTGCCTCTGTCTCTTAGCGATCGCAGGAAAATCTTATTAAATAAGAAATATAAACAACATCAAAACACAAAAATAATATTGTGAAAACCAGATATTTTATTATTACAGTTGCTAACCGCTGGTTGTTGCTCGCTTTATCATAAACTTTTACCAAATTATAAAATTAAATTCCGAAAAACAAGACATTATCATTACGCTACATGAATATTATTACAATGATCGTATCTTAATTGATTCCACAGAGACCTGTAACCTCAACACCAGTGAACTGCACGCGGCGTGGTCGACTTCAATGGAAATGTGTTTTTTTTTTAAGCACTAATTATAATCTCGTCATGATATTCTTAATGACTGCCAAATTTATATTCGAACGAAGAATTAAACTATAATTATTTAAACTTAAATTAAAAATATTATTTACATGACATTCCTACGAAACGACACAAATCTTAATTTTTAACTGGTAATCATTACTATAAGCATTCAACCATTTATAAGTTGAATAAAGTAGAAATTCTTAATAGGACTCTTACCCAAAGGTCGGTAATATGTTCGGTGTTTTGACGAGATATGATATATCCAGATGTAATAAAAACACAAATGGGGGCTTTTTAAATGGCCTCTTCATATTATATTATACTATTTTATACTGTATTATATAAAGTACATAACATTTAAAAGCATAATAAAAGACAAAGACTCGATCTGACGTAAGGAAAGTAAGTTGGCCCCTCACGTGCGCCAGTATTTACCGTTTGAAAACTCGCAACCGAAAGCGCTAATGAATTGAGCACACGTGGCTCGGAAGTATAATAAAACATTTTGAGTTAAAAGTCTGTGTCAAAAGACATTTGCTGTACCAATAAATTGAAGTTCTATTATTGCTAAATTCATATGAAACCAATGAAGATTGAATGGGTATTTAAAGAAAACTGTTTAATAGGCACTTCTTTGATAGTATGCATAGCAAAAGCTTTCACCTCATGAAGATTTGTCAAATTGTCTAATATTTATAACTTAAATTTCTCTGTTTATATTGTAATTGTTTTTCTTGTAAACGTGTACACTGACAAACGACACCTATACGGCACCGATACAGAGATGACGTTATTATCAGTTTTTTTTATTGAATAGGTAGGTGGACAAGCATATAGGCCACCTGATGGTAAGTAGACACCAACGCCCATAAACATTGGCATTGTAAGAAATGTTATGTCCCTTGTGCCGGTAATTACACTGGCTCACTCACCCTTCAAACTGGAACACAACTATACCAAGTACTGCTGTTTTGCGTTAGAATATCTGATAAGTGGTTGGCACCTACCCAGACGAGCATGCACAAAGCTCTATCACCCATAAGGTAGAAACGGACCAACGTATATACGCTTGCACGAAGTCAACAGCTAGAGAATAATGTTATTTTATTTATATATGTCTGATTATTATTTATTTTAATCCTGTTACTTGTGTAATCTACTAGTTTATATATTGGATCTGTTGTCTGTTGTAGTCATATAGCGTCAAATTTAATATATCTTAAATCAACCCGTATCTTCGATTTAAGTGATGTCTTCAGTGATTGTTACATACAAAGCTAATTTACAAGATCGCAAGCCTATTCAATAGTATCAGAAGTCAACAATGAATTATTGTTCTTTTGGTCATATTGTATTTTATGTGCATGTACTGACCAGATTTATGATTTACTGTTCTAACTACTGATAAACTGAAATTAATATAGGTCAGTTAAAAGTACAAAACAATTCTATATCTCAAGTTATTAAGCATAAACACCAAGCCGCGCATACAATCACTACAATGTTGCCTAATTTGTTGACATACATATTTGCAACTATGTTGTATAAAACGCGGACTATTTGATAGCTTATTGTTTAAGAATAAACAAGCGAAACTTATATGCTATTACGTTGAAGTTTTCGCTGAAGATGTTAGAAGCACAAACACAGCACAAATAATTCATACTCGCACGAACACACGCAAGTTCACAAATTATATATTCAATACTTAAAGCAAAATCACATAAAAAAGAAACAAAATGTTCTCATAAAGTTATACCTTACACTGCATGTTTTTGTTACTAACGAAAATAATTCAATTTGACTGTTTAATATTGATCGCAATGTCAAGAATTAAGTCGTTGGTTACAAAGCGGCGCGTGCACGAACGATAGATTTCTCCCGTGTGTTTCCACACTGGTCAGGCCGCGTTTATTTAGAGTGGCGTGTCGCGCCTCTCACATGTGACTTAGGGAACGAACAACAAAATATATAGATCTGAAACTGTAACATATTAAAATAGTCTCATACATGATATTGAGTGTCGAAGTTTTTTACTACTAGAAACTGCACAAGCACAATCTGCTCTACTTCCCAGATAGAATTTAATTTTTTATTTAAACTACTGTGACCTGCGATCGTGGATATTTTTTACCTGTACAAATAAAACGTTAAATTATTATATAAAAAGCAAACTACTAAAAACCATTAAATTGACTTTCTTTTGATCCAATTGAAATACCTATACGATACTAAATATATTTTAATTATTCGAATCTTTTGTCTCCGCATATACTTAAACGTATAAAAGATTTTCGCACGCCAATCACGCTGTCGCTAGCGGCCGTGCTGGCGGGCCGCAGGTGCACAGAATTTTCCTAACTTGACTGCTCACAATCCGCATCAGTTGGATGTGGAATAGAACGAGCTGATTTTTGGCTGTTTCGTTCTATTCGGTTCTGCGCAGACGCGAACTTTGGAGAAACTTAAACATATATCATACACAAATACGCACATTCATCTTAGTAATATATTTTTATTCTATTGTCCTTAAATATTATATAAATACATATTGTTATTATTTGAAGATAATTGTATTATTTAATAATTATTAACAACTCCCAAAACACATATTATGCCAGAGCTTCGTACCCCATACAGATACCCAAAAAAGTCATTTACATAAATATCACTATGGACTATCGACAGTACTCCGTGTTTATCTTAAATTTATGCATATATTACGAACAGATCAAGTAGAGCAAATAAAGTAACCGGACCACATTCTGAACACCCTTGAAAACCGTATTAACTGCAAAGTCAAATGCACTTTCCGATTTGGCAGAGCTAACTGTGTGTGGTCGCACTGTTAGCGGTCGTGTAACTTCGCACTGATGAGTGCCTTAAAGATGTTACCTACTTGAGATAAAATGTACATCTACTGATGTACATCAGTAGATGTACATACGTAATAGTTATATGTTATACGATTAATCGCCTTCTTATTGAAGCATAATTCAATTCTAAAATCTTGAGTAGCTAAAAATAAGACCGATTCGTGTCATGGTAAAAAAGGTCATGAATGTCAACTACCACGACCACATGCACAACTTTAGTTTATAGTTAAACTTAAAAATCTATATGAAGTTGATCTTTAAGCCTAATGCTCTGTTAAATATATCAAAAAACAGTTTGAACAGGAATTTATTTTATGTCTTAGTATATTTTGCTAACACCAGTCAAAGGATTGTATTCTATAACAACATTAATTATTATTGATTGATTGACTGTCACTAAAGTTCTCAGTAAAGATATTTCGAACAAACATGATATCCGCTGCGGCCCGCTAACACTCGGGCAGCAGGAATCACCAGCTCAGTCTCACGTCCAGATTCGATTTTAGGTCGTCGCCGGCTTACATAACAATTGGATAATGACATACAGTGAAGCGCTGGTCTGCGTCTGATTTAGACACGCCGCGTCACTGCGCCGGCGCAGCGCTGCGTGCGTAACACCGGCTCGCTTTAAACTAATGCGTTTGCGGTGAACACAATCGTATGGAAACTATTGCTTAATAAGGAACTCATCTTCACTAAACATACCGCATATAGTTATAACAATAACGCTTGACAATCCAGACCGCCGCGCCGCCGTTAGGATATCCCGAGCCAGCGACCGCACTCATGCCACGACAATAGAGCGATCACTGCGCTAACTGTTGAATCATTTATTAATTTCATAAAAACTGTCTGCTGAGTTTGTCTACTGTAGGTAGTTGAACTACCAACACATGTTGACTCGATATAGCACGGTAATCTCGAGTGTTGAAGCTTTATTTAATGCATACAGTTCGTTCAAATTACGGCCTGTAAGTCTTTTTGTGAAGAAATCAATAAAATATTTCAATGGAGACAATTAAAACTTAATAAAGGCTTCGGCGCTTCCGACGCACTGCCCGCGCCGTGGGCCCGCGTCGGTTGGTTTACGTAACAGATTAAAGACTTCCTCCATTAGGACGTACAAGTTTGTTGGAATATATGAAGTAGATTCCGTGTCGGTTCCGTGTCCGATGCGCGGGAACCGTCGTAGGGAAGGTAAATTATGAACTTAATAACGGCAATTAATCTGTTAATTAAAGTTTAATGCGATATTTAAATAAACACCGACATATTTTTATTGATACTTATCCCGGGCAGACAGGCGAGCCGGTCACCTCCCACCTAACCTTGTTCTGAGGGAGTCAACACTTACACGGAAACTATGACATCGAGTTAATAGTTATATATCATTTATTTACTTATTTGAAACATCAGTATGTTCACAATTTATTAGCCTCATTCGAGATAAATATGAGGGAAAAATTATTTTCCATTTAGATGAACTTTAATAATAAACAATGAATTATTATTTTTTAGTGCAATATAATATGTTTATAATAATAATAATAATGAAAATCGAAAGTAAAAAGTTATAGTGATACCAACCTCGATAATAATAAATTGAGGAAAACTGAAACAAAATTAACACTTATAGATATGCCTGTTGAACTAATTATGAATAATTCATCTCGAAAGTACTAAAACTGGTATCAACATACATACACGGCGTATGCTCTGCACCGGAGTGAACTACTCCACGCGGTACTTTTCCTAAGGCAAGGTCTCAGTAGCACCAAATTAAATAAGATCCTGGTATGGAGTTCAATATGAGAGGAATTCTCTATGAATATGCGACTACGAGATACGTCCCAACACAAATTAGTCCGTAATATATAAGCAGAATTATTTACAGTTCGGCACGAGAGCAGTAGATTAGTATATCAAAAGGGGCTCTTTTGATATCTCATGATGGCGTTATCGAGATATAACAAACAATTTATTGGAAGTTATGATTTTATTAAAAACTTGAAATATGAATTTTAATAAATTATAATCTTCAAATAACATTCCAGCAGTGAGTTTATTAACATAATATATATACATTATTAACATAATATCTTAAACAAAAACAACTCTCGCTATAGTAATTAACCTGTTCAAAAATATAATCTATCAGCACAATGGCCATTCATTAATGTTATCTGATAAGTGCGAATGATATATAACCAGTTTAGTTATGTATAAAATAACAGATAAATTTAATAAATATGACTAAACCGCAATGAATATTGGACACAGACGAGATTACAGTACGCACCTATCTATATAATGGATACATGAGTGTTGTAAAAATGTCCGAAGTATATCCGTTGGTGTATATTAATTATTAGCGCTCGTTTTAACACGATTTTTTTTTCTAAAAGTATATTTTAAATATTCAAATAGTACCTAACTGTGATTACGTAATTATTTAGTCTTTAATGTGAATACTATAGACGTGTATATGCATTTCTTAATACGTGCACCTACTATTTTATATGTAAACACGAGCAGTTTTCTTGAAAGCTATATTATGGTGTTTCATACGATAACATTGTCAACATTTTAATACCCCAATGTTCTTGTCCTCACGGATTGATTAATAAACTTGATTAATTGCACATCGGAAGCGCTTCTCCGACATAACACCTGCGGCTGAGTCTGCGCCGTCACTTCAGTGTTTTTTTTGTCATAACATGCTGCGGCGCCAAGTGCAGGGGCGCTTGTGCAATTGTTAATTACCGGTGAGTAATTTAGCTAAAAATATCACGAAAACTTTTAACTGTAATGATCTATGATGTGTCTACATGCCGAAGAGCATTCCAGAAATACGCGATAATTATAAACGTCCACATTCTAAATACACACACGTATGTATTTCAATATTACTTCATTTATATATGTGTACACTACACTACTATCTATATATGTGCGTGTAAGTTTGTGCGTGTCAGTATGAACGTGTTTAACGGAAAATAACGCTTAAAATATTGAACAATGTTAATTACAAAAAAAAATTGTCACACAAAGAATCTTTTAATTTAATAAAATTGTGACGAGGCCGTCACAATACGCCGTCATCACGCCGAATTAAATACGAAAGAATATAATTTAAAATGGAAACGTTACCGTAGGGCAGACACAACTTGGTGTGCGTGGACCGACGAAGTCGCGAGCGCTGCTTGTAATAATAATAAACAAAATTGAAAAATGAGCACAATCGGCGTTTGAAAGTGAAAGAAAAGTGATGGCTGTTAACGATTTAAAATCTATAGATTGGACCTCCTTCGGAAATACATGATTTGAATATTGTGACTTCCAACAGTTTAGTTTCAACTTCAACGAGTTAACTTACCGAAACTGCTCGATACATTGACGTAATGTTTGCTTGTGTTTATGAAATAGCAGCATTTTAGAGTAAACAATTTTTTTTATTTATTCATTTATTTTGTTTAATTGGTAAACTTGTTTCAGTCTGAAAAACAATATTCAATATAATACTCGTTTTGCGACTTCTCCTCTACACGTACGTGGTCTGATGAACCTCTCTGACTAACTCTGATGATTTTTAATTTGTAATAAATTGAAAGGATACTAATAGAAAACACGGCGATCGTCCGTAAAGCGGTCATTGGAAACGTGCAAAGATTGATGTGCGTTTTACGATCAGTTTAAACAGATAGGAGATAAGATCCCGTTATGTTTCGGCATGTTACGACATACGGATGACTCGTGAATACGGTTTAGAACTGTTCACATATAATACCTATACACGCCGGTCAGTCAGCTCTGCAGACAGTTCGAGCTCTCCACGCATCCTCGTAGTTGGTCTAAAACAGTAATATTACCCAGGTTTAATGCAATTAGATAGTGTGACTATTTATATCACAGAACATACGCTTGTTTTACCATATCTGTGTCGTAATATTGTATGTCCTCCTGACTGATTAACCACGATGGTTATCATCAATAACTAAATCAGGCGCACAACTAACCACTTTATGTGCTTGGTACAAGGCACGGGAATGTAAAATTGGCAATTCAATAGCTTTAGTTGCTGCTAAAACTTAAAAACTTTTTGTTGGCCCGACTGGGAAACGAAAAGGAGATCTCACGTGCTTTTAATCCGACGAGGCAGTTTCCATATTATAAGGAGTCTACTCATTACACTAACCAGGGTTTAATTAGCTTCTCATAACTGGAAATGGATTTGCTGTTGCAACTCGACAAGAGCTGACAAACAATAAAAATATTTTAGATAACTTTTTAAGGTATCAGTATCGTTCAGTACGTTCCAAAAAATTGATTCGTTCTGTTTGCATAATCTTTCATTCCGCAACTGACATGACAATGGTTTCGATTTGATGTTTTAATTCTTGGTTTCAGAAAAGAATAGCGAGACAATTGTTCAATTTCTATACACCAATGACAAAGCTCAACTCTATATTAGTGATAAATTCAAATAAACCAACAGCATCCGAAATCTAACTTCGCAACGGACGATAGTAATCTCCGGTCAACTGATCGCTCTTGGCGGAACCGCCATCAAGTGTGACCTGTTTCAGTGCTCGTGTGTCTCATGTGCAGTAGGAACATCAGTTCATAGAAATTAAAGTTTACAAACATTTACATCGCACGTGGGGATTTAAATATATCTTTATAGAAACGTCGAAGACACATCAGGGTCGTTCAGAATGTCAATGCGATGTAGTTGAAGTATTACATCCATTCGTAAACACAATCGGCCATGCATCAGCTCGCGACAGTACCAGAATTTATTAAATGAGCTGTTACGTGTTGTCTGTCAGCTATCAACAATCAACCAAGAAGAATCCTAATCTTCTATGTTATAATTTTATTACTGTTTAATAGGGAATAAAAATCGCGGTCAAGCACCAGTTCAACCGTTATCTATGTTACAAACCGGTGAGCCAGTGTTATCATATTAATAGAGTCTATAGGCATTGGTGACCATTTACTTTCAGGTGGCCCTTTTGCACAACAGCATGCCTATTATAACAAATAATGGACAAGAATATTGCTCCAAAAATGTAAAAAAAAAATATTCTAAATATACGCCAAACGGTTATAAAAAGCAGCAGCTGAATTTTGTCTAAACATAATCAAATGAAGCGCAGCTCGATCACCTCTCCGCGACCCAGTAGAGTGCGCCAGCGATGAGTGCTATTTACGACATGTTAAATATAAATTACACTGACACGCCATCTCATTTGAACTATGACAATTTGAACGTGAAACACTTCGAACTATACCAACAATAAACTACTCTTACACGGAGCGCCCGAGCGGTGGCTGCCGACATGCCGACATGCCGACATGCCGATATTACACCGACTGGCCTACGGGACAGACTTTCTGAAAATGATTGGACAACGAATCTATATTCAGTATTACATCAACACCGTGTACACTCAAATATTGATGTGTTTCATTATTGGTAGGTCCGGATCTTTATACCAAGAATTAACTAAATCTATTCAATATATTTTCCCATTTGATTGTTTTATGTTCAAACTACAAACACATTACGTTACGTGTTCGATACGCGATGAAGAAATCAACGTTTGTCGGACGAGATGAAGTACTTATCGTATACGTACGAATCCAATGAGTTTACTTGAGAGTAAGCACATTGGCCTAACTGTAAACGTATATTTCCAGAGGATTGTTTAAGAGTACTTATTAAAATTCGTTTCCTGTCACCATGAACTATTTAATAGCAGTGAAGCATTGAATGGGTTGGTTGGCGAGACGAGCCAACATTAATATAAATTACCGAGTTTGACATTGTTTTTATTTAAGCAGACTGTCTACATCGTCGAAAAATATGACTTTTATCAAATGACAAACGGATAGCTTAGATTGAAAAAAGTTGTTGCAGTTACGTAACAAAACAACCCGCGTGTATGTGTATAATTACATACCTCGTTGAAGTATAATATAATTCCGTCAAGTTTTGTTGCTAAGGGAAACGGTTCGACAGATTAAAAATTAAAAAGTGCAGTTAAATATGATTACGTGACTTTAGGTAATATGTGAAATTACTACTCGCTGGTACGACTAACTGCGATCTGCTGCTGCGTCTTAAATGTACCTGTACCTGTACCTGGCGATACAGATCGACGCCGGCTTTTCGACTTGTTATACGTAATTGGTCATTAACGATGAGTAACGATGAGACGAAATGTTGCGAATGTCTTTTAAAACCATCAATTACACATAATACACGTCATGCAAATCGTGAATTTGTTTCTTTATAATTAGCGGCCTGCTCCGAGCACGCCAACGGGCACGTTAACAGTAATAACAGTCACATCGGCTCACATTCGCCAATTAATAAGATTAGAGCTTACGCTTAAGGTAAATAAGGAGCCTTACAAGATACATAGACGATAAAAGCGTGGAGTTGTAGTACGAATAACACGTAAATGTTGTCGTAAATACATATTGTCTATTTCAATTAGAAAAAAGTATGCCGTTCATCTGCATGATGATTTAGATTTTTGTATTTTTTAACTCTTAGTGCAGGTTTAATTTAATGTATGTAGCGCGTGTTTATGTGTGTGTTGTGTACTCCAGCACGGACACTATAACTATATAATATGCTGAGTATCAATCGACTGATATTAATATAGCATATTATTAAATATTGTATAGTTATTCCCGAATAATGTATTTCTCCATAAAATACTAAGAGTCAGTACTTAACAAAGCCAGTCACTGGCTGATAATAATTTTATGCCAATAATTGGCGATTTTTTTCTCTATAAAATCATCAGTGTTATCTATTAAATATTGACTTATAGAAATATTTTATAGACACGAGTATTTTCAATCGTTGTTATATATAATACTTGTACTCGGCTGTCATGATTAGCGTTCAAAAATGAATTGTATAATATAATTGTTTTACTTTTACCCAAGCAACAGTATACTATATTTTACTATATTCTAGAATACAGGAGAGTTGTGCACAAAAGAAAATTTTAAAATGAATGTGCAATGAGTAAAATATTAAATATGTGCAGGAGCAATGCGGATCATAAATTCCATTTTTCATTGTATTGGTATTGTTTTTTATAGAATAGGTAGGTGGATGAACAATTGGGCCACCTGATGGTAAGTGGTCACCACCGCCCAATACATCACCAATGCGACATCAACCTTAGGAACTAAGATGTTATATCTCTTGTTGTAATTACACTGGCTCATTCGCCCTTCAAACCGGAACACTATAATACCAAGTAATGCTGTTTTGCGGTAGAATTTCTGCTGAGTGGGTGGTACCTAACCAGACGAGCTTGCACAAAGCCACTATTCCTCATTGCTCATTCACTTTGGTGTTCCCAGCACTCGTTATTAAATCGGCAAGCGGATAAAAATCTTGTTCACATGATAACGCAATGTCTGCGCGGCGAAACATAGCGAGGCGTAATTGTGACCGCATATCGCGAAAGGGTCAACGATAGTTTAAAATCATATGCTTTTCCCTGCGACGTAAGTGGCGCTACGCACATATTGTGAACAATCGGACGAGATGTGCAGACAGATAACACACCGAAACACTTTGTTGCCGCCTGTTGATGGCTATCTCAAAGGGCCGGGTCAGAGATTAATGAAAGAGTTACGTACAAATAAAGAATCGACGCCAAGTTTCAACGGAGGTGAAGTTAGCAGTTCTTTAGCAATGACATGTCGCATTGTGGATAATTACAGGCAATCGATTTTAAGTGACAAACTAGATAACTCACGCAAACATTCGTTACGGTCCATAACGATACACACGTACCAGTCATTCCAGCGCCAAATAGTATCAATTTTAATTGATAACTTCTTTTAACGATAGTGCGCTCGGCGGAACTGTTACGGTTGCAAGAGGCTGATAGGAGGGTAAGAGAGTTTGAAGTTTGTTAGAGAACAATCATTACATACCATTAAAATATTACTGACTTATAATTATACATATACTTGCAATTACATCGAAAACGTCGGTTTATTTCACTTTCACGATAAATTACAACGTAAATACGTTGCACTCATCACATAACTACTACAATATTAATATCCAATACTCTGCATATTGTATACATACACAGCTACACTTAAGAGTTTTGTGAGAGTAGAGCTTTGTGCAAGCTCGTCTGGGTAGGTACCACCCACTCATCAGATATTCTACCGCAAAACAACAGTACTTGGTACTGTTGTGTTCCGGTTTGAAGGATGAGTGAGCCAGTGTAATTACATGCACGAGGGACATAACATCTTAGTTCCCAAGATTTGGTGGCGAATTGGTGATGTAAGCGATGGTTAACATTTCTTACAATGCCAATGTCTATGGTCGTTGGTGACCACTTACCATCAGGTGGCCTATATGCTCGTCCGCCTTCCTATTCGTCTTCCTAATATCGGTTCATTCGGTTGGTTCACATCGTCAGGTAACTGTCAGCGGTAGCGGTAATTATAACGTAATTACAAACGGACGGAACTAAGACATACATTTTCAATTAAAAATAAAATATCGTGTTAACGAAATCTGTAAATTGTCACGTATACATTGAATTAAATTTTTTTCGAACTGTTGTTTACTCATGGTCAAAACTTGACGATAGGAAATACGTAAATACAACTTTTTTCAAATCAGACAATTTTTATTTAAAAATAACGAACTGTTAATATCACATTGATTCTTATTAGTTTTCAAGTTCGAGATTGATATTCAGTTGTCATATATAGATTGTAAGGTCATCGACTCGTATCGTTAGATCGTTAAAATAAAAGAGCTAAAGCTACAAAAAGTTAAGGAACTACCCACCTGTCGATAATTTCTGTCAATTCACGGTCGAACTCGGAACACGGACTACTGGTACAACTCGGCGGCGGACCGTCTGCGGAGCGTTCACTTTTTTAACTTCTTGTTTATGTGCAGAGTTGTCACCAGCGTGTGACGATGTCATACAACTTCAGCAGCTCTGTTGCTTTGACGTCGTCGCTTTGCACATGTGCCTTCAAATGATGCAAGTTATATGTCACGAGCAGACACCATGCATTTTTATATCATGTACATACGTATCGTGATTTACTTAACTTATTACTTAGTGTGTATTTGTCAAATATTATATATTTAGTGAACCGGTATTTTTATATAATATATTCATAAAAATAACTGGCCTGTTAGTATACAATGGACATTAAATTGTTTTTTTGTCATATTTCATCGTTGTTTATTCGAGATTTGGTCTTCTGCAAGACAAGTAGAAGTAAGTTGTAATTGCATAAATAATGAGTGTAACAGTGATGTTTACAAAGCGGAGTGAACTTTGCTTGGAAAAAGTCAAATTCGAATAAAATGACCCAGTTTAAGGCAAACACCCAGCAGAGATGTCGTCGGACAGGTTTGCGTATTATTAACGTTAATCGACGGAACGTCAATGTCAGTTTTCCTGCACAACTTTTATTGCGGCAAAAGCCGAACAGAAACCAGACTAACACCGTACACCGATCTTATTTATTTTAACATTAGTACCGTGAAGGTCAGCTATAGGCTTTTTTACGAAGCTACACTTTTTTTTAAATCTTAATAATCTATGATTTCAAACGAAGAGAACGAAGACACCTTAACGTTATAGGTTGTAGTGATAATACTTTCGGTCCGGTTCCGGTTCGTATCCAATGAGTAGATAAAGGTAAAATCCAGTATTGTCTTAGATAGTTTTTGTGTTTATGTAGCTAAACCTGTACTTGCGCCTTGACAAAGCAGTTTCGTTATTTTATCGGAGCTCCGATCTCGTGCAAAACAATATTTGTCAATGTTTTTAATAATACAAGTTTACAACTCCTTGTTTAGTATTAATTTGTTTTGGAGATATCTAACACAAGCACTAACACAGTGGATAGAACACACGAGTCTAAATTAGCTGTTGCGTTGATTTCGGTAGGCGTTAATAACTAATATGCCGTTTAAACGTAAAATTTTTGAGAAATATGTCTTATATGCATATGCATAAGCATCGCACTTAGCTACTGAGCTAGTGCGCTTAAATTATCCACATATATATCTTGTATTTACACGGAGGGATAAGAGCTGGTCCAAAAACTATCACCGGTAAAGTCGTCACGAACGTTGCGAAGCGATCTCGGCATCCCTTGCCGCTTCTAATGATGTTGTAATGCGTTTGGTAAAGCAAGTCAATAGTAAATTATCAAAGGAACATATCTGTCCGTTCGTACTTCGCCTCGTGTTCGCTCGCGGCGCCTCCGTAACTCCGTAACGATCCACCAAACATAATTAACCTTCAAGGCGACGGTTCCGTGAACATAACGAATATTTGTCTTAATAATTTAGTCACACTTTAACGAGCTTCTTAGATCGTTTGAAATGAGAAAATCCGTTTCGTATAACTGTAGTACGTTTGTGTTTTCGTTTTTAATTAAAAAAGTTGTTTGTACGCCACCTTTAGTAAAAAAAATGATATTTTATATTTTGCCTTTAATCTAGTCCTGGTAGTTAGCAGGTTCCCTTACGATTTTGCCTAATGGGGTGAAGACCCAGTGGTTGCTTTGTCATTTAAATATCTTACCTTATCGAGGGTGCGTCTACTTAGTGACGTGACGTGACGTGACGTGACGTGACGTTGGTGTATGCACGCACTTATTTATATCAAATTCGGAAGCTTCAAAGATTGCAAATCGGAACATTATATAATATGAATAAAAATGTACCGGTATCCTTGAATACTTTTCCTAAAATATTGTGACCATTATATTATATATACATATTATATTTTAAAGAATACTGCCTACGATCAATGCCTGTTTTTACAGAAGTACTAATATTTCTATTTACCTCTCCAATTAAGCGAACCCCTTGTGGCAGGAGTGGAGACGACAGTAGCCCGCAGGGCCAGAATCTTTGCGCCCGTAGACCATTGCAATATTGACGCTCGATTTTTTAACGTAAGGGACATAACTTGTAAAAATGCAAAAAGTAAATTCGCCCGCTGATAACTATCATTTACTAATTATTTACACTTCGACTAGCTTCGCTATTCAGGTGATGTCTTATTACGCCTCACACTTACACACACTTCCTGACACTCGAATTGTAATTCTTTTATGTTGAGCTACGCTTATTAAACGTCTTCTCTAAAAGAGAATCGGTAGATCTCAGTTTGGAGACTTGGTGATGTCACTAGATAATGCATGGCTGGCAAATGTAATTACGTAATAAGTTCTATTTAACTTTTCTATCTTAAAGTAATGCACACGGTGCTATACAAAAGTATTCCCCACGTGTTATCTAAAGTACTCAGTCAGGGAGCCTCGAGCCTGATAACCCGCGGACTGTGGCGGCCGCAGTCGATCGGTTTCTTCCACCGCCTAAAACTATTCACGACCTACTTCCATGCGACACGCACGAATCGTAAATGTAATCAATAACATATTCGTTTAAACTTATAGTCACTTTATAGCCGGGCCAGCTCAATTAACGCTCGGACGAAAAATTTGTTTATCATTGAAATTACTGTATAAGATTTGAAGCTCGTCGGCGAGTTCGTTAGCAAGCAAAATCCACCGGCGAGTTTTCAATGTTATGGAGCAGCTCCAGCCATAGACGTCTTAGACTCACTCCTAAAATTTAGCACACACAAAATTAGTTTAAAGTTAAAATTTAACACTTCAAGTTTGCCAAACAAAATTAAGAATTACTTTAGGTACTTATAAATAATTGGATTATAGCGGTTTATGTATATTTTTTTATTATTGTTTGATATGTGTGTGTCGTGTGTGTGCTTTATTTATATATGTTAGTTTGTTTGTGTTTAAGCAGCAACACAACAAGCTGGGTGTCGAGAATAAAAATAAATATTAATATTTTGTTGTTAATAAATAAATATATTAATGTGACTTAATTTATTATTAATTGGTATTTTATGAGCGCTGTGTTTGTAAACTGTTGATCGAAATTCTTCCTCGCCCCTGGTCACTCGCACGGAGCCGCGCGCCGACACTATAGATACTAGTATGTAGTACTTTGTGAAGTTGATTCAAATTTATTAGTTAACGTTTGTTTAAATTAATCTCATTAACATATTTAAACAACTTTCTATGCCCTTATACTATTTTAAAACTTTTCTGTAATTACGAATTCGAATGATTTAATGTTAAAGGTCAGTTGGAAAAACAGATTTATGTTTTACTACAAACTATGAAAACGAGATGGCCCAGTCGTTAGAACGTGTATTTCTCAATTGTAGATTACGGGTTTAAGAAAACGTGGACTGCGTGACTGTGACTGCGTGAAATTTGTATTTACAGCTCAGCTCTTGGTCGGATTAATCCCTGCTACGTGTGTGGTGGTGGACAAGCTCGCCGTGCCTTAGATTGCATCCGCGTGAACTTTAGACTTAAATTGTGAGTTTTTGACTTTGTCCAGAACACTTCCAACATATGGTGATTCAGTTATAAGCTTATCATTATCTAAGTTCCCCTGTTTTAATGTACAGACAGACAGAAATATAATAAACTCCTTACTTAATCATTTTAATAAATATTATATTGCTTCATCGATTTTGATATGATGCTAGGAAAAGCATTCAACGCGTATCAAGTTGTGAATGGTTTTTACGAAACATATTACCGTAACAGCCTGTGAATGTCCCACTGCTGGGCTAAAGGCCTCCTCTCCTCTTTTTTTTTTTTGAGGAGAAGGTTTGGAGCTTATTCCACCACGCTGCTCCAATGCGGGTTGGTAGAATTCACATGTGGCAGAATTTCAGTGAAATTAGACACATGCAGGTTTCCTCACGATGTTTTCCTTCACCGTAAAGCACGAGATGAATTATAATCACAAATTAAGCACATGAAAATTCAGTGGTGCTTGCCCGGGTTTGAACCCACGATCATCGGTTAAGATTCACGCGTTCTTACCACAGGGCCATCTCGGCTTTTCGAGATGGCCCTGCTCGAAGCTCGAAACATATTCGTAGTGAGTAATTACTTTGACAATATTCGCATTGTTTTGTTTAAGTTGTTTAGACTTCGTAATAACTTGTTTGTAGACTGATGTAGTCGTAATCTATAAGCGATTCGGTATTTATATAAAATGCAATACAAGTGGGACATCCAGCGCGCCGTAACTAAATAACGGATGCTTATCTTAAATAAAATTTTGAAATACGTAATATAAACTTACTGAATGTTTACGCGACGCAGAATAAGGACGTGTCGTCTGCTCGGACTTCGAACTAATTCAAAGACGCGAGTAGTCAAAATCGCGTTTGTTATCGCAGTCATAATCGATACCGTTCGCAAGAATGCCGAAATAAGTGAATCACGTAAGATTGAAGTTCTACTCGTACTGTCAGACTGCGAAGGCTCATCTACTTACGCTGATTTAACAGATTACATTTTAAGATAGAGATTATTATCTAACTCAAAAATAAACCACTACCTAAGTTTTCCAGATCCGATTTGATCGATTTAATCTATTTGCTATTTACAACTTACGTGACGAAGTAAATGTGCTCTTATAGACATACTTAAGTAAAGAATATCAAGATTTTGTTGTAATAAAATAGTAACAAGGCGTAACAGCGTCTGAAAATTAGAATTATTTGAGCAATAAATTACCGATATAGCCCTCAATCTATCGCAGACACAGTATAAAGTAGAGTCACACGATGAGATGTGATCCATGCGAAATACGCTGAAGGAGGACAGAGACAGCTAGATCGTGTAACACGATTTTATGTTCTGGACAAAACTTAAAATGCTATTTTATTATAGTATAAATAGCAATAATTGTTTCTCAAGTCTCAACAGACTCTGACGCCCGTGGCTTTTTTGACTTTTTATTTCGGAATTTCATTTTGGTAATCGAAAACTTACAAGATAATGAACATTCTTACACCGCGTATAACAAACACAAGCATATTATACTCTACATATATATTATTATAGTATTATATTGTATTCTCTTCTACATTACGTCTTCGTGATACAGTTATGAATACTGGAATACCTCGCCATCGAGTTTTGTCCGGAACGAGATCGCAATAAGCGTCGCATCCCTCGACTACAGTTCGTAGTCAGTTCCGGAATGGTATCGAAGAACCATTAGCTTAAAACGCATAAAGTCCGCTGAGGCAGGCTTACACTATTTTTACGCTGGCCTACGTTAGTGGCGGCGCGCGGCGTTATTTCGCAACGGGCGTAAATGACCGATCGTAATGATTTTTTTAAGTCGTGTCGGTGCGACATTTTAGCACCGCGATATTGAGGTTAATTGACTTTTGAGTATTGCTTTTGGCGCGTGCCTTATAATTTAAAGTATAATCTAAATGGAATCTTTTTAAATCTATTTCTGGCTAGCATCAATAATACCTACATGACAAATTATAAATTGAATATAATGATTGATTGATTTACAAATCAATGAAAGTTTAAAGCTGGTTCTAAATTGTATTTCTGTGTTCTTATGTTATTTGTTATAATTGAGCCACGTTCTAGAAGGTACTCTTGTCTAACAATTTTGTATTAATTTAAACAACCGCTACTCTTGTTTCGGACTTTGCAGTGTATATTAAAAGGCTTGTAATTAACAATATTTTATCGAAATAACTTTATAAGTTAGAAATTTCACCGGAGCATTAAAACAGCGACTTTTACTGTCAACATTCTCAATAGTCGCCATTAAAGATTTATTACTGGGTTATAGTATTAAATATATCCAATTAGCGCGTTCTACTGAACCTGTATTGATGTCTAGAGCGAGCTGCTCGCGGGACGCGATTATGAAACTAAATAACTGGAATGTCATGTAAAAATATTGTAGTTTAACTCACGGCGTCCCGCGACTATTGCCGCTGAGCGCTGAGAGAGAGCTTCCTACATAAAGATATCTTACGAGTGAGGATCATTACATTTTGATAGATTCCCCCATATGTTTGGCGTCTGGAGATTCCTATTCACAGGAACAAGCTCCGATCTGGTCTGATCTCTCTCAAACGATTCTGTAAATATACAGCACTTTCTTGTCGATAATAAGAGTTTATCAGATATTTGTGACAGAGACCGACTGTAGCTCAACTTCGATGCCGAATATATAGCTATACGCCCAAAACAGTGCAATACAGTCTGACGTTCGGGTGTAGGACACGGTAGACGCCGCGTGTAGGTATAGCAGACATAACTTAAGTATAATTGCTTGCACATCGCTAATATAAAAACAATAAAGTATTTTATTTCGCTTTTAGTAAAACCTTTTTGTTATTTTTCTTTTTACTATAAATTTAGTAAACCTCCTTAAAATTAGAGTTAAGGCGACGTACTCGTAATGTCAACAAACGTAATCCCGGTGTCAGTAATAAAACTGTAATATAACTTTGTTTGTCTATGTATCCTTTGTATTCTAAAGATAAACGAAATTCCTGACTATAGAATTGTAGCAGTAGTTATCTAACATTGATTAGTTTTAATGTAGAACTAGATTAGATAAAGGTGATTCTCGATTGAATGTCCGGCACATCTCTCACCTAAAAGTGTTTCAGCTTTTTTAACAACGGTAACACTCGTAACAATTTTTTATAAAAATTCGTATTTACGGATCATTGTTAAAAAAAGTTACATATTGCAGTGTTTTGATATGACATATCATAATATAATGAGGAATGATGTCGACCTCCTCTGTGAAACATGACAAATCAAGATACGTGATCATGTCACGTACTGATGACGTCTCAACGGCTGGACCGATTTTGATTGTAAATTAATGATACATAGTTTGTCTTGAATTAATACGTATATATACTTTTCCAGGAAAATATGTAAATCCCCTTACATCGTCATCGTCTTCACACCGGAACACAGTGTTACAGATTATTGATGTGGCGACTGCTAGTGGTAATATATTTGGTAACGGGCCGACACAAGCCCTACCAACGGTACTTCTTGGTTATAACTAGACGCTAGTACACAGCTGACTACGTCATGTATATGAGGTCGACTCATTAATTACTATTAATTTTGCCATCCTGTAACCAAATATAGACAGCTAACCTAAATACAAAGCTCACTTACACCGGGATCATCTCTGTCACTCCTCGCTTCAATCAAACTTACCCCCCCCCCTTCCCTTCGAAAACCCCCTTAATGTGTTCACATTAGTAGCAAGTCAAGGTGCGCGTAAGCGACACTGTAAATATTTGCTTTAAGATATATATAAAAATCTGAGATGTAGTCTTACAACATTTTTCAGTAACCCTTACTTCCGCTACGTTTTCGGTACAGATAATAAAACGGGACGACAGATAAGTAATTGATATCGTACCGCTATCTCGCTCCGTGTACTCCTTCCGCTTATCATAATCAAATCAGTGCTAGATAGATACAGGAGGCGTACACTGATGCCTTATCAGAAATAAGGAATTTTAAACTTTTGCAAAAATTTGTTTATTACGAGTAACATGAAAGGTGCGGTAGAATATCTGATGAGTGAGCGGTACCTACCCAGCCGGGCTTGCGCAAAGCCCTACCACCAAGTTAAACTGTTGTTGTGTCTCGTTCAGAATGTAGAATCATCTCTGATTCCAACGAGGATATATTTAGTACAACGAAAATTTTCACCGAGGTTATTGTTTCGTCTGAAGGAACATTACATAATTTTACACACATTTAAAAAAAAACGTATATCAACGTATAAAATATTTTCGAAAATTATACACACGCGAACTTTTATGAATGCAGCTGCCAGCTCTGATATGCAGTAGTCGTTATTCTGTCAGCTAGATGTATTAAGTCAACACATTGCAGCACACGGGACATACCACTGACTAAAAATATTTTTATTTTATTTATATCTCTCTCTATACATTTCATTATAATACGATATGATTTTAAATCCGAATGTCGCATGGGCTGGCGAGTGCACGCCCCGCGTTACGACACAACCTTGTAAGTGCGTTACTCTACTTCTGTGTACTTCCCACCTTAATAAATTGCGTTAAAAAAACTACCCAAACGTCTCCGGTTTCCAACGAACATAACCGCACTTATCTATTCGGGAAATAAAGAAATACACACACGTTTATTAATTTCAATAATACAGCATTCTTTACCTATCTGAATAATAATTGTACAAAAATATATGCGCCGTTAATAGTTGCCACAAAAACCTACTTACTTAACTCTTAATCCGCAACTCTCGCTAGCGGATAATTACCAGCGTGAAGGCGGAAGGTAGACAATACGGTGGCTTCAATGGATTCATCGTTATGTGCATCAATTGTGAAGGTGCAATAGCTCTAAAAATATTTTTAATACCTCTAAATAATTTAATACAGTATATGAATACAAATTAAAAAATACATTAATAATATTATGCCTGAATTCGAACAATGGAGGACAGAGGTACTACTGAAAGGATCAATGCGGAGCTGAGACTACTTCATGAACTCAATGAACTAAAAATGGCGCTCAGAACAGTACATCACTAACAATTGAAATAAATAAAACCACAGAAGCTTTAGCAGTACATTTTTAATGAATGACTATAACTGCAATGGTCGAATTAAGTGTACGCACACCACTCTCTGTCTCTTATCAGTCGGTACACAGTGTTCGCCGCACTACACGGAAGGTGCGTGTTTCAATTTGATATACGAGTGGTAACAGTAAGCATCATTTAGAACTACTTAATTCCTAATCTTTACAATTTATAATTAATATATGTATTTGCAGTCACAACGGACGAAACTAGAATTAGCCTACGACAAAAAACTGGGCACAGCGCGATACAAAATTAAGCATGGGAGGATATAGGCATTCGAATGGACAAGAAATACCAGTTTTTTTTTCTCTTATTTTATACAACATAGCTTTAGACACGTGTTGAATTAAACCGATATGAAATTATACTTTTTTAACTTTAGAATGCTAATTTCTATTAAATTTCGATGACTATTTTAAACATTATGTTAAAAACGCCGCTTCCGTTGACCGACACGTTTTTATTACGTTAGCTCCACTCATTACACAGTAATTTACATCAATATTAGTGATTTTACAGGATTCAAAGTTATTACACATTAAGATAAAAATTGCACCAGTAGTATCCGTCAGTACAGAGCGCAGTTAACATAATTGAGCAAACTTCGTGACGTCAGATACGCACTGTGCAAACACTATCAAACCGTGACAGTGGGTTGAGAACGTTTTAATTTAAAAGCCTTCTAATTGAACAAAAAAGGTTCTATGTCGTACTTGCTAGTGACATTGTTATAATATTTATTTTTTCAGTGTTTTAGATTTGTGCGTCGAGCTCAGTGGTGAAACAGTCGGTAAAGTGATCGATTCGAATCGAAAGATTTTAGTAAATAAAAGGAATATTTTTTTGAATCATACAACATTTATATTATAGATGGCAATACTATGTTTTAGTAATGTTAAGTTACTTAGGTTCAAATATGAAATACTTTAATAAATTGTTAGTTTATTATTTACATCCGCTGTTAGCTGTTAGCAGACATACCATAAAATAAAATGGCAAATAGACAAGTATAACAAAACCAAGCAATGGTATCGGTAACTCAATACCATGTCTAGCCACTAAGACTGTTGAAATATTCATCATACCTGACATCATCAATGCTTCGATGGTTTGTGCCAGTAGTTACACAGGCACATTCCTCCTGCAAACTGAATACAGCGACACTATATATTGTTACTTTGCAGTCGACTGCTATACTTTGAATTACACAGCTACCCAGGCGGCGTAAACAAGTACTATCGCTAAGTTTAAAGAAGTACAAAAATAATAATTAATAAAACACAAACAAACACACACATCTCACGACGCAGATCTTTTATTCCTTCAATTTATAAAGAATAAAAAAACAATTTCAATAGTCAACGTGTTTAGCGCAAAGGCAATTTGATTTTTTCACATTGATTAAGTTTGTCTAAAATCGTGACCAACTTAACAATGACTGTCGATAATAACTATAAAAATATTCTTATAAACAAAATCATGACATTAAAATCATGAAATATACATGAAAATGTAAAGAAATACTTATGTATTATAATATATAACCGAAATAGCCCATTGGCGGCTGGTGCTAGAACGCATAATGTTTGTATTTAATAGTAAGTTCGATCAATTTCAAGGCCCACAGTTCTCAACGACAACTTCGTAACTTATGTATTTCATTGTAGAAGAAGTCAGGTTGCCACATGTCATCAGTACGTACTAAATGACCGACCGTTATCATGATTAGTTAATTCCGGATAAAGCAAACGCTTTTCGTGCATAAACATTTAATGCTTATTAACATCCCACAGCTTGGCACAGCCTCGCTTGTAAGGAAAATATTTGGATCTTATTCCACTATACCGCTTCACTACGGAATAAATAATAATATAGAGTTAGCAAATACTAAGCACGTAAAACTCAGTACCAGGCTAAGACCCAAGAGTTCTGACCGCTGAGAGAAGTCCTGTCGGATCGTCGTGATATCGTTACTATGAAAACGTAACATATTTACAAATAAACTAAGAGTGTTGAAATTATCTATATTTGACAAAACTACATTAAATTATTAAACGCATACTTTAATAAACGCGGCATTACATCGAATGAAATAATGATTGTGAAATATATATGAGTAGCTTTCACTAATTATAATGCATATCATACTATCACTAAAAAACAAATTCTCATTGTTGTGATTACAAGGCGTCTTATTGAAAATTTGAAACGGTTATGACTGACTGTTTACATCGACATGTATTGTCACGCGCTGTCGAATACCGATACGTTCACGAGAAGCTAGATAAATAGAACATAAAAAGTATAATTTGCAATTGCACGAGATAACGTTACCTAAATAATGTAAAATACAGTTAAATTCATATAATCTATTCTAATATGTGTGCTCAGCGCGTCAGTGTGTCTCCCTCTCTTCCATTCATTTCTATCTCCGATCATACCTCAAGTACCCTTGCTTTTCTTGCTCATGTCATACTTTAGATGACCTCATTCTCGTACGTGACATTCATCTTTACTAAACTAGTACTTAAATAAAAAATGTGTTTACGTAACAATGAATTATTTTTCCTTAAACTGTAAACTGTAACAGCCTGTGAATGTCCCACTGCTGGGCTAAAGGCCTCCTCTCCTCTTTTTGAAGAGAAGGTTTGGAGCTTATTCCACCACGCTGCTCCAATGCGGGTTGGTGGAATACACATGTGGCAGAATTTCAGTGAAATTAGACACATGCAGGTTTCCTCACGATGTTTTCCTTCACCGTAAAGCACGAGATGAATTGTAATCACAAATTAAGCACATGAAAATTCAGTGGTATTCCTTACCGTGTAGGTAATTAAAAATAAGCCGAGATGGCCCAGTGGTAAGAACGCGTGAATCTTAACCGATGAACGTGGGTTCAAACCCGGGCAAGCACCTCTGAATTTACATGTGCTTAATTTCTGTTTATAATTAATCTCGTGCTTTTCGGTGAAGGAAAACATCGTGAGGAAACCTGCATGTGTCTAATTTCATCGAAATTCTGCCACATGTGTATTCCACCAACCCGCGCTGGAGCAGCGTGGTGGAATAAGCTCCAAACTTTCTCCTCAAAAAAAAAGGGAGAGGAGGCCTTAGCCCAGCAGTGGGACATTTACAGGCTGTTACTGTACTGTACTGTGTAGATAATTACTGACACTAATACGAATTAAGTTCACTCAACTTTGTCTATTCTGCCTAGAAGACAACGTGCAACCTACTGGTAGTAGGGCTTTGTGCAAGCTCGTCTGGGTAGGTACCACCCACTCATCAGATATTCTACCGCAAAACAGCAATACTTGATATTGTTGTGTTCCGGTTTGAAGGGTGAGTGAGCCAGTGTAATTACAGGCACAAGGGACATAAAATCTTAGTTCCCAAGGTTGGTGGCGCATTGGCTATAAGCGATGGTTGACATTTCTTACAATGCCAATGTCTAAGGGCGTTTGGTGACCACTTACCATCAGGTGGCCCATATGCTCGTCCACCTTCCTATTCTAAAAAAAAAAAAAACTTAATATTACGCAATTTAAATAATCATTAACGAGTACCAAAAGTACAACGCACACACACATAAATCTTTTATATCGTATTTTAAAACTATTCGTAATTAAAATTAATAGAAAATGTATTATAACTTAAGTATTGTTTTTTTAATAACATCTAGAATTTTCACTTTCTTTCTGAACATTCCGGTTAAATTTAACATTTTTTTAAATGTACTGATCATTTTTTGTTACTTTTAATTTATGAATCTGGAAGTGCTTTGTACACTTGTAATTGACATGCATAGTAGATATAATCCATCAGTTTCGCTTACTTATTCGGTCCTCGTAACGATGAGCTATAATTTTCAAGTTCCTCCCAAATCATATTTGAGTTTTCATTCGCTCACTAAATTTTCCATTCAAGGCTCGTGTTTCATAGTTTTTAATTAAATTTTATATTTTTTTATGGTCCAACATGCGACGTGATAGTAAATCGATGTGAAGACAGATAGGAATTTACAAATGTCATGTTAAAATAACATCACACACAAAATTTAATTCACAAGCAATTTAAATAATATTTTTATAATAAAAACGTGACATTAAAAACGTAAAATCGGTTACAACAATAAATATATTTTCTCTGATAAATGTGAATAACCTCGTTGATAACGCTGACAATTGTTATTTCAAAGATGGATAACGTCACTTAATTGAATTCAGGTATTTTAATATTATCCCGTTTAAGTTTCAATAATTTATCGTCATAAATTCAATATAAAACACAATCAAAATAAAAACAAAATATTATTTGCATAATATCGTGAGCTGCAATACATAAACAAAAAGTGTAACTTGGAATTTGTATTTAGCGGAATTGATGAAAACATCTAAGGCTTGTGTCGCAAGCTTCTGTTTTCTCACCGATTCACAGACGCCACAGAGCTGATAAACTTCCCCACTGGGCACATAGCCGAGCTACGAGTGTGTCAGCCCAGTTTTCGAACACGTGGACAGTCATGCAAAGGTTATTAGTGAACAGCAATGACTTACTTGTGTGCGGAGGTCGCCTGCGAAGTGAGATGCGCTTTCGAAATACCGTTTAGAGGCGGATATTTTTCAAAACCGCGTCTCGGTCACCACCGTGTCACTTTCTTGCTTCACTGACTGTATCGTATCACTGCGGTTCGTGTAACTCTAACTCAGCACTAGTATCGTAAACATCACATAGGAAAGGTAACAGATATTAATATCATTTCCCTGAGAGCTGAAAATCTCACACGTACACTCACTGTCACTACACCACAATATATTATAGCGCACGGCGATAAACCGCACGATCGAGAGCGGGTCGACAACGCGAAACGCGAAATCAAAATCCACAAACCGCGATAATGAAACGCCGAAAATGTTTAAACGAACAATTAGTTAGAAGGGGAGGCGGATTAACTCCAACCTCGCGACTCCGGCGCACCTGAGAGTTACGCCGGCGCGAAAAGAAATTTCGCGAGACAATTATCAGATTACTGTCGTCAGGCGAAAACGTTAACTTTTTTTCGGCGAACTTTTTGCCCGAAGCGTTTCGGTCGTACACGGCCACCGCGTGCGACTCGTTAAAACGAAATCGGTCCAAATCTAACTCGGCGCCGGTCACCGGTAGCCGGTAGCCGGAGACCGACCGTCGCGTGGAAACGTATATCTATGCGAAATTTTCACCAAACACTTTTCCACGCGGCCTTCGCTGCATTGTTATGCAACGGAACGTTTTCCGAACGCGGGAATTTTGATTTTCGAACGTTGCAAATCACTACGGCACAACGGATGACTTAATTCGCCGTTAATGGATCTGCGTATAATATTTTGTGGTGTGAGTGGTTCACTTTAGTTACCGAAAGCAGTTTGTCGTGAGCGTGTTCGGTCGCGCTCGCCGAAGACATTACGTGACCGACCCGGGCCGATTCTCGCGCGATACTGAGCGCCGGCCGCCGAGCGCGTGTCGGTCCGTCAGCGAACAGCTTACCGCTTAACTATTTGACTTCCTGAAAACGACATCTTTTAGGTTCGTGTAAAGTATTGTATAAGGAGAGTTTTTTGAATTGCATGTTCGACGAGGTTAAGGCCTCCTCTTCTTTTTAATGCGACGGAGCTTATTCCATATATATTCCATGTTGCTCCAATGCCGGTTGGAAGTCAGACTTGTGGCACATCGACATCTGACACATGCAGGTTTCCTCGTGATGTTTTCACCACTCAGGACGAAATTAATTATCAGCACAAATAAAAAAAGGAAATGTTATATTATTTTTTTAATTTTAAGTTCGTGTTATGCAATAACATAACACTATCAATATTAATAAGTATTCCTTTGTAGCTTCCTTATACCTATGAATTACATTGTATTGCCTTATAAAATTATAATTAAGTACATATAAATAACTTCCTCTTTTGTAACTTTAATTATTTTGTAGTTTACATTTTTTTTAAATCTCTACTTGTGACATTCATATTCACTTAGTCGTCTAGTGTTGTGTTGTGCGTGCCTGTAAGTGATGTGTTCGCACATAACCGAATATTCCACGTGTGTTCATAATCCGTAATAGGTTTGTGAATTCATTGTTAGTGTGCCCTATTAATTAAATAAGTACATAATTTGCAGTACCTGCATGAGTAAATATTTACGAGTGGGCACTACTCGTAAACGTATATTGCCTGTAGCGACTAGTGCAGCGACAGGGTAGGGAGTTCGATGCTCGGCTCATAACGTTCAGATTTCTTGCCATACTAACAGTCGGTTTCTCGGTACTGCTACGTTTTAAATTTTATCGAACGAGCTTAAAATATGTCTCTTTTATTATTTATTACACGACTGTCCAAAAAAAGAATGTAAAGTTTTCAGGTTCATGTATGTGGGGTTATTCCTCCATAACTTTTAAATGCCGAACGGATTTAGGCTTAGGAATATCGTTACGATCCCTATATCATCACGAGTGACACTGGTTATTTTTCGGTTTGTTCTATGGCAGGCTAGTCGGCATTTTTGACATTTTCTATCTAAAGTTATCTAAAGCTTATTTAGATTTAATTTTATGATATATTAAATATTAAAATATTAAACAACAACTTGTCTGTTCGTACATATCATGCGGAAATAAAGCTTGGACAGTTTTGTTAAAATTAAACTTACAACGACATTAGGTGGACGAGTACTGTTCAAAATAATATTTAAGAAAACGTGACGTATGCAGCGCACGGTGACCGCGCAGAACAACTACATCCCGTCGAAGCATAAAACAGCACTCGATAAGAAAATACGATTAGAAATTGTCGCTGTTACAGTGTTCGCTGTACGGACTAGAGCATGTGCCATTGTTGTAAAGACCAATCATAAAACGCTAACTGCATAATTTTTTTTATTTATATCTTAGAGATTTGTCATTACAATATAATAAATTTGTTATTAGATCAAAGCAGCGCTTATGATAATCATTTATGGAGTATTTGTTATAAATTTCCATGCTTGTACTTGAACTGCAAAGAAGGTAGTCTCACAAGTAAAGGTCTGGATCAGAACACACCTTTCAGTACAGTACGTAACAAGACTAAATGGAATTAGCGCTCGCCGTATCTCGTGTAGAAAATGAAAAGGTAATAAAATAAAGAAAAGGTGAAAAGAGCGGCGGAGCGAGCTAGCAAACGATAATTACGTCAACATGATACGTCCAAGCCGAACTGCTAATTGATTTTCGATGGACAAGATTCCTCGCCCATATATATCCAGGAGCCGTTTCAAGTTCGCTCGCCACGACGCGACATTGTTGATGATTTAATACTTCCATGTCCACGCCGACAGCCGACTTCTTAAGACCCCGAACACGTGCTTCGTGTTTTTGTACAAAATACTCAGTTTAAGCCTTGAGACTTTTCGGATGTAACATTTTAGAGTTTCTCTGCGTTTTATGTGTACGATGTGTATTTAATGTGTATATGTGTATTTTATGTCTACTTCATGAAGTCGTAGAGTCATGAACTCATTGCTGGACACGAAGCTATAATCGATGTAAGAAAACTTTATGTAAACAATATAAATAACAATCGAACCGGTGACTTTGCGTAATTGTAATGTAAACTATATGTTTAAGATGTGAGCTTCGAAGAAATAAAGTTGTTCACTGACGTATATATATATATACATATACCGTCAATATATATACCTGTACGTGCTTGATTTATTAAATACGTTTTATTTTTCTTATTTAATGTGAGACTTGTCCTACACAAGCACGTCAGTCCCATTATCCCTTTTTACATTTTTATAAGATTTATTATTTATTGTTATTGCATACAATTCCAAGAGCATCTTAGCTGGTTTGATAAAAGGATCTGATAGAATGCTTTGAACCAACTCAACATCGAACAAACATATTTTTAAATTATTTAATAGTAATTTGCTCTTATTCTGCCTTGACACATTCCATCAACAAGTCAATAAATCTACCATTCTTCCACGCCTATCACAATGAGGAGAATCGTCTCTTTTCCATAAGAAATCCAAAGCTTTTTGATGGAATGTGTCCAGACCTAAGACGATGAGCTATAATGATGGGCCGGTTGGCGTGGTTGGTAGATACATGCCTTTCACATCGAAGGTTGTGAGTTCGATTCCCACCCAGGACAGACATTTGTGCGCATGAACATGTCTGTTTGTCCTGAGTCTGGGTGTATTTATCTATATAAGTATGTATTTACAAAAGAAAAGTAGTATATGTGGTATCAATTGTCTGGTTTCCATAGTACAAGCTCTGCTTAGTTTGGGATCAGATGGTCGTGTGTGAATAATGTCCCAGCATTAGCCTATTAGACAAAGGTACATATGTGAGGAAGCTCACTTTGAATAGGACGATACCAAATTCCTTTTTTTTTAGATATTTCATCGAAATACTTTTTCCAAGTACCATTTTTTTTTAATTTGTACATAATTAATTATTCGTAGACGTCTGTATTTGCTGTCTATGAATATTAGTTCTGAAAAACTGCTTCTTTGCTTAATGACAGTATTATAAATAAAATTGCGTAGTGGTGGACAAAATATGTTTTAGAAAGTTAGGCAAGCTGAAGGGCTCCGACAAGTAGTCAATCCGGCCCTGACAATAACAGTGTATTTGCATTGCACTTCGTCCAATTGTCTTACCGACACTGTTAACAGTCGACTACTGCTAAAAAGTTTAGATAAAATTGATTAAAAACAGTTTTAAAATAATACATATGTACGTCTATGGATATGCTCTGCACATATAACACGAATCGTCGGCGTCTGTGCCACCACTGCGGTGCGAACCGGGACATCGTTCAGCATACGCTGGAGGCGTGCCCCGCTTGGAATGCGGAGAGGGAGATCTTGGTCCGGGAAGTCGGACAAGACCTGTCCCTGCGCGCAATTGTGTCGGCGATGCTCCGCAGAGAGTCGACGTGGAGGGTCGTAGCCTCATTCTGTGAGACCGTAATGGTCCAGAAGGAGACGGCGGAGCGGGAACGGGAAAGGGCCGATCCTGCTCGGCGGAGACGACGTCGGTGTCGTCTCGATGCGTTATAACAACACGATCCCGCAGCCCCTCCGATCCGTGCCGAAGACGACCATCGCAGTGGTTTTAGTGGGTAAGAATCCCACATAACCCAATTCCTCCCCCCCCCCCCATGGGAGCTAGGTACCTTTCTGAAGGTTTCCACTGCGTGAAAAAAAAAAGAAAAAGGTTGGGCACCACCCACACATCATATATTCTACCGTCAAGCAGTAATACTTAGTATTGTTGTTTTACGGCTTGAAGGATGAGTGAACAAGTGTAAGTACGGGCACAAGAGACATAACTTATGTCTTAGTTCTCAAGGTTGGAGGCGTATTGGTATGTAAGGAATGGCTAAAATCTCTTACAGTGTTAATCTCTGTAAGCGAAGGTGGCCACTGATCACCAGTCTGCCTACGTAAAATATAGAATAAAGAAAAAAAATAAAAAATACCTTCGGATGTCGGTTAAGACGAGCGCTACAACAACAGGGTCCTATAATTTGAAAAAAAAAAAAAGCCAATTTCTACAGGCTACTAGTTCAATAAATAATTAATTTGACAAATAATTACCAGACATATTTAATTTTCGTAAAATATTATTTAACAAGCGATTGATTTCATAATTATATTGGTTAGGTTAGAAAACCAAACTAACCGATACGTCCATAATATCGAATAGACTACTGCCGATCGCGGGGTACAATACAATTATACAATCCAACCCGCTGCTTTCAGAGCCCTCCGCTCGATTATTTTCTATAATATATATTTTCTACTTCGTAGTGAAATACTATTTATTTATTGTTCAATTGGCCCTATATAATTATATTTTAAATTGAAGATAGAAAGATTTTATATTGTATAAGTTATTTCTTTGCCGCAACTTCGCACTGGAGCCGCGCGCCCCGCCCGCTCGCCAGCCGCTCCTTCTGAATGAACGCTGCTTTAAGGCAGTAGCGCTACAATACTTTATTCGGTTTGATGTTTTTAGTTTTTACCTCTTTTTTCCAGGTCTGCTCCTTTCTTCACCCAATAATTTAAAAATAAGTTATCGGCATTCGAAATGAATTATTAACATAGTTGTGTACTGGTATAGACACCTCTTTTTGAATATATGTAGAACAAGTATAAATAATTATATCAATATTTTTACGATACAATTCTATATTTCTTTAGAGTAGTGTGCATAAGCACATACATACAATACATTTATTCAATTTTATCCAATTAAAAATAATGTATACCCAATCATTTGAGTGGTTAATTAAAACCTTTGAACAATAAAATTAATAAACCAAAATTTCATTACTAATGTAATAAACGACAAACATAAATCCATTTCAACGAGGTATGAATACAACATAAAAATTATTTTTTTAACAAACTACATATTATTATTGTGTAACTTTGTTATAATATAACATACATGTTTACATTAAAAATTAGAAAAAAATATATCAAGTTATTATAAAAAATTTATCTTATCAGCTATAAAATAAAAAAATCTTGTCTCAAAAAGCGCAGCTCCGTTTGATTGTAGAAGAAATCCTGTGCAATCATTAATAATTATTATATACGTAGATAAATATAAATGAAGCACTAGGAAATAACAAGTAAATGTTTAAAAATCTAAATAATCAAAAACAATCATAATATATAAAAATCTGGCTTTTCTTAACTAATAATTTAATAATTAATTGAAAGACGATTTAACGAGAAAACAAATTAAATTTTTGTAAAAGATATTTAAAAATTTATAATTTTATTAAAAAATAATTATTTTTATACCACTACTGACATCTAACAGTATACTTTTGAAACTATGACACAGATAAGCTGTGTAACAACGATAGATGGCGCAGCGTTATATTTTTTTATGATTTTTTTTATATAAAACTATTATATAAAAACTAAATTCAGTAGTTATTCAATTCCAAGAATTAAATGAAATAGTTTATATTAATTAATGAAGCTGTGGAAAAAATTAAAACATTTCATTCTCTATAATGGATGGTAAAGGATTTTAAGGTACATAGTCTTGCCATAATCTACTCGAATGCGTAGACAGAGAAACTAATTCTCTGTCTCGAATGTAATGTTAACTAGAGTTACATGATTTGCCAGTAGAAGAAAATAGAGAATGAATGAATAATTGATAATATCTTATGAATTTAGTATTTCATATCAGTAGCTATTTTAATTTTTATCTGAATATATTTAATGCAAATAATTGTTTTTAAAAAACACAACTTAAATTATTTAGTTTTTAAATGATAATGGTCGTCATAATCGATTATTTCTTACTTACTCTATATAAGATATTAATTCGATTTACCAAGAAACCTCTCGCTACTTAAGTAGCGAAACAAACTTGACAGTTGATGCGTTCATTGTGTTTTTTGTTCAATTTTCACTTACTTTTATGTTAGAAAACGATTCTAATACAGTGAAAAGGCCGAGAAACAATCCTTATATCATATCGAAGGTTATACAATGGTGCAGTGGCGTATTATTTTATGTTAAAGTGATAGGAAGAAGAAAATTGCCGGCGTGTATTTGTACGCGTAAGTATGACGATTTTGTCCCTAAATATAATTTCTCAGTGATGTTTATTTATGCCATAGCATGACAGAACCTTATATTGCATTAAAATCCTGAAGATAATAGGATTTTCCAGTTTTTATCATTCATAACCTATAATTATTTATCATGTAAGTGCTGCCAGCGTCAGCTAAAAAAAATATCCCGATTTTCGATAAAAAATATCGACTCGTTGACAATGTAAACAAATAAATATGGAGTCCAATAATAACCTAAAGTGCTTCGTTATATGTAAATATGTTATTTTAATTTATTCGTTCTCCTTTTTATAATTTCTTAACGACAATATTATTTAACATTCTACATGAATTTATAATCTTATTACATTCCAAGTCAAGAGGTTAACATAGAAATCTATGTGGCAACCATTCTTCAGTAATAATTTAATTGAGTGTTTTAGATTTCATCTTATGAGGAAAATGCTAACTCAGTACCATATAAAGATGCTGAAGTACTATTGATAATGGAAACGAAAACAAACAATGCAACAGTTTTTGGGTGTAGTTGGCAAACAAAAAAATATTTTAATTAAAAAAGTATAAGAAATATTAAAATGTAAAATTCAATAAACTTATTTTGTTTTAATGAAATTCTGAAAATTATTTATGTCTCAAAACAGGGAATGCAGTTACTATGGCAACATTATACGCAACATTAACAAACTATCTCTGTCTCAATCGCGGTTTCACGGACCATTGGTCTATTTGCTTCTCTGTCTACGCCGTCATACTAACAAATAACAATTGATATCACCAAACAAGTAATCACCAATCAGTGATCAGCATCAGTCCATACCATCGGCATGCCATCATGCCATGTCAGCTTGATGATGTGTATGTGACAAAATTTATAATTTTTCTTCGAAACTTAACTTAGTATTTCCAACTTTGTAATTATTCAAGTAAAGCACCTAATGTTTAAGAATATTGTTTATAGAGTTCACACTTCTTTTTATAAGTACAGTAAACGACATTATTTTACCGCTAATCGAAGGTTTAACAATTTCTTTAAAATAATGAAGGTTAGTATGAATTTATTTGATTTGCAATGCTTGTAATCGTTTTATATATCCGTAATGCATTATTTATTACTTGCAGATTGGAACTCACGACGGCGTCTTTCATTGTGACGATGTTTTGGCGTGCTTCTTGCTTAAGCGTCTTCCAGAGTTTAAAGACGCCGAGATCATCAGAACAAGAGACTTGGAAAAAATTAATCAATGTGACATAGTAGTTGATGTCGGTGCCGAATTTAATCATGAGAAAAAACGCTACGACCACCATCAACGAGAATTCAGTGAATCATTAAGTTCCTTAAGACCTGAACTTGGAGATAAATATAAAATTAAGTAAGTTTTTGTGTTGTTCTTGATAAACAGTGATCATGTTAAGCTATCGGCCTTGTGCCTGATTTCTGTCTGGTCCTGTTGGGTGGATGTCCCATTGTATTTAGGGATTAGAGTGTATCTGTGGCCTTCACTAAACTACTCCGCACTTGGGTAGTTCATGAAATACAGCCAATGGGCTATTCACTGAAGAGAACAATATTATTCTATTTATTTGTGTTAGAGATGCCTTCAATAATTGTAACATTTATGTTTCAGATTAAGTTCTGCTGGGCTTGTGTATGCATTTTATGGAGAGAAAGTCATCCAGTCACTGGTAAATAAGGACCACCCTCTTTCCCCGGAAGTTTTGAAATTGATCTATAAAAAAGTATATGAACATTTAATTGAAGAAATTGATGCTATAGACAATGGGGTACCCATGACTAATGAGGAACCTAGATACAATATACGTACACACTTAAGTGCTCGTATACATAGACTAAACCCCGATTGGAATTCTAAGCTCATAGCTAATATTGAGGATGCATTTCAAAAAGCATTAGCTCTTGTTGGTGAAGAATTCTTATACAATGTCAATTATTTTTTGTCTGTGTGGTTACCTGCGAGAGATTATGTAAAATCTTCATTGGAAGAAAGATATCAGGTTCATGAATCTGGTAAAATTGTAGAATTCAAAGAGAGGTTTCCTTGGAAAGAACATCTGTTTGAATTGGAAAAAGAAATGGGCTTGGGCCAGGAGGTCTTGTATGTTGTGTTTAATGATAAACCTAAATCATGGAGAGTGCAAGCGATACCGGTCTCTCCTAGCAGCTTTATAACAAGGTTTTTATATTTATACATATTTATCTATCATGCTGGTCAGTGAGTACCAACCAAGCGTGAGGCTCTATTGGTAATTGCTATAATTTGATTTAAATGCAGGAGAATTTTAGTTATATTGCTGATATTAGCAAGGTAGATACATTTAATAAAAAAAACTGTATAAAGTAATTGTAACCATACCTTTCTGTCATGTTATCTCTTTTATAATACAATTACATATTAATTGTATTGTTTTCAGAAAAGCTCTTCATAAAAAATGGTGGGGCATTCGAGATGAGATCCTAAGTGATGTTGCGGGTATCAAGGATTGTATATTTTGTCACAGCACTGGTTTCATTGGAGGCAATGCTACAAGAGAAGGCGCTATAGCAATGGCCATAACCAGCCTTCAGGCTGACATGGATGCAGAATAAATGATTATGAAAAGGACATATGAATTCATTTATTTTACTTTATGATTATGATTACAAATATTGTTAAGTTTGGAAATTGATTGAATTTCAGGATAAGACTCGATACTCACTGAAGCAGCATATGTATAAGTAACATGGTCTAAAATTATGAGTGTGCTTTGGTACCCATTATTTGTTTTATATTTATTTAAACAGTAAAGGAATATATCTGTACCAACTTGATTCTTTAGGCATCTGTCCTATACATATAATAAAATTGTAACAGGACAATCTTCATTAATAGATATTGACAGAAAATAAAATGGGGGTCTTTATTAAAGCAACAGAATTTTTGTCTGTCTGTTTGTTGTTCCCGCATTACGCAAAAACTACTGCATGGAATTGAATGCAGTTTTCATCGATAATATATCGATATGGTAGAGGTCTAACTTAAAAATATAGGTTCCATTTTACCACAGAAAAATAATTTATTCCAATTGTTTTTAGTCTTTTATTACCCGGAGCTCAGGTTATTTAATGAACTTAATACTAAATTAACAGATTTCGAGGAAACTAGCGCCGCACTTACATGTACAGATGAGTTAGTCGCTGTGTATACTGCTGTAAAAAAAGAGGCATTTAAAAAAGTAAAATATGGAGAAAATAAATGATTAAAACTTTTTTTATTTCTTGTATACTTTACTTTATACTTTATTGTACACCACAAAGAGGAAAAAAATACAAAACAAGGATACAGCCTAAATATAAGTAGCATACAATTTTGGCGACCTTATCGGTACATAGCAATCTCTTCCAGGCAACCAGCGGTGTAAGTAATAACTCATAGGGTATAAGGTAGGTGGTGCTGTAATAATAAATAAAATAACATTAATCTATAATTAAAACAAACTAATAAATTAATGTAAATATAAAAACACATTATATATCAATAAATAAATTATATTATCAAAACATAAAATTACAAGTATATAATATTAATACATACTATATACAATAAGAACTAATAAAAACGACAAGTCCTCAAACAACAAGAAAGAAAACAAAAATGAAAAATACAAAATAATAAAAATAAAAGAAATTATTGGTGATAAGGCATTTGAGGCAAAAAGTGATCTTTTACAAGTTTTTTTAAAAATATGTATGGATTTGGCCTCCTGAATATTTAAAGGAAGGTCGTTACAGAGCTTAATAGCCTGAATTGTAAATGAATTATTATAAAAAGATGACTTATGTTCGAGCACCCTTAAAATCCATCTCTTCACAGAACGAAGAACTTCTCCAGGATTCCCTAAAAATGAAAAAAAATGTATATTTTTTTTATAACTTATATTAAATAAACATGTCATAATATAGTCGGAATAAAACTTACGATGAAACTTGTACAAAAAAACGTAGAGATTACAAGCTAAGGATTTCTCAAACAAAGATTACAGTGTTGAAGAGGATTTCATACCAGAGACTCCAGGTAAGTAAATAATTTATTTTACTTACTTCATGTCTCTATTTTCATTTATGCAAAATTTCTACAGGTACGGAGTGAGAACGTCGGTTATGATGATGCGTTAGTCTTTTATTGAATATTTATATTAATTTGTGTTTATTTATTTACCGAATTAGAAAAATTAAATAGTTAATTAGTCTTTCGTATATTTTAAGAGATATAAATATTCAATATGTAAGTAACTATATAACGTTTTTCTATGAACTTGCTACTGACTCGTGATTACTTGACTTTTGACTTTTTATATTTAATCTTCTCCTTTACCATATCCCTGGTCCATCAGGAGTTTATTTTCCTCCTGCATATGGACAAAGTATAGGGTTCTGGCCTGGTGTGTCGGTATTTTCGCGCCAGTGTATCCTATCCATTCTTAAGGAGTGGACAAAGTGTCAAAGTCAATCTGTCATTGTGTCAAGGTCAATCTGTACATGTCAATCGGTCAAACTCAATGTGTCAAAGTAAATCTATCAAAGTCAATCCGTAATTGTCAATCAGTCAACGTCAATCTGTCAGTGTTAAAGTCAATCTATCAAGGTCATCAGTCAAAGTCAATCTGTCTATGTCAATGTGTCAAAGTTAATCTGTCAAAGTCAATCTGTCAACGTCAATCTGTCAAAGTCAATCTGTCAAAGTCAATCTGTCAAGGTCAATAAGTCAAAGAAAATATGTCAATGTCAATGTGCCAAAGTCGATCTGTCAATGAGTCAGTCAATCTGTCAATGTCTGTCTGCCAAAGTCAATGTGTCAAAGTCAATCATTACATTTCATTCTGTCATTGTCAATCTGTCAGTGTTAAAGTAAATTTGTAATTTATAAGCCAAACATCATTCTTTCTTTGGGTGTCGATAAGAAAACTGTGTGCGCTGATAGTCATTTCCTTGAAATTGTAGGTAGAGATTTTTTTTTTTCTGATCACTTTACCATGATATTATCGTTAGTACGGGTTTCGACCAAAACGGTCCACAGGCGATCTTCTAGCGTACGTAACACACCTCTGGGGTGAAGCTATAGACAAGCATGGAGAATCGTTGGCTGTCAGTCTCGATATCTCCAAGGCTTTCGACAGGGTCTGGCACAGAAGTCTTCTCTCCAAGCTGCCGGCATATGGTCTGCCTGCTCAGCTATGCACCTGGATTGCCAGCTTCCTACACAAGCGTAGCCTTCGTGTTTTAGTAGATGGTTGCGCTTCACAATTCTATGTAGTGAATGCTGGGGTCCCCCAGAGATCTGTGCTATCTCTCACACTCTTTCTTTAGCGAGAGCATATCAATGATACGCTTGGGAACATACATTGCTATGCGGTGATAGTACAGTGCATGGTGGATACCACGGACGCGCAGTGGCTGGGCGAGTGGAAATTGAGGAGAGGCGGAAGGATCTTGTCATTGAACTCGATAGGACGTTAGGCCTCTGCCTCGAATTTTGCGGGCAGCGGGGCGGCGGCGGCGGCGGCGCGGCAGCGGGGCGGGCAACGCATACCTGTTCTCCAAACTAGCGGGCAGATCGCGCGGCACTATAGCGGTGTAGTGTTGTGTTCGTGGTTGTGTTGTCGAGATATTTGTTTTTATTCGCGAACGAAATGTCTGAAAAACGGCGACATCTGTTTGATTCAAATTTATTCCTAACGCTCGATTTATTGTGGGCAAAAGAAGAAGTGGATCCCTACTATAGGGCAAGGAAAATAAATGGCGAGTTTTATCGAAATTATGAAGAACAGAGACAAAATCCCGACAAATTCTACGACTACACCAGAATGAGTGTAGAAACTTTTGACTATATTCTTGAAACTATCAAGAGTGATTTAGAGTCTGGAATTAATCCAAAACGATTTAGAGGTATATCTCCAGAAGAAAAATTATACTTGACGCTTGAGTAAGTAAAACAACGAAATTGTAATTTGTAATTGTATTTATTGATGGTTTCAAAAAGGAAATTGTGTTGCACTAATTTAGTAAATAGTTTGGCATCGGTCTTAAGTTCCCAGGTACAATCATTTTAATTAAATACCTACTACACACTAATCAGCCTTAATTATTTATCTTTGGCGAAAACATTTATTATATAAAAACATTTCGTATGAAATAAGTAACATAACAGTTTGTCATTTATTTTTAAAATCACAGTTTTCTTACTCATTGACAGTATTTTTATTATAAGGTTGACATACCTAGTGTTCAGTATTATTCCACGCATATTCTAATCTTATAACTAAAAAAAATCACAGTTACATTAGTACATTTATCTCTAAAATCACAGTTCTCATTTGTACGATGATTAGTTATTTGAATCACAGTTTTGTTATTTGTTGACAGTATTTTCATTATAAGATTGATATACCTAGTGTTGAGTACTATACCCATACCTATATGATTCATTAGAAGGGTACATGCTTTCATTTACACTTAACTCATCTAGAAGAGCTTGATTAATTTTTTGTCTTACTCTAAACTTTTGTACTGGTGTGAATTTTTCCATTTGTGGAAGCAAACTCATAAAAAAGTAGTAGTCTTCTGACTTATTCTCATGTCTAGAAGCCTCGTTTCTATTTTGATTTGATAAATCATTTTCCAGCAGTCTTATCCTTTTCCTTTCCAATTCTAAAAATTCAGTTCTTATGTCATTCGCTGTTTTCTTTTTTCTTGATCGTTGTGAAGTAGACGCTTCTCTTGAAGGCGTAGAAGTTTCTTGCGATGATGTAGAAGCTTCTGGAGAAGAAACAGGAGCCTCTTGTGAGGATGTAGAAGTTTGTTGTGGATAAATAGAAGATTCTTCATCATGACCGGTTGTATTTTCTTGAGAGCTTTCTTCAGAGATGTCTTCTATCTCAAAAGAATCGTTACTTATCTGATTACTTACTTCAGTACTGCTTAAATTACCCTCAGTAATATTTGGTACAACTTCATCATTCATATAGTGATCTTTTATATTTTTCCATTTTTTCTTTAAATCGGTCACTGAAACAAAAGAATGAACAGACTATTTATTACATACATAACTTTATCATACCTATGCTTTAATTATCAGGTTTTTGGCGAGTGGGCAGCCTTTCAAAAGACTGTCGTTGTCATTCAGAATGGGAAAAACAACGGTGGCCAACATAGTTTATAGCACTTGTAGAGCTATATGGAAAAATTTGGTATATTTACATATGCCGAAACCGACAGAAGATTTATTGAAAAAAATAACGGAAAAATACTATGAAAAATGGCAATTTCCTAATTGCATCGGAGCTATAGATGGCAAACATTGTCGATTAAAAAATCCTAAGTTTGCTGGATCATCGCATTATAATTATAAACATTTCTTTTCGATGCACTTGCAAGCGGTCGCGGATGCTGACAAAAGATTCATTTGTATAGAAGTTGGAGGAAGAGGAAAACAAAGCGATGCAGGGACATTCCATTACTCTAATTTGAACCATTTACTTCAAAGTAATAACTTCAATATACCCCGTCCACAGTATGTACCCAGATCAGATACCATTCTACCAATGGTTTTTATTGGAGATGAAGGATATCCACTCAAAACCTATTTGATGCGACCTTATCCTCAAAGCGTACTTAATGCACAAAATGAGTTATTTAATAAGCGATTATCGCGGGCTCGAAAGACTATTGAGTGTGCTTTCGGAATTTTAAGATCCAAGTGGCATATTTTCAGATCACCCATAGAGACAAACAGATGTCACGCAAGATTACTCATCAAAACTTGCTGTTTGTTGCATAACATTATCCGAGATAAGGACGGTAATAATGATATTGCCTATATTACTGTCAATACGAATCAACAAAGAATACAAACACGATTACAAACAAACGCCCACGATTACAAACAAAATATTGTGCTTGATAAGACGTCCGTCTTATCAAGCACAATATATACGTGAAAAATTCAAAGAATATTTTGTAAATAATCGCATTAGTTACTAATTAATTTGTAAAACATAATAAATATTGTATTTGACATAATAAATCATTTTTATATTTACCTTCAATATTCAGTTCGTTTTTTATTTCTTCCCATAATTGGTTAATTATTCTTCTATTTTTATGGTTCACATGTTTGCTGTTCCATATGGGTGTCCTTTCAAAGATTGCCGAAATAATTAGCTCTTGCACGTCCGAAGACATTTTGATACGTCACAAAAAAAAATGTACAACACTATACCTACAATGCAGACGCGCAACGCGGGCGGTCACCGCTTGACTGGAGTGCACAGCTCGTTGCCCGCCCCCGCGCCGCTCCTGCACCGCTGTATTCGAGGGCCGGTCCATTTGATTATACGCGTAAGATCCTGCCGCTCCCGCGCCGCCGCCGCCGCCGCCCCGCTGCCCGCGGATTCGAGGCAGAGGCCTTAGAGCTCATCGCCAAATGGTATGATAATCTTGTTGAGTTTAATGCCAAGACAACACAGGTATGCGCTCTCACAGCGAAAAAGTCAACGTTATCCCCTCTTCCCTCCCTTTGTGGTACTTCGCTGGTGATGCAAAGCAAAATCGCCATGCTGAGGATTGACGTTTGCTGCGACCTTAGTCCAAGGGATTACATCGAGGCTGTTATAAAAACAGCTTCACGGAAACTCCGAGTTCTGAACAAGGTGCGGCGTTTTTTTTTTTTTCACGCCACAACAACTGTGCCTGTTGTACAAAACACAGGTACGGTCTTGCGTGGAATATTGCTCGCACCTTTGGGATGGCTCCGCTAAGTACCTACTGCAGGCCTTGGATCGGTTGCAGCGACGTGCGGTCCGCATTATTGGTGACGTAAAGGTCACAAACACCCTCGAACCTTTACAATTACGTCGAGAGATAGTAGCGCTGAGCGCTTTTTATCGACTGTATCACGGCGAGTGCTCTGAGGAATTACTCTCTCTTTTCTGCTTCCCCCCTTCCTTCTTCTCTTCTTTCCTTCTGTGACATCAATTCCATCGCGAACAAAGAAATTTGGCAATTCCTTTCTTTGTCGCACTTCCAAAAAGTGGAATTCCTTATCAGCTCACGTGTTCAACGAGGCGTGAAGAGGCATCTTGCGGGCTGGCAAGGCGGAGGCGGCTAGTGCAGCACTTTTTTTTTTTTTTTTTAAATTTCAAATGCCCTCCTCAATTAGCTGTATTTACTGGGGAATCCACAGCTATACTAGTAGCCATTCAATTCGTCGAGTCACATGAAATTAGAAAGATACTAGTACTAGAAACATCGACAGAATGTACTTGTCTCTACGTACGTTTTACGACAGTAAAAATGTAAAGCGCATGGTGGTAGGTAGGTAGGTAGGTAGGTAGGTAGGTAGGTAGGTAGGTAGGTAGGTAGGTAGGTAGGTAGGTAGGTAGGTAGGTAGGTAGGTAGGTAGGTAGGTAGGTAGGTAGGTAGGTAGGTAGGTAGGTAGGTAGGTAGGTAGGTAGGTAGGTAGGTAGGTAGGTAGGTAGGTAGGTAGGTAGGTAGGTAGGTAGGTAGGTAGGTAGGTAGGTAGGTAGGTAGGTAGGTAGGTAGGTAGGTAGGTAGGTAGGTAGGTAGGTAGGTAGGTAGGTAGGTAGGTAGGTAGGTAGGTAGGTAGGTAGGTAGGTAGGTAGGTAGGTAGGTAGGTAGGTAGGTAGGTAGGTAGGTAGGTAGGTAGGTAGGTAGGTAGGTAGGTAGGTAGGTAGGTAGGTAGGTAGGTAGGTAGGTAGGGTAGGTAGGTAGGTAGGTAGGTAGGTAGGTAGGTAGGTAGGTTAGGTTAGGTTAGGTTAGGTTAGGTTAGGTTAGGTTAGGTTAGGTTAGGTTAGGTTAGGTTAGGTTAGGTAGGTTAGGTTAGGTTAGGTTAGGTTAGGTTAGGTTAGGTTAGGTTAGGTTAGGTTAGGTTAGGTTAGGTTAGGTTAGGTTAGGTTAGGTTAGGTTAGGTAGGTTAGGTTAGTTAGGTTAGGTTAGGTTAGGTAGGTTAGGTTAGGTTAGGTTAGGTTAGGTTAGGTTAGGTTAGGTTAGGTTAGGTTAGGTTAGGTTAGGTTAGGTTAGGTTAGGTTAGGTTAGGTTAGGTTAGGTTAGGTTAGGTTAGGTTAGGTTAGGTTAGGTTAGGTTAGGTTAGGTTAGGTTAGGTTAGGTTAGGTTAGGTTAGGTTAGGTAGGTTAGGTTAGGTTAGGTTAGGTTAGGTTAGGTTAGGTTAGGTTAGGTTAGGTTAGGTTAGGTTAGGTTAGGTTAGGTTAGGTTAGGTTAGGTTAGGTTAGGTTAGGTTAGGTTAGGTTAGGTTAGGTTAGGTTAGGTTAGGTTAGGTTAGGTTAGGTTAGGTTAGGTTAGGTTAGGTAGGTTAGGTTAGGTTAGGTTAGTAGGTTAGGTTAGGTTAGGTTAGGTTAGGTTAGGTTAGGTTAGGTTAGGTTAGGTTAGGTTAGGTTAGGTTAGGTTAGGTTAGGTTAGGTTAGGTTAGGTTAGGTTAGGTTAGGTTAGGTTAGGTTAGGTTAGGTTAGGTTACTCACTCTGATATGTG